>NC_067417.1:16702467-17327467 GCF_009764475.1 Pristis pectinata
GTAAGAGATTTACTGTAAAAGTTTTAGGATAAGAGATTCCATTTCCAGGCTTAGGCTGGAGAAGTTTCTAAGGACAGGGACATCCAACATGAGATTAATAGAGTTGTTTAATGTCATGATAGAATAAATTAAAAGAAGTAGTTTCCAATATTTGAAGAATCATCAATTAAAAGCCAAAATTTAAGATGCTTGGCCAATGGAGCAGAGATGACAAGAGGAGTAATTTTTTTAGTGAACAACTGGTTAGGATTTGAAATACATTGGTGGTGACTGCATTCAGCTATAGTTTTCAAAAGGGCTTCAAAAAAATAACATGCCAGCAAATAAAGGATTGATGTGGACTCAATGGGCCAAATGGCCTCTTTATCTTGCTGTACGCTTCAATGATCCCATTGTTCAGTAGCTTTCACAATTGAGCTTTGACGTTCCTGAGTCCTGATAGAATGCTCACTTCTGTCAAACCACCTGCACTGGGATTGCACCCCAGAATAAATGGGCATGAAATATCACTTTTTCCAGTGCTCGGTTCATTCTTGCTGCTGAGCTAGAAAGCTGTGATATTAATCTCCATTATGCATTTAAGAATAATTAAGCACCAGTGAGAACATTGTAGTGTTGGATGCATTCCTTTGGGTTAATGTGTTAAATTTATTGTCCACCAATCAGTTCAGATGGCTGTAAAACATCCCATGGCACTAGCTGGCGCAGCAAGTTTTTTTGATGTTCTGGTTAACAGTCCTCCCTAATAAATCCCAAGGAAAGGTAAACTCTCTGAATGATATTTGATGAAAGGCCATCATGTGAAACATTGACTCAGTTTCTCTCTTCACTGATGCTGCCTGACATGCTGAGTATTTGCAGCATTTTCTGTTTTTATTGCAGATTTCCACTATTTGCAGGTTTTTCTTTGCTTTTAAAAATAAATTCCATTTGTTCTTGTGCTGTTTGTGAGATCTTTCTTTATGTATGAATTGGTGATCATGTTCATCGACATGACTGGAATTCATCATCAATCTTTTGGTTGAAAACACTTCAGGGCATCCTAGAATGTGAGACATGCAAGTTCATTCTTTCGCTTTGATAAGTCATTGAGAGGCAAAATTTAGCATATATTTTTTGTCTACATCAATCAATTAATTCTGTATGTCCTTCACACAGCTAGAGAAAAATATCAAACAAAACTCACCAGAGGAAAATTCTGAATGAGCAAGGAATTATCAACATTGCAGCCTATGGGAAAGACATCTTGGACTAATCACCTGACTCTGTCTGTTATTTAAATCACTACATTTTGCCAAAAACATCATGCTCCTCTACATGCTTTGAATGCCTTTATGACAACAACTTTTACCCACAGAGGTAATATTGGTAACTGAGTTGTTACTGCGCCATTTTAATTCTCCACAGCTTTAGGATCCTGCTGTGGTTTATTCACACAGCTGAAGTCTCATCTGTGCCAGGTAAAGGGTTTAAGTCATGACTAATTCCCACGGACGATATATCAGTCACTGTAGATAATGTTTTGAAGGGCAACGGTAGCTTCTTTCTGTAGTTAGTTTCTGCATTGTGTCGGTTTCCCCACAGTCAAGTCCTTGAACCAGGAAATCCAACTGCAGCACAGATCTCATGCAGTACTATTCAAGAGGTGATATATAGATCTAAAACAACAAAGCTGCAGAGAGTTGTGGACACAGCTCAGCACATCATGAAAACTAGTCCCAGTCATGGTGAGATTATGTAAACCTTAGCTACAGAATACAAGAAGCCACGTAATAATAAGGAGCTGCGTTTCATATTCAGCCACTAATGACAGCATCTGTGCAGGCTGATGTGAGCCAGGTGTTGCTGGAAGCACGCACAACTCCAGAACAAATCAAAACACAAGAATTAGCAGCGGGAGGAGATTATAGGGTGGATCTAGTGGGAGTAATGAGCTTGATGATGGATAACAAGCAGCAACCATCATGAGGTTGCAACAAAAACATGGAAAGGGCTGGAGACAGTAGACAGTGGGGATAAGGTGGATTTGATTTAGAAGGTCCAGGGAAGAGATGATGTAGATCACATGCCTTGAAGAAATCCATACTGTTTTACCACACAGTTAAATCAATACACAGTCTTTTCAGCCTAGCTGATCCATATTGTTTATTCTCAATTCAAGCTGTAATCCTAATCCAAAATGCCCTTCTGTTCCCATATCCCATTATTTTCCCTTTGCTTTGATAGGCTGTCTAACATCTATTAAAAGTTGACATGGTCATTATCTCAATCACTAAGTGTGATAGTGCACTCTGTAACCCTACAATCTGCAAAAGAGAGTTTCTCATGCTATCTTAGCTCTTCAGTCTTCCCTCTGCAATCCTCTCTGGGCCTCCAAAACATTGAAAAAAAGGTAGGCTGCTTAGTCACATTTTATGCTAATCTATTTGATCTGTGTCAGTCCAGACCTTAGAGAACCACAATATGCTTTGGCAGCCCCAAGATGTAGGAGTGAACTTGGTGGAAATTGTTGGGCACAGGAATGGGGTGGGGAAGCAGGTAGCTAATTGGTTAGTGGGGATCAAAGTGTTAAATGGAATCCAGAGAGATTAATTTTTCTGATAGCCATTAGTGATCACTGACTTCAACATGTAGATCGCGGATGAGGACAGAATCTCTGGAACTGTGGTTTGTCTGTATCAATAGTTATTAATTTGATTTATGTAAGGCAGCTGAAAAAAGTAAGAAGTAGTGGAAGAGAAAAAAAAGTTTATAATATAACCTGAAATAGTGGGATGAAAAATGGGTCATAAATTGAAAGCATTGTTCTCAATCAATACAAGATGCAAGCAAATACAAAAATTGCAAAGGCAAAATATTACCAATGCTGGAACAAAGAAAAGAGAAAATGCAGGTCAGGCAGTGTCTGAGGGGAGAGAAGCAAAATTAGCATTTTCCAGACAATGCCCTTTCATTAGACAGTCAGAGATTTAATATTTGGCCTGACTCACTAGAGAATAAAAATTCTAACAATAATGCACTCAATTAATACATTTACATGTTGTCATCTCTCCTCAGTAAAAATCTGTCTGAACAGCCATAACGGATACAGGAATAGGTTAAAGAGGCTGATAAAAAATTTTGAACTCATATTAAGTTGCAATAATGTCATTCACCTTTTGTGGTGTTCCTTGGATAGATCTTGGAAGCCTTTCACCCACCTAGTTCCTTATTCACATCATAATAATGTTTCCATCAGGCTGCCAGGAAACCATTTCATTGGCATAAATTCATTTCTATGGCAACAAATATTTGAAAGGAAGTAAAATTGAAAATGAATGGCTGCGTTACAATAGAATCCAACAATGCATTTTGATTCTATTTAAATATGTTTTAAATGATTAGATAGTAAAACTCAGTGCATAAAGACAGTATGAAAGAATAGTCTGTCCATATCAATGTTGATTCAGTGACTTACTTCAGGCAACTACTAAAGGAATCAAGAGAAAACATAGTGTGATACATACTGAACACTTAAGAAGCAAAAAAGCTTGGAAACCCACAACTCTCCTTCAGACTGCAGTGTTTGAAAGAATTGTTTTGCCTCCCAATGCAAATTTAAAGCATTAGTAACTTGATTCAAAATGGGACCTGATAAACTATGTGGAGCATTTTACTTTCAAATAGGTCAATATTAGAAAGTTATTTCTAATACTACAACTAACCAGAATTTAATGTCCATCCCCAATTTCCCTTGAGAAGGTGTGGGCAGCTGCCCTCTTGAACCATGGTGGTCTTTCTGGTACTGGCACTCTCCCAGTGCTGTTGGGGATGGAGTTCCAAGACTTACACCCAATGATGAATGAATTACAATGTATTTCCAATAAAGGATGATTTGGGAAATTGGAAGGAAAAATGCAGGTACTGGTGTTCCCATTTGTGTGCTGCCCTTGTTTTTTTGTTCTTGGTGATAGGGTTTGTGGGTTTGGGAAAAGTGGTCAAAATAGCCTGGATGAGCAACTACAGGCACAGTGCACAGATGGTAGAGGGATTCAACGATTAGGGTAGTTGATGTGGGCTACTTTGTCCTCGATGCCAAGCTTCTTGACAGTTCTTGGTGCTACACTCATCCAGGCAAGTGGAGAGTTTTTCATCAACCTCCTGACATGCCTCGTGGTAGTGGAAAGACATTGGTGTATCAGGAGGTGAGTTTATTTGCTGCAGGATACCCAGCCCCTGACCTGCTCTTGCAGTGGTATCCTGAGGCTGGGACAATTGGCCTGAAACAATCACCACCATCTTCCTCTGTGTGAGGTGTGATTCCATCCACTGGATTGCTTCCCCTTGATGCCCATTGATGTTATTTTTACCAGTGCTCCTAGATGTCACACTTGATCAAAAGCTGCCTTGGTGTTAGAGGAAGTTACTCTAACCTCATCTTTGATCATAAGGACAACAACAAAAAAGGAACTTGCCTGATGCAGTTGACTGCATTGACCAACTGTATACTCATGGCAGTAGAATGAGTCTGAAAACTGACAGTAACTTCAATGTGCAGACCTGGAACAATGAGATCAAATTCAGAATTGAGGATAGGAGGAATAAAAGAAAGTGCATTCCGATCATTGAGTTGGTCTGTTAAAGCAGGACCAATGCAAGATGAAAACTCACACCCAATCTGCCTACTGGTAACTAAATTTAACTTCCATATGGATAAATCACATGAACCCTTTGTTCTTATGTAGAACAGATGGAGATGTTCTCCAGAGAAAACAAAATTGTTGAAATTAAGCAGGAGGGAGAAAGTGTTCCTGCTCAAAAGCATAAGAAAGTAACCTAACTAATAGCGATAGTCTCTGTCATTTACATGCAAGTCCTGGTGCCATAACAAGTCAAAAGACAGTTCCACTCCATGATTTGATAGATTACAGAATAACTTTAATCCAGCAGCTGAACCAGAAACAAAACAATATCGTGATCACACCGTTGTGCTGAAGAATCTGCGTCAACACTAATTTTGGTGCCTCCTTATTGAGTACCGTAGGACAAATTGTGTGCCATTCAACAGACAAGTAAATTCAATCCAAGTTATTAAAAGCACAAGATTTAACATTTGAGCATGTGCATAAAAACTTCACTCCAATGGAAATGACTTCGAAAACTGCTGAAGAATTTGGCCGATAAATAACTTCAGGGTTAATGCAGCCTATGGCAAACTGAAGTGGCAAAGGCACATTCTTCAATACTAAGACAGTCACATAAACACGTGTGCTGCAAAATACAAGACTGATGGGAAAAGGAGTTACTGAGGTGATAAAGATCACCCATCATATCTGTTAGTTTCGAGCAGCAAAATGCTTCAGCTGCAAAATGAAAGAGCACATAACCTCACAGAGTCTACACCCAAGATTGCAAGCCAGAATAATGTCACTAAGCAGTTTCTTTAATGACAATGCTGTTAACAGAAAGCCACAAAAGAGGCTTGCTCGTTATTGAAGCTGGTGACAGTATGAAGAGCAAAGCTTAAACAGTATCTATGCAATGTTTTGCAATAATGCACGATTTAAAAATTAATGTAAAAGTTAATGATCAGTATGTTGATTTGAATATGAATGCGAGCAGTTGCTGAATGTTTGACTGTGAGTAGATATGTGTATGTTAAGAGGTTCAGCAAAACATCATTTACTATGATTACACCAAAACTGAAGACATATTCTAGTAAGACTCTAAAAACCTCAGTCAGATGAAATGTGTAGCTTCTTGTAATGGTCAACAGTGAAGTTACCAATTGTAGCAGGTGAATACATGAAAGGATGAACATTATTCAGAAAAAGTTAGTTGAAAAAATTTAAAGTGGTTTGGAAGAAAGTCAAAGTCAAAGTCAAGTTTATTGTCATATGCACAGGTGCAATGAAAAACTTACTTGCAGCAGCAGCACAGGCACATTGCACCATATAAGCAGCATTCACAAGAAAAACATAAATTGAACACAATTTTTACAAGAAAACACAATTAGAACAAAACAAAGGTCCATTTTAGTGCAAAGTGGTCATAGTGTTGCAGAACTGTAGTGATTAGGGTTGTGCCGGTTGGTTCAAGAACCAAATGATTGAAGGGAAGTAGCAGTTCTTGAACCTGGTGGTGTGGGCTTCAGGCTTCTGTACCTCCTGCCCAATGGTAGCTGAGAGAAGATGGCAATGACCCGGATGATCGGATCTTTGACGATGGCTATCGCCTTCTTGAGGCAGCACTTCCTGTATGTATTTAGTGTAAGCACTTCATAGCCACATCCAGGTAAGCTTCTAGAACAAACTGCAGAAACTTACAAAGATTTGTATCCTGTATTAATGTGCACAAGGCCCACATACTGATTAAGATGAACACCAAGCCATTTAATAAAACCTAGACTAGTACCTTACATGCAGAAGGCTTAAATAGATGAGATTAAGGCTGAAGAAAGTCAAGAAGTGAGTCCAGAAATGCCTGTTACATCAACAACACATTTGAGTCTCAAGGAACAGCACCAGCAACATGAGCTCAGTTACAAAGATCAAAGAGAATTTGAAATCCAGTGAATTAAGTAAACTGGCTCTTTTAAAATCCCATGACGTGGCCATTGACGGCAACGCCAAAATCTATCTAAAACCGCCCTTGAGAATCTGGTGGTGTGCTGCCTTCTTGAATTGCTGCCGTTCTTCTGGTGAAGATACATCCACAAAGGGATTCCTGGATTTATAGCTGAAGATAAATGCTAACCCCCCACCCCACCCCACCCAACTGCAATTTTGTGATTTGCAGGGGAACCTGCATTTGGTGTTCCCATGCAGCTACTGCCATTGTCCTTCTTGGTGGTAGATGTCAGAGGTTTGAGTGGTCTATGCGAGTAACTGCAGCACATTTTGTAGATGGCTCACACTATGCACTGGCATTGGAACAAACGCATGCTAAGAGTGATTGATTGGGTGCCAGTCAAGTGGCTGCTTTGCCTTGGATGGTGTTGAGCTTCTTGACAATTGTTGGAACTGTACACATGCAGGCAAATGGAGAGTATTCCATAGTGCTCCAATGCTGCCTTCAGGAGATGGAGGGGATTTGCAATGTCAGGAGTTGATCATCTGTGACAAATTGCCAGTCTCTGATCTGCTCTTGTAGCCATGGTACTTTGGTAGTTGGTCCAGTTTGAGTTTCTGATTGCCAGTAATGCACTGCTCAGAACCCGATGATGTCAAGCGTAGGTAGTTAAGGCAGTTGTTGAAATTGTTAAGCTAAACTTCCTTTTAGAAGAGAAAGCAATGTAATATTCACTCACAAGTGTGATGTTAACGTATGACATATTTGATCATGTGCAGTCTGAGAAAACATCAACTAATGAGGCACACTTTCCAGAGATCCCTATGTTCCCTACATATTACTCTGAATGTAATTGCACTTGACTCTAGGGAACTCACAGGGCTGAGCTTGTGGTGTGAAAGAAAACTCTTTCTACCACCTACATCTATTTTAACTCAGAACATAACCAGCTTAGGAGGGCGGAGAGTAATATCACAGGGTTTGAAAATGAAAAGATTGTTTTGTTAGCTGAGAAAAATGTAACAGGAAGTTAAGGGAATTTGTTTTCACTCTACAGGATCTTAAACATTGACTACAAGCGACATTGAGGAAGAATATTCCATTTCCACAATAAATGAATTTCAAAAGGAAGAATATAAGAAGTAAGAAATGAACCATAAAAATTAGAACAGAAAGCACCAATTAAAGATCAAAGAGCAAGCACAGACATCATGTGATAAACAGCTTTCATATATACTTTAAAGGCCCAGTTACAATGAAACTCCAGGCTGCTTATGCTTCATAGGCCATGCCGAGAACTGCACATCCCCAATACCACAGGAACTCTTCCTCAACAGGCGCTACACATTGGGCAGAGGCAAGGAAGAAAATGACATTAATGACCACCAAGATGATTAAAACAAAATGCAGACCTCATCTGTCAACCAAAGATGAAGATAATGATCAGTGAAATGCTAATGTCCATTCCATGAGGCGATTGAGAAGCTCTCCATCCTCAACACCTACCCCAGTATTACTTCCACTCAAAGTATTTACTCAACGGAGGTACTCAAACATTTATCCAGAAGTGGATAACTGAAGATACTAGAGGAGCTGATGGTGGATGGATTCACTGTCCCCAAATTGGAATCACATTCCTTTGGATGAAAAAAAATGTTTTCAAAGATCAGGGAGAGAAATGAATGAACATTACTGTGTTCTCCCCAATATGTGGCAGATAGTAGGGTTTTCAATCAGCCTGCCAGCTTCACAGACAGCAACATCAGGGAAGATTTCTCATTCCAGAGTTCAAAGTTATGTTGTAGTTTATATTCTGTAACTTCTCTTCTCCTACCTCTCAGCAACATCCTTCGAGGTTTGCAGGATCTGTTGGGAGCCATTAGTTCTCCTCCTGAAGATCAGTGATCACACAGAACCTGAGCTCAGTACAAATGATGCAGCCAGGATTGATTGACAGACTGCTGCCAGCACTCAGGATAGTAACACATGACTTTTTTCCCCCACTGACAGTGAGTTGCTGCTTGCACCACCTATACCTATTTAATGAGGCTCCATAGCACACAGATTTCTGAGTCAGGGGAATGTGTTTCCCATGGGAACATTGAATCTTCATCCACACTGACTTTGTCCAGTTACCAGGACGATATGGATGCACATTGTGGTGACCCCATTCATATCATTAACATACAATAATATGAATGCACAGAGACAAATTATGATCCTGTAGGGTTAGCAAAATATGCCATGCATAACCAAAATTGAAAATTCAGTGGGTGAACGAGATTTTTTTTTAAATGCATAATCAGATCATGTTCAAAACAAAGGCATGGCTGCAATTTTGTTTCTTACAAGACAAACGAGATTAATGTTTTTTCTCTCTATCGGTCACAGTCTTTAGAATTATATTTTCAATCAAATTAGGTAGTATATCCACACAGGAAAGCTTTGTAGTTCGCATTTCTCTCAAGATTCATTACTTTATCAAGCAAAAATGACCCAATGAAAGGATACATTACTATGTTACATGTAATTCATTTGAAAGGATCTTAAAAGCATTTATCTTAGTTAGCAGTAAAGTGTGATTGTGTATTTTGGTGGTCAACTGATCTTGTAGTATTCCCAAATTCACTCATTTTGTTTGATATATATAGAAACTTTCAGAAATGACATCTCCAAAGTTGTTACTTTCAAAGCTGTTAGGCTTATCGGTGCTGACTAACCGAACAGCTGACAGCTTTCTTTCCTTGTTTTATAGTCTGAAAATGGTGACATTATTATGCTGCCAAAGCTTCTAGTCCAGATCTTCAACAATCAGTGTGAAATGAACAATTCCAGGGTTTCTATTAAGATGGCCCTTTCAGCTTTTATTCCTGTGTCCAATGCAGTTGAATGTCCAAATGTTGCATGGATCTAAATGGCACAAAAAAACGTCTATTTAATGTCCTCAATAAAACTGCACACGAACCATGTTATAATGTTGCTTTGAGATAATATTGAAAGACCTGGTAATTCTGAACATTGAACTACGAACTGAATGGGGTTTTAAAAGTGTGAGTATTTTTGTATCCTTTCATTTTGAATAACCAACATTATGCTTCCTGGTGTGAATGCTAAAAACTCTGAATGATGCTTTTCATTTCTTTTACTGCTGAAACCTTAACCTTGAAAACATATTGTATTATATCTGATATTACTATACAAGTGCTAAATGCATTTGTCTGAATTTCCTTTGCCTATTATTTTAATGAGAGGTGAGAGCCCATTTTGTTAAACATATTCAACAAAGAACTTGAAAAGGAATGCATTTACATAATAAAATCAGAGAGTGCAATTTCAAAGCATTTGCCTTTTACAAGCATAGGCCAAATATAACTAAAACATTTCCATAATACTCTTGCAATGATATACAAAATTAAGTGTGAATTTTAACCTGGCCATTTTACTGCGGGCATTATATTAGGTGGAATGTGCTGCAATTATGGGTCCTTTTGGCATCTTTTGCAATAAACAACAAAATAAAAGGGTTCACATATGATGAGTAGGTTGTGGAGGTGAAAACTCCCCCACCCTACATTCAACATCTTTCTTCAGCTACTATTGAGCCCCTCCTCTGAGCAAATTGTCACTTGCCAATTTTTTTTCTTGTTAATCTATCAAAAACAATAATTTTTAAATGACATTTATTGCTGCAGAGCAACATATACCTGCTCTCAAGACGAGAAAAAGTCCAGTGGAGTCTGTGTAAATGATAGGATCCATAGGAAACAAATTTTAGTATCTTAAATTATCTTTTAAAACTGCCAGTTGAGGTAAACTATGCTGAGAATAGAAAATGTGCAAAAATGTAAAGTTCATAGGCTTCTCAGTGTATCGGTGTCTTTAATGAACCCTGGAGAGGATTGGATCCTCACTTTGATTGTCGTCATAGAAAAATTAGCCCTCTGTACTCTAATCCAACATCTTTATATTTCACGAACTGACATTCTTCAATGTAAAATGTACAAAAATAGGAGGACCTAGTCCTTTATCTGCTCAAGAATGTTCTGCCTTTCAATGAGATTATGGCTGATCTGTATCTCCTTAATAGCAGTGAGAATTTAGTTACATGAACCCTAGGGACAGAGATTGCGTTAATCAGTATAGTGCAGGCAAGTGCAGGTGCTGCATTCAAAATGATTCCATGGTCTGCCTGTTTAATGTCCCTTGTGTTTAACTGTACAGGATTTAGGTCTGAGAATTACATTTGCTAAGTATTTGATCAAGAGTTCCATTTTCTAGCAAGCCATTGGAGAGAAAGAAAAAGCGAATGTGTGGTCATTTCAGTTGTCTGGGACATGAATCGTTGCTGTAATTGAGCAGATGCTCTTTTTTTTACTGATGTTGTGTTATCAGGGTTGAATTGTGGAGATTGAGGAACGTTTCACTGTTACTATTTTGTCAACAAAAATTGACTTTCCAAATTTACTTTTGCCATTTCTGGGGCTTTATTAAGATAGCTGGTGTTAATTAATTTTGAAGTATGACATATCTCAAAAGGCCTGTGTATTCTGTGCCAAGCCAGCCTGCACATGGCTCGTATCACAAAGTATCCATTTGGCATGTTATAAGTCAGGTGGGCTAGAAAATAAAGTAACAACTGCAGCTCAATTTAATTTAACAAATTTGGAGTGTGTCACCTCCAGAAATTAATACAATTAATTTTCTTTTTTTTTTAATTGAGGCCTTCATTTATCATATATGTAATATGTAGTCAGAATACAATTATATTTGAAATTGACACATTGCTCTGACTGGTTTAACTCATGAAACTTCAGGCACCTCTTGTCAACAGCTGCTATAGTTGTTAAACAACTTAATTGCCTAAAATTCCTGGAATCAAACTCTTGGGCTTGTTTTTATTGTACTAAAATGGACTTTTTTTGTTCTAATTTGTTTTTTTTGTAAAAATCATGTATAATTTATGTTTAACATGTTTTCCTTCTGAATGCCGCTTATATGATGCTATGTGCCTGTGGTGTTGCTGCAAGTAAGTTTTTCAGTGCACCTGTGCAAACATGTACTTGTGCATATTACAATAAACTCAACTTTGACTTTGTCACTCCACCCTTACACACAGAGGCACAGTTTTTCCTAAAGTTCAGGAGAAGAAGTTATTACCATTATCTTTGGTTGTGGTATGTATTCTAAAATAAATTACTTATGCAGAGCAATAAACATATAGTATTCCAGTTCCCTTCTCTCTCTACACCACAAGAAAAAGTAATTGTAAGATATTAGCTCAGATATCTTCATGGAACGATCATAGTGATAATGGCACGGAAGGAGGCTATTTTGCCAAGCAGGTCCATTCCATTGTGAGAATTTCATTACTGTTTACCTGTTGGATTAAACTGGTGTTCAGTGGAATAACCTTTGACAAACAAATAATTCTACCTTTAGACTTGCAGTTACATAAGATTTTTGGCTCATCTATAATCTTTAAACATTCCTTAGCCAGGAAATTGTCTTTTGCATTTCTCAACCTATGGAAATAACCTGGCTCTTACCTGTTGTGGTTTTTTATCCTGCAGCTCTTAGGTCTCAAAGGTGGAGTTGGGCCACCACCTAAATTTGCCAACCTGCTCCTTGACTACCCACACTCACTGAGCTGAACAAGCCAATTGACGAGGACAGGTTAAGCTAACTGGGTCTAAACTCTCTTGAACTTAGAAAAATGGGACATGATCTAATTCTCATTGCAACATATACAGTTCTTGAGGGGTTTTGCAGGGTAGATGCAGAGAGGATATTTTCCTGGTCAGAATGTCTAGAACAAGGGGTTGCTATCTCAAAATAAGGAGTCAGCCTTGCAGCAAGGCTATTCCCCTGAGAGTGGGGAATCTTGGAATTCTCTATGAAAGAGAGCTGTGGAGAACCAGTTGCTGGGTACATTAAAGACATAGAATTTGGAATATTAAGGGAATTAGTGGACTTGGGATTGGCGCAGGAAAGTGTCACTGAGGTAAAGGGTCAGGTATGATCTGATTGAATGGTGGTGCTGGTGTGAGGTGCCAAATGACCTCATCTGCTCCTACTTTCATGTCTTATGTTCCTATCCTTTCTCCCACCAGGCACTCACTGAAGCAGAATGGGCTCCATTCTATGAGTAAACTTCAGGTAGCATATTTTAAGGTCTCGTCCTTAAAGTTCCTGACAGTCTCCGAGAGTTTGCCTGTAGTAAAACCATTTTAAAAGTTTTTCACTGCCTCTAGTAGAGACTTTAACAAACTGCAAAATTGATGTTATATTATTAAATAGAAACAATTTTAAGATTAACATATACGATTTAAACACACCAATAGACTAACAAATTAAGAAGTATTATTAAGATAAAATAAAGTAAAACATTTCCTGCACTTACCTTTTTTGCAGGTTTGGGAACTGAAGTGAATTCCTACACTAGCTCCCATACCTTAAAACTGAGGCTTGGAAGTGAAGTGCTTCTGGACCCACTCCTCTGTCCATCACCCGTTGGTCTTAATTGCAAGTTCAACAACAGAATGGGTTGTCAGATTCGCTGGCATCTGGCCCTCAGGAAGTTTTGGGTTCTGCAATTGATTGTGAGCTTGCAGAAGTCCAAGATTTCCTGATGTGCTAATGGCTGATATCAGGAGGTATCCCTTGGAATCATTGGCTATTGACCAGCATGATTTGGCCCAATATAACCAGAGTCAGCAGTTCTTACAACCCAACTAAGTGTTAACTTTGTATTACTGTGATCTAAGTAGGGGTGGAGGAGTGCTACTATAATATTGAATTTCTTTCCATGCATAACATTTTGCCAAATGGACTTATAACAACTTCATTGTTAGAACCTGTGTCGGGAGAAATGAGTGCACCTTGAAGAAAAAGACAACAGGGACAACACAGACAGTGTACAGAATGCTGGACGATTAACTGTAGTATGTTTCCCCCCACATCATCGCCAGTTTGGCTGCTGGTTACCCAATTGAATTTCCTTTCATAATTCATATATAGTAGTGTTTCTTTACAGATCTCCAAAATCAATCGTTGAGTGGGATATTTGACCAGTTGTCTAGTGCATTGGAGATGAAATATCCAATCTGGAGACAAAAAACTGATAGGCTACAGGAAAAATCAATGACCCCATGCTGAATTGTGAACAAGTAGATTATTTACATGCATGAGCTGCAATGAAAGTGGATGACAGGCAGATGAGAATTGGTGAAATCAGTATCTATTGCACCCAATCTGAAGAAGTAATTTAACAGTGCATAGAGCCATTTCACCACTTACCCACAGGAGACACAACTGAGAGAATTTTCTTTGTCAAGAAAATAGGTGTGTTGAGGACCAATTTACAGTTGGAGCCTTTCATTTCCTACTGCCTCTGATGTGTGCTGGCTGCCATGTAGCCACTAACTTCCAAATGTCCAGAGCAGATGGCAAAAAAAAGTCATCTGAATATGCTAATCAATCAGTTGACTGTGTCTGGAGCCTGATGGTTGCTTATTGTTCCTTTGTGTGAAGTATGACTCTAACCATTGGAGTGATTTCCCCTAAATTTTTTTTTACGAGGGCTCCTTGATGCCATATTCAGTTAAAAGGCTTCATGTCAAAGGGCAGCGATTCAGCCACTCTCACCTCACCTTTGGAATTCAGTTCTTTGGTCCATGTTTGAACAAGGCTATGAAGAGTTCTGAAACTGAGTGGTCTTAACAAACCCTACACTGACCATGGGTGAGCAGATTACTGGTGGGTAAGTGCCATCTAGTAGCATTGTTCAAAACATCTTCAATCAGTTTGTTTTCCATAACTCTTTCATTCAGGTTGGAGAAAATGGTAGAAAGCCAGTCAGCACCAGCCGGAAGGAGAACTTCGAAGATCTCCTCAGCTATAACTCGGTCCTTGACACGAGTCTTCATGACTCCTTCCCACAGCATACTGTTGGCCTGGCCAAGCACACTGACATGTCATCGATAAGACCCATGTTAACTGAAAAATAACAAGCCCTTAGGAACAGACAATACCTTGGTTGAAGTTCTAAAGCTTGGCAGAGAGGAACTTCAGCATCAAATTAACAAACTCTTCTCCCACAATCAGGAAGAGGGGACCCTAGAGATGCTGTAATTGTGACCATTTTCAAGAAAGGAGCAAAATTTGACTACAGTAACCACAGAGAAGACTCCCACTGTCTGACATAGGTAAAGTCATTGCCAGGGTCTTTCTCAGTTGCCTCCTCCCAGTGCCAAAGAGCAGCTCCCCAAATCATATTTAAAGGTACAACAGACATGATCTCCACTGCACAATAACTCCAGGAGAAATGCAGAGAGCAGTTTCAACTAATACACATTTCCTGACAAAGGATTTCATCCTGAAAAGTTAACTCTGTTTCTCTCTCCACAGATGCTGCCTGACCTGATTATCATTACCAGCATTTTCTGTTTTTATGCAAACTTTACAAAAGCCTTTGACTCCATCAAACAAGAAAGACTGCAGAGTATTCTTCTCAAATTGGGCTGGCCTTAGAAATTCACCTCCAGCTTACATCCACTAGATGATGCATAAAAGCCATGATCTTAAAGTGAAGTGTCCACAACAGAACCATTTTTCAATGTAGACTGGTGGCAAGCAATACGTCATTGCTCCGAACCTTTCCTCAGTATTTCTCACCACAATACCATACACCACCTGCATCGTAGTGGAGTTAACGTACAGAACAAACACAAAACTGTGCAACCCATACCTCCTTTACTCCAGAGCCAAGACCACTGTGACTTCAGTCATCAGGCTGCAGTACACAGATGACTCTTGAGTCTGAGCACATTCAGAGTCCAAGTTCCAAGACACAATCAATTTGTTCACTGAAGCGTACAAGAAAATAGTCCTTACATTTAATACCTGCAAAACCAAGGTCCTCTACAAACTGCCCTACTAAACATGTGAGGAAAAGAGGGTGTTTGAAGATCAAGACCTAAAACCTGGCATAAACTTCATGATCTACTGGGCAGTAATGATCCCCACCCTTCTCTGAGCCTCTGAGGCATGGGTTACCTGTGGCAGAAAACTCAAAGCACTGGAGAGGTACCAAAGATGCCACTGCATATTCCTCCAAATCCACTGGCAGGACAAGCAAACCAACGTGGACGTCCTCTCCCAGGCCAAGATTCCCAACATCGAGGATCTAATTACACCCAATCAGTTCCTTTAGGCAGGCCATATCACTTGCATGTCCAACCCCAGAAACCTGAAGCAGAAACTCTACTCTGAACCACATCATGATAAAAAAAACAACAGGAAATGATTCAAGAATCTTCTCAAAATCTCCTTGAAGATGTGTAGTATTCTACTCAATTTGTGGGAATCCCTGGTCCATGTCTGCTCAAAGTAGAGAAGGAACACTCGGGAGAACACTAAGAACCCTGAGTGCCTTTAAACGACAACACAAAGAAACCCAGCATAAGCAGCAGAAAGAGACACTACTTTCTAAGCTGCCCACCTACCCACCCTGCCAAGTACCTCCTGTCCCAACTCTGGCAAGTCTGTAGATCCCACAGTGGCCTCCTCAGCCATATTAGGACCCACAGAACCGTAGCGTAAGCAAGTCATCCTTGTCAATGAGGGACTAAAAGGTCTAATCAGTTAACTGGGATATCAACATAACGACCATGTAAAACTCCATTACCCATGCACAAATCAGTTCCAACTGAAACATTAACTCATCTAGAATTCAAGTGCATTTGCATTATGAACAATGTACTCAAATGTGCATTGGCCTGTGATAAGTCCAATTTCCCAAAGAGTGATGGGATGCAAGTTCTTACTAAACGAGGTTATTCAAAAATCTAAAACTTTACAGACATAACCAACTGGCCAGGAACAGCTTATGCAGACACAATAAATGATCCTGAGCACAATTTATTGGATAGTGTGCATGGTTCTTCCAGGAAAGAACTTAAGGCACCTAAGCACAGTCTCCATCCCCACTGAAATGTCGGCTTCCTGACTGTAGAAGTTCACAGGGAAACAATTGAAGAACCTTAAACTTTACTTGTGTCAGGGTGAGGTGGCAGGACTTAAACCAGTAGGTGTTCTCTTTGTTATCAGTAGTAATAAATCTGAGTAGGTTTAGTCTCTTTCTCAAAGGCTTTAGATGATATGATGAACTTGCATAAAACTGCCCATGAAATCATAAGCCACAGACAAAGGCCATTCAACCCATCATACCTGTGCCAACTCTATCAAAATACTATCCAAATCGACCCATTCAGACACCATTTCTACATAGGCTACACGATTTTCCTTTGCCAATTTATTTCCAATAGTTATTTGATAGTTTTCAAGTATATGGTTTGAGCCCATTTTTAGAATGTTTATTTTGTATCTTCACACACTCAGGTTTCAACTTCAAGTGGGAGAAGAAGTGTGTCCTATATCATTTTAAATCCATGGTTATTTGACAGGATCATATTTTGTCAATGTTCTTCACTGGCTGTCAAATATTTTGAGAAATCCTACGATTGAGGCCGATACAATACAGGAAATAATTCTTTGACATGACCTTTATATAGGTTGCAAACAACATATCACACAAAGATATCTTTAAATACAATACAGAATGTAACCAAAGCATTAAGTTTCTAATACACTGGATGCTTCCAAGTCATTATATAAGACATCTAGAGGATACAAGAATACAACAAAAGGGGCGCAGGGGGAGGCCACTTGGTTTCTCATCTGCCCTACCATTCAATGTGATCATGGTTGATTTGCCTCAGATCTCAACTCCTATTCTGCACCAATTCCCCAGAAGCATCAATTCCCCAATCTTTCAGAGATATATCTACCACCCTTTTAAATACCTCCAGTGGTCTTGCCTCCACAGCCCAGTGATGTAGAGAATTCCAGAGTAAAATACATTAAACCAAATAATGGGTCTGAAATTCTTTTAGATTATGCCTAAGGGGCTAGTCTGTGCTGTGGATCTGGAAGTTTCCCTTCACTTTAAGCTTTCCAAAGGACATAGCCTTCTGTTCCAATTACTGCTGCACAGTTATTCACAGTGTATGTTGGTGTTCTCGGTTGTGAACATAAATAAATTTAATTAACTGTTTTACTCTTGATGATTCTGCTTTACTGCAAGATAATTCCTCCATCTGACAAATAAGATGAAGTGGAAACTCTCTAAATTCCAAAAAGCAATTTGCTGCAATCAAGAATAATTTTCAGGTCTATATAATTTCTGATCATATGAGATATGGTTCACTTATGTCAACTGTTGGCCAGTCATATGATTGAGAAAACGAGCCAAGAAACTGAACTGCACTACTTTTGACACACTGAAGCATGGTGATGTTCAGCCTAAATGCCTGATCAGATGTCAATTAAAGAAAATCATTAAACTGATCAAAATCAAGTCTGAAACAACATTAGGGTGGTTAATACACAAGAATAAGTGCTTCAGCAGGACCTGTGGGATTCTGGATGGGACTTTACCAATGTCAGACATCTCCTGACATTTTGCCATGCCACATTCAGAGAAAGTATTCACCCCTTAAATACATATGTTTCTGTCAGCCAAACAACTGCAGCACTCACTTTAACTGCCAAAGAAGAGAGGCTTTATGGAAGAGGGAGAGAGCTCCCACAATCACTCAAGGGCACATGCAATAATTTACTTGCCAGGAGGAAGGTCTGAAAATCAGGAGATTCATGAGGCTTATAATGTGTAAGGCCTGGCATGAGGTGGCCACGGTAGTCTCCTCCAGGAGTGAGAACCCATGCACAAGGAAACAATGCTGAAAGAAATTTCACAATTGAACAAGATATATCCAGATGATCTGCACACTGCACATTATATCATCAAGGTGGAGATCTTCAAGTTGTATTTTTACACTCCTGATGCATGATGGACTGAAAAAAGGGAGGTTTTTAGTTGATGGAAGTGGCTTTTATTACTTCCAGTAATATGCATAAAGTTGAAGATGGCCATCTTATAAAATTGAACATGGCCATCTTATAGGACAAAATATCACACAAAATCGTGGGCCGAAGGACCTGCACTGTGCTGTAATGTTCTATGCTTTGTAGTGTACTTCCTGTAAGAAATAAATGGGTAGGGAAAAAATGGGTGATAATGGATCAGAATACTGGGGCACTGAAAGCCAACTTTGGTACTGGTACGAAAGGTTGGAAACAGGTCAATGGGCCCATGTATGGTTTTCCAATCCATCAAAGGAAAACAAAAGGAACATCAGATGGAATATACAAGAGGGTAAATACCACCTAGTTGCTACTTTGGAATGAAACTTGAGATACACTGTAGACAATATTCTGTTTTTGTCACTACAAATTTCCATATAGATTCAGAACAGGTGTTGGGAAACTAATCCTAACGTTCCCCAGATGGCAGATGAAGTGAATGCATTGAGGTTGTACCAACTGCAACAGTTTATCTCATGTTCAGCCTTACCTGCTGAAATATAAAGTCAGACATTAAAGCCTTGAATTACAATTTGCTTTTCTGGAGAACTCTGGAAATTTATCGGGGTAGATTTCTCTATCCCTGCTCCTGGATGTTGTGAACCGAGAAAAGTGGGTGGAGGATGATTGCATTTCTATAAGTGAATTATCGAACATCATCCATTTCTCCTCTTCCGTCTTTAGAGCCTATAAATAGAGGACAATGCTCATTAGCTGTCCATAATGATAACTCCTGAGGGGAGCAAAACTAAATAGGGCATCTCTGAGCAGCTTTGGCTGCACCCTGTTTTAGGACAAGAACAAAATGAAGCAAACAGCATGGTGGAAGTAAATAGCAGTCACAGGTAACTAGATTAAAAATGGCAAGTATAAATTCATCTTAAGTGGTTGTGAAGAACAGACAAAAGAGAATGGACAGCCTTTTCAACACCCAGATTGATATCATCTTCTATTGAACACATTGTAAACAAGCTATTGGGTCCCTCTCATCCCATTGCACTATTGACCAGTCAATATACATGCTAGTGGGTGCACTGGAAGTGAAAAGCCAAACATGGAAATTCCATCATAATATTTAACTTCTCTAGAAACTCTATGAAAACCTTATCCCAAACTTCCTCCTTGAAGGACAATAATTGCTAAATTGTTTCCTGCAATATTTGTTCTTAATCTTTTCCAACCTGAATTCATATCAGCAATGCTTCTTAGCCTCTTCTCCATTATTGTCAGGCAGTCCAGCGATTCCGATAATCTGTCACTTGTTTTCTCTGTTATAAATTATTGTATTTTTTTTAAACAAATGTCTTATCTACGTTAACTTTCAGATTGCCAAACTAAGCTGCGAGGTCCAGGGTTGCCAATTTGATGCATTTCACTTTATCCATCTGCAAAACAAGCATTTTATCTGTCGATCACTCCCCACCTTGTCTCAGCAAACAATATAACATTTTTCACTTTCCTAAAGCCTTAGAAAGCATCCAAAGCCTCTTCCTTTTCAATTATTGAAAAAGTATTGCGAGATTTTCAGCAAATAGTTACCTCCGAGTAGACAATTTGCCCTTAGCTTCACCTCCTTTTATTTGGCTGCATTTTGGGTGCACGACAGATAATTTCAAGGAGAGGCACAGAAACTGACAAAGCACTTGAGCTTTTTATACTCTTAAGCAATTTTTAAAAATTATAACAGTTTGACCTTACCACTGAGGCAAGGCTGACACCATCATATTTGCCCATCTTTTGAAGTGTTTCTAAATTTATGCACAGAGAGATATCCAAGAGACCCGCAAAAGCTAAACAAAAGAGAAAAGCACCATACAAGCTCAGTCACTTGAGCTTCCTATTATGAAGATCAGGTTGTTAGTTGCAATTAAAAACGGCTGGTTTGTACTTCTGACTTACACTGTGTAAAGAAATTAAAAATGATTCACTAATGTTTGCTACTATGATGAACACAAGATTCCTGCTGCAGTGCACATCTTTGGATTAATTTACTAACTCTCACTTGGCGTAGATTTGAAGTCTTAAATAATTGATAGGGCCCAGGCACATCTTATTTTGATGACTAACCAATGCAGAGTGCAAATAACTTACAAATGTTATTAACATTCTTTATGGAGGCGTGTTTTTATTTTTCCTAGTTTAGAAATCCCCATAGCAGAAACCAGTTCAGATTAAGAAACAGGATCCATGTCACACAGAGATTAGTTGATCGTTGTGGGCAGTTTCCTTCGACAGTAGCAGTGTACTATTGCTTCACCAACCATCCTAAAACCTAGGTCCTGATTAAAGACTGACAGAAATCTCACTTTATGTGCCACAACTTACATTTTGTAATCTGCTTACTTTGTGTTTTTTAGTAACATAGAAAAACTACAGCACAATTCAGGCCCTTCAGCCCACAAAGCTGTGCTGAACATGTCCCTACCCTAGAAGTTACTAGGCTTACCCATAGCCCTCTATTTTTCTCAGCTCCACGTACCTATCCAACAGTCTCTTAAAAGACCCTATAGTATCCGCCTCCACCACCGTTACCAGCAGCCCATTCCACGCACTCACGACCCTCTGAGTAAAAAACTTACCCCTGACATCTCCACTATACCGACTTCCCAGCACCTTAAACCTATGTCCTCTTGTGGCCACCATTTCAGCCCTGGGGAAAAGCCTCTGACTATCTACCCAATCAATACCTCTCATCATCTTATACACCTCTATCAGGTCCCCCCTCATCCTCCGTCGCTCCAAGGAGAGAAGGCCAAGTTCCCTCAACCTGTTTTCATAAGGCATGCTCCACATTCCAGGCAGCATCCTTGTAAATCTCCTTTACATCCTTTCTATGGCTTCCACATCCTTCCTGTAGTGAGGCAACCAGAACTGAGCACAGTACTCCAAGTGGGGTCTGACCAGGGACCTATATAGCTGCAACAATACCTCTCAGCTCCTAAATTCAATTCCCCGATTGAAGAAGGACAATACACCATATGCCTTCTTAACCACAGAGTCAACCTGCACAGCCGCCTTGAGCGTCCTATGGACTTGGACCCCAAGATCCCTCTGATCCTCCACACTGCCAAGAGTCCTACCATTAATACTATATTCGGCCATCATATTTGACCTACCAAAATGAACCACTTCACACTTATCTGGGTTGAACTGCATCTGCCACTTCTCAGTCCAACTTTGCATCCTATCTATGTCTCTCTCTAACCTCTGACAGCCCTCCAAACTATCCACAACACCCCCAACCTTTGTGTCATCCGCAAACTTACTAACCCATCCCTCCAATTCCTCATCCAAAAATCACAAAGATCAAGGGTCCCAGTACAGATCCCTGAGGTACACCACTGGTCACCGACCTCCACGCAGAATACGACCCTTCAACAACCACTCTTTGCCTTCTGTGGACCAGCCAGTTCTGGATCCACACTGCAATGTCCCCTTGGATCCCATGCCTCCTTACTTTCTCAATAAGCCTTGCATGGGGTACCTTATCAAACGCCTTGCTGAAATCCATATACACTACATCTACTGCTCTCCCTTCATCAATGTGTTTAGTCACATCCTCAAAAAATTCAATCAGGCTCGTAAGGCAGGACCTGCTCTTGACAAAGCCATGCTGACTATTCCTAATCATATTATACCTTTCCAAATGTTCATAAATCCTGCCTCTCAGGATCTTATCCATTAGATTACCAACCACTGAGGTAAGACTCACCCGGTCTATAACTCCCTGGGCTACCCCTGCTCCCCTTCTTGAATAGGGGAACAACATCCGCCACCCTCCAATCTTCCGGAACCTCTCCCGTCTCCATCGACGATGCAAAGGTCATCGTCAGAGTCTCCGCAATCTCTTCCCTCACCTCCCACAGCAGCCTGGGGTACATCTCATCTGGTCCCGGCCACTTATCCAACTTGATGCTTTCCAAAAGTTTCAGCACCTCCTCTTTCCTAATATCTACATGCTCAAGTTTTTCAGCTCTCTGCAAGTCCCCATGACAATCCCCCAGATCTTTTTCCATAGTGAATACTTATGTAAAGTATTCATTAAGTACCTCCACTATTTCTTCCAGATCCATACACACTTTCCCACTGCTGCACTTGATAGGCCCTATTCTTTCGCATCTTATCCTCTTGTTCTTCACATACTTGTAGAATGCCTTGGGGTTTTCCTTAATCCTGCCCACCAAGGCCTTCTCATGCCCCCTTCTGGCTTTCCTAATCTCCTTCTTAAACTCCTTCCTATTAGCCTTATACTCTTCCAGATCTCTAACATCACCTAGCTCTCTGTACTTCTGTAAGCTTTTCTTTTCCTTTTGACTAGATTTATTATAGCCTTTGTACACCACGGTTCCTATATCCTCTCATGACTCCCCTGTCTCAATGGAACATGCCTAGGCAGAACTCCACACAAATATCCCCTGAATATTTGCCACATTTCTTCCGTACTTTTCCCTGAGAACATCTGTTCCCAATTTAATCTGCCAATTTCCTGCCTGAGAGCCTCATAATTCCATTTACTCCAAGTAAATGCCTTTCTGTCTGTTCGTATCTCTCTCCAGTGCTAACGTAAAGGAGATAGAATTATGATCACTATCACCAAAATATTCACCCACTGAGAGATCTGACACCTGACCAGGTTCATTTCCCAATACCAAATCAAGCACAGCCTCCCCTCTTGTAGGCCTATCTACATATTGTGTCAAGAATCCTTCCTGAACACACTTAACAAATTCCACCCCATCTAAACCCCTCACAGTCTGGAGATGCTAATCGATGTTTGGGAAATTAAAATCCCCCATCACAACAACTCTGTTATTCTCACACCTTTCTAGGATCTGCTTCCCTATGTGCTCCTCAATATCCCCGTTACTATTAGGCGGCCTATAAAAAACACCCATTAAAGTTATTGTCCCCTTCCTGTTCCTAACCTCCACCCACAGAAACTCCGTAGACAGTCCCTCCACAGCGTCCACCTTTTCCGCAGCCGTGACAATATCTCTGATCAACGGTGCCACTCCCCCACCTCTTTTGCCTCCCTCCCTGTCCTTTCTGAAACATCTAAAACCCGGCACTTGAAGCAACCATTCCAGTCCCTGAGCCATCCAAGTCTCCGTAATGGCCACCACATCATAGCTCCAAGTATCGATCCAAGTGCTAAGCTCATCCGCCTTGTTCACAATACTCCTTGCATTAAAATAGACACATTTCAAACCTGTCTGAGCACGTCCCTTCTCTATCACCTGCCTATCTTACTTACTACTAGCTTTCTCTATTTGAGAGCCAAACACATCTTCCCCAGTCTCTCCAGTTCGGATCCCACCCCCCAACAATTCTAGTTTAAATTCTCCCCAGTAACCTTAGCAAACCTCCCCGCCAGGATATTGGTCCCCCTGAGATTCAAGTGCAACCCGTTCTCTTTGAACAGGTCATACCTGCCCCAAAAGAGGCCCCAATGATCCAGAAATCTGAATCCCTGCTTCTTACTCCAATCCCTCAGCCACGCATTTAACCTCCTCCTCATTCTGTTCCTATACCCACTGTCACTTAGCACAGGCAGCAATCCGGAAATTACTACCTTTGAGGTCCTGCTTCTCAACTTCCTTCCTAATTCTCTATAGTCTCTTTTCAGGACCTCATTCCTTTCCTTACTTATGTCATTGGTACCAATATGTACCTTGACCTCTGGCTGTTCTCCCTCCCCCTTCAGGATATCCTGGACCCTGGCCCCTGGGAGGCAAACTACCTTCCAAGTTTCTTTCCTGCATCCACAGAATCGCTTGTCTGCCCACCTAACTATAGAGTCCCCTATCACTAGTGCCCTCCTCTCTCCTTCCCTACCCTTCTGAGCCACAGGACCGGACTCTGTGCCAGAGACACTGCCACTGTTGTTTCCCCCAGGTAGGCTGTCTCCCCCAACAGTACTCAAGCAGGAGTACTTATTGTCAAGGGGTGCAGCCACAGGGGTACTCTCTGGTACCTGACTCTTCCCCTTCCCCCTCCTGACTGTGACCCACTTGCCTGACTCCCGTGGTCCTGGTGTGACCACCTGCCTATAACTCCTTTCTATCACCTTTAATCACTCCTTTAATTATAAGAAACTTAAGAAATAGGAGCAGGAGTAGGCCATTTGGCCCATCGAGCCTGCTCATCCATTAAATAAGATCATGGCCGTGGACTCAGCTTTACCTACCTGCCTTTTCCCCATAACCCTTAATTCCCCTACCATGCAAAAATCTATCTAACTCTGTCTTAAATATATTTAATGAGGTAGCCTCTACTGCTTCCCTGGGCAGAGAATTCCACAGATTCACTCTCTGGGAAAAGCAGTTTCTCCTCATCTCCATCCTAAATCTATTTCCCCAAATCTTGAGGTTATCTCCCCTAGTTTTAGTCTCACCTACCAGTGGAAACAACCTTCCTTCCTCTACCTTATCTATCCCTTTAATAATTTTATACATTTCTATAAGATCCCTTCTCATTCTTCTGAATTCCAGCGTGTATAGTCCCAGGCGATTCAATCTCTCCTCATTGGCTAACCCCCTCATCTCCGGAATTAACCTGGTGAACCTCCTCTGCACCGCCTCCAGAGCCAGTATATCTTTCCTCTGGTAAGGAGACCAGAACTGCACACAGTACTCCAGGTGCAGCCTCACCAGTAGCCTGTACAGTTGCAGCATAACCTCCCTGCTCTTAAATTCAATCCCTCCAGTGATGAAGGCCAACATTCCATTTGCTTTCTGCAAACCAACCTTTTGCAATTCATGCACAAGTACTCCCAAGTCCCTCTGCACAACAGCATGCTGCAATCTTTCACTATTTTAATAATAATCTGATAATCATATGTCAACTTTCATGATTTGACATTGCTTCAAAATGGAAGTTTTCATTTGGTAACTCCCATCTGCTCATGTGTGTATCCTAATCAGGTAGCAGTTGTAGAAACAAGTGATAATAAACCTGATTCTGATGCACCTCCTATGGTTGAGGGAAAGTGCCAAGGGTCAGGGAGGGATGAGTGGACCAGGGAGGCATGGAGAGAAGGCAGAAAGGGGTGGGGAGAGAAAGATGTGACTAGATGCGACTCCCTCATCACCAACCAGGGACCGAAGCAACCCTTCCAGGTGAGGCAGAAGTTCACGCGCACGTCCTCCAACAGCATCTACTCCATCCGGTGCTCCTGATGTGGTCTCCTCTACATCGACGAGACCAAGCACAGACTAGGCAACTGGATTGCAGAGCACCTGCGCTGTGTCCGCAATGGTCATCCAGAGCTCCTGGTTGCTTGCCATTTCAACTCCCCTTCCCATTCCAATACTAACCTGACCGAACTTGGCCTTCTCCACAGCCAGGGTGAGGTCAAACGCAAATCAGAAGAACAACACCTCATATTCTGCCTCAGTAATCTACAACCCAATGCTATGAAATTAAATTTTCCAGTTTCAGGTAACCCTTAGCCCCTATGTTCTCCCCTCTTTCTCCTTCCAATCCACCCCTGGTCTTACCATTTTTATTCTCTTCAGTCCATCAAAATTTTGGACAGACAAATGGAATTTCTAGCATTGTAATAAGAATCTAATGCTTTTAAAACAGTTATACTGAATAATTAATGCATTATGATTTCCAGTTTCTGCACCGTTAACAAATTATCTTATTATATCTCTATTAACATATTATATTATCACATTCACCATTGTATCATTATTTACAATTCCCTTTGGGTCCAGACCAGAAAGTTATGCTTTTTCAATCTTTAAGAAACAAATAAATACCCTTTTGAATCCACATTCATCTTGCAGTTGTTTAGTCCAGATAAACAACTGTCGTACCTGGTTCTGTATTTCCAGAGTTGATTTCAAATTCAGGATGTCTCCTGATTTTGAAGCAGGAAGTGTGAAGCTATTCTTCCACCAATTCAAAATTTGGTTTCTTATCCACTCTTTCTAATGGTGGATATGGTGGAGTTTATTTAAATCTATTTGCATGGCTTAAGCTTCAGAACATAACACAGCATGAATTTTTGGAATGTCAAATAAAATCATGAATCCAAAATTTTGACTTAACTGAGTAGGCTCTTTCAAGTTGATTTAAGTATCACTGTAATATACATTTATTCACATCAACAGTTCCATGAGATCTTCTGAGACCTACATTTTTCCCAAATAGTTTTAAATTATGTTTTTTTACTAAATCATGTTATCTTCACTGAAATCCCTAAAGAAAAAGTCTTTCAGGAGTTGACTGATGGAGATATCTTTGATGAGGATCTCTTGCTAATTGGCCAGCTATGTTCAGTTTTGTAATAATGATGTCATGAATAATTTCAAGGAATTTTTATTCTTTGTCTCTTTGTATAGGTTGTAGCCTGTGGAAAAGGAATATGCGGTATGACATTGCAAAAATAAACAACTCACTGTGAACATAATAATCATTTCGCTGTTTGTGGTAATGATCCCTTGGAATTGATGGCCACTTGTAGTTTATGGTTAGATGGTAGTTGATTGTGCATTGGTGCAAGTGATTTTAACTGTATGTGTGGATGAACAGTTTGATTAATTTGACTTCGGCTTCACAATCAGGATAGGAATTGGTGATCCATATCGCCATCTCAATAGTGATGAAGAAACCCTATAATTAAAAGCAGAAATGGGCATATAACTACTTCATCTCCTGGGAGTAACTGCTACCCATTAGGCTGTCAGGCAATCTGTCAGAGCTATTTATTCTCACCAGAATGAAAACTGGCAGAATCACAAATGCCACCCACCTTCACTTGCTAAACTGCTGGAGATAGGATGATCCGGTAAACCTACAATGCGGAGATCAGAATTATCCCTCTCTTCCCTTGGGTATTTTGTAACTTGCAAACTGAGCCAATGTGAGAAAAAAAATAGTTGCAAGACACTGGTGCCATGGAAACAAGAAAATTAACACCCACTTGAATGCAGCTCCATGCAGACATGTAGTGAAGTGAAAAGCCTCTAGAAGCACAGTTAATTCTGTTTTGAAAACATTCTTCCAATAATCTTGCCTGTGAAAGAAGAGGAATATTCATACAACATTTTAAATAAGTATCTTTTTCTTTAATATTTGTACTAAAGATGGTGGGGTTGAACAGGGAAATGGAAGCAGTGTAAAATGAGCTGCCAGCTTGCTGTAACTCATTTTTTATTAATCTCCAAGATCAATTTTATTCCTAGTGACTGTTAACATGCTTCATCCTCACCACAAACATCTTAAATCCAATGCTTGCTACAGTGACATGGTACCAACAGACTCAACTTGTACAGTTGATTATGACCTTGGCTCTGCTCATAAAATACGTGCCAGTACCCTCATTGCATTATTTTTAACAAGGGTTGCTTGCTTTGGGCAAAATAAAGAGGTTGCCTCTATAAGATAGAGATGAAGTAACATTTATTTGCTGTCAGATGGTCATGAGTCTTTGGAAGTCTCTTCCTCAAAGGGTGGTGGCAACATAATCTTTGAAGATTTTTAAGGCAGAATTAGATAAATTCTTGATAAACAAGGGGTGAAAGATTACTGGGAATAGATGGGGGAATATAGAGTTGAGATTACAATCAGATCTGCCTCGAACTTTCCAAATGGCAAAGCAGTCTTGAGAGCCTGAGTGATCTGTTCCAGTCTGTAATTAATGTGCTCATGTGGCTAACATTAAAAAGAATAATGTTATAAATGTCTGCAGGTAGCTCAACAAACTTTTGTCTTGGTTGCTTATAGATTTCAGCTTGGATTATGCATTGCCTTTTACATTGAGAGAAGACTGAATACAATAGACCAATGCTAAGTGTGTGTTATAATTGTCTTATTATAAGAAATTAATGAATTTCATTGTTTTTAGTAATAGGACCCAAGAATCTGCAGCTGCACACCAAGTGATTACACTGGAATACCAAGGTGCAGTGGTTATGGGTGCTAAATCTAAGGAATTTGTGGAGACAATAAGAGGGCATCCCACTTACAAATGCCTTCTCTGACACCAACTCAACTAACATAGCTAGAGTATCTGTCACCTACTTGCTAATCCGAGTCCCAGTTTTGAAATTCTACAGTGGCACTCTCCTCATCCAAGTTCCTCCTCCCAAGTGGAATAATTTGGATTCACGTGGAAACCAGCATATTTTAACTCGCTCTGTGGCAGCTCCAGCAATTATCTGGCTATGAACTCTCCCAATGCTGGAATGTCTTTCCTTCAGCACTGCATCACTGGACTTTAAGGTAGAGAGCTTGTATTTCAGCAATATTAGTGGATTTTGCTAATGACAGTTGATTGCAAGGACCATTGCTCTCCGTTGTTGGAATATTGACAGACCAGATTTTTTTAGCATAATGATTGTTTATAGAATAATAATCTGATTTATTGTGAAATAATATTGCAACATACATGTATAATTCAAGAAATCTATCGACCCCTGGTCCACAATTGGACCCTCTTGTTAGAGAACATTTCAGAATTCCACTGCCCATTATATGAAAAAATATTTTCTTCTTTCACCAAAAAAGGTGTGCTCTAAATTCAAAGTTGTTTCAAACTGTTCTGGATTTCCCCATCAGAGGAAATACTTCCTCTGTATCTATCCAATCAAATCATGTTATCATTTGTAAACTTTAACTAGAACACTCCTTAAACTTCCAAACATAAAGTGAGTTTTTTAAAATCTACATTTATAGTACAATTCTTTAAACCCTGGTACAAGTCTGCTGAATCCTTGTTATGTCATCAACAAATCATATAATTTACTACATTTATGAAATACTTAAAGTTAAATTGTTGTAGTTAATCTAAGTTTAATTCAATGAATGTGTCAATTTTCCTGCTTTCTTTAATACTTAATGGCTTCTCTGACATTTAGCTCATTGGGATGCCTTTGGGTAGTAAGGTGTCACTACATATACATCTGTAATTTATAAAGAGGGCAGTTTCAAACATACTTCAATGACAAAAATATGGTGAATAGTATTACACACTATTGCAAAAGATTGTCCATTAATAGATCTATTTACTGCAGAAATGCTATTCCTCATTAACCTTAACCTTCTATTGCTTTTAATATCATAATCAATGTCCCTGTCGAGCTAAAACAAATGATTGGACCTTTATAATTAATGAAGGGTTACTTGGAATCTTTTCTTTACATTAGGATATTTCTGGCTGATGATATCAAGGTCAAAGGAACTGAGACTTATGCCATTTATCTAATTTCACTAATGTTACAGCAACAGCTTTATCAAACCACATTACTACAAATGCCATTTTTAAACCCTATCTGGAAACGTCTTCCCTGCTAAACAAAGTGCAACTAAACTTGGAAGCAAAGTAGATCAACACTTGATGCATCCTCCTCTGACCTGGACAATTTTTTATGAATGATGAACGTAGAGCATGGCCCATTAAATAAATCACCAAATGCAAAGCTGAAAGCAGAAAAGAAAGGTTCACATCAATTCTGATCTGGTCATTATAATAAATATATATTCAGATTGTTAACCTGTCCCTTCTAATGTATGGGTGCTCACATACTTATTTTTAATAATTTATCTTTAATTTATTTTTAACAGCTTCATACAATACATAATAATAACAACACACAAGTTATATACTTCTGGTCTAATTTCTATAAAGCATTAATGTGGAGCTGTGCTGAAAAGATAAATGTCACTCTTCATTGATCCATATAACTAACATACTCCCTTATAGAACACAGAAAATGCAAGAAGAAATGTTCAACAGTTCAGGCAACATCTGTGGCAAAAGAAACAGACTTAATGATTCAGGCCATTGACCATCTTCTGTAATGTCATTTCTCTTTTTCTCTCCACTGATGTTTCCTGACCTGCCCAGCAGTTTTCCAGGATTTTCAATTTTATTTCAGATTTCCACCATCTGCAATGTTTGCTATTTTATAATTACTATTTTATAATCTTAACTATCAAAATTAAGCATGGTAATACAATTTTACAAAATTATAATAAGTGATCTGGAAATATTTTTACAAGAATATTAATTGTACATTTATATTCCTGTCAACTCTTGTACAATTGCTCTTTTAGGTTACATTGCTTTTCATTGGAAGCTGGGAGTAAACTAAGAATTAAAGTGACAGGTGAAGTTTGGCTCATGCTTACATCTTGAATAGATGGGTCGCTCAGTTCACTGTCGAGGGGATCATTTTGTTTATGTTTGTTTTAGACCAACTTTTTGCAGGTGCTTACTATGAGGCTGGATGCAATATTCCTCCTCACCTGTCAATCACAGCCCAAAAGGAGCCCACTTTCCTTCAGCTTGCAGCTCTAGCCTGGACACGCCACTGAAAATTGTGGGCCAGCCCTCACTGTCCTGTCCAAAAGGATAAAAGAAAAGGAAGGCTTATCATGACCAATAGAATGGGAGATCCATTAATAGTATCCCAGAAATGTGTTTTCTAGAATGCATAACATGATCTTATTGAACGGCAGAGCAGACTCGAGTAGTGAATAGGTTCCTCCTGCTCCTAACTTGTATGTTCTGTTACACTTACTATCCAGTTTATCATACTCGAGAAAAATTTACTATGCAAACTTATTCAAGCACGCTTGATGGAGTGATTTATCAATGTGACTGACTTTCTTCTCTGACTTTCACTTCCTCAAATGCTACAGTAGACCATGGAAGACTAAATTAAAGCCATGTTGAAAGGATTGAACAACCCAAACTGAATGCAAATGTAGGGAAGTTTAACTTCTTGGTCACTGATTCTTGTAATTACTATAATTTCTCTTTTCCAAGCAGTAATTTTCAACATCATTGCCTAGACAGTGATGTGATCAGCTGTCTGTTATAGCAGCCACCTAATTTTCATTTCTAAAGCAACTTGAAAATCAACTTCTCCATCTCCTGTTGGTTGTTTCTCCTGCCTTTACCTTGCATTAATGGGTTAGAAAAGCACAAGAGCATAGGGACAGGAACATGCCTGATTTGTCACCCAAATCCACACCCATTTTACATTAATCCTACATTAAACCCATTTTTTTAATTCTCCCCGCATTCTCAACTTCCCCCAGATTCTACCATTCACCTACCCACTAGCAGCAATTTACAGTGGCCCGTTAACCTACCAGCCCACACCTCTTTGGAGTGTGAGATAAAAACTATAGCACCCAGGGGAAACTCACGTGGTCATAGAGAGAACATGCAAACTCCACACAAACAGCTGAGGTCAGGATTGAACCCAGGTCTCTGGCGATGTGAAGCAGCATGTCGACTAGCTGACCCACTGTGGAGACTGTACTTACCTCTTCCACATACCTTTTGAAATGGAAAATCCAAAATTGCAGTAGCTGAAAAATGGAAAAAAAAACCAGAAAATCTGGAAACAGGTCAGGCATCATCTGTGGAAAGAGAAAAAGTTAACATTTCAGGTCAATGGCCCTTCCTTCCAAGTAGATCAGGCCAAGCCAGCTCTTTATAAATTAATGCAAGAAGCTGGCTACCCAACTCAAGAACAATGGGATCTGACTATATGTATTAAGTTCAGGTCGGGTTGCTTATCAAAAAAAACCTTGTCCTCGGCAAATTCAGATTAGCCATGATCAGGTTGAGTTTCAATCGTATACCCAAGTAAACCTTTACCATTCACCACAAACTGTAAACATTAAACAAAGTATTCATTTTTGTAATTGGCCACTCTTCTATCTTTGTCACATCCACCATCCCACCCTATCTTCATTTGAACATCTATGCCCTTATGTTTTTGTTTAATAAAAATCTAACACTTTCAAATTAAAGGTTATCAATTGACCATTTGTGGAATAGACCACTAAAATTTCAATCACTTTTTGCACATAAGTATGTTTCCAATGAATACTCTTGGCTCCAACTTTGAGATTATTCCATCTATTCTGTGACTCTCTAAGAGTGGAAGTAGTTTCTTTCTTCTCCTGATCTCCTTCATGATGTCAACACTTAATGTTCTACATTCAAGAACATTTGTGAATATTTCCTCTTAATTTAACTCGTCGGTGTTCATTTTGTTAAATATACTCTGGATTTATTCTCATGACATCCAAAAGTGCAGTGGTGAGAATTGTTCATAGTTCTTCATATGTGATCCAAACACAACTTTGCTCAGCCTCAAAATTAAGTTAGTAGGTTTCCCATCATATTAAAGCCAGTTCTAGGGCCAGATCCAATTTAAACACCATATCCAATGTGTCTGCTTAGTTCAGATAACCAGTCCTTTAACGTAGACCCTCTGCTGCATATTCAACCACAGTTGTAATGTTAGTCTCGAACAAGTTAGAGATTTTCGCAGAGCACAATTTGATCTGTTCCACTAGCAAATAAACTAGAGGCCTGCCACAAGTAAGTATTGAATTATTTTATATCAAGTCACATAAAGTTGTGGTATAGAAAAAGGCCAGTCATGCCTTGGTTTAATTTTCCAAAATGTTCTAGATTTGAAGAAGGCTCCATGAAATTGGAAAATTGACAATATAATTAATTTATTGAAAAAGAGGGAGAGACAGAGAGCATGAAACTATAGGCCAGTTAGTTTAACTTCTGTCAGGTTATTATTATAGCAAGGCACTGAGAGAAGAAGAAAGGTAATCAGGCAAAGTCAACATTGCTTTTTGAAATCATGTTTGACCAATTTATTGGAAGTCTTTGAAAAAGTATTCCGTGGGGAAAATGTGAAATTGCCCATTTTGGCAAGAAAAATTTAAAAAAAGAATTTTATTTAAATGGTGAGATAGTGCAGAGCTCAAAGAAGCAGAGAGACCTGGGATATTAGCAAACAATTCGAAAAAGGCTCGTACAGTGAGTAATGAGGAAGGCAGACAGAATGTTACTGTTTGTTACAAGGAGAAATACAAAAGTAGGAAAAAGTTATTTGGGGGCATTGGTGAGACCACATCTGGAGTATCATGCATTGTATTGGTCTCCTTGTTGAATGAAGGATGTAAATGCATTGGAAGTGGTTCAAAGAAGGTTTACTTAACTGATATCTGGAATGAGCAGGTTGTCTTATGAGGAAAGGCCACACAAGTTAGGCTCATATCTGCTGGAGTTTCGGAGAATGAGAGGTGACCAGATCTTGACAGGGTAGATATAAGGAAAATGCTGCTTCTTTAGGGAGAATCTAGAACTGGGAATCACTGTTTAAAAATAAGAGATTGCCCATTTAAAACAGGGGTGAAGTGATTTTTATTTTCTCTTGAAGTGTCTTTGGAACCCTCTTCCTCAAAGGACAGTGAAAACGATCTTTGGAAATTTTTTTATGGCAGATGTAGATAGATTCTGATGAGCAAGGGGATAAGTGCTTCCCTAGGGTGGGTTGGATTGTGAATCTCAGATTACAATCGGATCAGCCGTGGTCTTACTGAATGGCATAGCAGGCCCAAGGGCTGCTATTATTTCAGTGATAGGCATGAAAGTGCATGAAAGTTATTCAGCAAGTTCATTTCCAAATATTTACTTAATGCCCTTGTGAAAATTACTGTTGAATGTGTATTACCTATACTCTTTAGGCTGTATGTTCCAAATCATAACAACCCATCACATATAAAATTCCCCTTGTCTGCCCTAGTTCATTTCTCAATTGTCTGAAATATTCATCCTTTTGTTAACAATATTTTTGTCAACAATATTTTTGTCATTGGCCACAGTTCTCCTAATTTACTTAATCAAAACCCTTCAAAATTTTGAACACCACTATCAAACTATGCCTTACTTAAACCTTCACATGGAGAATAACTCCAATTTAACTTGTCTGTTCCCATAACTCATGCACGGTGGTGTAGTGGTTAGCGTGACACTATTACAGCACCAACGACCCAGATTCAACTCTGGCCACTGCCTGTAAGGAGCTTGTACGTTCTCCCCACGTTTGCGTGGGTTTCCTCTGGATGCTCCAGTTTCCTCCCACATTCTAAAGACGTACAGGTTAGGAAGTTGTGGGCATGCTATGTTGGCACCAGAAGTGTGGTGACACTTGCGGGCTGCCCCCAGAACACTCTACACAAAAGATGCATTTCACTGTGTGTTTTGATGTACATGTGACTAATAAAGATATCTTATCTCTACTCTGTGCCTTCTCTCATGTGTCAACCTTTTGGACTGTGGTCCCTAAATAAATTAGACGTATAGCTTGGGGCACTCATGAAATACCTACTAGGTTGCTATCACCATGGGCAGCCACCGTCTGGATTTGTTGCTCCATCCCAAACCCAGGTCCCACCCTCCCACTGCTGCAACATCCAGCCAGCAAGTGCCTCAGCCCAAACTCGAAGCCGCAATCTGGAAGGCTACATTGGGAGGCCTACTTGGAGCTCTTCACCAACAGAACAAGCAACCAGAAGGCATCTCTCTACTCAACATTCATTGATTGTCAAATGGCTCCAACATCTCTGAATGAACTGAATATCAGAAAAGCAAAAGGTCACCCAACCACAGTAGCATAGCAGTTAGCGTAATGCTATTAAAGCACCAGTGACCCAGGTTCAATTCTGGCCACTGTCTGCAAGGAGTTTGTACGTTCTCCCCATGTCTGCGTGGGTTTCCTCAGGTGCTCCGGTTTCCTCCCACATGCCAAAGGTTAGGAGCTGTGGCCATGCTATGTTGGCGCCAGAGGCGTGGTGACACTTGTGGGCTGCCCCCAGCACACTCTACGCAAAAGATGCATTTCACTGTGTGTTTCAATGTACGTGTGACTAATAAAGAAATCTTATCTTACCTTAACTACTCCCCTTCTCTTTTTATCTTGCCACGTATGAATAAGCCAAGTATTAGCTAAACTTTCCTTTTTTTATGCTCTGAGAAATTAGATTATTTGTAGTCATGGCACGGAAACATTAAATATGCATTCAGAGTGGAATTGAATCCTTTTCAATAACAGTGAACTACAATAGTAAATAATTGTTTTTCTCTTTTGGGTCAGGTTTGGCTTCAACACTCTTAGTTGGATCAGTAGTATTGAAACAATCACAATTCTTTTTCCTTAAATCAAATAAGCAGTATAGATACATTTCAAGTGTGAAAGCAAGGGACTTTGGACACAGCGCTAATGCTGTCCCTGCCCACAGATTGGCTAATTTTGCTCGGGGAGTGCTTTGAGTATATTCTGGAACCATCCTGAGGATAGCTGGCGAGTGCCAGTAATGAAGTGCTCACTGTCCATCATTTGCAAGCTAATTTTACAGCATGCTCCAAGAAACTTGGAGTGGAATTTGAACAGTTTCTTGATACAGCAGCTTGAGGAAAATCCATAACAAAACACAATTATATGATAAAATATGAAACATATCAGAATAATGGACTCTTCAATACATTGTGCATGTCAAAACACCCTCACTAAACAATTTCATTTCATAGCACTGTCTTTATTTCTTGTTATTTGCAAGCTTCCCTGGGGTGATTTACAGCAAGTCAGATGATACACTGTCTTATAATGACAGGAGCATTGTACCATATAACACATAATGTATTAATCCGCTGCTAAGGTTCAGCTGTGTTCAGCTACCCATGCAGTCTAACTGCTGTTAAGTAACTATAACTAGAGGTCAATGAGACATTTTGATAAAGTAAGAGGACAAAGAGAGCAAATGAGAAAGATAAATAGCTAATAGCAACTATTAGCTTTGGGTACAAGAAAGGAGAAAAAGAATTGAAATCTTATAAAGTAATTCAAATAACTTTAAAAAATTCACACCAGATAAAAATGAAAGCAAATGTAGCATTCACCATTGCTTGATTAAATGGTTCACACAATGGTAAAGATAATGAACTAACTGAAGAGGTTTCAGCTTCCTAATTTTCCAGAGCATTCACATCATTTAACAAATGTAGGTGTTTTAAATTACCCCATAGCAGAAATGGTTATTATACAATTACACATTTATTTCTTGAATAATACTATTTCAAACAATTAAAGTTCTTTACAATCTGCATCTCAAATTGATTTGATGTTTTAAAAGGCAACAAGCAAATAAATGCTCATTTGTTATTCATAAAGAAAACTACGGATTTAGTGATTAATGATGGATTTCCCCCCTAGGGCTACCAAAGCTCCCCGTGATAAACTTAGGATCCGAGGCTAGACATTAAAACACCCTTTACTGAACAGAACATGAATGTGCTCTAAGCTCTTGTGTTTCTAATCAAATAAAAGAGCAATGAGAAATCATGTTCCATGATTGTCATGAATAAAACCAATAGATGTTGTACTGTATTTCTTATAGTGGTGAGCTAGGTCAATTTAACTCACAGCTAGTTCTACTTGTTCAAGTTTATTGTCATAGGTATGCATACACAGGATATAAATGTCATGAAAATTAGCTTTTTGCAGCAGTAGTACAGTATATTACAAACATAAGTTAACATAAACTCAAATTAACATAAAATATACACAACTTACACAACAAAAGAAGCATACCAACACTGGTGCAAGCTGAGAGAAAGAAAAAATATAGTCCGAGGTAGTGTTATGGTTTCTCAGGTTGGTTCAAGAACCCGATAGCAGAGGGGAAGAAGCTGTTGTTGAACCTTGAGGTGTGGGTCTTTGGGGTCCTGTACCTCCTGCTTGATGGCAGCAAGGAGAAGAGGGCATGACATGCATGGTGGGGGTCCTTAATAATGGATGTCGCCTTCCTGAGACATCACCTCCTGTCAATGTCCTTGACGGTGGTGAGAGCTGTACCCACGATGGAACCAGCTGAGACCATCACTCCCTGCAGTCTCTTGCGTTCTCATGCATTGGGGTTTCCATACCAGGCCGTGAATGCTTTCCACTGTACCTCTGTAGAAGTTTGTCAGAATCTTCAATGACATGCCAAATGTCCTTAAAATTCTAAGAAAGAAGAGATGCTGGTGCACCTTCTTCGTGGTTGCATCTTTGTGCTGGGCTTAGGATAGGTCCTCCAAGATGTTGACACCCAAGAACTTGAAACTGCTCACTCTTTCCACCACAGACCCTTCAATGAGTTCTGGTGAATGTTCGTCTGACTTCCCCTTCCTGAAGTCCACAAATCAGTTCCTTGGTCATGCTGATGCTGAGTGCAAGTTTGTTCTTACAACACCACTCAACCAGCTGACCCACCTCACTCCTGTATGGAACCTCATCACCATCCGTGATTCTGCCAACAACGGTGGTGTCATCTGCAAATTTGTAGATGGAATTGGAGCTACATGCAATAAGCTGAGTGCTAACTTGCTGTGGTTAAATATTCTTTCACTACTTCTGGATCTGAAAAGCTTGGTTCATTCAAGGAGCTGCAGATCTCATTACTTTGAGCAGGACTTGATTACTTACATATATGTCAGAGATATTTATCCCTCAAGTATTCCATCTCAATTAAAATTTACAGCAAAGATTAGTGATAATGAAAGCAACAATGAGCTCATTTTCTACAGACATGCTAATAGTGGAGAGCTTCATCTTCTGGCTGTGTGCCACAAGATTATGGATACAAAAGTCCATGCTTACAAAATTCCCCTTGCGCCATCTCTGACAATTTATTCTGAACATTACATGAATTTGCAGGACTGTCATTTTATTTGAAGGTGGAGCTCGTACAACATTCTGGTTACATACGAGACAATTAAACTTTTTGTGGGGGGAGAGGTGGTCTGGATGCATCAGTCATTTTGTGGCCTCTCATTTCTGGCTATACATACAGAATGAAAAACTAGATGTCTATGAGAATCTAACAATTCATGATAGGTTTTGGATAGTCTTGAGTGAATTATGAGTAGGCAGGGGTTACAATAGGTCTAACTTACACTTATTGCCAACCAACTCAGGGACTGAGGTACATTGGCCTTGAAATTCCTTTCTCCAACACTCTGAAGTTAAAAATTAGCTTCAATTGGGGTAGAACCATTTTGACCCCATTTCTGGGAGTCTCAGCACCATCATAAAATTTGACTCTTGACTTTTTCCCATGATTTTTGTTTACTCTGGCTCCCTTTACTCTGCAATTAAACTCCTGCAAATGATATCCCCTCTGGTGTAATGCCTAAAATGTGTGTCCTCCATTATTTTCAAGCTCATTGGTCTGATAAACAACTGTTCTTACTTAGTCACAAAATAACTATCTTTTATTATCCCCGATTCTACTGAAACAGTAGATGGCTGACCCTCAAGACATATTCCTTGCCTTTATGGAGATTTATGATCTTCCGCAACCTCAAATGCAGTCTCGTTCATATGCTTAAACTGCTTTATCTGATTAAGTCAAGGTCAAGGTCACAGTCACTTTCAGTTTACTAGCTTCAGGACATTCCAAGCTGATGCCCCGATCTCTGTGACATCTCATGGTTTACTGCTCCCTGCTGCATTAGGGAATTCACCCAAACTCCCTAGTCAGGGTGAAGAGGTTTCATCAACTTTCCCTGGTCCACAGGAGCAGGAAGACTGGGCATGGCAATTTCCCATTACAGACTTCCCAGAGGTGCAGGCATTTGGAGACCTCTCTGGAAGGAGCGGCTGGTTGTACCAATAAGATGCCTGTCATCTCCTTGCATAAAAGCATGCCTTCCCTGTGCAATCTCCTTCACCAGACAGTGCAAGTTCCTCTGACCCCTTATAAGCATTCTCACCTCATCTCCTATCACTGTAGCATCCATTCATTATCTACATCTCCTTTTAGCAGAAAAAGCTACTGCTTCCATTGTAGTAAGTGCTTTTAAGGTCACACCAGTGAGAACTTGCACAAGCTTAATAGATTACATGAGGCTGATACTAACACAGTGTGGCTCCACATAGGGAACCTGCCAACACCCTTACTATAGAAGATCATGGTTTTTAAGGGTGGGGGTGGTGGGGGTCACAAACAGCACTAGAATGGCATATAACCTTGTGTTAGAACTATTTAAAAATAATAATGCAATTTCTGGCTATATTGGGCAGAACAGATGTTTTTAAACTGTGCCTGGTTGTATTATACTTGATGCCAGTGCTAATGAGCTGAAAAGATTTTATCCTCCAGCCTTGATAACCATAACATGAAAAGTAAACAAACAACAGTAAAAGGCAGAACAAGTGTTTTAAATATGAAAAATGTCTTCCAGGCAGCGAGGTAGGCAACATCCAATCATTGCAATCTCCAATGAGATATGAGCAAAGATACTAACTGTGAAACAAGAGATTCAGATTATGTTGTTTGCGAGAAAGAGATAAACACAAATGAGAAAAACTCATTCTAGTTCATCCACCACAAAAGGTCTGCATGGCACCTCATCAATCCAACATATGCATTTAACACAAGTAATTTAGTGGTCTTCATTTCCATTTTAATGGAAGCCCATTACACTGTGAATAAGAATTTCCTAATCCTAGGGCAAAATTTCCCTCTTGGACTGAATGGAGAAAGAGTTGGAGAATAATGTTAATTGAATAGGAAACGTTGGTGTTACATTTTTCTGTGCGCGTCTGGGCAATACGCACTGTGAGCCCCTCTCCATTACTTATACTGTTACTTTCTTCCAGTTTCAACAGCGGCAGGTCAGCAGGTGAACTTGGAAGCTCTCCACTTTTGGAATATATATGAAAGGCATATAAAAAAAGAGCTGAATTGCATTTTCTGTGAATGAATCTGATGAAGAATTACTGTAACGCTGAGCCATGGTATAGTGGTAGTGGATCTACTCCCATTTCATTCATGGAGATAGCAGCTTGCAAATTGGTTACATTTTCTTCTACAATGGCAAGGCAAAGCAGGGAACCGACTCATTGCACTTAGTAGTGCATCACGGTAGGCCATTGTCTGTCAGCACCTTGTTCTTGTGTCATCCTGGTTCATTTAGTAGCATTCTGATCTCTGTCAGATACTTGTCAGTTCATGCCCCATGCACATGCACACAGTTACTCCAATGTCATGTTATGAGATTCTTGCTGTTGCAGCATCTGTCCTTGAACTGGTACTGTTAAATCAAGGCCTTGTTTACCTGCTCAGTCCAACTAGATCTGTCATTAAAAATAAAATGGTACTAATGGAGGATGACTTCTGGCCAATGTATCCCACTTAAACAATACTGTGGGAAGCCCAAAATTACCTATAAGCTTTTGATTATTCCCATGTTTGTCAATATAACAACAAAACAATAATTCTAAAATAATGTACTGTATGTTGTGCTTTTTATTAGAGTTAAAATAAGTGCTACGTAATTGATAAACAGCCTTTTGTATATTATTTTCTTCACATCAGGAAACCTAGTGCAGCTGAAACAGGTAAGTTAGCGAGATCATTTTTCAAATAAATGAGATGGTAGAAGCAGACAAGAAATAAATTGAGTGAATTGGAGGCTAAAACTGAGCCTGGAGGGTATGACGTGGTGGCCATAAGTGAGACAAGATAGTATGACTGGGACTTAAATATTCCACATTATAAGATCTTTAGAACAGATAAGGGAAATAGAAGAGGGACAGAGGTTGCATTATTAATTAAATTACCGCATTATTAAGAGAAGATTCAGATAAGGGAAAACAATTATCAGATATGATTAGAATTAGGAGTGAGGGAGGTCAATGAGAATGGTCTCTGGGCCATCTGATAGCAGCCAAGTGCCAGAATCTATTAATTCAAAGATTAAAGGATTTTGGAGAAAAAGACACAGATCTTTTAATCGGTAAGTTTTCTTTTCATGTGAAGAGCACTGCACTCAAATCAGTAAATATATTCAAGATAACTTTCCAAAGCAATGTGTTTCAGAATGAATAAGTTCATGAGCCAAACATAACAATCAAAAAGCAAGGAAAAAAGTATCTTACAATGATGATAATCAGATCAAAGTACTTGTCAAGTTTAAAAAGAACCTGAACACAGTTATTTGGGATTTCAGTCAGGCTAACTTTAACAGCAAAGTAACCAAACTATCAGATACAAACTAGTCAAAAAATGCTACTGGTTAAAACTGTGGAGAACGGTGGGAGATGTGGGATATTGACTCAGGATTAATATGTGCTTCTAAAGGGAAAGGATATATCTAATAAATTAAGCAGCACTGTTTGAGATTATATATAACTATAGGAAAAGTAATATAAAAGTGCAGTGTTGATTCAGGGATCTGGAAGAGATATAAAGAACAACAAAGGAAGACATGAAAGATGGGAAAGGTGGCATAAAGGGACTAAGGAAAGAAACTTACAAGGGATATTGAGATTAGAATTATAAGTATTTATAATTATATTAGATGAAAAAAGATCAGTTAAGGATGACATAAGCCCTTTAAAAACAAAGGCAGGTAATATTGCAAATGAAAAGAATGAAATGGCAGACTTGTTGAATAACTACCTTGTCAGTCTTCAGACCAGAGAAAGAAGAAGATATGCCTGACATTTTAAGGAAATTAATAAAGAATTAAGGGCTGAAACACACTAGGGTTAAGTGTGAGGAAGACGAACACAAAAACCAAATACGATAGATCCAAGAAATTGAAATAACATTCAAAGATGAAGGATAAACATAAAGGACCATCCTTTTCTGATGACAGGTTAACATTTCTCTCTCCGTAGATGCTGCCTGACATGCCGAGTATGTCCAAGATATCCTGGCTCTTTTTTCAGAAAGGAAATAGCTGGTCTAAAGACAACAAATTCCCAAGGCCTGTTGGTTTCCTCGCTAGGTTTCAAAGGAAGCAGCTGAAGAAATTCTAACCATAGTTTCCCAAGGGTTGTCTATCCATGGCCTCCTCCACTGCCAGATCACGGCCAAACAAAAAGTAGAGGAACAACACCTCATATTCCATCTGGGCAGTCTCCAACCTGGCAGCATCTCAAACTTCCAGTAACCGTTCCCCCTCTGTCCCTCTTCCCTCATCTTTCTCTCTCTCCTCCTGATCCAACTGGCCCACATCACCCTACGTCTTTCATCTCTCCCACCCTCTTCCTATCACCCACACACTCCTCCCACTGGTTCCCCATCCCCATCTCCCTCCCTTTATTTCATGCCCCACTATCCTCTCCTATCACATCCCATGATCTTCAGCTCTTTGTCACTTCCACCCATCACCTCCTGGCTTCTGACACCATTCCTGCCCTCATTGGGCTATCATCCTCCTCACCTGGATCCACCTATCACCTGTCAGCTCTTGCTCTATTCCTTCCCTCCACCTCATTATACTGGCTGGCTCCCCTTTTTCTTTTCACTCCAGATGAAATGTCTTGACTTAAAATGTCGACTGTCCATTTCCTTCCATAGATGCTGCCTGACCGCTGAGTTCCTCCAACACTTTTTGTGTTGATCTACCAAGGGTTCTTTGATTTCATAATTATCCCTTTAGATTGGCAAATTCTAAATTCTGTTTCATTCTGTTGGAAAGGCATGGCAGAGAAATAAAGAAATTATAGACAACCATCATGGGGAATTTTCTAGGATTTGTAATTTAGAGTAGATCAATTTAGCACCTGAAGAACTTTGAGCTGATTAGAAAGAACCAGCATGGAGTCGTAAATAGCAGGACCTGCCTAATGAACTCAAATGATCTCTTAAGTAAGTAGCTAAAGTTTTGTTTAGAATTTGGTTCATAGATGTATGTTATATAGTCTTGCAGAAGGCATTCAATAACATTCCACATAGAGATCATTAGCTAAAATTAAACTGAATTAAAGGCCCAATTGTTGGTGCAGCTGGAAATTGGTTAGTAATTAACAATGGACAGTAAGGGTAATTGATACATAGTCAAACTGGAAGTAAGTGACAAGTGCTGCACTGCAAGTGTATGTGCTGGGATTTCAAGAGTTCACTAAATTAATAAGTTACTTCAAAACATAATATAAATCTCAGTTTGTTAATGACTTGATGTTTGGGTGTGTAGTAAATCGTGAGATTAAGGTTAGCGTAAGGCTTCACAGCGCCAGTGACCCAGGTTCAATTCCAGCCACTGTCTGTAAGGAGTTTGTACATTCTCCCCGTGTCTGCATGGGTTTCCTCCGGGTGCTCCGGTTTCCTCCCACATTCCGAAAGACATACGGGTTAGGAAGTTGTAGGCATGCTACGTTGGCACCAGAAACGTGGCGACACTTTGGACTGCCCCCAGAACACCCTACACAAAAAGATGTATTTCACTGTGTGCTTTGGTGTACATGTGACTAATAAACATATCTTATCTTATCATTACAGAAAGAGACTGATATTTGATTAAATAGTTAAAACTGAGACAAATGGATTTCAATGCAGGGAACTGAGCTCAACTGATCTGGGCCAAAATTGGTAGATCTGTGTATATTTTAGGTGGTGAAAATTAAAAAAAACAGTGAAGTCTCAAAGATATTTAGAAGTCAGTGTACATGTTTGTTAAAATTAGTACAAATGCAAAATACCACAACTGCTGGAAATCCAAATATAAACAAAAGACATTGAAAATATCCAATAAGTTCATAAAGATTTGTGGAAAAAGAAGGTTGATATGAATAGATTGTAATGAATTGAGAAAGTATAAGTATTTGCAACTCTGGACTATGGGAAGCAAGAAGATGAAAACACAGACGTTACTTCTCCTGCATTAAGGGTGCACAGTGACCTGGCTAGTAGAGCTAGGTTCAATCCTGATGTCTGGTGTTATCCATGCGGAACTTGCATATTCTGCCTTTGACTGCTTGGATTTCTTCCAGGTACTCTGGTTTCCTCCCACATCCTAAAGATGTGCAGGTTGGTAGGTTAATTGGCCATTGTAAATTGTCTCCATTATGTAGTGGAATGGTAGAATCTGGAGGAGGGTTGATGGGAATTCAAGGAGTAACATAAATGAGTGCTTGATGGTTGGTGCACACTCAATGGTCCAAAGGGCCTGTTTCTGTGCCCAATGACGCCATGATTCTATGACTAGAATGCCATGAGAAGAGAGAGCATAGCTGTTGGGATGATGAAAGACCTGGGAAAGATTGGTCCCTTTGGAATCCTGAAAATGTAGGATAATTACAGATAAGTTTGACATTGGCATGTCACTAGAGGTTACAGGTAACCCAATGAATTTGTGCTGGAAATAGGGACAAAGAGCATTCTCTCTTAGATCTGGGATGGAGAGGAAGGGGGATGTGAAGATGTATGGGAGGTGGGCCAGAGTCTTCCATCACTCCAACAACTTCTTGCTTTCTAGGGGAACTTCACCTGCAGCTGTAGAACAAGGAATCTACCTTTTCATCTCATTTCATTGAAATCCATCAGGCAAAGTCCTGTCCATTCACTATTGGTGTCCATTAGTCTATTACAGGTGGAGATAAATTCTGACATCAATGAATGACAAAACAGGATTAGGTGATGATGGGGCAACTCCTGTAGCTAGGCTTCTATCTTCCTATTTTATATTAGCATCAATTCTCTATTTATGTAATGTTCCAAGTCAGGGGATATAAACTATGGACATAATTCAAAGCTTGCAATAATGTCTGATTTTGCAGGATCCTTAGTACAAGCATCTCTCTGTTGGGGAGTACTTATTCATTTGATGCTTCCCCTTTCCGTTTGGCAGGGATGAGAACATGAATGGATGGAGGCTTTATGAGCAGGAACAAGCCTCCAGCAGCTATCTTCTTCCTCCTCCTGCTTTTCAGGCTTTGTATCATCAACCTGCTTTTGTTCTGGCACGGGCTGTTGTCTTGTGTCTGTAAGCTCGAGCAGCATACAGGACACATTGATGAAATCACATCTGTGTCTGAACCGTGGAGCACATCTAGCGAAGGAATACCTCTAATGGAGGAAACAAGTTCTCATCTCGAGGAGTTTAAAGATGAGAGGAAACAGAGGGAAGCCTTTGTCCTGCTGGATCTGCCCTCTGGGCACTGCTGCCCAGTGAAATGTCCAGGTTTTCGCCTTCCCATTAGGTAGAAAGGTCATGTGTGCTTCCTGGAAACATTGCATCAATCTTATGGAAATTCCTTCCATGATCCACAACAAACTATGCATTGAATGAATGGAAACCTTTCCTGTTGAGGAAAATACGATATTCCTATTGGGACCCCATATGAATGAAGACAATACCTCCTTTTGTGTAAAGTCAACAATGCCGACAAAACCCATTGCCTGAGATGCCACCATTCCCTCTCTGAAATAAAGTCAATGAAACAACTTCATCATGGATACCATGCCATGGTGATGACTCTGATGCTGTGGCATGCTGGGGATTGTGAACTTTAGATTGTGAATATTTTAGGGAAGGAGAATCTTCACATCACATCTGATTCATAAACATTGAGTAAAATGAACGCAACTGTCACATTTTACTTGAAGTTATTATAGCATAACAAGTTTCAGTCAGAGTGATGGGAATATTTTGGTCATTAACTGTCAGCATCCTCTATGAACCTAACTAATGTTAATGTTACTGTGATAGCAAAGGTCCTAAAATAAGAAACAGTATGTCATGTTTTTGTCAGTTAAGTCTGTTTTATTACATTAATGAAGTGGAACCTTCCCTACAAGTACAAAAAATAAAAATATATTAGGAGTCAGGTAGAGTTAAAAAAATACAAATTTTGCTTCCTCTGCAAATGGAAACAATAATCACTGCAATATTCAGCACCCTCACTCTGGGGAAGGCTAAATTCCTGCAGAAAGCAACTTCAACTTTCAGGGGCAAATTTGGATAAAGTTTATTGAGAGCTTAAAGGAAGGTACTTGCTCTACAGTCCACCTTAACTTGCCCCTTGACTTGAATGAGAAGGTGGCATGGGTAGACAATTCATTCACAGACCTCCTAATCTGAATTTATAGATTGTATTATTGTAGGTATTAAATTGATGAATGTTCTCCCTGGAATTCGGGGATGAGGTAAATAAGCTTTTTCATGTTTTTCTGTGGAATTAAATCTACATTCTTCATTCAGAGAAGAAGAAAGCAATCTAATAATTCGAAGTTAAAGGATGTAGACCTAAAATATTAACCTACCTTTTCTCTTCAAATGCAATGATGATACACTGATTATTGTTGGCACTTCTTATTTTTGAGGAGGAAGCTTTGCTGTGAATTTTTTGGAGCTAATCCATATTTTAATCCTACTTTTGTACACTAGTTTTTATTTGACTCATCCAATTCTAGGCACATTTGTGCCTCGAGGTGTGCTGCTGATAAAACAGGCATTGATTGATCAGATAGGTAAGAAACACTCTCTCTTTGTCACCTGGGGCACATTTGTCCGCCTGAAATCCGATACGCGCTGACCTTGCATCACAAAAGACTTTTAACAAGATATTTCTGCTCACTGGTCAAAGGGCATTAACAGACAAATGCATCAGAGCTGCATAAGTAACATTCAATACACCACATATTGTGTGGAATGAACTGAGGTTTAAACTAATCTAACTAATCTTTTTTTGATTGATTTAATGTCACGGCAACCTTAATCTATAATACCCCAAGAAAATCTTCTGTATAACTTAAACCATTTAGTTTAAATGAACTTGTTTAAATATTCCAATGACTCTGACAAACTTCAGAACAAATAAAAAAAATTCATACTTCATTCTTAATATATACAACATAATTATATTGTAGCACAGATGACATTTCCATTAAGTGTGTAAACATTGCTACCATTTTATATGTTTGGTTTTCTTTTGATTTATAACTACTAAACAACATGTTCTTTGTGACATTTGTTCTGAGCCTCATTTCCTTGAGACCATCAATTCAACAGTATTGCGAGATTCATTACAACTCTTTTACTGACACAGCAACCTCAGGCTAGATCACATTGATATTTCAGTTGTTATTTCTTTACAAAGGCACTTTATTATTATTTTTTGGGATGTAATGCCGTTGCACATCAGAGATTTCTAATAAGGAATGGCAAAGCGGTGGGAGTTACCTAAGTACACACAGAAAGAGAAGCAGAAAGCCTTGTCTGCTGAAATTTCTGAAGCATAAATCATTTGCAGGGCTTGAAGGATCAGCCATCAAAATGCAGGGGTCAAGTGAAAGACATGAAATTTTTTAGGTAAAATTGGCTTAATATTGTACTGTCACTTACCTGAAATGCCAAATAATTGGATTGTGTCAGGAAAAAAAAAATCACATTTCAGAATGAAATACCAATCTTTATGGTAATTAGCTCAGATACAGTTTAAGCCTTTTCCGATGAGGGACAGCCATATCAATCTTTTATCTATTTGCCTGCAATGGAATTAATCATTTTGGATGAAACTAGGATGGATGTGGCTGGGTGATCACATGTGATTGGAGTTGTACATTTTCCCTAGCTTCCAATGTAGCTGAATTCATTCTGTTTCATTTGCTCCATATGGACCACAGATGAAGCTTGCAACATCAGAATACAATTTACAGTTAAATACAAACAAAAGAACCAGCACTGAGTGTTTCATGCATGTGACCAATCTCCCCCCCCCCACCAAATGTCATTTCTTCATTTCATTTATTTAATAAACACTTAGAGATTCTTCAGAATTAAATATTCTGAATTACTTACTCAGAATAATGTATCTTCCATTACATCTACCTCGACTAAACAGTAATGTGCTTGCTCCAGGAATTTCCGAACTGGTTAGCATTGCACAAAACATCTTAGAACTGTTGTTTAATTGTAGACATTTTTGGGAAGGAAAATCTTCACATCGTGTCTAACTCATAAATATTTTTAAGTACATGACATTTTCCTTGAAAGAACTATAACAATTTTCAGCTGGAATGATGGTCATTAATAACAAGTATCTCATGCAAACCTCACTAACATTAATGTTACTGTGATAGCAAAGATCCTAATAAGAAACATGTCATGCCTATGTCAGTTAGATAATATATTCTTATATTCTAATTGTCTTGTAAATACTGCTTTCTTATTTCCCATGCATTTTTATTTTCTTTTGAAACATGGTGTAGTTATGTACCAAGGGTTTAGCCTTGTTTCAAAGGTATTTTAGAAAAGTTATCCTCCTTACTCTTTGATCCAGATGACCAGTCAACTATTTATCATCCTTTGCCCTATGGTAAAGAGATGCTGCTCCATTTTTAGTTGAACTAATTCAGTTAGTATTCAAATTCTTCAGCTGCTTCGATATTTGCCACATTCTGACCATGAAGAATTCTAAGCATGAAGAAATGCCTTCCAAGCTAAATTTAGCCTGCAGCCTCTTGACTTTCTCATTGTCTTTCAACTTTTCCATTCTGGTTTACTTCACTGAATACCCCAATTTTATCTAACTTAGATCTATATTTGTTGTAGTTTAGAAGAATGAGGGGTGATCTTATTGAAACAAAGAAGATCCTAAGGGGGCATGATAGGGGAAATATTGAAGCATTTCTACGAGTGGGGGGAGAATCTCGAAAAAGGGAAAATAGTTACAAGATAAGGGGTACTCATTTAAAACTGAAGTGCATAGAAATTTCTTCTCATGGGTAGTCAATCTCTGGAATTCACTAAGATGGATGATTATGGAGGCTAGACCTTTGGGGGTATTTAAAGGGGATGTAGATACATTTTTGAAAGATCAGGGAGTTGAGGACCATGAGGAACTGGCACAGAATAGAATCCACACAGAATGAGCAGATCAGCCATGATCATATTGAACGGTAGGGTAGGCCCGAGGGTGCCGTGATCTACTATTCTTACTTTCTTGTGAATTTTCAAAACCTGGATCAAAGGGGCATTAAATCAATTTTCTTCTTTATAGGGATATTTCCAGTTACTGCTGATAATCTGGGTCCCTAACGTGTTTGGAATGATCATTCATGGATCATCTTCTACTTAGCTTCCACTCCAGTTCCGAGAAGTGGAAAAGCATCACAGCTGATCAAGAACACGACTACATACTGTTTAAACCTGATGAGGGATTCTGGCACTGCAAATCAGTTTAAGCAGCGAGTTCCAGACCTCTAGCACCCTTGGTATGAAAAAGATTTTCCTCATGAATCCTCTAAAATTTCTACTAACTACTTTAAGTCAACACCACCTGTTTCTTTGACTCCTCTGCCAAGGAAAATAGATCCTTCCTGTTTACATTGTTTGGCCCTTCAAAGTTTTATTCAACTCCATTAAGATAAGATAAGCTACCTTTAGTAGTCACATGTACATCGAAATACACAGTGAAATGCATCTTTTGCGTAAAGTATTCTGGGGGCAGCCCACAAGTGTCGCCACACTTCCGGTGCCAACATAGCATGCCCGCAACTTCCTAACCCATACGCCTTTGGAATGTGGGAGGAAACCGGAGCACCCAGGGGAAACCCACACAGACACAGGGAGAAAGTATAAACTCCTTACAGACAGTAACCGGAATTGAGCCCGGGTTTCTGGCGCTGTAATAGCATTATGCTATCCGCAGTATCCTCTTTCCCAAGAAAACCATCCCGGTTTATTCAATCTTTCCCCATAGCTACAATTATCCAGTCCTGGCAACATCTTTATAAATCTCCTCTCCACCATCATCAATGTAATCACATCTTTCCCATAAGACGATGACCAGAAATGCATGCAGTACTTAAGCTGTGCCTTAAGTAGTGTTGTATGCAGTTTGACTACAACTTACTGGCTTTTACATTCTGCCTATCAGCTAATAAAAGCATCCCTATGCTTTTATAACCACCTATTGACCCATTCCTGATAACAATATGCAGATATATAATCTGTTCCTCTATACCACTCAATAAACTATTGAATATTCTCTTCCATTTAGAAGCACTCTCATTGACCATTGTTAATCAAAGGAGGCCATAGAATCATGAGAAATTTATGGCACTAAAGACAGTCTTTGACCCATTGTGTCCAGTTGAAAATGAGGCCCATCTGATCTCTAGCTCTGTTGTCATTGCAGATCATAGCTCCTCAAGTGTACATCCAAATCCTGTTCAAAAACAGTGAGGATATCCTCCTCTACCATGCTTTCAGGCAGTGAGTTCCAGATCCCTACTACCCACAGGGTGAAAACCTTTTTGGCTCATCTTCTCTCTAATCACTCTACATATTACAAAAAAATTCTATGCTCAGTGATTTTTAATCCATCTGCAGAGGGGAATGGGTCCTTCTTATTTACTATACCTAATACTTACCTAATTTTATACAACTCAGCTCTCTTCCCTCAGTGTCCACTGTTCCAAAGAAAATGACCTCAACTTATCCAATCTTTCCTCATTGCTACAATTTTCCAGTCCTTGGTGGCATTCTTGTGCATCTCCCTTGCACCCTGTCCCGTGTAATCACATCATTTCTGTAACATGCTGACCAGAACAGGTTGTTTCCTGATGGTTCCAGTTAAAACATAACCTCCCTTTTCTTACACTCTGTGCCTCAGCTATTTAAGGAGATAATCCTGTATGCTTTTCTAAAGCAAGGAAGTTGGAGATAATTGGGGACCAGCTCCACTGCACAGATGGAACACATGCTGATGCACCCCAGCAAAATAACCCCATGGACACTGACATATAATCTCACCCACACTCTTCCTTGGCCCTACTCCCTGATCTCTACCTTAAGTCCTTCCTCCCCCATGTCCCCACCTCTTCAGATTCCCTGGCTCTCATTGATCTGTCCTGCTCCCTTTAAGGATCTATGGGTAAATACTCCAAGGCCCCTATGTTCTTCCACACCTCTCATCATTCTTCAAGTCATTATATATTCCCTTCCTTGTTGCACCTCCTCAAATGCATTACTTCATTTTTCTCTGGATCATATTCATTCACTATTTTTCAAGCCAACTGACCAATCTTTATTATTTCACAGTCTTAACCCTCCTCCTCATTGTTAACCATATGACCAATTTTTATGCCAAGTTAAAACTTTTCACCATTCACCTTACATGTAGTTAACGTCGATTATGAAAAGCAAGGAAGCAAGTATTGAGTCTTGAGAAGTCCCCTGGTAACAGTCTTCCAGTTACAAGAACACACAACAATCACTATCTTTTGCTTTATGCCACTGGGCCAATTTTGGATCCAGTTTGTCACTCTCCCTTGAATCCCACAAGCTTTTAACTTTTTGACCAGCCTGCAATTCTGCATTTTGACAAAAGTTTTATTAAAATCTATGTAACCACATAAAATCTATTTCTATCTACGAACTTTCTTGTTCTCTCCTTTGAAAATTCAATCCTTCCCTTAAGAAACCCTTACTAACTATTCTTGATTAATCTGTGCCTTTCAAAATGAAGGATTATACAACTCCTTGGAATGGATTCCAAGAATTTCCCCACCAATGAAGTTGGCACAGCACAGTGGTGTAGCTGGCAGACCTGCTGCCTCACAGTTCCAGTGACCCAGGTTCAATCCTGACCTCTGTTGCGGTCCATTTGGAATTTGCATGTTCTTCCTAAGACCATGTGTGTTTCCCCAGGGTGATTCCACATCCCAGAGATGTAGGGGTTGGTAGGATAATTGGCTGCTGTTAATTGCTCCTAGTGTGTGGATGATTGACAGAATCTGGAGGAAGCATTGATGAAAATGTGCTCCCTGCTCTTATAGTCTATGCCCTGGCTAATGCAGGCACACATCCTGTAAGCCTTCATCACCACCTTATTGATCTGTATTGCCATCTTCACAATTGTACTCTTACCGAAGTCCCTCTGTTCCTTAATACTTCTTAGGAACCCAACATTCATTGTGTACGTCCTAGCCTCATTTGTACTCACAAAATGCATTACCTCGCACTTATCAGGATTAAATTCCATCTGCCAATGCTCTGCCCATCTTACTTACTGATCAATACTATCCTGTAGCTTATGACTGTCCCTCTTTACCTTTTAGATTGACTCTATCTAAGTTAATATCAGGGTAATTGAAATCTGCCACTTTTACAACTCTGGTGTTTTGACACTTGTCAGAAATATACTTACAAATTTGTTTTTCACTCTTCCTTGGACTGTTTGAAGCTCTGCAGTACACTCTTAGCAGAAAGTATGTCCCATATAATTCAACCCATATAATATTGTTAATTGACTACAGCTCTGCTTTCAATACTATAATTCCAAGCAAGCTCACCTTCAAACTCCTAAACAAGGGACTCAACATTCCCTTTGCAAGTGGATCCTTGACTTCTTGACTAACAGACCGCAATCGGTGATGATAGGCAGCAACACCTCCACCATGATTATCCTCAACACTGTTGCGCCACAAGGCTGCGTCCTCAGCCCCCAACTCTACTCCCTACACACTCTACATTGCATAGCCAGATTCTGCTCTAACTCCGTCTACAAGTTTGCAGATGACACCACCATAGTGAGCCAAATCTCAAATAATGATGAGTCAGAGTACAGGAAGCACAGCTGGAAAGATCATTGGAGTACCTCGTCCCTCCATCCTGGACATCTACAACACACGATGCACCTGCAGAAGCATAGATGACCCTTCTCATCCCTCCCACGGCCTATTTGTCCCCCTGCCGTCTGGCAAGCGGTACTGAAGCACCCAGGCCAGAACTACTAGACTGTACAACAGTTTCCTCCCCCAGGCTGTCAGGCTCCTGAATACCCTGGAGGCAGTCTCAGACAAATGCCACGTCAAAAGCCCTGGCTTGCACAACGGCGCATAAGAACTTTGGCTGCTGCTGAACATGTTTATGTACTTAGTGCAATATACTGAGTTCTGTATTTTCTTTGTCCAATTCGGTTTTGCGCTAACCTTGCACTAATTTTGTATCCTGTGTATACCTTTTTTTGCACTATTTGTGCTTGCACAATTTTTCTGTCTGTGTTTATTGTATGCTCTCTGTTCTATATATGTCCTCTGTTGTGAAAGTCTGGAGGAAACAACGTTTCATTTCTCCATGAGTTTTACAGCATATGGGTGAATGACAATGAAGTGTAACTTGAACATGAGATAGAGAGCCTAGTGACATGGTGTCATGACAACAACCTTTCCATCATGTCAGCAAAGCAAAAGAGCTGGTCATTGACTTCAGGAAGTGGGGGGGGGGGGGGGGGTGTGGGGGGCAGTGCACATGTTCCAGTTTCCATCGACGATGCTGAGGTCATGAGGGTTGAGAGCTTCAAGTTCCTAGGAGTGAACATCACCAATAGCCTATCCTGGTCCAACCACGTAGATGTCACGGCCAAGAAAGCTCACCAGTACCTCTACTTCCTCAGGGAGCTAAGGGAATTTGTCGCCATTAACCTTCACCAATTTTTATCGATGCACCATAGAAAGCATCCTATCTGGATGTATCACGACTTGGTAGGGCAATTGCTCTGTCTGTGGACACAAGAAACTGCAGAGAGTTGCGGACACAGAAACCAGCCTCCCTTCCATGGATTCTGTCTATGCTTCTCACTGCCAAGGTAAAGCAGCCAGCATAATCATAGACCCCACTCACTGTGGATATTATCTCTTCTCCCCTCTCCCATCAGGCAGAAGATACAAAAACATGAAAGCATGTACCACCAGGCTCAAGGACAGCTTCTATCCCAATGTTATAAGACTATTGAGCGATCCCCTAGTACAATAAAATGGACTTTTGACCTCATAATCTACCTCATTATGGCTTTGCCCCCTTATTGTTTGCCTGCACTGTAGTTTCTCTGTAACTGTAACACTTTATTCTGCATTCTGTTGTTGTTTTCCCTTGTACTACCTCAATGCACTGTTGTAATGAAATGATCTGTATGGATGGCATGCAAAACGAAGTTTTTTGCTGTACCTCGGTACATGTGAGAACAATAAACCAATTTACCATACTCATTTGCTGAACTTATATATATCACCCTTCTCACAGTCATGATAGTAGCCTTCACCTTTGTTACTAATTCCTCCATCCCTTTCTCGCTCCATCTGCACCTCAGCTGAAAATGCAATCAGGAGTTTTAAGCTGACATTCCTGCAACTCTCTAAACCATTCTGCTGTAACAATTATTGTCTGTGGTGGCTTCTCTCCTTTGTTCTCCACTATTTCAGCCATGGCTGAATATATCGGCATTCTCATCTTTGAATCAGAAGTTTTGCTTTAAATTCTCTTTCAGAATCACAAGCACAAAAACGTCTAAGCTGTTTCACCCAGTGCAGCACTGAGGGAATGCTGCACTCCTGGAATGATCTCTTTCTGATAAGATGACAATCCTGGGCCCCTATCTGCTCGCTCATCTGGACACTAATGATCCTATAGCATCCTTTTGAAGAAGACCAAGGGGAGTTATCCCTGGAGTCCTGCCTCATATTTATTCCTATGCCATTAAAAAAAGAGCTTATATGAGCAATATCACCTTCCTGATTATCAGAAGTTGCTGTCCTTTAAGGGCTTTGAAATGCATTTGTGATCTAGTTTACAAATGTCTTGCATTGCAAGTTTTTCACTTTAGCCTTAACTACTTTCTGAAACGTATTTCAAAGACATTCTCAAGATTTCTCAAAATATATACCATCCATCACTACATTCTTATCCATTATTGCATCCAATGGCCTGGGAATTCAGTTGAATAGCACTACTTTCTTTCAGTATTTTTGAATTAAAAATCAATTTTTTTTCATAAATGAAGCACAACTGTGAGCATTTCCGGGTCATTTTAAGTCACTCGGAATAGTCGACTGCTTATTTCTGTCCTTGGAACCCTGACATAGTTTCCACATCACTGAAAAGTGATGTTGTCATTACCCTTACAATGTGAGTTGCAACTGAAGTATGATGCCAAGGACAATGAGAGTTTTGTTTATTGACTCACTGATGACCAAAGCCGTCATTGTCCTTTGCATCCACACTATTCAGGCACACCCTCTCAGGTGCACTTGAATTTCTGGGTAAGTGCAGAAACATAGACATGCAAGCATGGTCACCAATGACATTAGAGGTGTCTCTGATTTCCCACATGGTGATGAAGGAGCATTCCGTGGATATGTACTCTCCTGCCATGAATTAATTTTAATTTAACCTAAGTTAAACTCTATTATTACACCAGGGCAACAAACAACCTGCTGGAGGAACTCAGTGGGTCGAGCACTCCCTAATTACACTCGGCCTTATTTCATTCTCAACGAACCTCCCACAATCTTTATGGGGAGTGGAGGAAACCGAAAGAGGAGATCATTTCTAAAGTTGTGAGATACGGTCTTAAGGTGACCTGCAGAAATGCTGATGACCCAATGTTTACTGTACCATAATTCATCTAATTTGCGTACCATTGAGATCAGAGTGGCTCACCTTCCACGTAGCATGGGATTTGTGTGCATTGGGGGGTGGGGGGGGGGTGGACGGAAGAGACGGGGAGAAATCTATCAAGACTGCCTTGAAAGCTCATTACTCAGATTAAATTTTCAGCTGGAGACTGGGTGCGAGTACAAATCTTCCTGAAAGATTAAATTCAATCTTCATAGTAGCTTCAAGTGCATCATCAGTAATTTAAGGATTATGTTTTTTTAAAATAGCTTCTACAAGAGGACCAGGCCGAGACACTGAAGGCAGGAGCTGACAGCATGAAGGAATCTGAAACTAAGAGCCCATAATGATCTGCATGGGTGGATAACAGCAGAGGAGGGAAAGTTGATTCCCATATTTAGGATTCTAAAAGAAGTTAATACAGAGACAATTGATGTATTAGTGATGACCTTCCAATGTTCACTAGATTCAGGGACTGTCCCAATAAATGCAAAACAGCAACACCTTTACTTATGAAAAGAGGGAGAGGGGAAGTAGGGAACTGTAGACCATTTGGCCTAGTGTATTGCTGTCAGTAAGATGCTTACATTTATTATCAATGATGAGGTACCAGGGCGCATTGAAAGTCATAATATGATTAGGCAGTCAAGGTAGATTTACGAAAGGAAAATAGTGTTTGACAAACTTAATGAATTTGCTGAGGATGTAATTAGCAGATTAAAATGAGGAAACCAGTGGATGAAGTATATCTGGATCTTCAACGAACATTTGGTAATGTTTAACACAAAAAAAGTTTTTACAGAAAAGAGCGCACAGGGTTGGGAATACCTCTTTCAAAGGACAAGGGCCTAAAATTGGATTTCATGTCACTTCATGTGATCCAAAATCAATTTCTGCTATACTTCATAATTTGCTGCTCACTGTAGTGTTGGATTCTTCACTGAGGGTCTGTATTCAAGGAAGAGCATCTCCATTTTTTTTGTTTCAGTGAGGATAAGGTTGCATTACAGCACTAGGATTTATCAGCAGTGCTGACATTCTAGGAGTGCTGGCAGTCTCAGGCCCATTAGTGCCATTGAATGAGTCAGATTTCTTATCAATAATTTCCTGTCATTCAATGTCCAGCTGCTCATGGATCATGAGGAGAATTTATGACAGTGAACCCCATGTTTCATGACAGCTCTCTCGACTCCTTTATCCCGAGGAAGTCTGTATCGCCTGACATCTTCCCTAGAGTCCATCCACTGAAAAAGGGCAACCTCTATTTCAGTGGCTTTTCACATCTATTTGGATTTCAATCACAGCAGTTAAGTGGAGATAAAATGACCAGACAAATGCCAGGATAGTAATGGAGAGTACCAGTGGTCTCCTGAAGAGGAGGTTTCATTCTTTGTTTCACTCTAGTGACAAAGCAGATTGGGTATATGAGTGTGCTGCATGTGGCACAATCTGATTATCTGCTAACAAATGCCACTGACTGAGGAAGAACAGCAAGAGATCAGAAACTTGATGGGCAAGAAGGGGAAAAAAATCTAACAAGAGCAAGAGGAGCAGGAGGGCAGTGAAGGCTACTGGAACATTTCCTGCTCAACATCCAACAGCTACATCTCCCAGATGAGTAGGTAAGGGATCCATTTTCTGCAATAGGCAACATGGGGTACTTTTATGAAAAGATGATCCTCTGAACCACCCTACATAATCAGAGTCTGCATCTTTACCTTCTTTGTTACCACCATCGCCAGACACAATAAACAGCTGAAAAAGACCAGATGACATAATATTCCCTCACATTCCGCTTTGCACATACATCTGCACTGATTATAATAAATCAATAAACAAATTCCTGATTCAATTACTTAAATGGCTTACTATAACAGTTCTTATACTACCTGATGAATAGCAATTTGCCTGGAGCACCCTAGTGCTCCACGTACAATACACGTTCCTTGGACAAGCTCCATTCTATAAGTGTAAACAATGACTGAGAACTTGCATTCTGATATTCAACATCGATCAACAACATTCAACATTTCAGGCAATGCAGCTGAGCATTTTGCACAAATCCACATATACAGACTCATGTAAGTTCTGCATGACTCTCAGATCGAAAGTCAGCATTACTGCCTCTCTCAGAAGTCTCGTTCAGGATCCTTGCAGGCCACCTCCAGTGAGATGCGTCACACGTGACCTTTTGCTGCCACCACCACCCCACACTCACACTTACGTTATTTCCTTTTTTATTTCATTGCACCAACTCATCTGAAGGGAAATGAAAGGTCTATGGAAGGATGCGAGATGAGGTGAAAAAAATTATTAAAGTACAACAGCTGCAGGCAGACAATAATATGAATTTTGAGGACATGCAGCTATGAGAAGGGATAACATAGGAGTATGCATTTTTTATTTCTGGAAGAATTTAGCTACCTCCAGACATCAGTTAAGTACAGAAGTCCCCTGTTCCGTCTACATGCATGACCCCAAGCTTCCAGTTGTCCATCAGTTCTCAATCGTCCTTCCTCTCTCTGTCTTCCAATGTTGTTAAAATGAAGTCCAACGTAAATTCAAGAGGCAGAACCTCATCTTCCACTTTGGTACATTATAGTCCACAAAGCCACCTTTTGCATTTCACATCTTCATTGTTCAGCTTCTGCTTTATTCTGGTAATTTCAGAACATTATTCATTATTTACATTTTCCTCAGACCTAGAGTTTGTTGTTCACCAATCCCTGTAACACTCTGTCACCTTGTTCCATCACCCTTTCGCCATTCAATTTCTCCACCATCCACCTCATCACAAATATTCCTTTGTGTTCTGTCAGCTCCTTCCCATTTTATGCACGTTAAACTTTGATTTCACTCTAACTTTACCTGTTTCTGGTGAAAGGTCATTGACCTGAGTAATTCTGACATTTTCTGTTTTACTTAATATTCCTGGCATCAGCCATTTTGTTTTGGATCAATGAATGATTAATGATCTACACTACTCTTACAAACTACCTTTCAGACATTTAGAGCCAGGATATACTTAGTTTTCAGAGGTTTCTGTATCTAGAACATAGAACAGTACAGCACAAAACAGGTCCTTCAGCACACAATGTTATGCTGACTGAGCTATTCCCTCCTGCCTACAGAATGCCCATATCCCTCTATTTTCCTCTCATTCATGTGCCCATCCAAGCTCCTCTTAAAAGCCCCCAATGAATTTGCCTCCACCATCCTATCAGGCAACGCATTCCAGGCATTCACCACTCTCTCAGTAAAAAACGTACCCCTCACGTCTGTTCTGAACCTACCCTCTCTCACCTTAAATGCATGCCCTCTGGTATTGGATTGCTCAATAATGGGAAAAAGATACTTCTTGTCCACCCTGTCTATGACCCTCAGCCTCCGCCGCTGCAGAGAAAAGAGTCCAAGCTTGTCCAGCCTCTCCTGATAGCACATGCCCTGTAATCCAAGCAGCATCCTAGTAAACACCCTCTGCACCTTCTCTAAAGCCTCGACATCCTTCCCATAGTGAGGTGACTAGAATTGCACCAATACTCTAAATGCGGCCTAACCAGAGTTCTATACTCCTATACTCAATACCCCGATTAATAAATGCAAGCATTCCATAAGCCTTCTTAACCACCCTGTGTAATTTATTTCAATGAGTCACGGACGCACCCTAAGGTCTCTCTGGTCTTCAACACTGTTAAGGTAGTCCTACCAAGTCGCAACACCTCACATTTATCTGGGTTAAGCTCCATCTGCCATTTCACTGCCCACATCTGCAGCTGATCTACATCACGCTGTATCTGTGGAGAGACAGATCCAAGATCAAGTTGAATAGTGCCAACTGGAGTCAACTTGCATGGTACTTCCACTTCTCAAGGCACAGGTACATGCTAGGCATTCAGCTTAATGCTCAGAACATTTCCCAGTTGGCACTGGAGATCACATTTGACTGCCCAGGCAGCAGCAGGGTTACAATCACCAGGCTCAGGTCTTGTTCACAACCAAACTATAATGAGGAGAGTCATTTCAGCCCCAGAAGCTTTTGGTCCCACAAAAATAGCCACTCATTTCTTCAGGTGCTAGGTTAAATCTGAAAGAAGCACCAAAGTGTGGGAAAGAAAGATTTTGCCAGCTCAGTACTTTGGGCAAAACACCCAGCTTTTAGCATGGCATCATATTGTTATGCCTAGAGTGTTGAGCTATGACTACAGTGATTTTTGTGTTCAAGGCATTGATGCTAATTACATGTTCTGTTCCTGGCTATGTGACCAAATTTTTGACATTATAGCTCTTTGGCACTGAGAGGGCTGGTTTCATCCTCCTGTGCTTTTAATTGTTTTCAATTGTATCAAACCAATAGGCAAAAGCAGAGCTTCTCTGGTGCCTTTTCACCAATACTCAATAGTTTATCAAAATTCTTCACGTCAGGTCTTCTGCATTTCTTCGATACAGCTCAGAGTCAGTTATCAAACTAAACCTTAGTACCAAAGGTTTAGACGGGGCAGAGTTCGTTAAGTGTGTCCAGGACGGATTCCTGTCACAGTATGTTGACAGGCCAACTAGAGGGAACGCCATATTAGATCTAGTATTAGATAATGAACTGGGTCAGGTGACAGATCTCTCAGTGGGTGAGCATTTGGGGGACAGTGACCACTGCTCCCTAATCTTTAGCATTGTCATGGACAGGGATAGGAGCAAAGAGGACAGGAAGATATTTAATTGGGGAAGGGAAAATTATGAGGCTATAAGGCTAGAATTTGTGAGTGTAAATTGGGATGACATTTTTAAAGGGAAATGTACTATGAAGATGTGGTTATTGTTCAGGGATCTCTTGCAGGATGTTAGGGATAAATTTGTCCCGGTGAGACAGAGAAAGAATGGCAGGATGAAGGAGCCATGGGTGGACAAGAGAGGTGGAACATCTAGTTAGGAGGAAGAAGGCAGCATACATAAGACTTAGGCAGCAGGGATCAGATAGGGCTCTTGAGGATTATAAGGTAGCAAGGAAGGAACTTAAAAATGGGCTCAGGAGAGCAAGAAGGAGATATGAAAAGGCCTTGGCGAGTAGGATTAAGGAAAACCCTAAGGCATTTTTCACTTATGTGAAGAGCAGAGGATGACAGGAGTAAATGTAGGACCGATTAGGGATAGAGGTGTGAAGATGTGCTTGGAAGCTGTAGAAGTGGATGAGGTCCTCAATGAATACTTCTCTTCAGTATTCACCAAGAAGAGGGGTCTTGATGACGCTGAGGACAGCATTGGTGAGTTTACTGTTCTAGAGCATGTTGATATCAAGAGAGAGGATGTGTTGGAGCTGTTAGAAAATATTAGGACAGATAAGTCCCCGGTGCCTGACAGAATATTCCCCAGGCTGCTCCACGAGACAAGGGAGGAAATTGCTGAACCATTGGCTAGGATCTTTGAGTCCTCATTGTCCACAGGAATGGTACCGGAGGATTGGAGGTGTGCCAAATGTTGTCCCCTCATTAAAAAAGGTAGTAGGGATAGTCCAGGGAATTATAGACCAGTGAGCCTTACGTCTGTGGTCAGCAAGCTGTTGGAAAGGATTCTTAGAGATAGGATCTATGGGCATTTAGAGAATCATAGTCTGATCAGGGATAACTAGCATGGCTTTGTGAAGGGCAGATCATGTCTCACAAGCCTGATAGTGTTCTTTGAGGAGGTGACCAGACAGATTGATGAGGGTAGTGCGGTAGATGTGGTCTACATGGATTTTAGTAAGGCATTTGACAAGGTTCCTCATGGTTGGCTTCTTCAGAAGGTCAGAGGGCATGGGATCCAGGGAAGCTTGGCCATGTGGATTCAGAAATGGCTGCCTGTAGAAAGCAGAGGGTGTGGTGGAGGGAGTGCATTCAGATTGGAGGGCTGTGACTAGCAGTGTCCCACAAGGGTCGGTTCTGGCACCTCTGTTTCTCTTGATTTTTATTAATGACTTGGATGAGGGAGTAGAGGGTGGGCTGGCTGGCAAGTTTGCAGACGACACAAAGATTGGTGGTGTTGTGGATAGTGTGGAGGACTGTCGAAGATTGCAGAGGGACATTGATAGGATGCAGAGCTGGGCTGAGAAGTGGCAGATGGAGTTCAATCCAGAGAAGTGTGAGGTGGTACACTTTGGAAGGACAAACTCCAAGGCAGAGTACTAAGTTAATGGCAGGATTCTGGGTAGTATGGAGGAGCAGAAGGATCTGGGGGTTCATATCCACAGATCACTGAAAGTTGCCTCACAGGTGGATAGGGTAGTTAAGAAAGCTTATGGGATGTTAGCTTTCATAAGTTGTGGGATCGAGTTTAAGAGCTGCGAGGTAGTGATGCAGCTCTACAAAACTCTGGTTAGACCACACTTAGAGTACTGTGTCCAGTTCTGGATGCCTCATTAAAGGAAGGATGTGGAAGCGTTGGAAAGGGTGCAGAGGTGACTTACCAGGATGCTGCCTGGTTTAGAGAATATGCATTATATTATGAGGAGAGACTAAGGGAGCTAGGGCTTTACTCTTTGGAGAGGAGGAGGATGAGAGGAGCTATGATAGAGGTGTACAAAATATTAGGAGGAATAGATCGAGTGGACAGCCAGCACCTCTTTCCCAGAGCACCAATGCTCAATACAAGAGGGCATAGCTTTGAAGTAATGGGTGGGAAGTTCAAGGGAGATATCAGAGAAGGTTTTTTACCCAGAGAGTGGTTGGGGCATGGAATGCGCTGCCTGGGGCGGTGGTGGAGGCAGGTACATTGGTCAAATTCAAGAGATTGCTAGATAAGTATATGGAGGAATTTAGAATAGAGCGATATGTGGGAGGAAGGGGTTAGATAGTCTTAGGCGAGGTTTAAAGGTCAGCACAACATTGTAGGCCGAAGGACCTGTATTGTGCTGTACTTTTCTCTCTAAAGGGAAGACTGTTTGTAACTGATGGAAACTGGATCCCCTACAGAAGAATAAAGGATGAGCATTTTCTGGTCTGTCTTTCGGAAGCTCAGATAACACAGTATTTTCCAACGCAGTGGCCATGTCTTATTGTATTGTGCGGTGATTCATACATTTGTAAAGGTATGTTTCCTAATTTTGAGTGCAAAATGAAATGTGATCATAAACTGCTTTTTGTTTGCATCTAATTTAATTTCAACATTAAACCAGGAAGAACATGCCCTAAGTATCCAATGTGACCACAGACACTGGCAATTTTATTAAAAAAAAACACTTATCAGTGAAGATAATAAAAGGAGAATGGTACTCAACACATTTCCTTAAATTATTCCTGGCATGTAGTTTACCAAAAATATGCTTATCACAAATAACTTATCACAATATGGAATTTGCTCAAATAAGTTGGAGGTCTAATTTAGCAGCAGCACAAGACACCTGCAAGTACAAGGTGCCATTTCCAGTTGAATACTCTGGAAATGCTGAGACTACTATTCCCACTTCGTACTGAATATCAAAAAAAATCGCTACATTTATGAATCATAAGAGCAAGTTTCCCGAGTTGATTGATTTGCTCTAAACCAAATTGGCACAGGGTAGCAATTTAAAGCAAAACAGCTCCTTAATCACTGTGGTTTCTGGGCATTTTAGCACATACATAAATCAATTTGGAGGTCTGCAAATATTGGGGTCAGTATTTACTCACTTAATCAAAAGTTTGATGACTTCCACTCAGATTTATCCACTGGAGTGTGACAACTAAAGCCTGTTCTTCGTGAAAATGGGATGGACCTGATCTTGTACACAGATGTGACTCTCTTCCACCAATCCTCAGAGCCTGCTTCAGAGTTTCAAGACATCAAACTTAATGCTCTAGGGAGCTGGTGACATGATTATTTTTGCTTTTTGGAACTCATCTAGATAGGCCTTCCATTTCCTTAGATGGCCGAGGTATCCATCTGTCAAAAATTTCTATTTCACTAGCTAAAATCATATTACCCCTTTTACAAATCTAGGGCAGTGAGCTTTGCACTAATACAGAGTTGATTGGATGAGATATGACATTCTGCAGTACAAGATACAATTTCCTTTCCCCACATGAAATTTGGATTTGGTACTAGTGGGACTAGAGATGGCAGGACTATAACGAGATTTGGTTCCTTTAAACATTCCAATGAAATGTTGCAAGTGTAGCATCAAAAGTCTGCCAGATGTTTGAACAAGTGCTTTGTCCACCCTTGCCAAGTAACAGTGGTGGTGAGGAAAAACAGTTGAGAAACAGCTACATTTTGTGCACAACCTGGTACAACATCTATGAAGAACAAAATACAAGATGCTCCTTAAAACCTCTGATTATCTGTTTGACCCTCTTCTCTGACAGAATTGTTGCGGCATGGAAAGGTGGTCATTTGGCTGGCTACTCATAACGTGATACAGTGAGTACCGTTCCTCCACTCTTTCCCTCTAATCCTGAAAGTTATTTGCCCCGAAGTGCCAATATAATACCCTCCTTGAAAGTTACACAAAGTCAAGCTCTTCCAGGGTCCTACAGTGAACTGACAGCTGAAAATAGGGAACCTGGATGTGCACATCGATGCCAATAGTATGGCATTTCCATAACAGTCTTGTAAGTCTGTCATCTGTTGTCCACCAGCCTCTTATCAAAAGGCAGCTTTCATAGCAGCTGCAAGATCTTCACCTTTGCTTAGGGGTCCACCCTGAGTTTGGTATTGGGAAGCTGACTTATGGAGATATCCTTTATGATAAGTACTTACTCAGGCCTACTGTGGGGCTCTAACCAGAGGAACAGCTTTAGACATCAGTTTGTAACTATAAGAGCAATTGTTAGCAGTTTTCTATAATCAGGTGGTTTTTTTTTAAGTAAAGCTTTCTGGCTTAATGTGATTGGAAATTGAAAGCCGGACCTTACATTATAACCACGGCATCATACAAAATGATTCTGATTCACATTGCATCTTCATGAGCTGGTTCTTGATCGAAACTCTCTCCACCTTAGTTTTGTACAACTTGAAAACACCAACACAGTAGAGTTAGTAAGATGGACAATATCTATCTTGCCAATAATGATTTATTGGGGCAGGTTGGGAAGGAAGTTACAAGGGGAATGACCAAGGTCTGGTGGCAGGATTTAAATGAATGGCAGAACAGACAACAGGGGCTGAATGGTCTACTGATCTTATATTTCTATCTGATCGATGTTATGGGAAGTCTGCTGTTTTAAAATACAGTATAGTCTCAAAAGTATGAGTTTTATAATATCGAGCAAGAATATACACTGTCAGGAGTCAGAATTGTATCAACTATGGTGGCAAAGAAACAAAGAAATACTGGAAGTGCTCAGCAGTTTTGGCCGCATCTGTGAAAGAGAACTGGAATTGCCTTTTAGTTGTAAAATGATCTCAATGTCCTTTCAACAGAACTCAAATAACCACTAAAATTAAAGTCTACTTTTGTTGGCAAAGCTTGAACCAGCCAGAGTCGAGATTATTGGGCACCTTACTGTCTCCAGCATCTGGTCTTTCTTTTAATAAAGAGCTCCTTGTAAGTTTTCAACAGTCACGTTCGAAGATTACTTCTGTGCTACCCAAGGTCTGAGGCATGGCCATCTTCCATCTTGTCAACACCCTCTGACCGGGAAATAAATGATGCTTCCAGTTGTATCAGCAAGAAGTGGCAGTGGATGGCACTGTATTTCTTTTATAATTAGGAGTGTTTTAAAATCAACATTCGATACCATAGAGAATCCATACTTCAAATGTTCCAATAAACCTAAATAAGTTTACTTGCACTGGCATTTATGAATTTGAAACAACTTCTTTATATAAACTTCTACTTCCTTAATATAATGTTTCAATACAAATTTATTTTCTGCATAAAATCTGCAAGGTATTTTGGTTTACAACCAGTTCTTCCACATCGCTGGTCATTGAACATTGTGTCTTTGTTGAGCAGCAAGAGTTCTTGCTCCACACCAGAGTTGTGATGCATACTCCATTAGCTTCTCATCAGCTTCAGTCTTCCATACCTCTTCCATAGTTTACTTCAGATGACGTCTTTTCTTGTTATATACTGTATCTCATGTTTCTTGGTCTTCACCTCAGGATCAACACTATAGCAACTGTCCGATGACTGTAGCTTTCTGCCATCTTTCATGTAGATGTCATGGTCGAATTGTTGCCACATAACCTGATTTAAGAAATGACATCTTAACTGTTCTGTTGTAATAGGAAGTTTGCATTTCTTCTGTTTTTTTCCCTCCATCATCCTATTCCAGTTGAATTCTTAGGCTTCAACAATCTTGCAGCTGTTGTCAGTGTTACTCTCCTTTGATAATTCATTGGACCGTGGCTGACCAAGAAGTGAGCCCTGAAGTTGACATATTACTATAGTCTATCTCAATACTGTATTCCCACTCTCTGTCCATGCCTGTGGATGGTTTCTATGTCTAGAAATGTAATTAATTCCTTCTTAAATATGTTTAGGGACTTGGTCTCCACCACCTTTGTGGGAGAGAATTCAACTGGTTCACTACCACGAGTGGAGAAATTTCTTCTCAGCTTAGTCTTAAATCTTTTACCTCATGTCTAGACCCTCAGCCTCCCTTATGACAAGCCCATCGAGAACTGTCAGAATTTTGTGTACTTCGATCTGATCTCCTCTTATTCTTCTAAATGCCCGTGAATACAGGTACAATTGACCCAATTTCTCCTCATACACCAGTCACACTATCTCAGGGACCAGTCTGGTGAACCTGCGATGCACTCACCCAATGGAAAATACATTTTTTTTGGTAAAGAGATGAAAACTGCACACAATACTCCAGGTGCGGTCTCACTAAGACCCTGTATAATTTTAGCAAGATATCATTGGTCTCATACTCAAAACCTTTTTCAATGAAGGGCAACATACCATTTGTTGTACCAACTCGTTTGCTTTCAGTGACCAGTATACAAGGACACAGATTTCTTTGTAAGTCAACATTTCCCAATCTAGTAATATTTATAAAATACTGTGCCTCTCTGTTTCTCCCTGTTGTTGATAACTTCACATTTATCCACACTATCTTGCATCTGCCATGCACTGGTCACACAATCAACTTGTCTAAATTGTCTCAAAATCTTTGCATTCTCTTCACTATTCACAATCCCACTCAGTTTCATGTCAAAGAGACCAAGGTGTGCATTTGTGTGTGCTCACTTTGCCCTTCTCAAAAGCAGCTTGACTATTTGACAACTTGCCCTACCTTTTTCTACTGGACAGTGTATAGTGTGGTGATGTGATATGACTGAGTTCCTACATAGTCACAAGCTTTGAAAATTTATCTGAAGGAAATTATAGGCTGTTGGCTGCCAATCTGAGCCATCAGCTGGCTGAAGATGTGACTGAATTGAGGGAGTCTATTTCCATGAACTTAGAAAAATAATCAACAATGATTAGATGGCTTTTTGGTCTGAACCATGAAGAAGTCTGCTGCTACCTTTACCCAATGTCCACCAGCACCTCTTGTTCAAGCATATCTGCCTTCTGTTGATTTGTCTTCATGGATCTGCACACATCCAATTTTCCTGTGAGATCCTTGGAGGCAAGGCAACAGAAGGTGCCTATGCTTGAATTTCTACATTAATTCCTGGCCAGTATAGTGATTCATGAGCTCTCCACACACAGAAGTACTGAACTCATCTTGAATGTGGAAATACAGCGCAAGACTGTAGAGCAGCTCTTGCTACTTCTCTTGACCATCTACTCATAACAACTGCAAGCAATGCTTGTAGCTTTGCATCAAGTGAAGTGACCTGCTGCAATCTCTTTATCAAGGGCTTCACTACAGGCAGGTCCTTCAGTAAATTCACTAGTTTAAATTCTGCATATATGCAATTGGTCTTTCCTGCAGGAAGATAGTCACAACTCAGTGTATCTGGTCTGTACACCCTACTGGCTGGCTGGCAGACGATCTGTGTATCATATATCTACAAGTGTTTAATTCACTGGAGCTGCATGGAGAGTATGATGCAAGGGATCCTATACATAGATGTGATTCCAGAGTGGTACGTTACCACCCTGATGCTGGGTCAAGGATATCACTGAGCCACTGCAAAGCATTTTGGAAGAACCAGAGCTCATGATCCCTCTCAGTATTAACAACACAAGTAGAAAAAGGGAAAAGGAATTACCTATGGAAAGAGAGGTAGAGTTTCAGAATGAGGAATTGATGAAGGGTGTTCGATTTGAAACATTAACTGTTTCTCCTTCCCCAGATGTTGTCTGTTGTGCTGAAGGTTTCCAGCATTTTCTGTTTTTGCTTCAGGTTTCCAGCATCAGCATTTTGTTTGATTATCACTCAAACAATTGCTGTTCTTCTCTACTTCTGATAAAGTAAATGGACAGAATTTTGCTGTTCATGGTGCAAACCATCAACACTGATCTTGGACAGTTCTCTAGCCCTACAGGATTTGAGATACTTTGCCATATCTAAATCTGTTTCTCTCAACAGACGCTGTCTCAATTCTGCATTTTGCATTCAGAATGCAATCCTGTCAATATGGATCAGATGTCCTTCAGATCACCAAAGCCACATTTTGCAACCAGCTACTTCAGTTCACACAAGTAAATGCTCCATCTGCCTGACATCCCTGAAAAGCTTGAATCTGTCCACCATCTCACTGCATGGAGAGTCACTGTAATTCTCACAAGCTATGAAAACCTTTTCCAGAATCTCATTAATAGCCAAAACTATAGAGCTTTCAGCCTTGCTGACTAATCAGATGTAATAGTAACCATGTTTTTTTTGTTTTCTCTGTTATCCATTGCCAGTTTGGTAACGAGAAAAATTCTGCTCATTACTTGACTCAAGGTCCAGATGTACTTGTACATTTGACAATAAACTTGACTTTGACTCCAGCCTCCAACACAGGCCAATGTCTAATGGAAAGAAAGAAATTCTGGCTTCTCCAGTCAGTCAGCTGTGTGCAACTTCAGTGGGGTTATATCCATGTATTATCTGGCCACAAGGGTACTGGAACTCTCTTCTAGCAGGTGAATCCCAAACCTCTCTCTTTCATGCTTCACCATATATTATCTTTCTCCTACAGTGAACCATATAGCTTTTCCTAAAAGCAAATCCGCATTCCAAGTAAAACCACACTTCAAGTTGCTATAGCGTCCTCAAACCATTTTATCTCAGTGTTACATCATGATATTCCCAGAAACCATTCTTTCTTTAAATAATTTACTACTATTCACTTACTGTGGTTTCTTTGTGAGTTGTAACATAAAGCCATTTCTTTGCTACTCACAAACACACAATATGTCACTCTCCATCTTGACCACACCCTCTGACCTGGAAATGCTTGTTGTCTACACTGACGTGAGCACTGAGACTGATAATGAAGCACATAAATTATATGTAGTTATCTTTAACTAAACACTTTTTTTTTCCAGATTGTTTCCTCTACTCCTTAAAAAGACAATTTACTGAGTAGATTGGATTTGTTTATTCTGCCTCACATGCTCCACCCAACCTTCAGTTCATTGGCTGACATGGTGATGTAGTTAATACTCTGAAAATGAAACAAACTGTGTAAGAAATGATAACAGTTAACCCCAATCAAATAAAAAGCTGTCCTGATGTCATATTTCTGTTCTGATTGCCAAGCATTCTAAATTAGTGATGCTCACAATCTGAAGGCATTTAAAAACAATCTAAACTGATGCAGTCAAAGTGCTATGCTTCCTTTAAATCAGTGAAGTACAAGATAAATGCTACATTTAAAACTAACAGTTTGAAAAGGCACAATGTTTATATTAATTGGTTTCAACTGTAATTAGTTATTAGTGCAATAAAACAAAGCGTTACAAATAATTTCCAGTGAATCCTGCTGCTTGACCATTGCTCATCCATTAAGAGCTATATGAAAATTGCCTGCTCTGAAAATTATCATCACAGTCAAATAATGAGCATTGCAGGCCACACTTCTAAATTTGAATATATTAATCTCAAATCTGAGGTTAACCTTCGGCGGTTTCAAACCTTTTTAAGATCAGTGGGTTTTTTGGTGCTGTTTATTGACCAAAGATGAATGCACATCTTTGTCATGGATGTTGGACAGATTAAATTTTATAGTTGTCACATTCTATATGTCCCTTTTAGCACCATGGGTGATGACCTTTACAAGACTTTTTGCTTTTAATTATGCAAGCCATCTCATTTCAGTTCTTCCCTATCCAACTGTGGTGTACAATAAATGCAACAAACCCAAATTAAAAGCATTCAGTCCAAGTAGTTGTCTAAAAATGGTTTGATGACAGTATCTGTTTAGCATCAACATAATTAAGGATTCTAATTAGATGTACATCAAGCATATTTTGATGTGTAATATTTCATGCATGTATAAAGCGTTCAGAATTTAATACATTCCTTGGCACAACTAACTAAGCATCATCATCAATTTCTAGAGATACTTGACAAAGGTACATATATAGTTCTAATTTGATCAGGCTGGCCGTGGAATACATTCACACTTGAGCCTAAATGTACAAGGGATTGCGCAGGGATGCAGAGGATGGTGGCGTTACGTACATAGAACAGTACAGCAAGGGAACAGGCTCTTCGGCCCATGATGTTGTGCCAAACTAATTAAACCAGTAATTAAATGCCTAACTAAACTAACCCCTTCTGCCTACACAATGTCCTTATCCCTCCATTTTCTACACATTCATGTGCCTACCTAAGAGCCTCTAAAACACCTCTATTGTATTTGCCTCCAGCACCACCCCTGGCAGCACATTGCGGGCACTCACCACTCTCTGTGCAAAAAAAACTTGCCCCACACTTCTCCTTTGAACTCACCCCCCTCACCTTAAATACATGCCCTCTAGCATTAGACATTTCGACCCTGGGAAAAAGATGCCAGCTGTCTACTCTATCTATGCCTCTCATAAGCTTATAAACCTTATCAGGTCTCCTCTCAGCCTCCGCCATTCCAGAGGAAACAACCCAAGGTTGTCCCAACCTCTCCTTATAGCACATGCCCTCCAATCCAGGCAACATCCTGGTAAAACACTTCTCCAAAGCCTTCACATCCTTCCTGTAATAGGGCAACCAGAATCGAATGCAATGCTAGAGTTTTATAAAGCTGGCAACATAACTTCCCGACTCTTGAACTCAATGCCTCAACTAATAAGGTAAGCATGCCGTATGCCTTTTTACCACCCTATCAACCTCTGCAGCCACTTTCAGAGAGCTATGGACCTGGACCCCAAAGATCCCTCAAAAGAATGGGAACACCAAGGGTACCATGGTCTAACTTCTCTGCAATGCTCCAAAGGACCATCACGAGGAAAAACACCTCTGACTCACAACAGGAACAGCCCAGCTGAAAATTCTGAATAGCACAAAATGACCTAGAAATGGTTATTAACATGCTTTCACTTGTGGAAAAAATAATTTTTCAAATGCTAAAACTTTCTGCAATTGTATTTGCAGGCCTTCCTAGACTGACATGCCTGGTGTCCCTCAGTTGGTGTTGCACATCCAGGGGTAGGTTCTGTACCAAGTCAACTCTTGGTTAGACCACACTGGACATGCTGTGGGCATTTTGGGGCACTGGTCAGCATGTCTGACTTCTGAACCTTTGTACTGAAACGAAGAATCAGAGACAAGCTGGACGTCAGATGATCATGCTTGTGACCTCCCATTCTTCTGCTGGACTTACCAAAAGTCAAAGTTGAGTTTATTGTCATATGCACAAGTACATGTTCGCACAGGTGTCATGAAAAACTTACTTGCAGCAGCATCAAGGCACAGAGCATTATATAAGTAGTATTCACAAGAGAAACATAAATTAAACATAAACTAAACACAATTTTTCCAAGAAAGGACGCAATTAGAACAAAAAAGCAAAGTCCATTTTAGTGCAAAGTGAACAAAGTGGTCATAGTGTTGCTAAACTGTAGTGATTAGGATTGTGCCGGTTGGTTCAAGAACTGAATGGTAGCTGTTCTTGAACCTGGTGGTGTGGGGCTTCAGGCTTTTGTACCTCCTGCCCGATGGTAGCTGAGAGAAGATCGCATGGCCTGGATGGTGGGGAATTTTGATGGTGGATGTTACCACTGCATCCAGCAGTCTGCACTGTCACACTGAGCACAGTATCATAGACATCACTTTGCAGCTGACACATCAGTCCAGCCATTGATGGAGTGGGTAGTATGATATGACTCATGTGGACACAGCCCAGCACATCACAGAGACCAGCCTCCCCTCCATGGTCTCCATGTCTATAGTTCTCACTGCCTCAGTAGAGCAGCCAGCATTGTCAAAGACCTCACCCACTCCGGACATTCTCTCTTCTCCCCTCTCCCATGGGACAGAAGATACAAAAGCCTGAAAACATGTACCACCGGACTCAAGGACAGCTTCTATCCTGCTGCTATAAGGCTATTGAATGGTTCCCTAGTACAACAAGATGGATTCTTGACCTCACAACCTACTTCATTATGACCTTGCACCTTATTGTCTACCTGCACTGCATTTTCTCTGTAGCTGTTACACTTTATTCTGTGTTCAGTTATTGTTTTGCCTTGTACTACCTTGATGCACTGTGTAATGAATTGTATGAATGCTATGCAGGACAAATTTTTCACTGTACCTCGGTACACGTGACAATAATAAACCAATTCCAATTCCAATTTGAATCAGAGATAGAGATTGTGATATCTCTGACATTCTCTGGCATGACTTTGTCCTCCCAGATGAAAGAAGCAAGGTCCTGAATTGTCCACAATGTCTTACCACATCTGTTAGGGTTTTGTCTGCTCCAGAGGCCTTACTGTTTATCAACTGTTAGATGACTTTTTCAATCTCTTGCTGGACTGGAGTAACATTGAAGATACAGAGGAGAGTGTGTAGAGAGATCGAGCCAACAGACACTTCTGTCAGAACTCAGTTGAGGAAATCTTCAATGTGCTCCTCCTAATGAATGCTCTCTACCTCTTTGCCCTATCTTTTCTATTCTTGGTTCTCAGCAGCTTGAGACCTTGGGTTAACATTTTATTAATTTTTTTTGAAGCATTGAAGAATTCATGTATAACATTCTTATCAGCTGGTTGATGGGTCTTCTGTGCTCTTTCCATACACCATCTATTTTTTGAGGCTATGGTTTTATTTCAGTACCTTAGCTTCAAATGCCTGTGGAGGTATTTTTTAAACAGACTGAAAGAAGAAAATGTTGAAAAGAACAGTGATCTGAATTCTCATTTAAGGCCTGTAAAGTGATCATAAAATCTTTGGAGAATATGACAGTCAAAAATCGTAACAGTAAAAATAATATCTTTTCCTTGTTATGATAAGAGTGAGGGCAATTAAATCCTTAGGGGACACTATTTGAACTTTTAAGAAGTGGATACTTTACATCAATATCTAATGAAATAAAATATATTCAATTGCCATTCATTCAATGTACACCAAAGTTTAAATGTCAAAATGGTTACAGATGCAGTCCTAAATCTCAAATGAGATCAGGCAGGTCTTGACAGCATTTACCCAAGGACGCTCAAAATGATATGCTTCATGAAACCTTATATAATAGATTTCTGGAATCAAGTATCATTCCCAGGGACTGGATGGAACTTAATGCTTTGTCATTATGGTTGTGGGTATAGTTGCGTACTTGTTGTGTAACTGTGCCAGGAATCCAAAGGCCTGAATATAAAAGGCAGAGAACGAGTTCAAGAAAATAAAAACTCCCACATTAATAGGGAGAATTTGAATTCTGCTCAAATAAATATATCTGGAAAATAAAGGTAGTATTGGTAAAATCACAATGAAATATCATATTGTAGTTGCAACCCTAATTGATTTGTTAATGTAAATCTGTCATGCTTACCTGGTGTAGCCTACGTCTGAATCCTCATGTAGGAAAAGAAAAGGTCATTTGGCACCTTGAACCAGGGATACAATTTCAAATAAGTTCAAAATAATCTAAAAAAAGTTACAAAACCATGTCTAAGAACCTGTAAATTATTCTGAAATATTTTTATCTTTGTTTTCCCTGAAATTACCACTTTTTAACCTTAAGTTCATCCTATTAGGTTAAACAAAATTGTGATGAGAGAGTACCTGCCAATTAAACAACAGATTCACTATATTAAAAATATATGTACATATTTGCCTTTAATAAGACAAAATTAATACTTAGTTATATTTTTAAGATAAATTAGGTTTTACTTTTCCGTTAGTTTTTTTTCTTGAACACCACATTTTCAATTAACTTTAGACAACTTGCCATCTGCTTCAATAAATAGTCAGATTGAAGGACACTGATAGAAAGCTGTGCAATGTGCCAATGGTAATACAGAGAGCAGTCTTCTGTGAAAAAAGTGTGACAATTTTTTTGCAACTTCATATTAATGATGCACTTTACTGCACATTTGGCTCAGATTCATCATTGTCTAATAACATAGACTGTCTTGCTCTGAAAGTATCTCCTCACAGATAAAAGATTTGAATTTAAAAAGGCAATATCAGCATTATGAGGAATTTTAAGGGACTCTTAGACATGCCTCTGCAACTTGCTGAGATGTTGTCAGACGTGCTGGTGACTCTTGTAAGAAATGTGCTTAGAATTTACAACAACCTGTAATAGTTACCCAACACTATTAACAAAGATGCACACGAACTAAACTTCAACTATTTGTGAGAATGATAAAATAGCAAAGAAGAATTCAAAGAGTTTGACAACTTGTATATTTAAACTTGATAACATTACTGATCATCTTCCAATTTAAATAAATATTATCAACCCTGATTTTACTGATTCCTCTTCTGCAGTGCATTGAATTTAAAATTATCATCGGCATTTTTAAATTTCTTTCATGATATCTGTCAACATGTTTGCATTGACCCTGCTTTTAGTCAGTAGTGAGGGGCTTCTTGACCTCACACTCTCCCTGAGCTTCATCCAGAAGGATGTTGAAAGGTGAACTATTTTCACTGAGTTGGTGTGTTGAGGTCAATTCATGAAATACATTTCATGTTGGTGACATGTATTGGATAAAGGATATCCGCAGATTCTCTCAGAAAAAAGTTGCAACAGAATCACAAGCAGAACAGTAATTGTAACTTCTTCCCAAAGGGAAATGGAAAAGTATCTAAAAAAATAAATTAAAGTTGCCTTTGGCAAAAGGTGAGGAAGTGACTAAATGGAAAATTCTCAAGAAAGTTGGTACAGATATAATGAGGTCGTTGGTCAGCTGGAATACATTGTTTCTTCCAGAGTGGTGCCAGGCATTGGTTTCCACAAGTGGTGGCTCCCAGTGTATCGAGACCATCCCCAGGGCAGTACAGGGTCTTTCTGAATGCAAGTAACTGTCTGCACTGACAGAGCAGCTTTGGCAGCTGAAGAAGACAAGTCCCCAAGTTCACCACTTGTTCAAGCTGTCATTTAAAACTAACTGTTAATAAATATAAATGTTTTAAAAAAACTTAAAATTATTGAACAGTTTTCAATAAAGTTAAGTGATTCAACTGGGAGGATAGCAGCCTTGTCCCAGGACAGCCAGGAGAGTATTGGCTGCCCCAGGAAAAATGTTGGCCTACTCCAGGGAGAGTATGGGCCTACCCCAAAGAAAATGTTGGCCTGCCTCAAGAGTTCAGGAGGTGATAGTGGAACTTGCCCCAGGGGTCCATCAGGGACAGTGATGACCTGCTCCAGGAGTCCGTGAGGTAAGAGTGGAGCCTGTCTCAGGGTCCAGATGAGAGAGCACCTTGCAGAGGCAAGGCAATTATTGTTGGGCGTGAGGGGTGAGACAGCAAAGTTGATCTCCAAATTAGATAAACTACTGCCAGATGAACAGTTGACCATAAATGCAATTTGTTGAAATTGTTGTTAATCAAATGATGTCCTGTGTATATGGTGGTTCTATGATTCTCCTGCATCTTCATCCTCCTTGTTTCATAGGGATGCTAACTGAGAAATGTGATTCATGATTAACTGGCATACATTTGCCTGATGATTTTGTGCTTGCTTTTACAGAAATATTATTGTAAAACACAACTGGTTGGTAGTAATCAAATGAGATGAAAAATCAGTGACTAGTTTCTAGCTGTTTTAGATACAGAATTACAATGTCAGATATACCTGGTTCTCATCAATTCTTTTCATATCATGTTTTTACTTTTTACAGGGCTCAGCTACTTGGAGAGACAAATCTGCTATTAGAATCGCATATTGTTGTTGGACTGAATTTCTGCAGATGAAATACCTCAGCAGTATTACAATCATTTTCACTGTAAACTGACTTTTAGTTAAAGTGGCTAAAAACAAATAATTTGAATCTTTTATACAAATGCAAGTACATCCAGAAAAACACAGTGATCACAAGCAATGTTGGCCTATTATAACTCCAGGATCTGTAGAGTTTAAAACAGATAATGATGTTATAAATAAAAACAAGTAAAAAGCACAAACATGTCAGTTTTTACAATATTGGAAGAGAATAGCAATGACGGCACTCTGAGAAAGTTAGTATTGATTCAAGGATAGCAACTCACCAAAATTAATGTTAGCAATATAATAATGACGAAGAAAATAATGGCATCACAGAGTGATACATCTCCAGGACCAAATGGTTTCCATCTTAGTGTTTTAAAGGAAGTAGCTGAGTTATTACAGGTGGGCTAACTGTAAACATTATCCTGATTTGAGATCTTTAAATTGGTTAATTCTGCTCACTGAGAGAAGAAAAGCAGTTATTGAAACTTTGTTAGTATAACATCCATTATTGGGAAATTACCTTTGTGACTGTACACTGAACCTTCTTCAATTAATCAAAAAGAACCAACATGAACACATACAAGATAAGTCATACCTTATAAATATTATCTAAACTTTTGAAATGACGACAAAAAGTGACAGAAAAGGGGCTGCCTGTGGATATCATTTATGTGACAAGGAATGCCACACAAGGGTCAGCCAGCTTACATCAAAGCTGGTGAAGGGGATTTATTGACCAGCTGGGAAATTGGCTGAATGGCAGAAAAAAGTCAGAAAGTAGAACACACACTCAAATTTAAAGCTGATGAAAGGTGTCAACACACTGCTTAGAGCTAGGCCTCAGCTGAGAAGATGAGTGGGGAGAGTCCTCATCCAGGGAGTCAGGAAATGTCAGTCTGGGATTGTGGAGGAGAAGAGGGTTTGGGGACTGGAGGAGTATAGTTCTTTGGGACTTTCTTGGATGGGACCTGCTCTGTGATAAGTAATATTAAGCTACGTTTTTTTTCTGAGGAACCCAATAACAGGTGCATCACAGAACAATGTGACCTAATTTCCCAGCTCACGGTCTAGAAGAGCATTGCACAGGGAATCATGTCTAGATGTGTTGCACAGGGTATTGTGTCTAGATGTAAGCATGACTTAAAACACAACAAAATTTCAGAATAGTACAATTTGACCTAAAAATTGCCATAATCTGTTCCACACCAGAATTTAGCAATTGTAGTACATGTAGCAATGGAGAAAGTGGTACTATTTGTAATAGGTACATTAAATCTCATTAATTGAGAGAAGAAGATTGAAAAGCTGAAGCATCTTCCATTTGATTAAAAACATGAAGTTTTCAATTTTTAACCGAATATAATAATCTTGCTGTATCACTTTAAAACTCTTTTCATCATTTCACATTATGAAGATTGTCATTAAGTTTTTTTCTAATTTTGTGCAGCCTAATCAATCTTTATTGTTTATAAATGTTTGCTGATTGTTGTATTTAACACTATCTAACATTTTATGCCATTTTCCTTATGAAATCCATTAGGGTTAATCACTATATAATACACTGACTCTCTATTAGTTAAGTAATAATTATTGTAAATGAAAAGACAACAAATATAAACAGGGGTCTGATCTAAAGCTATTATAATCTGTAAAGTGGAAAGAAAGATTAATTCTTTAGGAGTAGTTCTTTTATCAGAACAATTGAGTTGAATATAACAATGATGAAAGGCAAAATGAATAGTTGTGCACACTTCAAGAACCAAGGGGATTAATTTGTAGCACACAACAGTTACTAGTTTATTGGGTATTCTGTCATCTCTGGTGGTATAATTCTCACCTCTTACTCATAAAAATTGCAGGTTCAAGGCCCATTAAGTTCATAATTTAAATTGACTTCTGTGCAACATGAAGTTATAGTCAGGCATGTTACCTTGGGGATCGGATCTAAAATTAGGGCCCACTTTGCCTGCATGGATAGATATAAAATATGCTATGAAAGCAATAAGAAATATGAGAAGGGAATTTGGACATAATATTATTCATTTAATCATTACCACTAAAAACAAATTAGATGGTTGTTCATTCCTTTCATGTTTAGAATTTGTTCTGCACACATCAGCTCTTTGTATATTATTGATAACATAGGGCCTCAGGAAATCCTCAGGATATAGAAACAGAGCATTTGGTCCCCCAGTCCTGTTCTGGCATTCAATATGATCATGGTTGACTTGTACCTCAGTTTTATTCATCTTGCCTTGATACACTTGTTCAATGAAGATCCATCAATCTTAGTCATTGTTAGGGATTGATAGACATAGTACATCTTTCAGGAATTATGTGAATAGCAGGCATTATACAAATGAGAACTAGTCATCAAAAGAAAGTCAGTTTAAATGTAAACTACAAGCTTTGAAATTAAAAGAACAGCTTTGTAAACAAACAGTACTGTCTACAGAGCACAGGCTACTGACCCACTGCAGGAGGCTGCTCAAGAGATGTGGTTTGCAAAGTAACATAACCATCAGATGTTATCATGTGCATCAGCCAAACATAAGACAATGAGGGTATGTTAGTTGGCCTACATCAAACCAGGCATAAGACATCTTCAGCTAAATTATTTTGCATCTTTGTGTTAGAAATCAAGGGTGGTTCCAGACCAGACTTGTTTTGTCAAACTTGGTCATAGGCATATTTGGTTTGTATATCAATAATTGGGATATTTGTGTACCCGGAAAGTCAGCCTTCACAACACTAATTTTGGGTGTCTGGGTTCTCTGTCCTCAGAAGCTTTTAGACCACCCTGTTTCCGTGCTGTTTAACTCTATGATCTCTATAAGAATCCATGTGAATTACTTTTTCCCAGCAAAGCTGTTTGAATATTCAGAGGTGCTTTGTCAGTTACAGTGTGCTCCCATTGTAAATATGTAATTCAATGGAACTATTTATCCAACTCAAAATATTGAAATCAAAGTTGACATTGTAACGATCGAAAATGTATTGAATCACCTGCTGTTATCTTTGCTTTTAAGAGTTCGGGGAGATTCTACTGGGAGGGTCTCCAAGAGAACGCCTGCTTATTATGTTGAATATTTTGCATCCGTCAGCTTCTGTCTCCAGTGACTCAGTCACAGTCACAACAGTCATCAATATTTTAAATGAACCTAAGTATATACTTAACAGCCCCATTCAACCCCTTGTGCTTGTTCTGCCTTTCAGTAAAATTATGGTTGAAATTTTATCTTGGTGTCATATTCTTGAACTACCCATAAACATCTTAATGTCCAAAAATCTATCAGTCACTGAAGAGAGAGCACCCCATCAGGGAGTTGAACCCTGGTCTCACAAGTAGGAGACTGAGATATTAATCAGTACACTAACAAGCAAGCTGTGAAGAATGGGTTTTGTCTTGGATTGACACAGCATTTGCAGCTTTTTAAATTTTTAAATTTTTAAAAAAATTTTATTTACAGCATGGTAACAGGCCCTTCCAGCCCAACGAGTCCGCGCCGCCCATTTTAAACCCCCAAGTTAACCTACCCGTGTGAAAACAGGTTCCACGCTTGCAGTAGCTTTTATGTGAAAAGTTAAGATTTCTTTATTAGTCACATGTACATCGAAACACACAGTGAAATGCATCTTTTTTGTGTGGAATATTCTGGGGGCAGCCCGCAAGCGTCACCACGCTTCCAGCACCAACATAGCATGCCCACAACTTCCTCACCCGTACGTCTTTGGAGTGTGGGAGGAAACCGGAGCACCCGGAGGAAACCCACGCAGACACGTGGAGAACATACAAACTCCTTCAGACAGTGGCCAGAATTGAACCCGGGTCAAGGAACTATAAAAATGTAAATTGGTTATTTTTAAATGAACAGGTAACAGGATTGGTTGAAAATCTTTAAAGGGGTGAAACAAAGGATCAGCTAACATTTGGACAGAAGAAGGTCATAAACAAAACTTTAACCAGTCTTTTTCATGTGTTTGGGAACTGGTTGGAAGAGGGTGTACTCTAGCATGGTGGTTTTGTGATATGATGAGTTTCTTGGTCTATTTATCTGGTGACAGGAATTCAAAGACCCACCACAGTGGCTGGGAATTTTGATTAAAATAACTAAAGAAATCTGGAACGAATAAGAAAACCTGCTATCAGTAATGGATGGAGTCCATGAAATCACAAGATTGTCATAAAAATCCATCTGGTTCAACAACATCCTTCAGTGCAGGGAATCTGCCATCCTTAGCTAATCTGGACATCTAGTATCACAGACTCACAGCTTTTAAATGTCCTCTGAAGTCTGAAGTGAACTGACATATCAACTAGGAATGCAGCAATTAGGGATTATTCAACTGACCAAACTACAGAACATAATAATATACAAAAGTAGGGATGATTGCACCTAACTTGTGACATGGAGAATTAGTTCAGATTTACTTATATTTAAAATATACTTCAGAGCCGTACACAACAGGATGGATACCAACATCTTAAGTCATGTCAGTGGCATCTCCAACTGTTCATTGCAGTTGTACCTAAATCTGCCTTGGGCATATAGCTATCAGGATACTATTACTTATTCTGTGTGTGGCTTCTTGAAATGCAAGCAATCATTTTGTTCATTTTCAACCTTTCTTAATCTAGTTATTAGGCCTGTTCTGCCATTTGGATTCTGAATATAATTAGCTCAGGTCTATTTGGAATTGACAATTACATGGTCATTGCTACATATTAATTCAAGTATGTTCACTTTATTCAGATGATCACTGAGGATTGCATATATTGCTCTTTGTTTGGCCTTTGGTGATCGTGACAGTGGAGTGATGTCTGGAGCAAGAATGCAGCCAGGGCAAGAGTGGGTCTCCCGAGGGACCAAAGGGTTAATCTATGTGTGGAGCCAGGGGACATAGGCAATGTCCCAAATAAATACTTCTTATCTGTATTCAGCAAGGGGAAGGACATGGGAGATAGTGAGTTCAGGGAGGTGCATATGGATAATCTGGAGCAGGTCAGTATTAAGAAGGAGAAGGTGTTAGAGGAAGTTTCATGGGATGCATAAAGGTTGATATATCCTTGGGGCCGGATAAGGTCTATCTCAAGTTGCTCAATGAAGCAACGAAGGACACAGTTGGTGCCTTGATAGGGATTTTTTGCATTTTAGTTAGCTACAGGTGAGGTGCTGGAAGACTGGAGGATAGCTAATGATGTTGCTTTATTTAAGAAGGACTGCAGGGATAAGCCAGGTAACTGCAGGCCGGTGAGCCTTATGTCAGTAGTAGGGAAACTACAGGAGAAAAGCTTAAGAGATAGGGTTTATATACATTTGGAAAGGCAGGGGCTGATCAGGGGTGGTCAGTTTGGCTTTGTGTGGAGGGAGTCCTGTGTCACTAAGTTGACTAAGTTCTTTGAGGAGGTAACTAAGAAGACTGATGAAGGCACGGAAGTAGACTTTGTGCATATAAACTTTAGTAAGGCACTTGACAAGGTTCTGTATCGCAGGCTGGTCCATGCTGAGCTGGCTAATTAGATCCAAAATTGGCTTGGTGATAAGAGGCGAAGGGTAATGGTGGCAGGATGCTCTTCTGAATGGAAGTCTGTTACCAGTGGTGTACTGCAGAGATTGGTGCTGAGACTCTTGTTGTTTGTGATGTATAACAACAACTTGGATGTGAATGTAGGAGGTATGATTAGTAAGATTGTGGATGGCACAGAGGTTGGTGGTGTTGTGGAAGATTGTCTAAGGAGAAAGGTAAAATGGGGTAGAGTGTTTGCAGATGGAATTTAATCCTGACAAGTGCAAGGTGATGCATTTTGGGAAGTCAAATTGGGGTAGAATATATACAATAGATGGCAGAGCACCAAGGAATACTGATGAACAGAGGACCTTGGGTTTCAAGTCCATAGTTCCCTGAAATTGGCAACACAGGTAGATGGGGTGGTGAAGATGGGATATGACATGCTTACTTTCATAGACTGGGACATAGCATATAAGAGTTGGGATGTTATGTTGCAAATTTACAAACCATTGGTTAGACCGCACTTTAAGTATTGTGTGCAGTTCCGGTCGCCTCACCATAGAAAGGATATAGTTGCGCTGGAGAGAGTGCAGAGCAGATTCATCAGGATGTTGCCTGGAGTGGAGGACTTTAGCTATGGGGAGAGATTTGAAAGGCTGGGTTGTTTTCCTTGGAGCAAAGGATGCTGAAGGGGAACCGGATAGAGGTATATATCATTATAAGAGGAATAGATAGGTAGACTGTCAGAACCGCTTTCTTATGGTAGGGGCATTAAAAGAAAGATGGCATTGGTTTAAGGACAGAGGATGGAGTTTTAAAGGGGATTTGCAGGGAAAGGTTTTTTTTTACCAGAGAGTGTCTGATATCTGGAACTTGTCAGATACAATCCCTATGTTTAAGAGACAGTTAGATGGTCATGTAAATAAGCATGGCATATGCAGACCTAGAACAGGTACCTGGGAATAGCGTAGATTGGCAAAAAGGTTGGCAAGGATGTAATGGGCCAAAGGGTCTGTTTCTGTGCTGTATGACTCTATGAGTCAGTAATTTCTTCCAGATGATTTCTCTTTTCATAACAAAGAATACACTATATTAATCACAAAATAATGTACTCCAGTCCCTATCCTAAAGAGAAGACAGGGCTAAACTATGAAGGGATATATGGGAAAATAATTTTCTGATTTTCTTTATTGAGTGGAGTATTCCTGATGCCTTTTTCTTCTAAACACATACTCACAGTACATACGCTGACACAATGGGGCACAAGAGGACAGTATTCTTTACAACATTTTAGTCATATTGTCATGAATATGAAGGAATATTTGTGGTTGATTGGTCATTATGTCACACTTATTGCCCATCTGAAGAAGCACTTGGCTTGTAAATATCCTATTAATGGCATTAGCACTACTCTGTAGTTTCTGAGGAAACTCAGCTATAATAGTAATGGGTCACTGCCCATGAATAATTTAAATCAGTTATTAGGGGTGGATTGCATCAGTGCTGGATAGTCTGCCATTTCCTGACATTTGAAATGCTTTACTTCATCAGTTTCCCTCTAGGTCCAATTCCAGCCAGGTTTTATTACTGCTGTGAAAGCAATTGAAGCAGCTCTCTATAAACCCTTCAGAGGTAAGGACTGAGCAGCTGTGGTGCTCTTTGCTCTGCAGAAACCTGCTTCCTCTGTGCTGCTACCTTCCTTGCAATTTCTTTCCTTAAACAGTTGAATGCCACCTCTTTATTGCTTTATTCAAATCTAATTGAACTGATGATTCTTTTGGCTTTAATCGGGAGAAATTACAATGTTGCTCCAAAAATGAAAGCACTGCTAAACATCACTATAAAATCCACTTATCACTCTGCAAAGTTGACCAGTAGGAAATAAAACTTCCTAGTTTAGTAGAGTTTCCAGTTTCCAATGGAAGTGTTGATATCACCAAGTGATGGTAAGTAAATTGGTAAATTAGTTTATTATGGTCACGTGTACCGAGGTACGGTGAAAAACTTTGTTTTACATGCCATCCATACAGATCATTTCATCACATCAGTGCATTGAAGTAGTACAAGGGAAAAGCAATAACAGAATGCAGAATAAAGTGCTACAGATACAGAGAAAGTGCAGGTAGACAATAAAGTGCAATGCCATGGTGAGGGAGATTGTGAGATCAAGAGTCCATCTTATCGTACAAGGGGACCATTCAATAATCTTATAACAGGGGGATAGAAGCTGTCCTTGAGCCCAGTGGTACGTGCTTTCAGGCTTTTGAATCTTCTGCCCGATGGGAGGGGGGAGAAGAGAGAATGTCTGGGGTGGGTCGGGATATCAAACATGAATGACTGATCCTTATGGACTCTGAGTCCAATAGTTATAGGTTCACTCCCTAAGAGGTCTAAGAATATATTCAAAGCTGATATGTCAATGCATTGCCAAAGGAATGCTTCTCTCTTGAAGGTACTGACTCTCAAATGAGACATCCAACCACAGTAGCATTTTTGCTCCCAGATGAATAGAATGGATTCCACAGCAATACTGGAAGAAATGACCAGACCAACATTAATATCTGATCCAACATCGGTAAGACATTATTGACCCTAGAAACATGGAGATCATGCCTGGTCCTCTGGATGTGTCCATTCAGCCCACACTTGTTCGAGCAGCCCTACTCTGATCCCATCTGGCCACTCAAACTGCGGGCTGCCATGCTGAAAACTGTGTCAGAAGATCCGAGGAAGGGCCTAACACTCCCAGCAAACTGCTTATTCCTGAGGGACCAGCAGATGCTGTTCCTGCATCCCTGGATCCCTGGACCCATCCAGCAGCAGCTTGGACACAGTGACATCCCAACGGTTGATCTGGGTCCCAGCCCATAACCTCCAAACACAACCCAATCTATGTCTAGTAACTCCCAAACTGGGCCTACAACCACAGGCCCAGAAACTGGGTTCCAGCTGGGCATAGGACCGGGGAATCATGGGAGAACATTCCCAGAGACCAGAAATGTCAGGCTGACCAACCTTCTGGGCCTAAGTCCAAATCCAGTTGCATATCCAGCTCTAGACCTAGTTATACTGTAATCGGCTGTCATCGTGGGTGGAATACTGATGGGTAAAGGTCTGTTGTTCTTGATCACTGATGAACTGTACTGGTGGCCACAGGTCAGGAGCACAGGTGTTGTTGCCAGTTGATCAGTGAGGAGACCACAAGTGAAGCAAGGAGGGGGCAGTGAGTGGACGAGTGGTTGGAGGGACGAGTGGAGGAGCAAGGGGGACGAGTGAAGGAGTGAAGGAGTGAGCAAGTGGGCAGCAGATAGAGGGGCATGGGGCAGCATAGAGGAGAGAGGGGGAGTGGAGGAGCAAGGGGGGAACTGAGGAGCGAGACAGGCGGGTGGAGGATCAAGGGGGACGAGTGGAGAAGTGGGAGTGTGCTGAGTAGAGGATCAAGGTAGGGGGTGAGTGAGGGAGTGAGGGTGGTGGCAAGTGAGAGAGTGAGGGAAGGGGGCTTGAAGAAGCAAGGGAAGGAGCGAGTAGAGGAGTGAGGGTGGGGGCACGAAGGGGGAAGCAAGTGGAGGAACGAGGGAGGGGGCAATGAGAAGATAAGCAAGGGGGCAGCATGGATAAGCAACGGGGTAGGGGATCAAGTGGAGGAGTGAGGAGGCAGACATTGGAGCAGCAGGAACTTTGGTTTTTGTGTCTTTAAACATGACCAAAAATAACAGTATCTGGTTATGTACAGCTGAGTGGTCGTTGGAAGTGGCTTACGTTGTAAATCTAGCCTTTCCCTCAGAACACCTCTAGCCAAGAAACTTATTCCATGTGAAAGCTTGTGGAAAAATGGCATTACATGGGGGTGCCACAGAAAATTCTTGCATTTCCACAGGGGATCTATTCCTTTTACACATCATATAGGTTACAACAGGACATTGATAGGATGCAGAGCTGGGCTGAGAAATGGCAGATGGAGTTCAACCCGGAGAAGTGTGAAGTGGTACAATTTGGAAGATCGAATTTGAGGCAGATTACAAGGTTAATGGCAGGATTCTTAGCAGTGTAGAGGAACAGAGGGATCTTGGGGTCCACGTCCATAGATCCCTCAAGGTCACCGCACAGGTTGATAGGGTTGTTAAAAAGGCGTATGGTGTGTTGGCCTTCATTAGTCAGGGTATTGAGTTCAAGAACCACGAAGTAATGTTGCAGTTCTATAAAACTCTGGTTAGACCACATTTGGAGTATTGTGTTCAGTTCTGGTCGCCTCATTATAGGAAGGATATGGAAGCTTTAGAGAGGGTGCAGAGGAGATTTACCAGGATGCTGCCTGGATTGGGGAGCATGTCTTATGAGGATAGGTTGAGTGAGCTAGGGCTTTCCTCTTTGGAGAGAAGGAGGATGAGAGGTAACTTGATAGAGGTGTACAAAATGATAAGAGGCATTGATCGAGTGGACAGTCAGAGACTTTTTCCCATGAAGAAAATAGCCAAACCGACGGGGCATAATGTTAAGGTGATTGGAGGAAGGGGGATGTCAGAGGTAATTTTTTTTTTACACAGAGAGTGGTGGGTACGTGGAACACACTGCCTGCAGAGGTTGTGGGGGCAGATGTTTTAGGGACATTTAAGAGACTCTTAGGTAGCCACATGAATGATAGAAAAATGGAGGACTATGTGGGAGGGAAAGGTTAGATAGATCTTAGAGTAGGATAAAATGCCGGCACAACATCGTGGGCCAAAGGGCCTGTACTGTGCTGTAATCTTCTATGTTCTATGTGCAATGTAGGAGTCCTTGAGATTTATGAATGTCAGATATTAAGTGTTTTTATGCATAAGCATAGCACATTATTTCCAAAGTTTCCCAAGGTGCATGAAGATAGAAGCACAATCTGCTGTCAAGGTATGAGCACTTAGAGGGATGGTTTTCAACATCGCTTCACGTACTGTGGTGGACTTGGGGCAGGTTTTTCTTTGAGTAGCAGGTTGGAGATGAGAATTTACACCACGTACTTTAGACAGGCAACGGAACATAAAAACAGCAAATGCAGGAAACACTTGGTTAACATTTTAGGTTTCCCTCCACAGACACTGCCTGACTTGCTGAGTGTTTCCAGCATTTTCTATTTTTATTTCAGATTTCCCAGCATCTGCACCTTTTCAATTTCCTGGCCATGAGATAGTGCAGCCTTAGAAAATGTTGGTACTTGGGCAATGATTAAAATGCTTCCACTTCTCTACACACCCCCCCCCCCCAACTAACCTCCTACTTACCCTCACGGAATTAGGAAGCGGTTTCTTAAACACCAGAGAACACTGTTTAAAATTTGCAGTCTTCTTTGGTGGTGAACTCCCTGAAAGTGGATCAGGCAAGGACAAATCCTTTAAAGTGTTTGAACATCCGTTAAGGAACAAATTGCAAGTGAGGCACATGTGTTTTATACAGCATGTACATGTGGTTAACACTTGTATTAGTGAGGTCTCATGTGCATTGCTTGCCAATTAACAACAGTGCTACACACCCAGTGGCCTTATTACGTAAGTATATCACATGCTTGGAGGCCTACTGTATAAATTCTGCTTCAAGCAGTGACATCATTAGCATTTAGCGACTGACTCCTCAAGTCAATTGCACTGTGCATAAAAAAATGTGCCAAGTTATTGACTTTCCAGCCATCAATTTTTCTCATTGCTTATCATTGGATTTGCCATTTGCAAATTACCTGCTGCATTTTTGTAAAGGTCTACTTAAATGCAAGTTACTTTTTCTTGTATAGGCCAAAGACCTGATTTATGACTTGTCACACTATGGGCAAATGAGTAATGTCTTTGTTTATTTCTCACCTAATTAAATTGCCACAACACCATGCTTGAAAATGTCCTTGCATTAACAAGTCTAAAAATATGGCTATGAATGATTTTTTTATAGTTGTTAGCAAATCTTTTGGAAATGTATTTTAAATAATAATGATAAAAAATATAGACAATGCAATACTGTTCTCCAGCAAAATTATGCTATTCAGAACAATATTAAATAGTATTAAAATGTGATTAATGTAATTTTTGTCAGTGTAACAAAAGAGATCAAATTTTCTTTTAAATAGATAGTTTCCCACTGCTTGAGGTAATGGCAATGACAATTACAATGACCATTAGCAGAGACCGTGAAAATGCAAGTCCCCTCCCTCCTCTACTCTGTTAATTGAATAATAATTTTACTTTAGACTGCTGATAATTGCCATCTGAACGGCATCATTAGTAGGATTGTATTACACAGGAATTACATGGTAGCATCTGATGAAAAGAAAGTGCAGTGACTTTGAGGGATGGCTTCATTAAAGTCAGGCCAGACTGAGGTCTCCCAATATCCAGCTGGCCTCCCTGCTAAATAGGGAAGCAGTGGTGTGAAAATGAGGAGGAAGAGTATGGAGTCACAGAGTCTGGAGGAGAAGGGAGAGAACTTGGAGGCAGATCACGTTTGCTGCATCTGAAGAAGCAGTCCTCAAAAATTACATTAATTTTACCTTGGTCAAATCTCCCTTCCACTGTCCTTGTAAATGATCAGAGCCTGCATGTCCCGCCAACTTACCAGTAACAATTCTTTACATGGACCAAGCAACTTAACGTGCTGGTAACTACTGCCATTAAGCCATTCCAACACATCCTATCACAACCATTCCCTTTGTTCTATACCTCCTTCCCCCACCTTCCCTCTTACTGAAAACTAACTTGCATTTCTCTTTTCCCAGGTCTGACAAAGGGTTTCAGACCTGAAATGTTGACTGCTTCTCTTTCTGCGGACATGCTGAATTTTTCTAGTATTTTCTGTTTTTGTTGCACAGCTTGCTTGGGATGTATTTCCAACCTAAAATGGCAGCTGGGTCTTGGGGCACCATCTTTAAAACTGAAGTGGAGTTACCACATGAAATAGGTAGGCATGGGTCACTCAGGGATATATCCATTTCAAAACGGTGCCAACTGCTTTATTGTCCTTTCGTACCCCATTAGTACCAATTGTTCCACACCAGGTTTACTCCAGTAAGTTTAACTTAAATAGGTGGCAAATTTCTAATGTATTTCATTGAGACAAACTCAGGAGATCTCAGAATGCAATAGGATAGAAGTTATTCTAGTACTTTGAGGTAGAATAGCTCCTTGGTAGTTATTATTAAAAACTAATAATGCTAATTACATGGCAAAGGTTGCATTGAGAAACAAAGGTGGAAACCTGGAGTGAATAGTTCTACCAAGATACCGGAAATCAGGAGGATCCAAGGACAGTAACTAATTAATAGTGGACAGGGACTGTAGTGTAGCTATTACAGCGTCAGCCACCCGGGTTCAATTCAGGCTGCTGTCTGTAAGAAATTTGTGTGTTCTCCCTGTGTCTGCGTGGGTTTCCTCCAGGTGTTCTGGTTTCCTCCCACATTCCAAAGCCATACGGGTTAGGAAGTTGTGGGCATGCTATGTTGACACCAGAAGCCTCAGAACACTCTACGCAAAAAAAGATGCATTTCACTGTGTGTTTTGATGTACATGTGACAAATAAAGATATCTTAGTAAAAATAAAGGTGATACCAAGTCTACAGATTGCAGAGGGAAGAAAGAGAAACATGGCGTAGAATTTTATGTTCATGGGCAAGTGCTAAATTAGTCCAAGGGTATTGGCTGCCAGTTGTACTCACCTCCTGGCATGCAGTTCCACTGAAGTCAACATTAAGGCGGTGCAGTGGTGCAATAGTTAGTGCTGCAGCTTCATAGTTCCAGAGATCCAGGTTCAATCCTGACCTCTGGAGCTGTTTGTGTGGAGATTGCATGTTTTTCCTGTGACTCCCTGTGAGCTGTTTGTGTGGAGATTGCATGTTCTCCCTGCTTTCCCCAGGCCTCCTGGTTACCTCCCATATGCCAAAGGCATGCTGGTTGAGAGGTTAATTGCCCACCATTAATAGCCCCTGGAGATGTGAAAGGAAAAACGTTTTAGTGAAGATGTCTGCTTGATGGTTGCCATGGACTCAATGGGCCAAAGGGCCTGTCTTTGCGCTGTCTGATTCTAGAACTGAACATCATGAAGGCAATACAATCAGTAATCAGTACTCTCATACCTGGTTAACCAGAGCAATCAAAGAGAAATTCCTATAACCAGGATGCTTTGTGGAGCAATTGGTGAAACAATACAACTCCCGAAAGGTGGAGATCAGTCATGGAGAGTCAAAGAGTTGTACAGCATGGACCGAGATGCCGATTTACACTCATCCCATTATCCTGCATTTGATCCGTATCCCTCTATTCCTTTCCTAGTCATGTACCTGTCCAAATGCTTTTTAAATGCTGTGATTGTACTAGCCCCTACCACCTCTCCTGGCAGCTTGTTCCATATATCCACCACCTTCTTTGTGAAAAACTTGCCCCTCAGCTATCCAGAAACACAAAATAGAACCACCTGCAGTCAATTTATGTTTCTTCACAATATTCTTTTTATCTTATGCTGTTATTTCACTAACAAGAATATTTGTTGTTACTCCCACTAAATAAAATTTGGCAGGAAAATCCAGGGGATTTTGTTAATAAAATATACTATTGACTTTAAGTAGCATTAAGCAATGCTTTGTTGAGATGTAACATTGCCACAATTGATTACTGAGAATTAAAAGGGAAGACCATGGTAATGGATCAAGATAACGGGATGACAGGAGTTGATGTAAATCAGGAAGCAAAAAACTAAATGATGCCAATCCTAAATATTTTCCCTTTTGTTATCTTTTATGTTATCTTTTGCTGCTGCATTTATTTTATTCATGTGGAACTCAAACAATGTAAACTACATCCGCTGCAAACCACCAAGGTAACATATTGGTTTTGTCATTACGTTTAATGGTGCGTACACTGTTTGAGAATTGGAAGGACAAGAGCATCTGACTACACTATTTACTACCAGTGCTCATGCAAGAAAACTAATGGACGTAAAAGTTCTTGAAGATAAGGTGGCTATGGAAACAAGTGAAAAATAGAAAACAAAACTTGAAGTTTTCTGCAGATTTGGTGCTGATGGGGGTGGGGTGGGGGGGTTCTTGGAATTTCCAAAACATAAATGATCATCAATTATCCCTTTGCCTTTAGTATAGATACAGAAGAAACAGCAGATTTCAGACCTCTGAGTCCTGAGTTCCAAACATAATCAACTTAGATATTGTATGGTGATACTTAGATAACTACGTCAAACAAGTGTGAGTTTCTCTCTATTGCAATATCATTCTACCGTTGTAATAAACCATATCTCAAGAGTGCCTTTACATTTTTTTGATAGCCTTGCATGCTTTATGGTATTTACTGTTTTTAATATCAGGAGAAAGTCATTGTTTCACATGCCTACTCTTAACATTGGGAATTACCTACTGAAGAAGCAGAGCTCTGCTCATGCATTCGAGGGTAAATCAGTCGAGCTCTTTTATCTCTGACCTCAATGTGACCCACTGTCAGAAGCATAACTTGAGTTTGCCGACTGCACACTGCATTCCAGAGATACTAGTCTGAAATATTGACTGTTCTAACCGGAGATTTACTGCTATAATTGAATTACATTGGCTTCCTCTCATCCTCATTAATGGACTGCTTGGGAGCCAAAAGTCCCTTTGATATGGCAATACATGACTGTAATGCTAAAGAAGAATAATTGCAATATAATTAAACCTGGCAAAAGCATGTAATTAGATATAAATCCCAAGTTCGTGTGTGCTTCCTTTCGTACTGGATCACATGGAACCAGGGATGAATCTTACCTGAGTCTTGAAGCAAGGTTCAGAAATCAGCTGGGAAGCTTCCAATTGGAATTGTCATCTTTCCCTGAAGTCGCTTTCGGCAATCTAAGCTACCAATTGAATAAGCAAAAGTGCAATTTTTAGGACAGGTCGGAAAGTTGTGTGTTCAAGGCATAGTATGGAAGACAATTTATAAAATTTGGCTTGATGTGTGAGTGAAATATTGAGGATGCACCATACTCTTGGAGCATCTTCTTTCAGATAAGATATTAAATTAAGGCTTTGCCTGTTTTCTTGTCACAATAGTTCAAACAGAAGAAGCTTTTGCCCTGGTTTTGTGGGTCTATTTATCCTTCAATTCAGATTCATTAGAAGCAGATTATCCGGAAGCAGATTTTCACGTTGCTATTGCTATAAAAATTGGTTGCTCAAATTTCCTGCATGACAACAGTCATTACACTAAAAAAAACACCATTACTTTAAAATACTTTGAAATGTCTCCAGGTCATGAGGGGAGTTCTATAAATGGATCTTTTCAAATATATATTCAGAAGTCCTCCAGCAACCATATGAAGATCAGATTTCTGGCCTTGGTATGCAAGTGCTTAGAAAGACCCATTTTACTTTTCTTGATTTTAGTATTTCCTGTTCATGTAACTGAGCAATACCATTGCACCAGATTTTTAAATGCCTTTGCTAATGGCATGAAGCCTTCTGTTGCTGATGTGATGTTATAATTACTTCCTGCATGTGTGATGTCATCCGACTCTGCAGATGATTACATCCATAGAGGAAATGCTATTTGTGGTGGGGAAGGGCACATCTAAACTATTCTTTCGAGACACAGCGCATTGCAAAAAAAAAACAATTTTACATTAGCTTGCGTGAAAATCTGCTAATAAACACTTTGGCACATCATTGAAATAATGGCTAAGTTATTTTATACCAATGGAATTAATTGCTGAAAGAAAATGTTACCCACCAATATTACATTTATTGGAAACATTATCTTCTTTTTGCGCTGGTGACCATAGTGCCTTTTGCTGAATTCAGGCCACTGTTGCAAATATAGATCTGTCATAGATATTTTTCATGGTTAAAGGTGTTTTTCTCTTCTGTAAGCATGGCTCTTACGTCCCCAACTTGATGCACGCTATTCAATATCCACTCATGACAGTGTTATCCAAGAGCTGTACAAATGTTGCCACCTTGCCAAACCAACTAGCTCCCTCAGAGGTTTCTTTTATTTTTTGATGGCCACATTTTATGAACACAGGTAATATTATGTTGATGATTGAATGAAAAAGCAGGTTCATTTTGCAGAAGTCTCATCATCGTGAGAATTTCTTTTTCATCTTTACAATTTTTGGCTTTAAGAAACTAAGCCCATGAATTTTGGTCTGTAACATTGGGTAGAACTTGTTCTCCTCTATCTGTTGAATGCTCTTCAATTCGCCTTATTTCAATGTCAACTTTCATTCAAACTAACTGAAATTATGCATGAGATCTTGCACAATATCATGCCTAGTTCATTATTTTCATTTTGTTACAGGAAGTGTTGCATGAGTCTATGAAAGGCTTTTATTCTAGTTCAGTCATGAGTATTCAGTAAAATAGACAGATTATCTTCTCTGCCCAAGAAAAGAATCGATCCATTTAACTTGGCTTTGACCTCTGTTGAGTTTGAGATGAATAGTCTTGTCACAGCAATGAATGTGAATGATCACTAGATTCCTGAAATATCTTTCATATTCTGATGTGTATTAGGTGGACACCACCATCTGGAACTCGTTCTACATTATCCACTGTTGCCATCTTGAAAATTGGACCTCTTGAGTTTATCTCAGCAGTTAAATTCTTAACATAATTCTTTCATCTTTTCCAAAACATGACTGCTGTGTCAGCATTAAAGGTGTTACAAAATTGTCTGATTTGCTTCCCTTTTGTGAAGGGTTTGGTGGAATGTGTGACTCTGCCCCTTCAACATCACCAATTTGCACATATGTTGTGCCCTTAAACCACTAAAAAGGGGAAATCTGCTTTACAGAGATTTATACATTTAACCCAGGCTGCTATGTCTGTGTGGAAATAAGACAGGCTTCAATGCTGGGAGAGCTCTCTTGGGCACCTGATGTGAAACCAAGGCTCCATCTGTCCCCTCAGGTCTCTGGAGACCCTAAGATTCTCTGTCTTATTTCCAAATCCTCCCACTCCCTTGGTTGTCGTTATGCATGCAACCTTCTGCTCTACCATCCTCTGAAATATTGGTGATCTTCTCCTTCTGGTCTACTAGCTCTGGTATTATCTCCCTAATGATCTCCATCTCTCTTGCTTCCTTTAAAATCTACCTCTTTGACAAAGCTTTTGATCATCTGCCCTAATATTTTTTTATATAGCTGAGATAACTCTCCCTGTTCTTCTAATGTAAGTGCTTTGACAGGGCCTTAGGTAAATGTTTCATACCTAAGATGGCACCTCCAACAATATAACACTCACACAGTACATATTTAAGTACTAGCCTAGATTGTCAACAGCCAGCTGACTCAAAGGCAGCATTTCTACTTGTAATTTAACTAATATGTAAAAGATCTCTTCAAAATTATTGTTTCTTTTCTAAAGTACAAGAGCTTCAAAATGTTATTGGTCAAAATGGGAAAATTGAAGCTATCTTTCAAAGCAATCCTATTGCCCTTTAAATTTTGATTAACTACTTACCTATTTCAGTAGAGGATTTTCAGAGAATGAGCACCAATGCCAAATTAAACCAGTAATTTAAGAAATCAGTCAATTGTGAATTTTATCATAGTCATTTTCCACTAAGTAGCCATTGATATGTGAGAAAATTAGGTAGTTATGGTAGAGACAAATGTGCATTAGAGAAGCAGGAATAAAGTTGAAAATTATCTTATAATTACAGTTGTACTTGCAGTCATGAACAAATTTTAATAGGGATAAATTACAAAATAAAAGCATTAAAAATGTTTTGGAGCCTGTCTGTGCTCAATATGCATAATAATGATAGAAGCAGAGTGTAACCTTCCTCTGAAATTTCAAAATAATTCCAAATTCAGAATATAAATCAGTTGAAAGAGGCTCAGGGATTTTGGAAGAAAACATCTTCCCAATAAATTGTAAAATAATGCATTGTTACATTAGGTGAAGTGACTAGTTAAAAAAACTCTCACACCTTATGTTGCCTGTGGGGTTTTTGCAGTTCCACCCATTCAGCTACAAGCAATTATTTATTGAGCACAAATGTAATATAAATATGAATAAAAGAATTACAATGTGCTGCTAAACGAATTACAATTTTGAACCATGCAGTCGGCAGAATAATGTGTCACAAAACACCAGATTAATAGCAAACTACAGATACGATGAAATGGACAGTGATTGAGAAAAATGGAGTATCACAAAGGGTAGTACTATTGCAGCTGATCTTAGGGCATGTGCTGCCAGCAGGAAGTCTAACCCACAGACAGAGCAGGCAGGCAAAATCTGTTGCACCTACTTTCTTTATTTTGTAACCAAGGGAGCAAAATTACAAGAAATGAAAACTGATTATGATCCATGATCATGCCCATGTGGTTATTAGAAATTTGCAATGTTGCTACACTTAGACATCACCAGACCAGCTGCTAAAGAAGTGATAACAACAACACAAGAATTGCAGAGGCTGAGAGGATTTAAATATGATAAAAACAGAAAATACTGGAAAAGTTCAGCAGGTCAGGCAGACCTATATGAAAGAGAAATATGGAGCTGGTTGTCATTTGACTGTTTTATGGTTTGTATGAGAAAAGTTATGTGGATTCTATTGGAACTAACTCTGGAGGCAGAAATAGGTAGTTGAACATGTTACGGACTCAGTGAAAGTCCCTTTAAGATAGAGAGTGTGTGTGTATGTGTGTGTGGGGCGTGCTTACGTCAATAGAAGATAAAGGACGTAATGATGTTGTTGAAGAAGTTAGAAGGAGAGAGAGAGAGAGAAGGGAGAGAGACACCAGCCTGCTAGTTTTCTCTATCGATGGATGAGAAACAATAACTGTGTCTGCCACTGAAATCCATGTATGGAAGTTGGAAGTAATCCGGTGGAGTTCACTTTGTTGCTGACCTGTAGAAGGAAACAGGTATTTGTGTGTGGACGACCACGATTCGGATGCTTTTCGGGGTGAGGAAGTCACTACCGAGTAAACACTGAAGTGTCGTTTGGGTTCCATCGTGGAACATTTGGACTTCGTAATTACTCTCTCTATGTTTCTCTACGTCTACGTCTTATCTTCAGACAACAGTGGTTGTTGAAGAAGCCTTTGCTCATGGTTCACCTTATGGCTTGCGGAACTGAACTTTAAGAACCATTCCTGAACTTGGAGTTTGAGACTTTGCCACACACACACAAAGAGTTTAGTTTTTGGGGTTAATGTTCAAGGTTTAACATTTTTTTTGAATTCTAACATACTAACATTTTTACTTTTATTTTACGTACTATTATAAGTAGTGATTAATAAAATAGTTGTTAACACTGAATCATGACTCAGTGTGTTTCTTTTGTTGCTGGTTTGTAACAAACATAAGTGAAATGCTAATAGCATCTTGATGCAGCTCTATCAGTGCACAGCAGTTTCAAGTTTTGGCTCTCCACTTTGAACCCAACTGTGTCTAAAAAGGGAAATTAAAGCATTGAACATTTCTCTCACAGTCTTCCTCCACGCACTTAAGAAAACTTGAAAGCAATTTAACAAGAATCCACTCAATGTGACAACTGAATGCCTCTTTTAACCTTATCCATTCAAACAGTGGTCCAATTATAAATGCTGATCTTAAATGCAGACCATGATCCTTAAACACAAGAAGCAATATATCCAACGTTACTGCTTCCTGATGCTGTCCTTTGGAAGATTCAAGGATTTCCCTTGATGAGCATGACCTTGATATGACTCTTTCATAAGGAGAAAACTGAGGATGTCTCTTGCTACATCTAGCATTACACAAGATGACCTTGACTGCATAGTGTTATACTGTTACTGCTCAGTATGATATTGTGTACACACCAACGAAATAATCCTGTCTAGTAACTAGACTACAGAAGCATAGTGCACAGAAAGGTTTCAGTTTGTTGTCAGTTTTAAATGCTGTCAAATGCTTAGGGCCATTTTCTTATGTTAAGGATGTGATAGCAAAGCCAGCTATTTTTCTGTTCTTTCCTGCATTAAAGGATGTTCCTTTGTTTCTAACACTGGTGGCCACTTGTTATCCAATCTAACACCTGAGATTTGGAAGTTCTTCCCTTTTCCTCTCTTTATGTTACTCTGCCTTTAAGGGCCATCTTAAAACTTGCCTCTTTGAACAATTTTTTAGACACCCTTCCTCATGATATCATTTTACGTTTGATTGAAGTCTGCAAAGTGCCAAGGGCCATATTCCTATGTTAAGGGTACTATATTAAAGCAAATTGTTGATCAATTTTCTACTCTTTCTTCATTAAAATGGTACTTTTCCAATACTTAACATGCCCTCTGGTTTTTGATTCCTCAAAGCGGAAAGGGATTCTCTTGCTAACATGTTCAATCCATTTACCATTTTAAACTGTGCAATTAGATTAACCCACAATATTTTATGCTGGAGGAACTACAGCTAATCATGGTTGACTTGTGGAGACACTTCTAAATCTATAACAATCCTAGGCATCCCTACAGACAACGCAGTTGTGCCCATGAGATATTTATTGAGTGGGAGATGAGTGATCCACTCACATGTGGCTAAAGCACCATGGCAAATTTTATTTATTGGATATATTATTGCACCAAAAAGCCCATAGTACTTCAACTGCAGACTGTAGTGTTGGGTGTAAAGCACAAAAGACAAGCTGCAACCATAGATAAAAACAAAAGTAGAAAATGCTGGAGAAACTCAGCAGGTCAGGCCACATCTGAGGGAAAAGAAACATGCAATGTTTCTGGGTGGTGATCCTTCATCAGAGCATAAATAGTGATAAGAAATAAAATATAATGAAATAATCTGAAAAAGCAAAGAAAAGGGAATTTAATTAAAACACTTAAACATCTTAAAATAAAATAAATGACTCAAATCTTGGTATTGGTATTGGTTTATTATTTTCACTTGTACCGAGGTACAGTGAAAAGCTTGTCTTACAAACCAATCATACAGTTCAATTCATTACACAGTGCAGTTATATTGAGTCAGTACAGAGTGCATTGAGGTAGTACAGGTAAAAACAATAACAGTACAGAGTAAAGTGTCACAGCTACAGAGAAAGTGCAGTGCAATAAGGTGTGAGGTCACAACAAGGTAGATCGTGAGGTCATAGTCCATCTCATTGTGTAAGGGAACTGTTCAATAGTCTTATCATAGTGGGGTAGAAGCTGTCCTTAGGTCTGGTGGTACATGCCCTCAGGCACCTTTATCTTCTACCCGATGGAAGAGGAGAGAATGACCTGGGTGGGTGGGTGGGGTCTTTGATTATGCTGGCTGCTACATCAAGACAACGAGAGGTAAAGACGGAGTCCAAGGAGGGGAGGCTGGTGTCCGTGATGCGCTGGGCTGTGTCCACAACTCTCTGCAGTTTCTTGTGGTCCTGGGCAGAGCAGTTGCCATACCAAGCCGTGATACATCCGGATAGGATGCTTTCTATGGTGCATCTGTAAAAGTTGCTGAGAGTCAAAGGGGACAGACCAAATTTCTTTAGCCTCCTGAGGAAGTAGAGGCGCTGGTGAGCTTTCTTGGCCATGGCTTCTACACGGGCTGTTGGTGATTTTCACTCCCAGGAACTTGAAGCTCTCAACCCTCTTGATCTCAGTACTATTGATGTAGACAGGTGCATGTACACCTCCTCCTTTCCTGAAGTCAATGACTAGCTCTTTTGTTTTGTTGACATTGAGGGCAAGGTCGTTGGCATGACACCATTCCACTAAGCTCTCTATCTCCTTCCTGTACTCCGACTAATCGCTGTTTGAGATATGGCCTACAACGGTGGTATCATCTGCAAACTAGTAGATGGAGTTAGAGCAGAATCTGGCCACACAGTCATCAGTGTATAGGGAGTAGAATAGAAGGCTAAGGACACAGCCTTGTGGGGCACCAGTGTTGAGAATAATCATGCCGGAGGTATTGCTGCCTGTCCTCACTGATTGCGGTCTGTTTGTTAGAAAGTCAAAGATCCAGTTTCAGAGGGAGGTGTTGAGTCCTAGTCTTACCTGCACTTAATTCCTTTTAAATGTATGAAGTCACAGTTGGTGGACCAGCCAACAATATAACACATGAAGACGAGGAGCCATATGCAAAGGGTATGCAGCCAGTTCCTCAGCACATCGGAGCCTCACTGCTGGACTCAAAGGTGTGTCCGCTGAAGGACTGACAGGTCAGATGAGCTGGCACCTGACCTGCAGTTTGTCTTGCTCTTTTGTGATTGGTAGAAGTCTGATGAAGTGCCTTCAACCTGAAACATCGACTTTATTTCACTTGCCACAGATGCCGCCTGATCTGCTTGAGTATTTCCAGCATTTTCTGGATTTGATTTAGATTTCCAGCATCTGCAGTTTTTTTAAAAATTTGCAGCCATAGATAAGAAGTCTATAACCACTAGTGTTGGGGTCCTCCAAATTCTGACCCTGGGGGAGGGAGTCCAGGCGCTAGTGACATGCTTTTGGAGGCTGTGGGGGTGGGGGGGGGAGTGGAGGAAGATGGTTGGTGTGAACTCTGATGAAATACAGTATTTGCAGGAAGGTGCAGGGATGTTTAATGGAAGTGAGAGCAGAGTCAATCCAAGAGAAGAAGGTAAGATTGAGCGTTGTATAGGTTTTCCCCAAGGTTGTCCTCATCTTCCTTGAGCTGCTTCCAAGGTCTGGGAAATCAAGCTAGCCACAGTTAAATCTACAATCTAAGTTCAGTTTGATGCTGCCAAGCACAATTAAAATGTTTAATGGCAATCTGCCTTTTGTGAGGGTACTGGTTGATCGCCTCTCACCCCACCTTAATTAATCCCAAAAGCAGGAAGGTTGGATCAGGTTTGAGATTTAAAATATCACACCTCACTCTGAGTTAAAATCCAGTGAAAGGGCAGAGAGAGTGAATGTGTGTGAGAGAAAGACATCCATTGAAATGACACTTGCCTACTCTAGTTCATCTCTGAATCAGAAACGCGAAAAGTAAAATGTTCATGGAAAACAAGTGAAGAGGACAGAGAATAGAAATAATCTTCTCTCTGCTTTTTAATCCTCCTTGCTCTTATGTACTGTTAGCCATGGCTTCTCACCTAATTTGTCTAAAAGCACACTGAATACATTGTGCAAATAACTGTATTTTCTCTAGCCCGAGAACATTTTGGCAAGTGTGTTGCATTTTTGGTAGTTATTAAAACCAGTTACAGGAGGATATTTCATCTTTTAGATTACAGAATCGTACTCAAGTTATCCTGTGCAAAATCTTAAACTATACCAAATAGTTGTTTCCCAGATGATCACATAGGCTTCAGAGGAAATTATAACGTGTGTACAAAATCACTTAAGAGTTAAGAATTTGATAAAAGTATGTTCCACTGATCCATCACTCTTCTGAGCAAAGTTGACTCCCATTTAAAGCAATGTCTCAATTTAATAGGTTCCGTCTTTGTTTTCAAATCAATTCATAGATGTGCAACCCCACCACCCACACACAGACACCTCTCTATAGCCTTTTCAGCTTTATACTTTCCTACTAATCTGGCTTTTGACCATTCAGGAATTGTTCACTCTACTATTTGTGGCCATGTCTTCATTTTTCAACGTCCTATGCTTTGGAGTTCCAAACTATCTGTTTCCCCGTCTCTCCCTCTCCTCAATACTTTTCTCTTGGGCTCAGACTTTCGTCTTCTTTCTCAATGGGCAGGATCAAGCTGAATAAACAGCCCACCATCTGTCATTTGTGGCTTAGGTCACTTCGGCCTTCTACAATGCTTGGCCAATCACAGAAGAGCAATACAAACTTAAGGTCACATGCTAGCTCATCTGGCCTGCCACTGGACACCCCACTGAGTCCGGCAGTGAAGCACTGATGTGCTGAGGAAAGCCCTTCACATATTGCTCCTCATCTTTATCTCAGGGTTGGCAGGTGCTCAAAGTGTGACTCCATTCATGCAGGTAAGATTTGAGATTATTTATTTTATTTTAAAATGTTATAGTGCTTTTAATTAAATTTCTTTTTCCTTTGCTTTTTAAAAATTCTTCAGTATTTTTTTCTTAACACTATTTAAACGTACCTGGACAATTTTTAAAGATCTCTGTCGATCAGGGACATTTAAAAATAGATCAAAAGACTTAGAATGAGGCAAGCTGTCAAAGACTGTCAGGATGTTATGAATATAATCTGCATCACAGAAACAGGCTATTTGATCCAACTAGTTCTGAGGACGAGGCCTCAGACAATCGCCTCATGCTTTTTCACTGCCTAGAGGTCTTTCTGCCTCTGGGGTGAGGAAGCTCAGCTTGTCTGTGGGATGGACTGGTTCCAGCATGATCCAGCCCCATACCTCCTTAATGTGTCTCAGTTTGACATCTTTTTATGATGTTCCTGAGAAGCATCTTGGCACGTTTGCTGAACTATTTGTGTTGAAGGAATACAAATCATTATTGTGCAAGACTTAAATATAAGTATCACCTTGCCTCAGAGTTCAAAAAAGGAAGAATTGTATTGTTATATTATTTTTCACAACTGCTGGATTTCTTACAACTGTCAGCTCCTTGTCGAGGCATTGGATCACATCTTAACTCATCCCAACTTCTCATCTCAGTCTTCAGAAATGAATGTAAAAGGCATTTGTTGAAATATCACCCAGACACTAAAGAATCATTCTCAAAGCAGGTTTCATTTTAGGGATATACCAATTACTTCCACTGTTACATGAACTTCAGTGATTGACATTTTTTTGTTGGTAAGCAGGCATGGAATGGATGAGACTTGTCAACTTTGGTGGCAATACACTTGGTTTAAGTAGGAGGTTTGTGGATTATGCTACATAATCACAATATAGTATGTGATTAAGATACCTCTGGGATTTGATTACATTATCTAGACTGACAGTTCAAAGTAACACCATGGATGTGTTGCCTTGTTAGAAACTGTTTTTCAGATGAGATGTTTAACTTTATGCTTTCTCACAGGGATATAAAAAAAACATATGGAAGTTTTGAGATACAGAAATGGATTGATGACCTGGCCAACAACTTTTCCTCAACAAGTATAACTAAAACAGTTTCAAAGGGTGAAAAAAAAAACTGCAGATGCTAGAAATGTGAAATAAAAGTAGAAAAACAGATGATCTGCTGAGTATAGCATTTTCTGTTTTTGTTTCATATTCCCAGCATCTGTATTTCTATTTGATTTTCATTAAAACATATTACCCGGCTATTCAATTCCTGGCTGTTTGCAGGATTTGCTGTTTCTTACTTTGGCCCAACTCATCCATGCTGACCAAAATGCCCAAAAGTCTCATTTGCCCGCATTTGGCCAGTATCCCTCTAAATCTTATCCAGGTACCTGTCTGTTGTGTTGGCCTGCTCCACAATATTACTTTAGTGGCTATATGGTGCTTCAGGATACCAGGAAAGGTGTTACTCCAATGCACATAGCTAGAACCACATCACATAACTGAATTGACAAATAATCACCTTTTATCATTGTAGTCATGCAAATTTTACAACACAGAAAGAGACTAGTTGATCTGACGTACATTCTTGTTGAAAAACAGTTACTGGGTATACTCCCACCTTCTAGCATTAGAATCCACAGACCTGCGGATCACAGATCTTCAAGTACACATCCAAGTACTGTTGAAATGTGATGAGGATTTCTGCCTTTGTCCCATTTTAGTCTGTGAGTTTGAGACCCATAAACACCCAGGTGCAAAACAAATATCTCGTCTCCAGTCTAATTCTTCTACCTATACTTTAAGTCTATGTCCCCAGGTTTTTGACCCCTTAATAAAGGGAAATAGTTTTTTTTATTTACTATTATCCAGGCTGCTATAATTTTATACACCTCAGTTAAATCTCCCCTCAGCCTCCTCTGTACCTAAGTAAACAACACCAACCTTTCCTCACAGCTAAAATTTTCCAGATCTGGTAGCACCGTCATAAATCTCCTCTGCACCTTCTCCAACACAATCACTGTTCCCCTGTAATATTGTGACATGGCTTAAAAGATTCAATATGCTACTTTGGGTCATGGTATGCATGATTGCATATCAGACTTCAGGGTTTAGGAAGGAGCTGGAACGATGCTATCGTTGTGCAGTGCTCTTGTTTGGAGCGATGCCAACTGAAATTGGGTCACATTTTCCTGGTTTAAAAGATCATTAGCTTTTCACAGGGAACCATGTTTTCACAGTATTGCATTCGCTGCAGCTATGCTATTTAGAGGGATACTCACATTTGACATGGACCTCTGCTCTCTGCTTTAGACAGCTTTGGAGGCTCCTTGGACACCGGAAACAACTGGTGGTCAGATGGGTTGAGGTTTATTCCTATTTCCTCACATTAACTCTTTGAGGAATGTGCTGATCTGGTACCTCAGCTGGAGCTACAGGACAGGATTTGGAAGAAGAATAGAGGAGAGGAAGAGCTTATCTTCTCAGGAAGCCACACTTCCATCCTCCCCTCTCTCAAGAACAATTCACCCACAAGCTAATGTTTCCCAAGTCAGTAGTTAAGAAGTTATAACCCTCTGTGAGTAGAGTTATATGCATGCCTGGACAGCCCTAGCCTTTGAGGCCAAGGTGACTGAAACCATAGTATCTAAGTTAATCCAGGCAACAAAAGGTGATTTATTCCATATTTCCCAGGTTATTGAGCAGTGCTGCAATAAAAAGGCTGTTGATGTTCTCCACTCAATGAAAAGGAAATTTGATTTCCTATCCTGGAGCAGAGAGGATTATGCTGAGCAGGCACAAGGAATTGGCAGCACTGCAAGGATCCTGAAGGTTCAGACAGTGATCGACATATCTGACTTGGCATTTGGATTCCCCTGTAGAACAAGGGCTGTTATTCCTCAATGGTAAAACTTGCGATTGACCATGAGATTAAATTTCTCATGGTCAAGGCCCTTTATCTGAGGAGTTTACAAGACCCTTTCATTTTTAGGTACTCAATGTTGCCTGCCACATTTCAGCTGCTGTTGCAGATAGAAGAATGGATTGTGATGGATAAGGATCATTTTCTCCCTCCTTGGCTACTGATTCTGTCCATGTTCCAGCCTGTGTAACAGTGCCTTAATAACAGGTGTCATAAGTTACCCAGAAGCCTATACTAGCATATCTGCATGGGTTTTTGTGTCATGTCTTTGTTAAATGGATGGGTGCCATGTGATGGTGCTCCAGGCTATTCCACATTTGAATGATGGCTCCCCACTTAAAATTATTGCTGACTGCTACCGCCATCTTCATTTTGAGAGTCATATACTCATGGCAATGTTTGCATGTTGTTCTGCCTGTAACTAAACCTGCATCCTGATGCCAGATATTGCACTCTTCCTGAAGTTTCATCCCTTCTTTTCACCTCTCACTCTGGTTATAATAGCCACAGCTGAGACAGAGACTCCTGTCAAGACAGTAAAATATGATGGAGGTTGCTTGCACAGAAGCAAAATCACCTACAATGTGCACCTTCTGTGGTAGGTTGCCATCTTAGAGACAAATTAAATGGACACACTTAAGTGAGGGAGTCAATGTTAAATGATAGGTGTTCAGGGAAGATACACAACATATTGACTTGATAAATTTGCTGAGATCTGAGAAACAGTGCCTCCAACAATTGACAATTTTACCCATTTGCATCCCCCCCTTTCCCACCACCCTCCAGTTCCCACTACCACTAAGAAATTATCCATTTGTTCTATGGATTTAGATTTCCCTCAAATAGAATCACACAAAGTTGTCTAACCTAAGCACCTCCAGAATCTTTCAGTGCCGATCAGATTACATTGCTACCATGTATGTTAGTCTCAGCTGCTGTGGCTACTCTAGTTTTTAACCAGTCATCTATGTTGACCAGCAGTACAAAGGGTTCACATGTTGAAACAATTTGTTTTATACACACAAAAGCAAGGAGAAAGTTCTTTGGTTGTAGAGAGTATTGCTCTGTTCAATGGCTTTCAGTCAATAGGTATCACAGATTCTCCAGTAGGTCATCGCAATGAATGTGTACTGAGCAATGATATGTACTGAACAGCGAATCTGCGGCTGCAAAGAAAGAATTGAGGTGACTTTTTGGCAAAATGTTAGAAAAGTACATTGTTAATGTGGATTGTTTGTGTAGTTGGTCACCTGGTATGGATTTTTGTGTTTGCAGATTGGTTACAAGAACACACCTGACTGCAGGGTTAACAACATAAAATGCTGGGAAAACTCAGCAGGTCAGGCAATATCACTGGAAGTAGAAGCATTAGAACTAAAGGGTGCCTGCCATGAAACATTAACAGTTTCTCCTTTCAAAAATGCTGCCTGGCCTGCTGAGATTTTCAAGCATTTTATTTCAGATTTCCAGAATCAGAAGCCTTGTTTTGATTTTCAGTATTGGGGACCCTTCTTGCCCTTGCAATGGCAACTTCCCTTCTCCCGACTGTTGGTAGATGATGCCATGGGTTTTCATCTGCCCATTCCTACTCCTGTTCCTCTTCCTCCTCCTTTCCCCACAGGCCAGCAGGCTCTGTGACACCTTTCTTTCCTCAGTAGATTTCCTGTGTGAGATCTCAGTGGCAGCAATGAATAGCAAATTGGGGAAAATGGCAAAGAACCACTTGGAATGGCCCTGTGGTGAGGAAGTTCATGGTGTTAACCATGATGGAGAAAGCAATTCTGGTACAAGAGCATGGTGTGAGTTCTTCTCATCAGACATCGGCTTGCAAAAACATTCTTCTTCAGGGAGGTCGATAAAGGAAATGAGATTTCTCTGATGGGCAAAAGTGTATCTCTTGTGGCAAGGTCAATGACACACTTGTATGGCCGATCACCATATTGGTTCCTCCAGTTAGAGAAAGCACCCATTGATGTTGCTAATGAAGCCCTCATTGCATGAATATTTCAGGAGTTAAATACAGCAAATTCACTCACAGTTGGTTTCAGCAGAGTCAATGTGAGTTCAGTAGCCTAACCTGATTTCTGCAGGTGGCCATTCAAATATCCCCATGTCAGTGGTCTACTTTTAAGTCATAGCAGAGTGGCAAAGTGGCCCAATATGCCCTCAATTGAAATGTGAGTGGACCTTGAAAGTGGTACGTTGCACCCACTAGCTAAATTTATGACGTGAAAGCTAGAAAAGGAAATAGTGCAAGTGATAATGGTATTAACTGCACTGGAATTGTTTTCTGTAGAAGGGTAATTAGTGTATGGCTGTGCCCAAGCCAATATTTTGATGGTGTTATGCCTTGAATTCAAACGTTTAACATCTTGAATTAGCTATTTACTAATGAAAACTAGTTCTACTAGTTTCAAACTATATTCTTCCATCAGTTCCATGGTGTTATGGAGAATGCCCTTTAAGGATTGAACTTTGACCCTAATTGATGCAGAATGTATTGGTTAGTTCACGGTACTGACCACTAATCATTATGACCTCCACTCCATATTAACAGTTTAAAAAGGTATCATTGTACATTCAGAACATGCTTAGGCATTTTCATGCAAATCAAGGTCAACTTCTGTGTCCAAACTATACTGGGATGAGTAGGCATGGGTTAACTGTGCAGTAAAGACTAGTGCCCCATTTTAGATTAATCTAATTTTTAGGCAAAGTCCTTATACGTCATAGAAGGAAGAAAGGATGTCCCTTTCAGTGAATATTTAAAGCTGCTTGAAGCTATTAACAATTATTTCCTTTGAGCCTTTATCATTGAGCATAATCCTACTTAGTTTTGAGTGGAATAGTTGTGGCTTTTGCAATATCTGACTATTTGAACAGTTTCATTACCATAATCCAAATGAAACAAAAGTACTGCACTATATATTCTGTAGTTGCTATATTCTATTTTAAGCATGATCTGTCACATTTTAATAATTCAATTTATGTTGATATTTCATTAATCTGTGTTTGAAGTTAGCTTTGAAGGATGGTGGCCAAGAAATTAGATTGTGTGGCATTGGTTACTGTAGCACCACATGACAGAAAATGCAATTCAATGGAGAGAAGTATGTTAATAATCATACTGGGTCATTTCATGTCTCTCCAAAAATTCATCAAAGTACTTCATGGCTGAATCACACATTTGCATTAGGCGTGCAATGGATGACCTAGTTCTCTGTGCCACATTCTTTTTGGAAATTTGTCCATCTTGTCTCAGAGGTGACCAAAACTGGGTAATCTCAGGTCAATTGGGTCTTTACAGTGTAGCGCTGACTAGGAACGTACTAAGGCAAGTCCCAAATATATACAGTATTTTGTCCTTCCAAGCCAACCACATCCCCACCAACTCAAAGCTATCAACCCCTCCAAGACAGCCCCAGTACCCTATCAGTTCAGGGCACAAACACTCAATGCCCCGAGGTGCCTAAGCTTCCACATCCCCCAGTAGAGACCTGATCACTCACCCCAGGCACTGATCCAGATCAGCCCACTCACCTATCCAGGCCCAATCCTGGTCACTGACTGCAGCCTCACCCACAATCACCACTCACATTACCCACTCCCTTATCCCCCAACTCCTTCTGGCCCAATCATGAATGCTTACCTCTTTGCTTGATTGATACCCCGACCTGAACCAGTCCTCCATAGCCCAAATGTGTCTCTGACTACTGGCTCTCTTTCCTCACTGACATCCCAATCAGCTCCAGAGCAAAAAACACAGAGCTGGAGGAACTCAACAAGTCAGTCAGCATCTGTGGAGGGAAATGGACAGTCGATGTTTCGGGTCTGTCTGACCCACAGAGTTCCTCCATCTCTTGTTTTATTGCTCCAGATAATAGCATCTGCAGTCTCTTGTGTCTCCACAATCTGCTCCAGGCCCGGTGTCAGTCCTAGACACCAAAACTGGAATACTGGTTCAGTAGTACCTGAGTCTTTGGGCCTTGGGCAGACCACAAACAAAATAATAATTGTCTTAGCACACAACCACTACAATTTTCAAGGCAAGTGTGTTGTATGTTCCAAGGCCGTCATTCGGTGCCTCTGAGATTAGTTATCCTCCGAGTGCTATATGAACACAGGATCAGAAGAGCATGATGTGTGAAAATATGCTTCCCTTTTTGAAAGACGCACAATGCAAAAATACTGTAAGGTGAAAAGTGCTAAAGGATTCTATGACAATAATCAACAACATAACTATTATTTATCTTCATGACATTTGATCTATATCTTTCGAACTCGGTAAACAGACAACAAACATTGGATCATTCACAATCAATGTATTTTTTTCCATAACCTGAAGGCACTTAACTGAAGACACATATAACTCTTGGCCTCTTGTAAGTAGATGTACTTGTACAATGGCAATGGAGTATCAATTTAAATTAATAAGTTATCAGTAGACTGGGTAGCAAGCTTTACTTCAGTCTTCTACTATCATGGGCTCTATTGACCCTACTTAATATTAATCCAAAATGACTTTACTCTGAGATGAATGAAATACAAACAATATCCTATGAACTATTAATTTTCTAGGCTGAAAACATAAAGGTCATTGGCCCACAAATGGCTGCAAAAATAAAATCTCCCTATCTTTAGACATCTGGAAGTGGTGAGAAAAGCTGGAATAGTTGTACTCTGTCTGTGTGAGATATGCAGTTGGAAAGAAGCACTATCTGATCTATTGATTCGATTTTTAACCTCTAAAATGATGGCTAGTTTAAGAGGTGAAGCCAAAAAAAGATTCCTGACAGGATGACAGATGTGGGACATAATAGTAATGCAGTCTAGTAGAAGACTATTTGACTCAGAAGAGCAATGAGGAAATGCATCCTGGCCAGCTACAAAGGTTGATGGGCTGGAAAATAGGAGCAGATGGACTAATATTATGGTTGGAATTTTCTAGGAGAATTGAACAAAACAACTTTCTAATTAAGTTAATTGAAGAATGAATGAACTTACCAGTTTGATACGTCTGTAGAGATGAGCAAATCCATGGGGTAGAGAGCAATTTTTTTTCTTGTAGGAATGATGCACTTTAAATAGAAGGAACTAATCAGCCAGAAGGTGTGAAGGTTGCACAGCTTTAAGTGGAGCTATTAATTTACTGCAGTCTTCTTAATTTGACTGGACTGAAGTGATAATAAAGAAGCCAGTCACATAACAACCTGGGGGCCTTGAGGAAACCCATGCAGTCACGGCACAGAAGCTCAGGGTAGAACCTGGGTTGCTGGAGCTGTGAGGCAGCAGGTCTACCTAGCTATGCTACTGTGCTGCCCCTAATATCCTCCATATTTAAATAGTCTGCTGACACTTATAGTACAAACATTTGGGCTCAGCTGAGCAACAGTTAGCACATTCACTGGAGCAATGGAGAATATGGGGATGGGAGAAGCAAATGAATTATTTGTATATTATTTAACATAGGTTTTTCTCAGAATTAGTACCATTGAGTATATTTTCTGACAGATGCTGTCTCTGTATTTTTAGTGAATCTGATCTATTTCTTTAACCTGGGGATAATGCTTATACTGGAAGAATTTAGTATGCACATATTAACTGCATTTATGTGAACAACACAGGTTAAATTTATCACATGCAGCATCTGAAATAATTCTGGGAAAACTGATGCTGACATTAACTGGAGGATAGATCTATTCAGATTTGTCTTTTAGTGAGTGAGGAAAGTCAGTTTTACACTTCAGCTTAATGAAGCTGTGACAAGGAAGATTAGCATTTGTAGAACAGGTGACCATATTTCTCAAAGCACTCAGTGCAACCGGCATTAAAGGATTGGTGAACAACATGCAGCACCGTACATCCACCGCAATCCTGGGATGGCTGAACTTAACATGCAATTATTTTTGAATAGGACAGTGTAAGGAGTTAGAGGAAAACAGAACTCCAACACAGTTTGTGAAATTCTACATCCAGATAAATAAAGCACTTAATCCTTTCACAAAGATGATGTTAAGCAAGCCAATTGCTGCACGTGTGGACAAAGCATTTAAAGGCAGCACCTATCTTTCATAAAATGCCAATATTCACAGGATACACATGTGCAAAGAAGTACACTAGTTAATTTGAAAAGGATGCTGTTATAAAAACTCAAATCATGTCAGTTGGCAGTATTTCAAGAACGGCTGCTGCAAGACAACAAATTTCACGACATATGTCAGTGATAATAAACCTGATTCTGAACTAAATGTGAAAATGTAGAAGATACTTGGAATCCACTTTTTTGCCCTTGTGGTGTGCATCTTTAAGAAGTTAAATCCATCGGTCACTGCTTGGCAAACATTATGCCTGGTAGTCCAAACTCCCATGCAGCACCAAGAGTACCACTCAAATTATATCGGTGCTCTTTCAATCTTTTTGGCCTTCTTGTGGCCATGTCAAGGCCTTGCTTCTGGTTGAAGTTATGGAACAATTATTTTAGAAACACTTGGAGGTTTGTACTTCATGGCAGCTCCCAATTCATCCAGAGGTGTAAAATATTGTTTCAAGACCCCAGTGTTTGGTAATAATTGTAGCACCAGCTTCACCATAATTATCATAAGTGTCAACAATCAGTCCAAAGAAATTAAATTGTGTCACATTTATTGTTTTTAAGATGCTACACACTCAATGATGGATCTAAAACTTGTTTTGGTTTCCTGAAATATCTCTGTATTTCCAAATGAATGGCTCCTAGGTTAAGGAAATCGGACTTCTGCACAAAGACACCTTACTCAGATAAGCTCCACTCCTTACATCTAAACTTTCTTGAAAATCTTGAACAGTTTGGGCTGCTGCTTCACATCAATAGTGGCTAGTCACCATGGCAACCATAGCAACCGAAAGCAATGCACCAAGCACCATACTGAGCAGATTAGCATGAAATGAGCAGGGACATGCACTGAAAAATTAAACTTCAAACTAATGAACGTCACATTCTTTCATCAGTGATAAATCTTCCATGTAAGGTTCATTTTAAGCCATTGCACCAATTGTCCACTTCAGGGTAATAATGGGGCAGATAAACTATTGATGGTAGAAGCACTAGGTTTTACTCTGTTCACTACAAGTGGATCTGAACAGAGTAGTGTCAAGCTTTCAACTTTCAAGCCTCGATCTATGCCAGCTCACAGACCCTGAATCACATGTCTGATCCTTGTTGTCTTTATTCTTATGTTCTCTTGTTTGGAGTCAGGTCCCAATTCAATCTGATCAGAACTCTGCTCACAATAAAGAGGGATGTGAGAGGGATGGGGTCATGTCTGTGCTCCTGCAGAAGAGATAGTGCCTGTGTGCCATCTCACTGTTCTTTTACAAGGCTGATCTGCTTAAATGTGGCAACTGTCTACTCATGCAGGGAAGCTTTCTGCTGATGTGCAGCTTCACTCTGTTCATGAAGATAAGTTGCTAATGGCAGCACCCTTTGGTCTAGGACAACAGCACTAGTCCATCTATTGAGAACACCAGGCTGGTCACCAACATCTCACTGCTCAATGAACACATCAAGCTACTCCTTGGTGCCATGTCCTTCCTGGAGGCCTTCAAGCTACTCTCATTTGGTGGAGACCAAACTCCAGCAGGTTGAGACTGCACAGATACAGAAAGATTTCATGTTCCTCCACCGCAGCTGTGACTTGAACCAATAGATACCACGTGATGGGACTACAACTGAGATTCAGCAAAGAATCACACAGCACCTTCAGAGTGAAGTCATCGTCTTCTGGCTTCAGTGACAACATAGCTGTGGATTGCTCCATGCTCCTTGCCAACTTTTGCATACAGCCAGGTAGGCCAGACAACTCATCAACTATCTCACTGTGTATTGGCTTCAATCTTGTCATGAAAGTATTCTTAGTCCTCTCCTGAGACCTTTGGGGAGTGTGGATGCATGGACCTATCCTCTGGTAAATTCCTTCATCAGATTCCCCATGCCTGGTGTCAGAATCGTTCCTAGTTTATCTCTCTGTAACATGCTTTCCTCCAATCTATTCTCCTACAGTTCAAATGAAAGGGGAGGTAATAATCACATTACAATAATAACCAAGTACTTGGCTGATTTTGGATAGTATCTACTCGTAAGGTGGTTTGAGGCTGTGTATCCCCTTTGTCCATGAGGAGAATCATGATTTCCTGAAACCTAAAGAGGTACTGCACTCACAATGCCTCCTCTCAGCTCCTCACCTCTTCCATCACTCTGTGTGTGTGTGTGTGTGTGTGTGTGTGTGTGTGTCTGTGTGTGTCTGTGTGTGTGTGTTTAAGTGAGCAGTCTTTTCAAAGCTGCAGCTCATCGTCACATACCTTTTGAGGACGTGGAATTTCTTACAGCATTTTTTCATGCTCTGGGTTCTCTACATGTCTTCATTTTTTTGGTTTCATCAGCAAATTGATGAAAATACACTCAATAGGAGTAAAGAATTCATTGATTTTCCTGTTTAAAAGATCTTTGACATTGTTGATGCATTTGGTCTTAGTGGTAGAATATTCTTTTTACTCATTTTCAGGACTGGAAGGAATCTACCACTAAAAATGTTGCACCCAGAGTAATTAAATCAGTATATCTTAATTGCAATGCAAAAAAACAGTAAATGATGCTGTAAATCTGAAACAAAAACAGAAAATGCTTATCAGAACTGCTGAAAGGTAAACAGACTAAAATGTTAACTCTCCTCCTTTCTACACATGTGTTCCCTGGCCTGCTGAGTATTTGGAATTGGTTTATTATTGTCACAGGCACTGAAATACAGTGAAAAGAATTTGCATGCCATCCAGACAGATAATTCCATATATAAATACATCAAGGTAGTAAAAAGGAAAACAGAATGCTGAATGTAGTGTTACAGTTACAGACAAAGTGCAGTGCAGGTAGACCAATATAGTGCAAGGGCCACAGTAAGTTAGATTGGGAGATCAAGAGTTCAGCGTATGAGATATCTGTTCAGGAATCTGGTAACAGCAGGATAGAAGCTGTCCTTGAGCCTGGTGTAATTGCTCTCAATCTTTTGAATCTTCTGCCTGACAGGAGAGGAGAAAGTAGAGAATGACCAAGACGGGAAGGGTCCTTGATTATGTTGACTGCTTTCCTGAGGCAGTGGGAAGTGTATACAGAGTCAATGAGTCAACGAAAGGGAGCCTGGTCTGCGTGATGCACTGGGCTGTGTTCACAACTCTCTGCAATTTCTTGGAGTCTTGGGCAGAGCAGTGCCATACCAAGTTATGATGCATCTGGATAGGGTGCTTTCTATGGTGCGTCTGTAAAAATTGGTGAGAGTCATCAGGAAAATGTTGAATTTCCTTAGTCTTCTGAGAAATTGATTGACACCAGAACATCATGTCAGATTAATGACATTGTTAATGGAGAGTGTCACTCCTACCTGTATTGTAAAGCTCTGTATTAAAATATACTTCTATAAAAACTGGAAATACTTGAAATCACCAAGAATTTGTCCTGGATCAACGGCGTGGACACGACAGCCAAGAAACCACATCAATGTCTCTCCTTTCTTTTTATAGAACTTTTATACAGCATATCCACGCTGCTGATTTAGGACAAATTCTTGGTCATTAATCTGACATGATGTTCTGGTGTCAATCAATCTCAGCATATCTTGAAGCTATTGACACAAATGGGCCATGTTGGTGTGGCTTTAATTAAGTTAACAGAGCAGTTAGTAATTGCTCAATGCTACAATCACATTAATGAGAAAAATCTTTGTGCTGCTGTCACCAAGTTGAGAGTGGACATTAAGTAGAATTGGAAATTATGATATAAATGTGAAAGGTAGATACTTTGGAATGTCATTAAAATTAAAAAGGCTATACAGGTGATGTAAATGTGATCCAGTGAATGGTTTCAAATAGCAGGGAGCATAATTTAAACTAAAATAAAGGAAACTAAGCATTAGGAGTAAAAACAGGTCTTAGATTTGTAGAATAAGTTATTAGTGGTAGGCAACGAAGTAAAAAAAGTGTAAATGGGTTCAAATATCAATTAAATACATTTTAGAAGTAAGTTGATAACTGTAGGACAAGGGAATAATATTGATACAGTTAAATGAGGAAGAAAGGAAGGAGGTTCAAGTGGACTGTAAATCCAGCATGGTCTGGTTGGGCAGCAAAGCCTGTTTCTGTGCTATGAGTTCCGAGAAGAATTTTTAGATGAAGAAAGGATTGAAGAATATGGTGAAAAGACAAAGGAGGCTGAACCTAATCAAAAAGAGACTGGCCTGGAGAGGGCAATTCCCTCTTTTTGTTTCAAAATATTCATGCGTTTTTTTGATGGCCCATTGTACAATACACAATTGCTGGTAGAAGACTTGTTTGTTCAGATACAAATCAGGAGCTCAGTTGCATGTTTATGGTATCCTTTGTGTAAATCACCTTTAGATGTGGCATTATATCAGCACTGCAGGCAGTTGTACTTTTCCAGTACTGTGGAATTAAAATGGTTGTGATAGGACGTGAACAAGGCAGAAGCATATGTTAATATAAACTTAAGCAGCATGACTACTGACCTCTTGCTCTGCTAAATGGAATGTTGATTCTGTAAAGTGATGCACATGATTGCTGCTCATGCCAACACTTTTCCTGATTATGATTATAGAATTTGAATTAGTTTTGGAAATGCAAAGGTTGCTATAGAGATGTTTAATATTTGAAAAGCGATCATTACTGAAGTAGGTAACTAGTGAATCACAGAGACCATTAAGGTGTTATATTGACATTTCAAAGCTTCAAGGTATGTGGGGAATTGTCTGCTCACTTAGTTTAGGACAGTGAACATGTTTTAACGAAGTGCCTTCTCCAAAGCATGAGGAATATCTAATAAACAATTCTTTTCTTTTGTTCTGAGCTTATGAAAGTGATAGAAACAAGAAGTTGTATTTTTATACCAACTTATCACTAGTAAAAATCCCAAGTACAGCATATATTTTGATACAGCCTCATTTTTAAGCTGGTAAATACAACACACATTTTATGCAAAGTTAGGTCTCACAAAGAGTAGTGATTGATTATTGTAGTTTTGGTTAAAAACAGAGTTTTGCCCTTGGTTCTCCTTCAACTAAAGTTGAGAAACCTTTAACATTCATCTAACCAAGTGGTCGAGACTTCAGCTAAACATTGCACAGGAGAATGTTACCACTTAACTCCAGAAGCAAATCCTTCAATACTGCATTTACATATCTTAAATGCTGCAGTAATATTTCAAATTGGAGTAATTACCATGGTCCTGATAATTATTTGGAGTTGTTAAAGTAGATGTTGGCTTTCATTTGGATGGAGTGATTTCCGGATTGCAAATGTGGAAGTAAACATAACAAACAGGAAGTAGTCAAAAAGCAGATGCCAGGTATTGGTGGAGCTGGGACGTGGTAGGGGCCAAGGTAGGAGGGAGAAGATTGTAATGAGGATGCCAGTCACAGATCTTGCTGGGTTGAAGATTCTGGTGATTAGTTGTTAAAGATTGATGAAGTGAATATTGGAATTCAAAGTGTGTGTGTGAAAGATTATGGGGACTTTAGTGCTGTAATGTACTGTACTGCTGCAGGAGCTAATTTTCATGGCATTTATACCCTGGGTACATATGCCTATGACAATAAACTTAAACTTGATACTTGAAATTAAGAAAGTTGGGGGTTCAGAGGTCACAGGGATTTAAGGACTGGAGATTTTCGAAGGGGTTGGTTGGTGGGTGTAAGTGGATTCAAATTGTAAGATAAGATCTTTATTAGTCACATGTACATCGAAACACACAGTGAAATGCATCTTTCTGCGTAGTGTTTGGGGGGCAGCCCGCAAGTGTTGCCATATTTTCGGCGCCAACATAGCATGCCCACAACTTCCTAACCTGTATGTTAATTCCCATCAACCCTCCTCCAGATTCTACCATTCCACTACATAATAGAGGCAATTTACAATGGCCAATTAACCTACCAACCTGCGCATCTTTAGGATGTGGGAGGAAACCAGAGTACCTGGAAGAAATCCAAGCAGTCAAAGGCAGAATGTGCAAGTTCTGCATGGATAACACCAGACATCAGGATTGAACCTAGCTCTACTAGCCAGAGCACTGTGCACCCTTAATGCAGGAAAAGTAACGTCTGTGTTTTCATCTTCTTGCTTCCCATAGTCCAGAGTTGCAAATACTTATACTTTCTCAATTCATTACAATCTATTCATATCAACCTTCTTTTTCCACAAGTCTTTATGAATTTATTGAATATTTTCAATGTCTTTTGTTTATATTTGGATTTCCAGCAGTTGTGGTATTTTGCATTTGTACTAATTTTAACAAACATGTACACTGACCTCTAAATATCTTTGAGACTTCACTGTTTTTTCTTAATTTTCACCACTTAAAATATACACAGATCTACCAATTTTGGCCCAGATCAGTTGAGCTCAGTTCCCTGCACTGAAATCCATTTGCCTCAGTTTTAACTATTTAATCAAATATCAGTCTCTTTTTGTGATGATAAGATAAGATATCTTTATTAGTCACATGTACATCGAAACACACAGTGAAATACATCTTTTTGCGTAGGGTGTTCTGGGGGCAGTCCACAAGTGTCGCCACGTTTCTGGTACCAACATAGCATTACTACAACTTCCTAACCCATACATCTTTTGGAATGTGGGAGGAAACCAGAGCACCTGGAGGAAACCCATGCAGACACGGGCAGAACATACAAACTCCTTACAAACAGCGGCCGGATTTGAACCCAAGTCGCTGGCGCTGTAAAGCGTTACGCTAACCGCTACACTACCGTGCCTGCTCACTGTGCATCTGTCTCACCGTGCCACCTTTTAGCTGCTAACTTTCCTGGGACCAACATTAACTAAAAATAAACCTGAACAAATGGACTAACACAACCTTCTTAGAAGAGTGTAGTCACCTGCACACGTCTCATCTCTGCTAAAATCAGCAGTGCAAGAGTTCTCTATTTGACATGAAGTTTTTGGATTTGACATTTTAAAAAGTTTGTGTTCTGACCACTCAAACCATTCTGTGTGTTAAAGTTACTCTCATGATTACCAGATCCTTGCAATAAATACAATATTTTAGGTTTTATTTGTGGCTTACATATGCATATCTCTTCTGGTATCTCTCCATCTTATTGGTCTTTCTCTTCCAAGGAAGTTTCAGCTATGTGTCTTGCATAAAAGGGCAGATCATCACACTATAATAACCTCTAATGAGATCACTTTAACCATTTTTCTATTGAATCGGAAAGGATTGAACTTGTGTCAAACTTCTTGTTTATATCTGACTGCTGTTCTGTGACTTCTCCCATTCCCCCAACCCATCATTGCAGTAAGTTATGCAATTCTCATTGTCAGTTGCTTTAGCTAGGGATTTCCCATTCAGCATCATAGAATCATGGAGTCATACAGCATAGAAACAGGCCTTTTAGCCCACTATGTCCATGCTGACCATCAAGTGTCTCTCTATACTTATCCCACTTGGTATATTTATATTTTACATTTGTTGTTAGTCCAATATATCACTGTTGGGCAATTTTCCCCCTCATCCAGTACTAATAACCAGGAGTTGCCATAAAGTTATAGAGGAATACAAGCCCTTTGGCCCAACGAGTCCATGCCAACCATGGTGCCCCCCCAGCTAGTCCCAATTTCCTGCGTTCGACCCATAGCCCTCAAAGCCCCACCCCTACGTACCTCTCCAAGTGCTTCTATGATACTATTGTACCTGCCTCAACCACTTCTTCTGGCAGCTTGTTCCATATACTCGCCATCCTCTGCGTAAAAAGTTGCCCCTCAGGTCTCTATTAAATCTTTCCTCTCTCACCCTAATTCTATGTCCCCCAGTTTTGGAAAAGACTGTTACTATCCACCTTATCTATGCCTCTCATAATTTTAAACATTTCTATAAAGTCACCCCTCATTCACCTACATTCCAAGGAATAAAGACCTAGCCTAGCCAATCTTTCCCTATAACCCAGGCCATCTAGTCCTGGCAACATCCTTGTAAAATTTTTCTGCAGTTTTTCCATTTTAACTACTTCTTTCTTAAAACAGGGCGACCAAAACTGTACACAGTAATCTAAGTGCGGCCTCACCAATGACTTATACAACTGCAACATAATGTCCCAACTCCTATACTCAATGCCCTGACTGATGAAGGCCAGCATGCTAAACACCATTTTCACCGCCTTGTCTATCCGTGACAACGCTTTCAACAAACTATGCACTTATACTCCTAGGTTCCTCTGTTCCATTACACTCCCTGCTGCCCTACCATTCATATAAGTCCTACACTGGTTTGACTTTCCAAAATGCAACACCTCAGACTTTTCTGTATTGAAATCCATTTGCCACTCCTCGGTCCACTTCCCTAACTGATCAAGATCCCCCTGTAATCTGCAATAACCTTCTTCACTACCAACAACACCTCCTAATTTCGTGTCATCTGCAAACTTACTGATCAAGCCTTCTGCATTCGCATCCAAATCATTTATATAAATAATGAATAACAAGGGTCCCAGCACCGACCCCTGTGACATACCACTAGTCACCAGCCTCCATTCCGAGAAACAACCTTCAACCACCACCCTCTGCTTCCTACCTCCGAACCAATTTGAGGAGATGACCAAAAATGACTGGCATAGATCATGTTGGTCATTGTTGACTTCTTTATTCCTATGATGGCTTTGAATAGATTTTCTTTGGTTTATAAATAATTAATAGCCTGCAAATTGGCAAAGTGTAGCGACTCACCGTCCGGTCAGGCAAACCAGCTTGGCAGTCGGGTCGTGCAGCGTCAGAGCGACGAGGCCTAAGATGGCGGCGGGCCTCGTCTTTCCTGAGCGATGGGGAGAACCCGCGCACGGGAAAGACTTGATGACGTAGTACTTACGTCATTGCCGGTTGCATTGGGCGGGAACAGTCTCCCTTAAAAGGCCCGCTCAAGGAGGGAAAATAAACCAGTTCTTGTTTGACAATCCTTCGACTAGCGTCTTGTTTTATTTTGCAGTAGCAACTGCTACATTGGTGACCCCGACGGTCCAAACGGATTTTGGACCCGCGCAATGGACGACAACGCAGCAGCCAACGCAGTGGCCCTCAAGCTGCCCGCCTTTTGGACACTTTCGGCCCAGCGTCTGGTTTGACCAGGCGGAAGCACAATTCCACCTTCGGCAGATCACCTCCAACTCCACGAAGTACTACCATGTGGTTAGCTCTCTGGACCAAGAGACAGCCGCCCAGGTCGGAGACTTCATCCAGTCGCCTCCAGAGGAAGATAAGTACCCGGCTTTCAAAGACCTTTTGATTTGGACCTTCGGCCTCTCCCGTCGTGAGCGCGCCGGCCGCCTGCTTCATCTGGATGGCCTGGGGGACGGATCCCCATCTGCCCTAATGAATGAGGTGCTGGCATTGGCCGAGGGACACAAGCCATGCCTGATGATTGAACAGGCCTTCCTCGAACAGCTCCCTGATGACATCCACCTGTTGTTAGCTGACGCCGACTTCAGCAACCCCCGTGAGGTAGCCGCCCGGGCAGATGTCCTGTGGAAGGCCAAACGTGAGAGTGGTTTGTCTGTCAGCCAAATCACCAGGCTGCGAGCCCAACGCCCGCCTTGCCCAGTCCCAGCAACCGAGCAGCCACACCCCAGGAACACAGACGACGACACGGGTGACCAGCTGTGTTTCTACCATCAGAGGTGGGGTGCGGAGGCCCGTTGATGCCGCCCACCCTGCAAGTTTCAGGGAAACGCCAGGGCCAGCCGCTGCTGATGGCTACAGTGGCTGGCTGCCGACAGAGCCTCCTCTTCGTTCAGGACAAGAAATCTGGACGGCGTTTCCTCATTGATACCGGAGTGGAGGTCAGTATTTTGCCCCCGACCGGCCGCGACACTCGTAACAGGCCACCAGGTCCTCTAATCAATCCTGCCAACGGTACAACGATATGGTCTTTCGGCTCCCGTACACTTCAATTACAATTCGGCGGCAGCCGTTTTACCTGGACCTTTACCCTTGTCACCGTCGCCTGACCACTCCAAGGAGCCGATTTCCTTCGGGCCCACAACCTGTTAGTCGACCTGCGAGGGAAGCGGTTAGTCCACTCTAGCACTTTCCAGACCTATCCCCTGGGAGAAATCAGCCTACCAGCCCCGCACCTGGACTCCATTTCCCTTTCTGACAACGATTTCACCAAGCTTCTAGCCGAATTCCCATTAATTTTGGCACCTTCATTTAAAAATTCTAGGCCCAAACACGGGGTACGACACCACATCATTACTACAGGGCCACCCCTTCATGCCCGAGCACGACGATTACCTCCAGACAAGCTCTGCCTAACAAAGGAAGAGTTCCGTCACATGGAGGAGCTGGGGATTGTTCGCAGGTCAGACAGCCCCTGGGCCTCCCCCCTGCACATGGTCCCCAAAGCCACCAGAGGGTGGAGGCCCTGCGGCGACTACCGCAGGCTGAATGACGCCACCACCCCGGACCGCTATCCCATCCCTCACATCCAGGACTTCGCAGCGAACTTACACGGGGCCCGCATCTTTTCCAAAGTGGACCTCGTTCGGGGATACCACCAAATCCCGGTCCATCCGGATGACGTCCCCAAAACTGCGATTATCACCCCATTCGGCCTGTTTGAATTCCTTCGAATGCCGTTCGGCCTTAAGAACGCTGCGCAGACTTTCCAGCGGCTGATGGACGTGGTAGGCCAAGACCTGGACTTCGTGTTCATTTACTTAGATGACATACTGATCGCCAGCTGTAACCGCCAAGAACACCTCTCCCACCTCCGCCAGCTGTATTCCCGTCTCCGCGATTTCGGCCTCACGATCAACCCATCCAAGTGCCAATTCGGACTTGACTCTATCAATTTCCTCGGTCACAGAATCACCAGCGACGGGGCAACACCCCTACCGGCCAAGGTAGACGTTATCCGCCATTTTGCCCACCCCGACATGGTCAAAGGCCTACAGGTATTCCTTGGGATGGTCAACTTTTACCATCGGTTCATCCCTGCAGCAGCCTGTATCATGCGCCCTCTGTTCTCGCTGATGGCTGGTAAGGGTAAGGACATTACCTGGACTGACGAGGCTGCGGCTGCCTTCGTTAAGGCCAAAGACGCCCTGGCAGACACCACGATGCTTGTACACCCTAGGACAGACGTCCCAACCGCCCTCATGGTGGACGAGTCCAGCACAGCGGTGGATGGGGTACTGGAACAGCTAATCGAAGGCCGCTGGCAACCCTTGGCATTTTTCAGCAAGCACCTTAGACCACCCGAACTGCAATACAGCGCTTTTGATCAGGAACTTCTAGCACTGTATCTGGCGGTGCGGCATTTCCGATACTTTCTAGAAGGCAGGCCTTTCACCGCTTTCACCGATCATAAGCCTTTGTCCTTTGCCTTCTCCAAAGTCCCCGATCCCTGGTCAGCTCGTCAGCAGAGACATTTATCCTACATTTCCGAATTCACAATAGACATCCAACATGTCTCCGGAAAGGATAATGTCGTTGCTGATGCACTTTCCAGACCGACCATCCACAACCTGTCCTTGGGTGTCGACTACACGGCCCTAGCTGACGCGCAGCAAGCTGACGACGAGCTGCCCAGCTACAGAACCGCAGTCTCGGGCCTGCAGCTCCAAGATTTCTTGGTTGGTCCAGGTCAGCGGACCCTACTTTGCGACATCGCGACAGGTCAGCCCCGCCCTATAGTCCCTGCAGCCTGGCGGAGACACGTTTTCGACTCGGTACATGGGTTGGCGCACCCGTTCATCAGATCAACTGTCCGACTGGTCGCCAGCAAGTTTGTCTGGCATGGCCTGCGCAAACAGTTCAGTGAGTGGGCCAGGACTTGTCCACACTGCCAGACATCGAAAATCCAATGACATACCAAAGTCCCGCCACAGCAGTTTGAGCCTACCCATAGAAGGTTCGACCACATACATGTCGACCTCGTGGGCCCTCTGCCGGTTTCAAGAGGAGCCCGGTACTTCCTTACCATCGTGGACTGGTTCACGAGGTGGCCAGAGGCAACCCCCCTGACTGACATCACGACTGATTCCTGCGCATGGGCGCTGCTCACAACTTGGGTCTCACGTTTTGGTGTTCCGGCCCACATCACTTCAGAGAGAGGCACCCAATTCACTTCCAGTCTCTGGGCTGCATTAGCGAACCTGCTAGGGATGCAGCTGCACACCACCACGGCCTATCATCCTCAATCAAACGGGTTGGTGGAACGTTTTCACCGCCATCTGAAATCAGCCTTGATGGCCCGCCTCAAGGGTCCTAACTGGGTTGACGAGCTGCCTTGGGTCCTGCTCGGCATACGCACTGCCCCCAAAGAAGACCTCCGCGCTTCGTCAGCTGAGTTTGTGTACGGGGCACCCCTAGTTGTCCCAGGGGATTTCATACCTGCCCTTCGAGACCAAGGGGAACAACCCCCAGCAGTCCTACAAAGACTGCGCGAGAAGCTTGGCAACTTGGCCCCGATTCCCACCTCACGGCACGGTCAAGCCCCATCCTGCCAGCCCAAAGAACTATGAGACTGTAAGTTTGTTTTCGTTCGCGGGGCACACCTCGGGTGCCGTTGCAACGACCATATGAGAGACTGTTCCGAGTCATAAGGAATAATGGATCCACCTTTATTTTGGACGTTGGAGGCAGGGAACAGGTTTTCACGACGGACCACCTCAAACCGGCCCACTTAAATCTGCAACAACCGGTCGAGGTTTCAACGCCGCAACGCAGAGGCTGGCCCCCTAAGCGGCGACTAACACAGCCCGCGGACCTTGGGGACTGTATCGCCGGTTCTGGGGGGGGTTGTGTAGCGACTCACCGTCCGGTCAGGCGAACCGGCTCGGCAGTCGGGCCGCGAGGTGTCGGAGCGACGAGGCCTAAGATGGCGGCGGGCCTTGTCTTTCCTGAGTGACGGGGAGAACCCGCGTGCGGGAAAGACTTGATGACGTAGTACTTACATCATTGCCGGTTGCATTGGGTGGGAACAGTCTCCCTTAAAAGGCCCGCGCAAGGCGGGAAAATAAACCAGTTCTTGTTTGACAATCCTTCAACTAGCGTCTTGTTTTATTTCGCGGTAGCAACCGCTACAAAAGTAATAATAAATCTACATTTAGAATTAAATTTGAAAACAAAATTGCTCAAATCCTGGATCTGCCAAAATAAGTTCTAAGAGAATAGTTGAGCATTGTCATATCTTGGTATGTCTTGCAGAGATGGAGAGGGCCCTCAATTGGATCAATGATTTATGAGTGGCTATTCTTTCTGACAAAAGCCCGAAATTGAAGTGCCCTTTCATCTTTCTCCAACGTTTCTGGCAGACTGTTTTTCTTAAAGTGGTTAATGTGTATGGACTGTCAATTGTGAAATCTAAGTTTGAATTCTGCTCTTGACCATTTCTACACCTATAATCTATCACAGAGCAGTCTTGGACATCTTTAGTCAGTTGCCTTGGTGAAGGTGAGAAAGCTGAGAAATGGAGAAGAGTTCATTCACATCTCACACCATTACATGGGATTGGAGTTTACCTTGAGGAACAAAAATAAATTACAACAGCAAAAAAAAAGATGCTTAACTCTGAAAAATCTTCCCAACCTTGAAACACTTGATTTGCAATAAGAAAAAGAACTTTGCAAGGGGAAAATTATAATCATAAGGATTTAGAAACATGAAAAGAAAATCAAGACACCATAAAAACTGTTTAATTAATAGTACTTGTGTTGCTGTTATGAATTCAAATGCCAGACCAGACCTTGAGCACATAATCCTAGCTGACATTCCCTGCAGAACTAAATCTATTGTTAGAAGTATCGTATTTTAGCTGATAATTTAAACCAAAGGCCAATCAGTCTATTTGTCGGGATGTTAAATCCTACTGCATAATTCAAAAACAAGGACTTGTCTCAGCTAACTCGATAATATTGGTTCATCTACTAAAACTACCAAATACAATGACTTGGCCAACCATCTAATTACTCCTTGTAGGATATTGGCTGACATTACTGCAAACCAACAGAAATAATGCATTTAATTAAATCCTTTGAGATGATCATGATTGGATACTATATAAATAGTAGTATTATTCTTAAACATTTGAACTCAGAAAAAAACATTTTGGCCAGCACTGGAAATAGATGGAGTCACACACTGCACTAACATTTCACTTACCAGGATACAAAAGTTACATAGGCAACTTCCTTTAGTGTCACTTCTGTGTCATTTGAACGTTTATGGACTCTGGTGGAAAAGAAGTGTAGCAGAGTTTCTTCCTTAGATACTTCAGAATCTATACAAAATGGACTCCGTTAGTCCATGTAGACGCCATGATACTCTTTAGACTTCTGCCATGCAACTGCAATAATGGATGGACCTATGAGCCCATCTCCAACATGATTATTTGACTTGGAAAGTGAAGAAAATAGTTAAGTCTTTAAACCTTACTAAAGGGAAAAAAAAGCAGAAGAAAATCGCCAATATTACTTATGGATAAGTTAAAATAAAATTAAGGAAGGAGCATTGGAGTAAAGGGGAAAGAGAGATAACACAAGATTATTAGAGTACAGCAACCTGATATCAAATGTTTTATTTTCTTGGGAGGTTTAAACTTTTCTAAAGGCCAAGCAATGAAAATAAAAAAAAACTGCAGATGCTGTAAATCTGAAATAAAAATAGATTCTGATGAAAGGTCTTTGACCTGAGACATTGACTCTATTTCTCTTTCCACAGATGCTGCCTGATGTGATGCGTATTTCCAGTATTTTCTGTTTTTTATTAAAGGCCTAGAAGGTCTCTGAAAAACAATAGAAGTAATGCATTTAATCCTCAGTTGACTTGTTGTGGATAAATTTGCTCTAAAACCTAGGTGAAGCATTGGAGAAATGCTTGGGTTTCTTATCTGCTTCTACATGTTATTCTCATGCATACATATTCACACAGTCTTGCACATGAACACAGATATCCACTTTCTCTTGGTTGGAAGAGAGTATGTGGATGTCACAAGATGAAGAGGGTAGGTCTTGTTTGTACAGTTTCAATCAATGTTCAAAGGTGAATAGTATCCAACTAATCACATAAATCTATGGCACAGAAGGCAGCCATTCATTTAACCCATTATGGTACAGACCAGCAAAAAATAAACTGCTGGAAGAACCCAGTGGGTCCATCAGCATCTGTAGAGGCAAAGGGATAGTTGATGTTTCACGTTGCGACATCTGCCCCAGAGAACATCTGCAGTGGCTTGTGTCTCCATGATACAGACCAGATTCGTTTAGATCAAATATCATGTTGACAGCAATGGATCAAACACCTTCAGGACAGGAACTGATGGGAGAAAATTAGCAAAAGAATAGAGCTGCTTAATTTTTAAAAACATTTTAATATGTTTTTAAACATTAATTGTAATTGTATAGGATTTATATTGTAATAATAAAACTATACAGTGAACTTATAACTGGAATATTAGGCCAGATTTCAGGAAATCCATGCAATAGCTAAAGAATATCACAGTGTGGTCAATACAGAGAGATGACAATTATTTTGAGAGGAATTAACAAATGGAATGAATCGGTACTTAAGCAGTTGCCGCTTCAATTATGAAATCGATTCCAAATCCACACATTAGATAACAAAAGAAACAAAATTGTGGAAATAAGTTCAATGGTTCGCAAAAGAATAAAATCCAGACTTCCTTTATTTCAGCATCGCACAAATAAATACAAGTTTTGTTTTGCAATCACATCATGTTCATGAATGTAACATTTATTACAGCTAAGTAACAGCAAGCAGTTCAGCAAATATGTTTTAATCAGTTAATTAACAGCACCTATATCCGAGTGGATCAATTTGGCAAAAGAACGTTTCTTCATGAAGTTCAAAGCAGTAAAAAATAAAGTGGTTGGAGATGGTATGCAAGGTTAGGGCAGCCACATTTTACCCTTACAACTGAGAGAAAAATATATATATATAATTTTTCATTAACAAAATTTCATTTAATATGTGCATCTGAAACATAATGTGCATCAGTTTGCATTTGTACATTCACTAATAAAGATACTGAGATTCATTTCACAAATAACATTTAATAAGAGGAAATATAATTGATAAGATACTATTTTGAACTCCTAGAGTGCCACATCATGTTATGCCCTGACTGCTTTTATTGTCAAATTTAAATAGTTTGCTTGAGTCTATTTAAAACTACAATTTGTTTAAATGTTCTCAAAGGGATTGTCTCAAATTATTGCTTCCCCCGATGCTCAGAGCTTAGATATACTACAGCTTTAAGTCAGATAACAGCAAGGTTAAGTTGCATTTCATTCTCAACAATAAGCCATATTCTCCATTAACAGCTTATGTAGCAGATCAAACTGTGAAGCACTCATTGTCTTTTTTAATCAGGTTTTTGGTAGCTCTGCTTCCCAATGGAAGCTATTAAACAGTATTACAAATAAACCTGCAAAGCAACAGTATATTATTAAGGGAAGCAGTTTTGTTTTAAATACAGGAAGATTATTTTTAAAAGTATCCTGAAATATGGCCAAGCAGAGGGATATTTATACCATTTTCAGCCCTTTTTTTCTATTTCAAGCAGTCAATATCGGCATTAAACATCAACAATAAGATGTAGTTTGATCGGATACAGTGTAAAGCTTCCCGCAGGCTGGTCGAGTATAGACGTCTGCTTCAACCACAACAGAGTGACATTTTTAATTTCCTGCATCAGTCATCCATGTGGTCTTTCTAAGTGAGATTGCCAATTTATTACTAACCTGTGCCAAATTAGGAAAAGTTTGTGATATGTGCTTTTGCCCACCAGAAACTGGATTAAGACTGTTCAAACTCATTTCATGTAGGACCCTTGGCATTAGAAAGGTGTAAAGGACTTTTATCCTCACAGTCTGTTGGAAAATAACCTTTGGTCCCAGACATGAAAATCCTGTGTCTTTCTGCACAAACTGGCTAAATTCTATCGTTAGAAAGATTCATGCATAGTAATAACATATTATTCGAGGAATTGCTACAGTACTTTTCTATAACAGCCCTCACTAACTTGCTTGTATTAACAATTCTGATCCAGTCATGAATTTGATAATCAGTCTATTACACTCAAAGTTCCTCAAAATACTGTTTTATTTTTGTATTTATTCAGTATTATTCAGTTATTAAATTTATGTTCAGACAGTAAATGATCTAACATAGCAAATGATCAAAGTAAATGAAGAATAAGACAGTTAATATAAAATGAATAAAAATGAAATGTACTTTATTTGATATTAATTGTCTTATTGTACATGAATGTAGTCTTTCAGTGTCTCTTTATCCACCAGGTTTTTTTTCACATTCTCCACAAGCCCGTTTACAAATAAACTGTTTTCCTCAAGCTAGACTTGGGTCAATTGTTCAAGCCACAGTAATGCTGAAATGAAAATAATTCCTTCAAAATGCTCTTTTACTATAATACTGTGGGTTGAATTGAGACATTAGTTGGGTTTGACCTGTGGAATAGGTTTTAGCCCCATTTGTGTTCTGTTACTGATTTGATCCTCAGAACAAGTAGTGCAGCACAAGGGATTTCCAGTGAGAATGATATAATGCAGAGCAGCCAGAGACCAAGACAGCAATCCATGAACCCCTATAGCAAGTTGATAAGATATATTTCAGAAGCAGATTGTTCCTGGAATTTCAGTTGCAGGGCAAAAAGGGAAAGACTAAGATAAAAATAAATGTAGAGCTTAAAATTGGTTACAAGTTACGCATTATTCAAACCTTTCCTTTTTTCCATCTGCCACCAGGAAGCTTCCCCTGACAGTTCAAATCACACAGGGTTGTTCATTCCTAATAGCAGACTTGTCACAACTAAATTGGGCAGTTCTGTTATCAAGAACAAGGAGCTTTTAATGGTTCCTGCCAGCCAGCATACATGATTTATTTTTCAGTCCCATTAACTTGCACATACGACAGCAACTACCAGGAAAGCACAGTCCCACTTCAACCACAAATCAAAAATGAATGAATCCTTAACTACACACTAGTGCCCAAAGTGTTTAGGTGGGAAGACAGTGCTTAGGTAATTGGATGCAAAATTTGAGACAATCCCTTTGAGGGTTTATATATTTGTTTTATGTTTTCCCAGATGCCTGTACTTAGGAATTTATTGTTATCCTTTTGAATCCCCAAATTATACTGTTATTCTATTTTGTGCTAAGTATATTAACATGATTACTTAAAAAATCAATTTTTTGAAGCAGAGTAAGAAATGTAACATTTCCTATTTGCTTTTGGAGAAGCGAATTAACATTAGCAAGGGAGATTCAGTAATGGAGTAAAACAGGTAACAGCAGACGGGGAGCCTGTTTCACATCTCTTGCAATTTTTATTTCCACTGAAATGAATGGAAATAAAATCAGGACAGATGTTAAGCAGCCTGTAGACTTGCTGGATTTTAATTTTCCAGCAATGTCAGGTCACTTGATTGCCAGTGTCTGAGAAATGGCTCGAGCCCTACTGTGTGTTAACAATCAGTGGAGCTTCCTAACATCAACTAAACAAATTGAGGAATTTTGTGCTATACATTTATACCAGTTACATATCATACTATGTTGTTGCACTTCACATGTGATCTTGACAGGAGTATGTGACAAGTGTCTTCCAATGCTGTTCCTTATACCATGTTCAAACTCTGGTCTTAAAAAGCTGATGCTTAATTCATTTTAACATTTTATATTGTCCAATTTATTCACTGCCTCACAACACTATTCTACACAAGAAGTTATTACACAAAATTAGGGTGCTGCAAATGGAAATGTTAGCGGGGATTGAGCACTAGATAAGGAGAGAAAACAGAATAAGAGTACTGGAGTCTTTTTTGAGTTGGTCAGTGTAATTTGTGGGGTCCCAGGATCAATGCTTGGGCCTCAGCTCTTTACAGTCAATGTCAATGAGTCAGGTGAAGGAAAAGACTCTAAAATATTCAGATCTGCCAATAACAGAAAGCTGAGTGGGAAATGAGTGGCAAAATATAATGAAGCTAACAAGAGTTATGGGTTGCCTCAGTTAGTGGATAGGCATGGCAGTCAGAATATTACAGACATAATTTGTACAGCTTGGCAGAAAATGTACCAATACATAGTAATTTTTGAAAAGGAAAAGACCGGGAGATGGCGCTATTAAGAATGACCTATGTATCTTTGACAATGAATCAGAGAAAACCAAACTTGCAGGTACAGCAAAAAAAAATTAGGAAATCAAGTAGCAAATGTGTTAATGCACTGAGGCATCTGGATTTATACAAATTAAGCTATATTACATAGGGATCAGAATATAATAAGGGCGTGAGAAATTTTCAGCATAGGGAAAGGTATATTAAACATATGATATGCAGTGGGCTGGGACATGTTTAGTGTGAGAATCTGCAGGTACATACTTCTAATGTACATGAAGTCCAAGGCACAGCATGCAATAGAGGATTCCTTACATGTTTAATGTGCACACAGGTCATTCCTACACTTGCTCCATCACTGGAAAAAAAGATAGGTCAGAGCATGGGGTGAGGTCACAATGGAGAGGCCCATGGTTGCTATGGGAGCATCAGGGCATCAGTCCAAGGGAGGGGCAAATGGGGTATTGAGAGCTGGGTCACTACACCCAAGGAGGGGTGCTCAGGGATGTGTATAAAAGGATTTATCTGCAATTACAATCTCATGTAATCGTGTGGTGGATAGTGAAGGTTGAGATGTAGATGTCAGTGTAGTTGAGATGTCAGGATCATGGTTGAGTGAGTGGGGGTGGAGTTAAATATAGATCAACAGTGAGATTTTAATCATATAGTACCTTCTTGCAGCTGATTCTTGGTGTCAATCTCCAAGCCATTCAAACTGCAAGTACTCATCGCTAAGGCCTGCTTCTACATGTGTGACCTGCACCATCCATGGGACATGTACAAGTGAATGAATTTTGAGGCTGAGGCTCCCAGATGAATAATTTTAGCCTTGGGCTCGATTGTGCAGATCCAGATGCCTCAGAGTGTTAACATATCAAACACATGAAGAACTTGGAAGCATAATTATGTATGTCATAATGGACACAGTCACCAATCCATTTGGCAATGAAATTCTATGTAGCACACAACCATTGTGCTTTGTGGTAGAAGATCTAGGCCAAGGATTCTTGCTGCAATTATAGGTAGCCTTGATGAGAATATACCCGGAGTAATGTGAAATGACTTTTCTCCTTACCCAAGGAAGGATAGACTTGCCTTAGGTAGATGGTTCACTAGATTGATTCCTGGGATCAGATGTTCAAGAGAGATCTAGATTACCCACAGCTCGTAAGAATGAGAGGTGAAACATGTAAATCTCTTAAGAGGCTTGACACAGCAATAATAAAGTGATTATTCAAAGGTATCTATAACTTTTACTTATTTATTTCCTTTTTCAGGATCTGGGCATCTCTGGCTAGGACAGCATGTATTGTCCATCTCCAATTGCCCTTTGGGTAGGTGGTGGTAACAACTGAGTGGCTTATTAGGCCATTTTAAGAGTCAACGACATGGGATGAGTCACATGTAAAGCCAGGCCAAGTAAGGATGGCATGTTTCCTCCCCTGAAGGATGTTAGTGAACTGGATGGGTTTTGTGGTCTTTATTACTAAAACTCCAGATTATTAACTGAATTTAGATTCCACAGCCATGGCCACAGCTTGAACTCAGATCTCTGGATTGCCAGCTAGGTAGCTTTACTGCAGTGCCACTGCCATACACAGTCTCAAAGTTGGGGATAGTTATAAAGGTTATAGATGAAAAGATAATTCTTCCATCAAAGGGGTGTGAATCATTAGAAATCCCCACCGCTAAAGGCTGCAGATGCTGATCTGTTGAACATTCTCAAGACAGACAAATATAGATTTTTGGATACTAGAAGGATCAAGGGATGTCAGGATAGAGCAGGTTGATTTAGTTGAGGTAGAAGAACAGCCACGATGTTATTAAATGGCAAAGCAAGCCTGAAAATTTAATTGGCCTATTCCTGCTCCTTTCTCTTATACCGTATAACAAAACAGAATTCCTAGTTTATGCCTGTAGACCATTTCAAAATGTGTTCCTAGAAAATATTAAGAATTCAGAATTGTGGAACATTTTGTTCAAAGGGAAGTTCAAAATTATTTTGAAGGGATGAAGGTTATATCTGTCTCGTAGGGGGTACAGAAATAGTAATCAGAATAAAATACCATTAAATGAAGCAAGCACCTATATATGCACCATCAAGTGTAATGATTTTTTTAAAATGTAAAATGGGCTCCTTTTAACCAAAAACTGTGGATAATTTATCTGAAAGTAGTCATAACTAGCTCTTGGAGCTGTAAAATCATTCTGTAAAACGCAGATCAAGAGAGAGATAGAAACAGCTACATACTGGTAAATTTTTTAATCTTTAACTTGCAATGAGTTTAAAATCCATCCGTCTTTGGATTCTGCAGTTTTTAAAAGGAGGCTTACAACAGTTTTTTGGCTGAGGTTTCCCCAGCACCAAACTTTATTTTTGTGTTCACCAGAGAATTGCTTTATAGCTATATCTTCTATTTGAAATATATTGATTATGTAGACTTGTGGTTTTAATAGAGCTGGTGAGCATTGCAGACCTGCAAGCTGAGTTTCACTGGACAACATGCACGAGAATAATGCAAGTGATGCAGGATGTTGGCAATTAGTATCATTAAGACAGTACTAAGGACAAAGAAAGGAGATAGCTGATGGCTGGATTGCCTGGATGGCTGAAGTGTGTTCCAAAATACTGATTGCTAAAAACCTGCCACAATACCAAGACTAATAGGCAATGGAGCTTTAAGGGAGTTCTGCAGTTTCTCTACCAATATTCATGAGATGGTGAATCAAAGAAATCGGCAGAAGATAACAATTTCCCCTCATTGAACATTGAATGTAAGTAAGACACAGACTGGCAAAGCTACAAGATAATTAATAATGTGAGGATTTCTTGCATTGCAATTTCCACTTGGAATATATCATACACCTCACAGTGATGCAGAATCATTAGCATGCAACATTCCGAATGCTGTGACAAGTTTGTGCTCAGTTCTTAACCCATTGGATAGCTAACTGCCAGAGTCTTGACTTATTCTAGAAGAAAGCATATTGCCCTTTACTCTGCCGTCATCTGCTATTCTTAATTTGAAGCCATGCAAACCTTTTGTTTAAACATGGTTCGATATGGCAGAGTTGTGTCATCTTAATGTAATACCAATACAGTCCTGTATGTGGCAGTATAGAGGTTACTGAATTTAATTCTGCCTAAAAATACTGGTTGAAAAAAGAAATTAGGAAATAAAAGGCATGTACAGCAATATTTACCACTTACGCACAATCTATGTTTAACTTCCTTGACACAAAGAACAATTTGTCTTAAAACTTCCTTGACACACAGAACAATTTGCCTTACAAGAACCAACAGCATGTCTTACTTAGCTTCCAAATAGTGTCTCCTGTAAAAAATGTTTTACTTTGACAAAATAGCCTTCTTTTCAATGCTATTACAATTAAAATATTGTAGAGCAGAATATTGGGTTAATTATGTATTCTATCTTCATGTCCTCTGCATGGATGTTCAGTCTAACTTCAAGGAAAAGCAATGCAACACTTGCTTATAGAGGTGGAACCCATTAGTGGAAGCTAGTAAGGTCAGAGGCTGTCATTGACCATAGCACAGTTTGATAGACTAGTGAAGGTACAAATTAAAGCGTGCTTGGAGCAAGGAGGTCTAGAACTTGAGCAACTGTAAATCCTGTAAAATCTTCGGATTTGGCTTTTTTTCCCCTCTTGTTGCCACAGCAACTCCGTGGGCAGCATCAAACATCAGTGCTTGTTACAGGCCTGGGAAATAAAAAGAGTAATTGAGTGCAAAGGTAGAGCAATGTTGTACATTTGAAGATAAATACAATAACTCCGAGTGAACTGTTTGTTTGTGGCTCATGCTTCATGACATCTTACCACAGTTCAGATACTAGACCATACTATTATAATGCAATATTGAATAAGCTACATTACTCCACTCTTCATAAGCACCTTGACATTGAAAGCTCATTTGTCTCAGTCCTAACTCTCACTAAATTCCATTTACCATCTCCCCGGTTCTCCCTGACCAACAGTGACTTCCACTTAAATAACGCTTCGATTTAAACATTACCTGCCTTGTTTTCTATGGCTTTACTCCTTCTTATCCCTTCCAAGCCTATAATCCTCCCAGACTAACTTGCTTCTCTCTTTCTCAGTTCTGATGAAGAGTCCCAGACCTGAAACATTAACAGCTGATCTTTCCACTTTAGGATCCGGTCCTTACATTGCTTGTCTATTTAAGTGTTTATCTAACTGTCTCTTATACGTAGTAATTGTATCTGATTCTAACATCTCTTCTGGCAGTGTGTTCCAGATATCAACCATTCTCTGTGTAAAAAAAAATTATCACTTAGATCCTCTTTAAAACTCCTTCTTCTCACCATAAACCTATGTCCTATGGGTTTACGGTGAGAGGAAGGAGTTTTCGATACTCCTACCATGGGAAAAAGCATTTAACTATCTTACCCTATCTATACCCCTCTCATATACTTCGATCAGGTCACCCTTCAGCCTCCTTCACTCCAGGGAAAACAAGCCCAGCCTATCTAATCTTTCCTAATAGCTAAAGTCCTCCAATCCATCCAATCCAAGTGAATCTCCTCTGTATTCTCTTTGGGAAAGCATATTCTATTATGGAATTCTTTTACTAATAGTAACTGGTAAATGGCTAACTTGTTATTGATGCATCAGTTCTTTAAACCCATGTCATTGGATAAAATACATCCTTGTTGGAGCACAAGGGTAAAAAATACAAAAGAAGTTCAAAGTAGATTGTACTCTAGACAATTTTAAACTTCTTTGCCCAGATTTCCTCTTTTCTCTAATTAAATTTATTATTTTTATACAAGACAGAAAGATTAGAACTACTTCAATTGGCAAATTTTAAAGAGAGAGGTTTAACTCAATACAATGGAAATTTTTTGAGACATATATTCTAATCAATGTTGTTTCAATTTTTTATTAATGCATTCACAGAATGTGGGCATCACTGGCACTGCACTGCCAACATTAATTGTCCATCTCTAATCTCCCCAGAAATGAGTTAAGTGTCCACCACAATGTTGGGTCTGCAGTTACGTCTCAGGCACAACAGGTGAGGACAACAGACTGAAAAGCAAAAAAAATCTGCAGTTGTTGGACATCTGATAAAAGGGCACCAACCTGAATCATTAACCTTGTTTCTCTCTCCGCAGATCATCCCACAGATTTATTTCCCTGCAGGAAATGAGCAAACCAGAGGGGTTCCATAACAATCCAGTCGGTGGATGGTTATCTTCACTGAGACTAGATTTGATTTTAATTTCTGGATTTATAAATTACTTGAGTTTAATTTTCCCAGCTACCATGGTGGAATTCAAACTCATATCTCTGGATCAGTAGTCCAGAGGTCTGGCTTCTAGTCCAGTAACTTAAGCATCATGTTAATTTATCCCAAATAGACATTTAATCTGTATATTTTAATTCCTTTTTGTACAAGTGTTTTCAATTTTATTTTAAAGTTTAAGAAATGCATATGCCAGAATTTAACATGCATGTATTTAGTGTGCATATCAGAACAAGACTCATCGTAACATATCTTCCATTGTCTCCATATATTACATGAGTTTGAGAATGGTCAGATTTATATCACGTTCTATTAGATCTTCAATTAACTCACATTTATTGAGGCAATATATGATGGGATAGAACAAAGGCCTCAACAAAATCCCAGATATGGTGTTAAAGAACTAGTTGTGTCCCTAGCCAAATTGTTCCTGTATAGTTACAACTGACATCATCCCTATAGAGTGAAGAACTTCCCAGTTGCACCCTGTCCACAAAAACACAGCATTCCTGCAATCTAGCCAATGACCATCACATCACCTTGTCCCTACTCATCAGTAATTAAGGGATATATGGCTGGTGAGCTATCTGGGTACACTCAACAGGTGAATGCAGTGTGCAGGTATCTTGTAAACATGGCCCAATATTGGATGGGATTTATAGCCATTCTGGAGTATGGACACTTCCCAAGGCCCATTTGTCCCACCAGCACATTACAAACCACACAAATGAACCAAGATGCTTCCTTAAACTAACAATGGAAAAAAAAAACATAATGTTGAGATGCCAATGGTGTATGCCCTTTAATTCTAGGTAATACATTAACTCAGTAAATGTATAATATTATTTTGCAGTGGGCCTTCACATGCCAGTTATCATGAATTTAATGCCATAATGGACAGGGCCTCTCAACTGCATCACTATGGTAAGATTCCTAACACTTTCCCCAACTCATGAAAATGAGACAGGCATTTCCAAATGTCATTCTGTGTTATCACTGCTCAAGCCCATAGAACAGTACAGATAACTGCAAATGTCAAGGTTCTCTTTCGGGTAAAATTTCTAATGTTTTGTTGCAGTCAATCTATTAAATGCTAGAGAGATAATCACAATAATACAGAGGGAGAGGGCAGTGATTAGTATTTGAAAAGTGTTAACACACTGAAACAAATAGGGACTTGTGAAGTTACCTTTTCCATTCCCAATCAGTTATACCCAACCTTGTCTTTCTCTACTGTTGTTTTTATCAGGAACTTAAGTTACTTTGGTAATCCATGGAGAAAAGCAGGCAGTCAACGTTTCGGGTAAGGACCCTTCTTCAGGACTGAAGATAGGAAAATGGGAAGCCCAACGTATAGAGGGGAAAAGTAGAGCACTGATAGGTGGACAAAAGAGGGGTGTCAGGTTGGGCACAAGGTGGTGATAGGTGGATGCAGGTAGGAGATAGTGATGGGCAGGTGAAGGGGAGGAGGGGAGAGCAGATCCACTGGGGGATGGGTCAAAGGTAAGGAGAGAGAGAAAAAAAGGGTAGAAGAGGCTAGGAAAGGGGAGAAGAGAAGAAGCATGGTGGTGGTGGTGGTGGTGGTGGGGCGGTGGGGGGGGGGGGGTGGTTTCATCTAGATTCCAGCATCTGCAGTCCTTTGTTTCTCTACTTTGGTAATCCTTTGATGTATTATCACGCTGACAAATCCAACACTGTCTGTGCTTCGAATTATCCTTACCCCTGCTTTCATGGGTAAAATTCCTTTGTCCCACACGAAGCATTAACTCCAATAATTAGACTGGATTTTGTGGTCAATGGGCAGTGATCTCTGCGTTACGGGCTTCACCTTTACCTGATCACAGCAGTCGATGGTGTCAGTTGAAGGGGATCCCTGGCAACCCTTCAGAGGAATGGTAGGATAGTGGTTTAGTTCCTGGACCTGCAGCTAGAGATATGGACCAGACACTAAGATTGTTGCCAGCACTGGAGACCAGGACTTCCATTGATATACAGAAGAACGAAAATAATCTCGTAAATAGTAACCATGATGTAAAAGTAACTGGATATGTAAGGGTTAATAATGTATGGCTGTTATTGCTTCAACCATGGAGTGACTATAGTTATGACTGCAAGATGTGCAGGTGCTTGGGAGTACTTAGGGCATATCTTGTTTTGCTAAAAGTTTGCTGTAAGCAACTGCCCAAGTATGTGCAACTCCACAAGTAGGAATCTTTAGATTAAGTATAAAAGGATGGACACAAACATGTAAATCTTTGAGTGGGGAACAGTACAGGACTTGGGTTACACTGTTTACTCTTTCTCTGTGTCCCTCATTCCCGCTAGTGACTCCCGTTAGCGTTAAATAATAAAGCGCTTATTGTACGTTCCTTGGTTCTGTTGTTGTCTACTTTGTTACAGTGCGGGTCAACTTTCACAATGAAGCTGCAGGAGTTTTGTGAAAATCCATCTAATTCACAAATGTTTTTCAGGGAAAGAAATCCACCATTCTTGTGTGCCAGGCCAATATGTGACTACAGATGCACCAATGTGGTTGATTTTTAACTGCCTTTGCAGTTTAGGGGAACTTAAGAATGTACAGTAAATATTTATAAATAAAGGCATTGTCAGTGAAGAAATAAAAATAGAAAATGGTGGTAAAAAATCCAAAATGTTTTTTTTTACTATTAAATAGCTAAATAACACATCCACATGCCAAAATGAATTAAAATCATTGAAACTAACAAATAAATAGTAAAAACATTTTGCCTTACCTTTTACCCAGGAGCTTATATCTCCCACTCATTGGCAGGTGACTGGTATACTTCTGGCAGGTTAAGCCTGGCACAGGCTCACGGCAGATTTGCCACCCTGAAGACCAGTGATCCTGAGGAAAATCACCCTGCCCCATTGGATTCCATGAGGAATCCACCCAAACAGTACGTGAGCAACTGCAGCCGGTTGGGACTGGGCAGAGGGGCTACCATCAACTTGGGCTGTTGCCAGCACTGGAGACTAAAACTTCTACAGATCTACAGATATGCATTACAGCCTGGTATGGAAACTCCAATGCACAGGAATGCAAGGGGCTACAGAGACTGTAGAGAGGCCATCACGAGTACAGCTCTCCCCACCATCGAGGACATCTACAAGAGGCGATGTCTCAGGAAGGTGACAGCCATCATTAAGGACCTCCACTGCCAGGCCATTCCCTCTTCTCTGCTACCATTAGGCAGGAGTTACAGGAGCCTGAAGACCCATATCTCAAGGTCAACAACAGCTTCTTCCCCACTGCCATCAGGTTCTTGAACTGATGTGGTGTAATTCTACCTCGGATTATATTTCCCTCAACTTGCACTAATGTTGTTATGTTTATTTATTCTTTCGTGTAAGTTATGTATAATGTATGTTAATTTAAGTTTATGTAATTTATTTCGTCACGTTTGTAATGGACTGTGCTGTTGCTGCAAAAAAGCTAATTTTCATGACATTTATACCCTGGGTATGTATGCCCATGACAATAAACTTGAAACTTAAAAGTTAATATCCCTGAGTAAGTCCCAGCATTGGCAATGGGCATTAGGACTGAAGATCTGCCCCATGAACATTTTCCACTGCCGTCACCATGCATTAAAGTCCAATCTATATATATATAGCATCAGACTTAAAAGCAGGTTTTCATGCATATAAAGTTTGAGAACTTAGATTTTTGTTTCCCCTTCTAGAATAGTTATACCTTTCAACTTCATGTCAGAACTATGGCTGAGGATCTAACATTAATACAGGGACAAGCAAATGTTTACAAAAATACTTATACTATTGTTAAATAACAGCAGTTCCAAATTAGCCCTCATTCAAACTCAAAGTCAAAGTTGGGTTTGTTGTCATATGCGCAAGTACATGTACGCACAGGTGCAATGAAAATCTTACTTGCAGCAGCATCACAGTCACATGGCATCATATAAGCAGCATTCACAAGAAAAACATAAATTAAACATAAGTAAAATACAATTTTTACAATATCTTCTAGACTACTTCTGTTGAATATGATAAGTATCTCTGTTGAATTTTTGACACAAGAGATTCTGCAGATGCCAGAATCTGGAGCAACACACACACAAAACGCTGGAGGAACTCCAGGCAGCATCCATGGAGAGAAACAAACAGTTGACGTTTCAGCTCGAGACCCCTCATCAGGACTGGGGCAGAAAGGTGTCAGAGATGGACCATGTAAAGCTGATGAAATTATTTGTTTCTCTCCATGGATGCTGCCTGGTCTGCTGAGTTCCTCCAGCATTTTGTGTGTGTTGAATTTTTGTTGTGCTTTCTTCAGTTCATTTTTAATACACAAACTACAAAGAAGCATCTTGTTGGACTTTGTCAACTACACAAACTTTTACTCAGGGAAGTTGCAACAGGATTGTCCAAGCAGGTCAGAAACATTGTATATGCATGGATGGCTCTTGTGACTACAATAGCATTGGCATCCGAGAATAGCAGGAAAAATAGACACTTTGCTGCAATCATTTATGTCGTGGATGGTTTCCTCTATTGATTGACAACTTTGGCTTGACAACAAATTTTGAATTCAACATGACCTTTACACATTGCAGGTTGTTTTGTGCATCACAGAAAATGAAAAGTTGAGAGAAATTAAAATAACCATCAAAACATTATATCAAATTGACCCAGTTTCCAATTTGAATCTGTTGAATCAGGCATAGATTATAGCATGAACTTGGAACATATATTAGAATTTTAGAAGACCAACATTTAATTTTACTGCATTATATTTCTCTGTCCTCATAAGTTTTGGGTAATTTAAACCCCTCCATCAGAAGGAATTCATAATGAATGCAATATACATTCATTTTATATTGCCAACAGTAATTTCAAGCACAGGATTCTCTTACTTGAGATCTGATGAAGATTTTAAAACACGAAATTAAAATTATGCCTTCTTTATTTGCCATGACTGACCTGTGAAATTTCAAATCTACCTGTTCAGATTAAATTAATTGGCAAATGTGAAATTTACCAATACATTTAGGTGACTTATCACAAAAACACATTTTAAGAGGACAGCAGATAAAATATTAAAAAACACATTTTTGAGGAACATTTGGTTGAGGGTAGGCCATTTAGTCCTACGTACCTATTCTGCCATTCAGTAAGAAGAAGGGGAAACTGTATTCAGCTAGTTTAGCTCCTTACCTTTTGTCTAGCAAAAGTCCAGTATTTCTTATATTTCTCAGGATCGAGGAGGTCATAAGACCCAGCATGAGCATACAGTCCATGCTAGGTCTCAGTGCATTCCCAATCAGTCCTATTTCCTGTAACCAATTCTCCCTCAAGTGTCCATCAACTCCCTCTGATTCTTCTGCCGCCCACCCATGCCTGGAATAATTTACAATAGCCACATATCCTACTGGCGCATCTTCGGGATGTTGGAGGAAACCAGAGCACAAAGACAGACCCATGCAGTCACAGGGAGAATGTGCAAGCTCCTCACAGACATCACTTTGTGATCAGGATCAAATTCAGGTCACTGGAGCTATGCGGAAGCAGCACTAATCGCTGTACCACTGTGTCATCTCTCTTGACGTTCGCAGCCTAGGTTACATTAACTATGACTACTACATAAAAGTGACCCATCACAAACCTAAAATGGAACCTAAATAAGTGGAAGGAAAAATGAATGATACCATTTACTAGAAATTGCCATGAGATAAAGAAACTATTGAAATAAAACTCACAGAACAATGTGATGAATGAAATCAGGAGGAGTGTGGTGCTGATGTGGATAGAGTTGGCTGTGCTGCAGTCCATTTTGTTCTTCTTGCAGGAGCAGACTTGGACTAAAACATCTGTGCTGTTGGTCAATGGGGGCTTCCCACTGTCTGTCACTACAATTGGCAAATTGTAGTTTGCTCTTTTCAGCGAATGCAGAAGGCTGAGTTGAGCATGGGTGCCTAAAAGAACAAAACAAAAATGTGAATATTGTTTGTAACATACGTGCAAATTTACTTTACTCGTCAAGGTTAGATATCAATGCTGGGTAATGGAACACTTCCACAGAGTCAGTGTTTAATCAGTGCCTTGCATTCCACTCAACTAATATCCAACGTTCAAAATGACCCCTTTGATTTTCTGGAATTAAAGAAATGTGATTAGTATAGAGACTAAACTTCCAGTGAATCTGACAAATACAGGTAATAACTCAGTTATTTTGTTTACACCTCCCAAAAATCAATCTTATCCCATTACCATCCATCTTTGCTTGCACACCATCCCTTTTGTCAATCGATCTAGTTGTCCTTTCTTCCTTCCCCTGCCTCCATCCCTGCTTATAATTCGCTCACCAATTGAACTAGATACAGAACTGGAGTTCAACATGCATACATAACCAGGAGGACAAACTACTGCTCCATTGTGTCGCTAAAATGTTCCAGTTTGAAAGAAGTTCATTGACCTGTTCACTTTGTTTCTTCCTCCACAAAACTGTCTGCTCCCGCTGTGTATTCTAGTTACTGCTTTTATTTCAGATTTCCCAGCATCTCCCAATACTTTATGCTTGTGTTGTCATTAACGTCCAGCCAAGAATCACAAAGTACATTGGGAGCTAAACTGGATAGTTCCTGAAAACGTGCACAGATCTCAATTCATGATTAATATGTTTCTGATGTGGTAGCACTCTAAATTCATGCTGCAGATGGCTGCATAAAACTAGTGCTGAAGACTGAAACTCTCAATCAGCCCCACATTTAAGGCAGCTAGCCCTAGTTAAAGATTTCCTTCACTATTGTTGCTCTTAAAGGGAAGGAGCTTCCTCCCTGAAGCTGGCCTGGCAGATGCTCATGAAAGGCAAAATATAGGGGATAACAGCCTTCACAGGATTCAGAGCTATATAGGGGGGCTTATTCTAGAAGAGATGGTGGAGTCCCTCGGCAATTGTTCAATATAGCACACTCTCAGCATACACCAGCTAGCAATCTCCATCGATAAGAATCCATACCTATCATTCATATACTCGCCTGCATCCACACATCCACAGAAGCGGAAAGTTCGAAGGAGATGTGTTGGGTAAGGTTTCTTTTACACAGAGTGATGGGTGCCTGGAATGCACTACCAGGGGTGGTAATGGAGGCAAGTACAATAGAAGTGTTTAAGAGGCTCTTAGATAGACCCATGAATATGCAGAGGATAGAGGGATATGGATCTTGTGTTGGTAGAATGGATTAGCTTAGTTAGGCGTTTAGTTACTAGTTTAATCATAGGCTGAAGGGCCAGTTCCTGTGTTATACTGTTCAATATTCCATGTTCTATACACTGCACTGTTGTCAGCCTCACAACCACATATCACACTTTGCATGGACTGCTCGTAATTCCAAAAAGACACACACATCCAAGCAACACTCAGGCACACACCTCCTTTTGTCTTGCAGGACAAGGTGGCACACAATTGCACGTGGACATATGTTACCTCACCCGTCCTTCCCTCATGTGAGAGACATCACTGTTCATTACTGGAGTGCTTCTTACTGAGTAGTAGCACACAGGAAGATGACAATATCTTCACACTTAATTCCCCTTCTCACATTACGTTTTCCCTTCATCTCATACTCTTTTCTAATAATAAAGGTTGCAGGCTTCCCCTACTCTCTGACCACAACCCTACACTTGTGTCTTTCTTTTTTTTGCTACAGTCAGTCATCATAACTTGACCAGTCAGTGGTAAAAGGGGGAGAAGAGAAAGGAGATAAAGCCACTCGATTTAATTCCCATATCCATTAATTTAGATGCTGATATTGTTCATGAATTAGTTTGGAGGTGGGATGCAGAGATTCATTGGGTACAAGTAGTTTGCAGGCAAGGCAGGGGCTTGGGGCAGTCCAGCTGGTCCACAGAGAGGGAGTTAGGGTAGTGCTCTGGAGGCAGGGAATTAGGGTGGTTCAGCTGCCAGCCCTCAAGAAGACAAGGTCACACATATGTTCTGCAGAGGACTTGAGTTGAGGACTTTGATGAGGCAGCCTACAGATGAAAGGCATGCACAATGAAATGCTCAATGCATTGGCAGGACTGTTTGAAAGATACATATATAGCCAAGGAACAAGGGGAAATGTTGATGCTGAAATCCCTCATGACCTTGTGTAACTGATGGCACAGGGTAAGGCAGTTAGTAGAACTGCTGCCTCACAGCTCCAGCAATCCAGGTTAAATGCTGACCTGTAGTGGTGTCTGTGTGGAATTTGCTCTACAGGCAAAATTAGAAAATGCATTGAGTACTCATTAACATCCTATTACAAGGTATGAAATTTCACCGTAAGAGCGTAGCATCACTTTTTCTAAAAATGAAAAGGTCTCTTACTGTTGACTTGAGTGACCTTCCAGGTTTTTTCAATTCCAGGTTGCTTGCCCAATTGAAATTTGAATGGATCAGCATTTGGTTCGAGATCTTTGTCTGTTGCTCCCAGAAGAGCCACACTGAGGTCCTTTGAATCCTCACAGAACTTAGCTACGGTTGGATAAACAGAGGGTGGGTTGTCATTCACATCCAACATGGTGATAATCAAGGTACCAGTGCCAGTGGCAACCGGGTCACCTAAGGAATAGAGCAGAAGAGTTTGTCAGTTATGCCATGTTACAGAAAGTATGTACATGTATACAAACAAAAGCACCAACAGAGGTCATATTAAAATTCAGTGCAAATCATCTGGTAAAATGATTGTGTGATCTTTATTGATGTAACTCCCTTCCCTCCCAAATTTTGTATAAATCAATGTCCCTTGATTTCCATGTATTTAACCTTTCCTAATTAATAAACACCAGGTAGAAATTGCACCTTTTAAATGTAGAACTGAAGGAAGAAGCAGTAATTGCCCCTTGGAAGACAAGGATATCTGAAAAGATCCAATATCACATTAGTTTGGCCGCAGATGTTAATGAAATATACATTTCAAGGTTTCTCCCAAACTATAATGACTAAGCTTGGCCCATAAGGTTTACAGGTCTTCAGACTAACCTCATTGTTGACTGAGGCTTAGCTTTCTGCTGAGTCAGAAGGCTGTACCCACTCCAGAGACCTGAGTACTAAAGTCTACACTGACACTCCAGTGCAGTGCTGAGGAGGTGTTACACCATGGGAAGTGCCGGTTTTTGAGTGAGATGTTAAATTAAGATCTTATCTGTGTTCTCAGTTGGATGCAAAAGAATTGTGGTTCTATTTCACAGAATCACACAGGAGCCATCCCACATTTCCAGCCAACATTCAATCCTCATCAACATTAATTAGGAATAAGTTATTTGGCGATTATCACATTGCTTTTTATGACAGCTCATTATTTCCCACATTACAACAGAAACTACATATAATGTACATCAATAGTTGTAAAGAGCTTTGGAGCACTCTGAGGTCATGAGCAGCACTATACAAATGCAAGCCTGTCTTTCTTACTTTCTAGGAACCACTAGAACTTAAGAGAAACAAAAGGTCTTTTCTTTTAAACAACCCTTTCTCAATTCCTCATCACTACTGCAGCTCATACAGGCTAGATCTTGAGCGTTAATCATGTGCTCCAAGAACAAAGTCTGCATCAGGCTCAAAACCAGCCCAACCTAAGTCTCACCACATATCTGTCATTGCTTACAAATGACCTTATGTGCTTATACCTAAATTGGTTATATGTACAATATCACTAATTTAGAAGTAAGCATGTAATAGTAAGAAGAATATGTATACACTTCCTCAACAGGGTTACAACAGGGTTCCGTTCCTGAGGACTGTTCATAAGCCAAACAATTCATAAGTCGGAAATGTGGCCAGCTGACAATGTATTTAAATAAAAGCATAAGTCAACCAAGGGCAAGGTGTAGTTAAACCAGGGCACTTAACTTGACCATTTAGATTTTGCTGCAAGATGCAATGGTATGCAATGGCACGGTAGTGTAGCGGTTAGCGCGACGCTATTACAGCACCAGCAATCGGGGTTCGATTCCCGTCGCTGTCTGTGAGGAGTTTGTACGTTCTCCCGTGTCTGCGTGGGTTTCCTCCGGGTGCTCCGGTTTCCTCCCACATTGCAAAGACGTCGGGGTAGGTTAATTTGGGTTTAAAATGGGTGGCGCGGATTCATTGGGCCGGAAGGGCCTGTTACCACGCTGTAAATAAAATATTTTAAAAAATTTAAAATTTATTGCTTTGAATCGAGTTCCCACACGGCAGAAGATGCTTGCAGCTCCACAGCAGCCGGCAAGTCCATCCCACCGATCTCCCAAATGATTGTTCACATGTATGGGCTGTCCATAAGTCAGGCGTTCATAACCAGGGAAGGACCCGTAATATTATGATTAAATTATTATATTTTGACTCAATTGACCACAACATATTTGATATATTAATTTCCCTTTTTTGGAATATGAATTTTATTTCTTTTAAAGCTGGATCTAATTAATCAGTTATTGAGTGACAACTGGGAGCTGTCAAGAACAATTTGATTTGGGCCTCTTTTGAGGCTTGAAACATGGTAGGAGGGCATGCTGGATGCCAGAGATCCAAGGCATGTCCAAAATTCCACCTTTACGTTCTACCTCCACATTAAAGTTGTTTTAAGTGTATATCAATATGAAAATGGCAACAGAGCCTGATCTTTTGTTTTCATGCACAAAAAGTGAGCAAAGCTGGAGTCCATTTTAAAAGCCATTTCCCAGTATTTTGAGTTTATATTGTTGGCTATATTAGTCCAGTGAAAGGAATATGGGAACAGGAATAGTACATCTAATTCCTTGTGCCAGCATCAGAGAGGGGGTTCCCCACAGTAACCATCAAACAGAAACAGAAATGTTATTGTTGTGTGCTGGACAATTAATTGTAGGCCCTAGGGAGTATTGAGGAAAATGAGAGACCTGGATGCAGAAATCCAAGGATCCCTGAATGTAGCAGCACAGCCTGATAAGGTGGTGAAGAAGGCATATGGCATAATTGCCTTCATTAGCTGGAGCATTAGACATAAGAACAGTAAGGTTATGTGATATTTTTATCAGTGTAATAGAGTCATATAGCACAGAAGCAGACCCTTCAGACCACATTGTCCATGCTAACCCTTTTGCTCATCTGCACTAATCCCATTTGCCCACTTTAAGACCACATCCTTCTATGCCTTCCCTATTTAAATCTTTATTTAAGTACGCTTCAATGTAGTTATTGTATCTGATTCCACCACCTCCTCTGGCAGTGTGTTCAAGATATCAGCCACTGTGTAAAAAAAAACCCTCAGATCCCCTTTAAAACTCCTTTCTTTCTCTCACATTAAACCTAAGCCCTCTTGTTTTCGATGCCTATACCATGGGAAAAAGGACTTTGACTATCTACCCTATCCATGCCTCTCATAATCTTATAGACTGAGTCTCTCTATGACTCTATGAGGCTGAGGAGGGAACTTGATAGAGGTATATAAATTTATGAAAGGCATAGATGGGATAGACAGTAGGAAAATTTTCCCATAGCAGTATCTAAAGCAAAAGGTCAAAGGTTTAGATTTGGGGTAATAATGTTAGAGGGTAGCTGAGGAGGAATTTTTTCATGAGAGAGTAGTTGGAATCTGGAGCACACTGTGGAGGCAGGTATTCTTGCCACATTTAACATGCATCTGGACAAGCACTTGAATAGCTAATGCATAGAAAGCCACAGAGCAAGTGCAGATAAATGGGATGTAAAGACTAGTTCTTGATGGTCAGCATGGATAAGATGATGAAAAGGGCCTGTTTCAGTGCTGAATGACTCTATGACTCTATAGCACACTGCACGAACATGCAAAAAAAGACCAGGTGATGCTAGAGGAAGAGGAGACCCAGAGATTAAAGGCCATTGGGCCGAGCCTGTAAAGTAGCAGTTTCAAGAGCAGCAGAATCAAGAGGAACACTACATAGGGGACATCCCTGCTCAGCTGTCACAGCCTTATCTCTCAGCTGAGCACAGGTTGGAAACTTTATCAACACAAATTGAAAGGTACTTCTTCCAAAGGAGCTTGTAAATTCATAGACCCCAGTGAAAGACACTCCAATTGCTACCAATATTGTGTACCAATAAGCTGGCAGGAATGCTCAGATACAGCATAAAACACATAAAAATTCTGCACATCCTTTTTACCAAATCCACCTCAAATAATTACAACATAGTTGGCAAATCCTCATCTTGGCGTCCATATTCCTTAGCTCTATTCAATCCAGCCACTGGAAACAGTCTCTCAATATCTACCAGGGCAAATACTTTTAAAATATACTAGGTCTCATTAAGAGTATCTATAATTTTTCTGAACATAAAATGTAGATATGTAATACACTTTTGTTAGAGGATAGACTACTCCTCCTAGAGTCAAACAAGTGAAGTTTTGTTGCAAGATATCCTTCATTAGATAAAATTATATTCAGTATTCCAGATTCAAACCAAAGCCCAAGATAATTCCAGCAAATCTTCCTTAATCTAATGCTGGAACCCTCTTGCAATAAAGGTTAACTTTCCATTTGCCTTTCTAGTTGCCTGTTGTACCTGCATCTTAAAACGTCCTGTGATTTGTCTCCCAGATTCTTCTGAATGCCAATATTTAATGGATTTACATGATCCACTTTTTCATTCTGACAACCAAAGTGGATAATTCTGCACTCCCCCAAAATATACTTTATCTACCACCTTCATGCCCAAGCAATTAACCAGTTTATTAGCTGACTCTTCATGTTCTCCTGGGAGCCCAGATTCTTACCTAGATTTGTATTATGAGAGACTATGACTCTTCAGGGAACATGGATTGTGGATTTGTTTTAATTTAAAGGTGAGTGATATAATGAATATTCAAAATAAACATTTAGTGTTAACAACTGAAAATTTCCATCTTTAAAAGGATAGTTTATTTCTTAACAATAACCAATCCTATGTCTGTAGTTATCCTTCCAAATTTGGTCAGCATTGGACAGAAAAGTTAAATATTGAAATGAAATTTGTAATGTGTTAAAATGCAAAATGTGTAGACAAGTTTTAGAACAATCTTTAATCATCTGATTCCTGTAAGATTTTGCGATTTACATTCTTCCTCAATCAAATACAAGCCGTATCAACTTTAATGGAACCGAATTCCATTTCATTCAATGTGCACACCCTACAATATCAGTGATTACAGACAAATTTCTACCCTTTGTCAATCCGATGTCCAAATGCACCATTTTTACATATTAGAGGATAAATTTCTACATCAGTTTCTCTATTTTACGTGGGAACCAAGTGCATTTGCAAGTTTAAACATAAACTGGAAGTGCTGGAAATTCTGAGCAAGTGAGGCAGCATCTGTGGAAAGAGAAACAATCAACATTTCAAGTCTGTGACCCTTTGTCAGAACTGGGAAAGAGAGAGATGCAAGTTAATAGGAGGGAAGGTGGGGGAGTGTCTGTGATAGGATGAGTTGAAATGGCTTCAAGGTAGTAGCTACCAGCACATAAAGCTCCTTGGTCTGTATAATGAGTGGTTAGTGGCAAGGTGGTGAGACCTGCACAGCAGTCTAGATTTATGTGAGTAAATTAAGAAAGACTGACCCAACATGATACAAAATCAGAAAATGGAAAAAGCTGGGAAAACCAGACAGGTTGGGCAACATCTGTGGAAAGAGAAACGATTAACATTTCAAATGAGGGACCCTACATCAGACCTTATTAGAAGCAGAGAAACAAGTTGTAGCAGTTAGCGTAACGCTTCACAGCACTAGCAACCTGGGTTCAATTCTGGCCACCGTCTGTGAAGAGTTTGTACGTTCTCCCCATGTATGCATTTCACTGTGTGTTTCAATGTACATGTGACTAATAAAGATATCTGATCTTAGTGTGGGTGGGTGAAAACAAGGGATTGCTCTGATAGAGTGAGACATATGGAAGTTGGAATGAGGTACTATGGTTGTGTAATATATCGCTGATGTGGTTCTGGCATACAGGGACATGTCCAACAGACCAGATTAAGCACAGAGAGGAAACAAAAGAGATGGCAGGCAGAATCAGAATCAAGCTAATTATCACTGACATATGTCATGAAATTTGTGGTTTTGTGACAGCAGTACAATGCAAGACATGAAAATTAGTATAAGATACAAAATAACTAAATAATGCAAAAGAGGAATAATGAGGCAGTGTTCATGGGTTCATGGACCATTCAGAAATCTGATGGCAAAGGGGAAGAAGCTGTTGCTAAAACATTGAGTGTGGGTCTTCAGGTTCCTGTACCTCCTCCCTGATGGTAGTAACAAGAAGAGGGCATGTCCTGGATGTATGCCGCCTTCTTAGGCACTACTTCTTGAAGATGTCCTCGATGGCGGGGAGGGTTGTGCCTGTGATGGAGCTGGCTGAGTCTACAACCCTCTGCAGCCTCTTTCAATTCTGCACATTGGAGCCTCCATACCAGGCGGTGATGCAACCAGTCAGAATGCTCTCCACCGTACATCTATAGAAATTTGCAAGAGTCTTTGGTGACATACCAAATCTTCTCAAACTCCTAATGAAGTAGAGCCACTGGTCTGCCTCCTTTGTGATTGCATCAATGTGCTGGGCCCAAGATAGATCCTCTGAGATGCTGACCCCCAGGAACTTGAAGCTACACACCCCTTCCACCACTGACCCCTCAATGAGGACTGGTTATGCGTTTTCCTGACTTCCCCTTCTGAAGTCCACAATCAATTCCTTTGTCTTGCTGACGTTGAGTGTGAAGTTGCTGTTGCGACACCACTCAACCAGCCAATCTATCCCACTCCTGTATGCCTCCTTGTTGCCATCTGTAATTCTGCCAACAACAGTGGTATCATCAGCGAATTTATGGGTGGTGTTTGAGCTGTGCTTAGCCACACAGTCATGAGTGTAGAGAGAGTAGAGCAGTGGGCTAAGCACGCATCCTTGAGGTGCGCCTGCATTGTCAGCAAGGAGGAGATGTTACTACCGATCCACACTGACTGTGGTCTCCCAATAAGGAAGTCAAGGATCCAGTTGCAGGGGGAGGTACAGAGGCCCAGGTTTTCAAGCTTGTTGTTTAGTACTGTGTTCATAGTCAGCGAGATGATTAGCATGGTGTTGATAGTCAGTGATAGTCAGCAGAGATGATCAGCACAGGAACAGGCCCTTTGGCCCATGATGTCTCTGCTGACCATGTTTTCAAATTAAACTAAATCTCTTCTACCTGCACATGGTCCACATCCATCCATTCCCTCCATATTCATGAGCCTATCTAAAAGTCTTTTAAATGCCACTATCATATCTGCTTCCACTACTACCCCTGGCAGCCCGTTCCAGGCTGTAAGAAAAACTTGCCCTATCTCTGCATTTCATTGTTTTATAAACTTCTGTCTGGTTTCCCCTCAGCCTCCAATGCTCCAGAGAAAACAACCCAAGCTTGTCCAACTTCTCTTTATAGCTCATACCTTCTAATCCAGACAGTATCTTCTGTACCCTTTCCAAAGTTTCCATGAACAGAATTGCACACAATGCGGAAATGCACACAATTATATCTATTTTTATATGGACTGGAAAATAGAACATGCTATCTAAAGTTAGAGAATCTGATTCTAAGTCTGTAAGGCTGCAGGTGAGGTGTTGTTCCTTGACCTTGTGTTGGGTCTTGTTGGAACAGAGCAGGACCCACAGACAGGGAGATCAGAATGGGAGTGGGATGGTGAATTAAAGTGGCAGGTAACTGGAAGGTCAGGGTCACTCCTCTGAACTGAGTGCAGGTGCTTCACAAAGCGATCGCCCAATCTGGTGGTCTCCCAAAGTAGAGGAGACCACACAGTGAACACTGAATGTAGTTCACTAGAACCATAGAACAATACAGCACAATACAGGACCTTCGGCCCACCATGTTGTGCCGACCTTCAAACCACTCCTAAGACTATCTAGCCCCTTCCTCCCACATATCCCTCTATCCTAAATTCCTCCATATGCTTATCTAACAATCTCTTGAACTTGACCAACGTATCAGCCTCCACCACCACCCCAGGCAGTGCATTCCATGCACCAACCATTCTCTGGGTGGAAAACCTCCCTCTGACGTCACCCTTGAACTTCCCACCCATTACGTTAAAGCCATGCCCTCTTGTATTGAGCATTGGTGCCCTGGGAAACAGGCGCTGGCTGTCTACTCCTCTTAATATTTTGTATAGCTCTATCATGTCTCCCCTCATCCTCCTTCTCTCCAATGAGTAAAGCCCTAGTTCCTTTAGTCTCTCCTGATAATCCATACTCTCTAATCCAGGCAGCATCCTGGTAAATCTCCACTGCACCCTCTCCAACACCTCCACATCCTTCCTATAAAGAGGCGACCAGAACTGGACACAGTACTGTAAGTGTGGTCTAACCAGAATTTTGTAAAGCTGCATCATTACTTCACGGCTCTTAAACTCGACCCCACGACTTATGAAAGCTAACATCCCATAAGCTTTCTTAACTACCCTATCCACCTGTGTGGCGACTTTCAGTGATCTGTGGATATGAACCCCGAGATCCCTCTGCTCCTCTACACTGCCCAGAATCCTGCCATTTACCTTGTACCCTGCCTTGGAGATTGTCCTTCCAAAGTGTACCACCTCACACTTCTCTGGATTGAACTCCATCTGCCACTTGTCAGCCCAGCTCTGCATCCTATCAATATACCTCTGTAAGCTTCGACAGCCCTCCACACTATCCACAGCACCACTGATCTTTATGTCATCTGCAAACTTGCTAACCCACCCTTCCACCCCCTCATCTAAGTCATTAATAAATATCACAAAAAGTAGAGGTCCCAGAACCGATCCTTGTGGGACACCACTAGTCACAGCCCTCCAATCCGAATGCACTCCCTCCACCACAACCCTCTGCTTTCTACAGGCAAGCCAATTCTGAATCCACACGGCCAAGCCTCCCTGGATCCCTTGGCCTCTGACTTTCAGGAGAAGCCTACCATGCGGAACCTTGTCACTAGATTGGAAGAAGTGTAAGTGAATCACTGTGTCACCTGGGAAGAAGGTTTGGGCCCCTAGATGGTGAGAAGGGAAGAAGTAAAAGAAAAAGTGTCGCACCCCTGTCATTTCAGGGGAAAGTGCCATGTGATGGAGAGTTGGGGACAGGAAACTGTTTTGGAAATATGGCTCATAAAGGAAGTCAATGGACCTGAAGTTCAGAAGCAAAGTTTATCATCACATACAACAGAGTATGAATATTAACTTTCCTGAGTTGTGTATGTCCTCGGGAACTTGGATTCAACCTTGAAGAATAGCAAAGTGTAGATATTTTAGAATGAATTCTAAGAAAAATGTCAATCATTGCAGAATATTCTGTTTATCATATCTGTAGAGATTGCATTGACAGTATTCTGAGAAGCAAGGTTATCCAGGGTCAACTTAGTGTACCAAGTCATAATCAGATTCATTGGCAGTACAATGAGTTAGGACACTGGCAGGATACTGGGAATTGATGATGACACTTTGTTAAAATTATAGACCTGACATGAATCTGCTCTTAACTTCATTTAATTAAATAAAAGAATGTCATGTGATTTCAAATTAGGATTGTCAGTTTGTGCAATTTTAAGCAAGGATTTTGTACAAGTGTGACTTAACTACCCAGCTCATATAAATGTTGAAGCTGATAGTATAAATCTCCATTGTAACAGTGACGTGTCACTTTCAAAGTAATGTATTGTTATCATAAATTCACAACAAAACTACTGCAGGAAATTGAAGTTTACACATACTTTTATTGAAAGAAAATGCAAATATACTTCAATAAAATATATGTTTGTTTTGAGCTGCTTCTTCAATCTCGTTATCTGTTTTAGAATGACAATTAGTTTGAAAACACTGCAAATTGCTATGTACTTGTAAATTATGAATTTAAACTGCTTTGCATTAAGAACAGTTAACTGAGTTTTACACACTATGAGCTTGTCATTAAAGTTTGTCACATTTCTCTTTGTAAATAACATGAACAAAAACATTTGAAAGTGCTGAGTTTCAAATATATATTTCCATTTAAAGATATAACTCTATAAACCTCTTCAAAATTGTTTTCATTTTAAAATCAATAATACTATTCTGTCATTTGATTTCCCAGAGTTAATGCCAATATTGGACTAACAAGGCAAAGTCATCTAATGTTTTCATCATGAAAATGTCCTTGGGAGAAAAGGTCTGTCAAATCACAGAGAGACAATTGATGGTTAAATAAAATAATCAAAACTATGGAAGCAAATAGATTCAGAAATAATTATTCCAATGAGTGAAAGAAACATTTCACCCTGGAAATAATACACCATAGATGCAGTGAGAGACTCTGGATAAATTATATGGTAAGAAAGTTAATTATGTCTTACCATGTAAAGAAGAATAACAATGAAGCTCATCAGATGATTTGTGACTGATTTGAGTTTCTCATGTTTAAAATTCCATCAGTGCAGCCATCTACATCTATTTTAATTGAATATCAGGTTAATGGAGAAGGTTACATATCGATATTGTAATTTATTAAAAGGCAAAATACATGGATACCTTTTTGATTTCTTGGGACATCAGTTCATATTTCTTTTAATCTTCTCTAAGTACAACAATCACTGCACAAATAGATTATGACGTTCCTCAATCATGTCTTACATAGATCAATTTGATTTGGTTCATGCCTCATATTGCTGTTGAGCAATATTAACATATTAAAATGTAACCAGCTGTAGTTAAAAGGAGAATCAGCAATGTTTGAAAATAATCTTCTTGGAGAGTTCCTCAGGATTGAGGATGACTTCTTTTCATTCCCAGTCCAGGGCTTCTGAGATGACCGATGAGGGAGCTGTGGGCTGTCCCACAGGTGAAGAAATTTGTCCTTAATGAGGTGGATGAATGGTAGCTTGGAAGGTAGTCCACTCCTGCTGCTATTCTTGATGAGCTTCTGCGTGCAGCTGACAAATGGATTAGAAGTTCTCAATGCTATCCTGAATGTTCCTTCTGTACTTTGAGCCGCTATCCCCACAAGTCAGTGGGATGTTGCATCTTTTCAGAGGCTTTAAGTAATGCAGCATCTGTTTCAGGAACCTGGTAGCAGGCTTGTGAGTAAGGTAAAGTACCCAACAGAAATGACGGTAAGTAATTAGGGCCTCAAAAGATTTGGAGGATTTTGTGGAGACAGCAGTAGTGGTCTCTCTCTCTCTCCTGTGTCTTTAAGTGCCAGCTGTAGATAGAAGAGTACAGAAGTACAGGGATCATTCTGCCCAGTAAATCACAGGATTTGTTTATGCTGGGCTTGAGAACTTGATTTTCAAACTAAGTTGGCCGAAGGCTATGCTGGTGCAATGCAGAGCTCGATGAATTTCATCACTAATATCTCTCTTCTCTGATACTTGTGTTCCAGGATATGGAAGCAACCCAGTTTTCTAGGGTCCTGTATGGACCTTTATTATTCGAGGTTAGTGTCATACAGTATGAGCAGGTACTAGAGGATCATTGTTGGGACACTAGCAAATAAATGCTTAACAACATGTGCAGCTGAAATTCCCTGCTCTGAACTTTTAATTGTAATTCACAAAGGTTGAAATTTCATAATGCAATATTAATGACATAAAATTACACAGATATGACAACATGGAAACAAAGCATTCAGCTCAGTCTCTTTTTCCCTTCATTGATCCTCACGAGAGTAAATTGCTTTAAACACGCAGATATACCCTGCTGCCATATCCCTTCATTGGCTTCTCCTTAAAACTACGACCCAATGGGAATTGTCACTGCACAGTTTCAATTAGATGATTTGGCACTATCTTGAAATAGGATGCGAGAGTGGAATGAATGACAAATCAAAAAATAATATTAATATAATCAAGAAACTAGCTTCCTGATCAAATTTCTGACCCCAAGAATTGATTCCTGACTCTAAAGTCTCAGTGTCTGCTGTTTTGTTACAATCTGAAGCAATAATGCTTCTTTTCATTGCACGCACACTCACAGCCAGAGCCATTATGTCAATATTTGCTGTGTTATGATGATATTTATGCATTATATTTATTCTTGTCAGAAATCAGCCACTTGTTTATAATGTAAGAGAAAAGGGTTTGAATCATTCGTCTCTATAGTTACCTCACTCATTACTTTCATGGGAATACAACACGATTTTGATTCCATACAGATTTTGGCTATGGTGTATTTAATTTATATTTCCATGGATGCAATACAATCAATAGGTCTGGGTATATTTTGAACATCTCCTCCAGCTAAGATTTAAAAGCAAAAACCAAGATTGCAATGTAATAAATTGAAACCTTCCGATATTATTCACCATTAATGAGTAGCAGGCACTGCTATTAATTGACGTTGACATTCAGAAATCAAAGGCATTGGCTGAATTAGCAATCTTATTGAAAGACACCACAAGGTTAGCTGATATGGAAAGTGAAGTGACGGATGTCACATTGATGGGGTGAAGGCTGAATAGAGTAAATGTTATTGAAGCAGGGTGGAGAAAAACTGCATGAACCCATCTTGTACATGACTTTGATAATGATGTTAACATTGTCAAGATTAATTGTGAGTGTCCTCCTAGAGCTACAACAAGAATTTGTAATCATAGTTCATTTTTAATATAGTAAAACATTCCCAGTCATTTCACAGGAAGCCCATCAAGGAACAATTGACATCAGTTCATGTGAAGAGATTAGGCTGATGACCAAAATTTCATCAAAGATGTAAGTTTTTAAGGAAAAGAAAAGGGGCTAAAACAAAAGAGGAAAATGTGGAGCAGTAGAGAGGATTAGGAAGGGAATTTCAGATGTAGACCACAGATAACTGAAGGCTTGACATCTAAGAGTGAGCTCATCACAACGGGTGTTGCCCAAGATTCCAGAATTGAAAGAGGGCAGAAATCCTGGAATAAAAACAGAAAATGCTGGAAATACTCAGCAAGTCAGACTGGATCTGTGGGAAGAGAAACAGATTTTAAGTTTCGGGTCAAACCCCTTTGTTAGAACTGGAACTCCTAGAAATTTCTTGGAACTTACAGCTTTAATCTTCCATTTTCCCAATTTTACAGGAGAATCAACAACAGAGCAGCCAGCCTATTAGTTTCAGTGAGCCGATTTTAGTTAAATATTTTGTATATCTTCCAATTAATAGTGTTTAACATTGATAATGGGACCAAATCTAGTTGTGATTTAAAAACAAGGATGGAAATTTTAAAGTCAAATTAATTTCAGTGTGACAGTTCACTTTTTGTTCTGCTTTTGCGTTCATTCAAGGTCTGAGGAACTTTACTGAGAGTGATTTTTGTAAAGCCTATTTTTTTGAACTAATATAAATTGGATATCCTAAAATCTGAGCTTGTTTCTCTAGTCTGCATTCATATTTAACAGGACTACTGTGTAGACTCAATAATATTTTCTGTTTACAGGGAGGAATCAAAGTTGGATTCTTTGTAAGTACTATCCAACTCTTGCAGTATGGTAACAAATGAGTTACTGTGGCTCAGTCTTAACTCTAAAGAATAACCTTAGCTCCAATGAATAATGTGTTAATTAATTTGACTTTGGAACATACTGAATAACTTGATGTTACTGCTTTCATTTTGTAGAAATGGAGACATTTTTTTCAATGTCCAGCACAACAGCGGTTGATAATATTTCTGAAGAATCACTACCACAACGCATAGCAAAGCTGGAATCCCATTGTGCATCTTATGATTTGTTGAATTAGATTGTCACATGCTGCAGACATGATGAACAAATATCTCCCTTTATGTTGCAATGCCTACAAGGGAGTATCACTAAAAGAATGTCTAATTCCAGATTCCTTTCTGTCATCATAAGCAAAATTACCATTTATGTCAAAATGTATACAATATAGATCATTAATTAATGAAGCATCTTTTGTCTGAGCCTTTATCTTTCAAGACATATCCAAATTAATGATTTGGTTGTGTAAAATATAAAATTTGCCTCTTTAGTTCGTTTGTATAAGGGTCCATTATTTCATATTCTAATCATTTTCAATGCTGAGGCAGGATTTGAACATTGAATGGAGTTGCATTGATTTTAATTTGTATGGAATTTAGGAGGGAAGCATTGGTACAGAACTTGTTTGCAGACACTATTGAAAGTGACATTCCTTTTGTTAATTTCAGTCATTCACAATATTATAATCTCCCAGCCCTGGAAAAAAAAGTTGCAACTTTGTACACTAAGTGTCAAGAAGATTAGGACAGTGCACCAATCACTGTATGAAAATACCAAGTGAAAACCAAATGGTTTTAGCAACTATCTTCACAGATTGGAAAAAGTAGCAGAAACGCATGATGTTATAGAGTCATTTTGTTGTACAGCATAGAAACAGGCCCTTCGGCCCACCGCATCTGTGCCAACTTTCATGCCTATCTACACTAATCCCACTTACCTGCCTCTCTATGCCCTGCTCATTTAAGTAAGTGTCAAGATGCTTCTTAAGTGTTATTCTTGTTCCTGCCTCCACTACCTCCTTTGGGAACTCATACCAGATACCAACTACTCTTTGAGTGAAAAATTCACCCCTCAGGTCCCCTTCATATCTCCTGCCTTTTAGTTTTAGAGACCTCTACCATGAGAAACAGACAATGACTGTCTACCCGATCTGTGCTTCTTATAATTTTATACAATTCTATCATGCCTCCTTCAATTAAAAAAACTAGCCTATTGAATTTCTCCTGATAAGCCCTCCAATCCAGGCAACATCCTTGTGAATCTTTTCTGCATCCTCTCCAGCTTAATCATGTCCTTGCAGCGATACTCCAAGTGTCCTTGCACACAATACTCCAAGTGTGGGCAATTTGCAAACTTACTTGGTCTTTTATTTCATAATGGGTCACAATAAGCCATCATTTTAAAATGGCTGTTAACAAGTATGAAATAAAAGGCCAAACAATTTGTTTAGTCTGCCACAAGAAGAATTTGGAATTTCCTGGAAAATGCTGGAGGTTTTGCATGGAACTGTAAGCATTTCTTCATGCAAGTGCCATCAAATTTGGAACTTCTGTACAAACATGGAAGTCCTAACAGTGTTGCCTACTCTACACTGGGGCTTCCGTCACAGGAATTCTGCTATTACTGGGTATGGGAGAGGGTTTGGCATGAAAAGCATAATCTGTTTGCTAAACCCACACCAGCATAACCAACCTTTTCATTTGAATGGAGAGGAACAACAAGAGAGAAGGGTTAGGTCAATCAATTTTCTTCTTTTGAATTAATTGAGTATTATTACTTGTACTTTAGTGTCTTCCTAAGTGTTTCTATGACTTTTAAATGTTTAATATTTTAAATAATTTTTCAAGTAATCCACCAATTTTTCAGTGTTTTTGAATACTTCTGAATATCAGTGATATTCAGAAATTGAGGAGCATTCATAATTATTGACAGATCTAACAGCTAGCAAAGCTGCAGGAATGGCTTAGAGAGTTGTCAATGTATTTTTTTTCATTCCCCCTGCAGACAGAACTACTTGGTTTGTCCACATGATGCTATTATGTTGCTCCAGGTCAGGGTAACAACTCAACATTGGCAAATCAAAATTTGTATGCTTGAACGTTTTAACAAATAATCAGTGTCAAGGGCAGGCAGCTTGCCACTGGCAACAAGTTCTGGATCAATACTTCCCTCCCAAATTCCATGTAAGTTAAAATCACTGCTATTCCATGCAATGGTCAAATTCTGCCTGGGCACTGAAAATGATGATTAGAATATTAAATATTGGGACCTTATACAAACAAATTAACCTGAGACAAAATTTAGATCTCACACAACCATATCATTAATCTAGATATGCCTTTATAAATAAAGGCTCAGAGAAAAAAAAACACTTCTTTAATTAATCATTCATATTATATGGGTTTTGGCACAAATGGCAATTGTTCCTATGATGACACTGCTGAGACTTATTTAATTTTTTTGTTCTGAATTGTTATCAAATAAAATCTGTGATATGTCTGATTATTTTTATTTGGATTACTATGGCAATTAATTGATTGCTGCAGTGAAGCAGAATGCTCATGTGGAGCCAGCCACCACTGTAATGAGTGCATAGCTGGGCAGGGAATGTTCCATGTTTAAACTCATTCAAAGCAGGGCAACACACTCTGCAAGAAGGAAGCAAGTTTAAAATTGACTTTTGGTTTATTCTAATCTTTCCAGTCTGGCTCTCTGTGTCTGTTCACAGTTAATTAACTCCATAAAATAAAACTTGTTCGAATCAATCTGAAAGCAGTCTTGTTCCTTTAATGTCCTAATGTTTCTCTTACCTTTAAGGTCAACTTGCTTTTATTTGTGATTTTTGGTTCCTGTCCTTTATCCTTTATATGTAAAGCAATAACACTGTGACACTATTTTAAACAATATTATAATTAGCATATTCCTACAGTGGAGAAAATGATAGTAGGTTAATTGATTACATTTTCTTTGGTTCCTAGCTGCAATGGAAATTTGTAGTCATATCGTAACCAGACATACTGTAATTAAAAGAAACAGGCTTTTGTGTTTCCTGTTGTCTAGATACAGGATTGCTCCTGAACAGGAGTGTTAAGCTTGCACAGTGCAGCTGTTCATCCTCTGCACAAGGGGGACCCAGAATGTCACCCAGGGGAGAAATGAAGATAAGATGTCAGCTAAGTTCTCTGCCTGGAGTCACAGACCACCTGAGGAGGAGGATGAGAAGGAGAAGAATAGACCTCTTTAATGCCCTTCACACTTCAAAGCACCAGCTCAAAACACGGCAATGCAAGGGCTGAAGCATAACCCCTCACCTGGCACTAACAGCCTGAAGACAGGTCAGATGCAAGTGTACCAATTCACCAAGGATGAAATTGCACATTAGGACCATACTGGGGGAGTTGGATGAGGACTCTGGAACAACTTTGGTTCTTATGGTTTGATTACATATCTCCATTAACAACAAATACTTGCATGTACAATCCTTCATCCTTTCCTCTACTTTAAGAAGGTAGCATTTCCAGTCTCTTTCTGGGCTCTCTTGTACTGCTGTCTATGCATTATTGGTTGTGAATCCATAAACAGGACATCATAAATTTCCACTCTACTGTTTTTATTTCAGGAACTTTATAGCTGTGCATTAAATTTATGCATAATTAACAGTATGCTAGGTAAAACCTTTTTCAAACAAAACATGATTATAACTTTTTATATATGATAAGCAAAGTAGGTGTCCTTTGACACAAATGGCCATCAGAAAGTTTGAGCAGAGAGCACTTAAATAAAGATCTGGAATAAATAATTCCCGTATGAGGTACTACTCATCAGCTTTGGTTTGTTGATAGTATTTTAAAGCCCTGCTTCAGGACTTGTACTGGCAGACTGCTAGATTGTCAGAAGTGATGTTCTATGGATGAAACATTAAACTAAAGTCCTGACTGATCACTGCACAATTACAGGGTATTGTAATGATCTAGAGGTATTTCCTGGGAAAACACCAAATAGCTCCTGCAATGCCTTGGCCACCATTTCTTCCCAGAACAATATCTCAAAATAAAAACAAAGGTTCTTCTCATTGCAGCTTGTTGGTTCAAACTGTCTGTGAAATGGTTGCCATACTTGCCTCTTCATTGACTAATGAAGATAGAAACAGGAGTAAATACTTTGTTCACTTGTCTGTTGGACCATTTAATTAGACCATGGCTATACCTTGGCCATATCTATCTGTCTTTTGTTGTTGACAAAATGTGGCAGAGAACCAATGAAATTCAGCTTTTCTGTTTGCTTTCTACCATTCCATGTAAATAACTTCTGATATCAATAATTAGCTCTTGACACATATATCAAATAGCAAATAACAGGAGTTATGCAATATAACGACATAGATGTTTGACTCTATCGTACAATGCTCATAGGCAAGGAATGGTTGTAAACAGGTCACAGCTAATTGAATCAACTTCATCCCCTCAGTATGATTAGGAAAAGATGAAAACATTTGTAGACAAGTAGCTTTCTCAAATCATTGACTTTAAAATATATTCCACAGGACACTTAAGCTATTACAGTTAGGACTCAATACTTACCTTATGTGAAGTTTGGTATCAGAAATGTGATAGCACATTGGAGGAAAGGAAGGGTGAGAAACATGAAGATAATGAAAGATTATGAAGAAAAAGGTTGCAGAACTTACATAAACATTAAGGAATTAAAAGAAAAGACACAAGAGTCGTAGATTTATTAAAAGGATGCTGAGGGAATGTAGAAGACACCAAAAATGGGAAAATAAACTTATAGTTCCAAATTCATTGGATTGCTAACCTGTGGAATTTCTGTGACAAAGTTACAATTCTACCAATTACTGTACCAACACTATTTGAGACATATTTATCAGGCAACAAGGTTCAATAGTTTAGGTTGTGAATGGAAAGGGATCATTTTGAGAACAAGGATAAAGAATAATAGGGTGTGATGCTGAAAGATGATTTTTGTTACAACATTTTTTTCTCTCTAGTCCTTCCAGAGTATTGGCCATATGTAGTGTGACTGGTGTTGAAATTGCAATGCCTTTTTGATTTACCATATAATCGCTCTCTATTTTATTCCACAGACATCACTAATAGGACACTAAATCAAAGCTATTTGCTTGATATTTACTGTAACATGCTGCAAGATGTTGGAGGAATGAAATGTGATCTTTTCAACTCCATTACATGTGGGCTACAATTTTTAAAGTGTTTGTATAGTACTGTTTTATTTCTTTCATAAGCTTTATCAAAGATATTAATGCTGACTGCATAACCAAATCTTAGTTTTTTGGTCAATCAATGTAATTCTGTTTTGCAATTCAAAATTTATCATGTCTAGTACTTCAAGAGACGAAAGTGTTTGTAACCCCACCCCTCCCCTGCTAATATTGAACAGGTTTAATTTATTTTGTGTATCTCCATAGAAACGTTTATTCCATAGTACAGTAACAGAAAATCTTTGGCTCTCCTAGTAGTTCAACGAGAAGGCCCAGAAGGGCTTATGCTTCAGAGGGAATGCAAAGCTCAATGCATGTTCAAGTCTAATATGAGTGGGAAAAAAACATCCTAATTGTCGAAAGCTATATTTTCACAAGTGGCTGAAGTCTGCTGGCACCATGTTAATAATTATTTCTTACATCTGGAATTTATATACAACAAAATGGTTAAGAAAGTTGGTAAGAATGTAATATTATGAAGTTCCAAAATTATAAGTTAGTAACAAAACCTTTTTGTTTTCTTCTTTCTTTTACTGCCTCCCTATGATTATCAGAGATTTGTTACTTATGTTGTCTGAGGAATATTTGATATAGCCAAAATATTTGCTGTGAAAAAGATCCAAATAGCAGGTGACACAAGAGCTGGTCCACTTCTGACCTTTACAGTATTAACAAGGTGCAGCAGTGGAACTCTTTACAGCAGTTGGTCTCTGGCACCATGGCACAAAAGCTAGGGTCCTAAAATGTATTTGGCTTCACATCCTACACTTGACGACTTTGCACTCATTTCACGCATATAGAAAAACTATGTCTAGGTTTTCTATAATGAACAAATCATTTCAGAAAGGCAAGGTTTGTACGCATGCAAAGAGAGCCCAACAAGTTAGTAGTCTATTAACTTCGCAACCATTTCTCACAGGTGTACTTTTGCAGTGATCTTTCCTGCTTTTACATTCCTTTGTTGTTATTACACTACAGACAATACTGTCAATTGTTATTAGCGTGGTGGGCAAAAAGGTCACCATGGATATGAAGCGTTGAATGGCCTGTTTCTGTGCTGTAAAACTTTGTGACTCAAGTTCACAAACGGAGATGTTGACTTCTGCAGGTTTTATTGCAACTCATTTCTTTGCAACACCTGGTAAAGATTCTTTTCATTTTTTTCACAAAATGACTGCTGGGAAAGAAATCTATTGTTCTGAATTTGGTTCCTTTTCTTATTCCACTGAACATTTTCTGCCACTTTGCAAACAGACTTAACTGACTTTTCAATGATTTCATATGTGTGTATAGCTAATAATGTATACGTATGATACATAAGGATTGAATTTTTCATTTTGGTTCAGTTTAGGAATATTTTTTATTATTTATTAGTGTCTGGTACAATCAAATAAATTCAGTTCAAAACAAAACTTCACTCAAGTCCTGTACTAACTTACAATCTCTGTAAAGCGAAACTGAATTGAAATTGATGTTAATAATAAATACTGTCTCGTCAGGGTATAGCTTAATTCAAGAATATATATAAGTTTATCCTTTCATTGCAAGCACATTTTATTCCAAGCTCCATTTAAACCTACATTTTTATCATCCTGACCTTTATCACCACTGTCATGTCACTTCCCACAAACACATGGAATTGGACAGTGGTCTACATGAGCATTTTGAAAGCCATTTTCAAAAAAAAATGAGAGAAAATGTGAATGAGATTTACTTGTGGGACAGTGGTTTACTGATGAGATAAGCTGGAAAAAGGTTTTCCAGGTAGGAATGGGAATGATTTCTAGTTTTTTTTAAGTCAGCTAAAACAAAAAAAACTCAAGCCCTAATGATTCACTTATTGGAACTCTTTTGTGCTCTACTTGTCCTTCCTAACCTCTGCACCATTCAAGGTAGATTGGGTGGGCAATAGAAGGACAAGGGAATAATGAAACTGGAAAATCAAATAAGTAAATGTAAGATGGACTATCTGCTCTCATGGAACACAAATACTAACACTTATGGGTTGGGTTAAGCAGCATGTTTCTGTTAATTTGTAGGATTTGCCCAGTAAAACATTCCCCGGTTGCATGAGAATGGCAAAGCACCCTCCACCAAGTCTATTTCAGTGGTGGGATGTAACTAGCTGAGAGTAACAATTGCCATTCCATTTGACGTAGCAAGTTATCTCTGCTGCAAGAGCTTCTTTTGAAATCTAATTTTGATCCGAAGTACCTCATGCATAGCTGCAAACATAATCCTATTAGAAAACTAATGGAAGCCCTTGTATTTGATGCTATTTTAATACTTAGGGAGAGCTAAGGACTAGAAGAGAAGCCTACATTTCTACCGTAAGCAGTCAGGAATACATTCATTTTGAAGACAATAGTGACATTCACCAACTTCTCTTCACACCCCATGATACCAGATAATAATGGATGCCTCCTTAATGTATTGTTTTAAGTCTAGCAAAGAGAATAGTCACTTACTAATAAAGTACCAGTGACAGGGTGCCTTACCACTTTGCAGTGAACTGTAATGGCTGAAGTGTACACCTTTTGTTATGCCCCATTACTACATCCAATTTGACCTTCAGGGGTCACATTCATTTCAGCAGTACATTGTTGGTATTCCTGTTTAAAAACATAATCTTGCTGTTGCTGTGAACCTATAATCAAATGCTATATAACAACAGAGGTTTGAGAACTTACAACAGAAATGATGGAAATTGTACCAGGGACCTTTACGAGGAGAGGGAGAGGGAGAGAGGGAGAGGAGGGGGAGGGAGAGGAGGGGGAAGGAGAGAGGGAGAGGGAGGGAGAGAGGGAGAGGGAGGGAGGGAGGGAGAGGGAGGGAGGGAGGGAGATTGGTCCACTGTGCAGGTATAAGAAATAGAACTGAATATGAGCAGAGTGACTGTCATTATCTTAAGTAAGTTTCGGATGGAGCAGTGCTTGGATATTATGGTCAATTCTCTTTTCCAGTTTTCAAAATGTATTTTTCCTCCATATCCAGATACTTAGGTATCCAAATTGCAAGATATTAAACCTTTTTTCCATAAAAGTTATATATATTATTCTCACTTAGGGCTACAATAACATAGTAGTTAAATTATTCGACAGATATCCAAATATTTGTGGCCAGAATTTAATCACTGGTCATTAGCACTAAATGCTCCATGTTGATGTGATAGTAAGTTGCACCTTGTCTCGGAAATTCAATGTATTGACTTCAATGGAATAAAGTTTGGAGACAGAGCACATCATACACACTTGGCTACCAACCAAGTGTTTTGTGCTACCAACTATGTCTGAATTTCTATGCTCTAAATGTAAACTGGGTTCATCAGTATGAAGTCCAGCACAGTAGCTGAGGATCTTAAATTCAAGTAACTGGAAATCTAGAATAAATATTAGCACCAATAAAGATGAACATAAAACCACTGGAATGTCATAAAAACCTACTCTAAACCAATAGCAATGTGGTTAACTCTTAACTAACTTTTGAAATGGTCTATCAATCCACTCAGTTTAATGACAGTCAAGGATGGACAATAAATGCTGAGCGTGACAATAATACCTTATCTCATAAACAAGTAAAATATATAGACAAAAATATTTAACATCTGCTATGCCAACAAAGCAGTACTTCAGTGATTGAGGCTGAATTCATTGGGATGTATGCAATTCTATGTGGTAAATTAAATTTGTAGATCCTCCCTTTGAAAACATAAAGATATATAATATATAAAATGAATATCCTAATCACATGCTATGATTAATTAAATTACATTGGACAGGCTTCACAGTGGGCCACCTGTGATCCATTTGTCCTTTAACTGATTCACGCTATAGCCTATATTTTAATCCCTGATATTAAATGCTATGCTTCTTCTCCAGTACTCACTGATTGCTTTCACCAGCCACTTAATTCTAATTTTTTAAGCTAACATTTGTAACAATTATCTCAAATCATCACTGGCTCCAAGAAATGGCCATGTTGAAACACACATATTAAAAATAGCAAACTTACATGGAATTTAATACGTCTCTGTGTTTAGTATTTGCACTTCTTGATAATTAGAGATATACTTGGATTTTTCGTGGGTATAACGAAGTCACAGTTAATGGTAAAGGTGGAATGGCTCAGATAATGGTTAAAAACGCTTATAGAGAGGGAGAGATTTAAACGGAACAAGTTTGCAGCAAATTCAGATGGTGTAAAGCCAAGGTAAACTGAGATGGAGATTGAAATCATGAAGGACGATGAGTTACTGAATGCAGAGGCTGAGGGTGGAACAGAGTGTAGATATCTCACTAAGAAACAATGCTGGCAGATGTATACATGTGGGTTGCAGATAAATAGATTATAAAGGAGGGCCAAAATGGGTGAAATGAGGTAAGGTGCTTGAAGGAGGTTTTCAGAATATCTTGCATCAGAAGGAATTAAAGGGCTAGACTCTGTACCTCAGTGCTACAATATATAATTAACCAACTGTATATCTAGCCAAACTACAAAGCACTCCATAAACCAAGGTTCAGAAATCAACATAAATAGACTTTATTTTAAAAAGTTGCATGCCTTTCCTGATTCTTTAGCAAGTCTCCCCTCTTTGTCCCCTTAGTCTCCAATCCCCTTAATACATCTCTCCATTCCACATAATTTGAGTTGTTTAAATATACCCTGACTCTATGCAATTACAATGCACTTTAAATGATTGTCCTTCTAAGACACACACATACATAAATAAAGTCATTTCATGAGACCCTTAGCAATAAACAAGAGGTTCAACTGATATTTTATTTGAATGAAGATAAAAATAGTGATGAATATCATGTTACAATTTACAACTGTACTGAAGAATATTCTTATACCTTTATTTATTTCCTGATTGAATCACTTATGAGATCATTAAATGAATCCCATAAACTGAAACCGGAATCTCCCTTGTTGTGACTATTAAACTTGCCTCAGGGATTTGGTTCAGTGAATAGAGCAATATATGAATGAGAGTGAATGGAAATGGAAATCTAAAACAAGCTGGACAAATAGAAGCTGAAGCACGATATTCAGGATCAGTGGAAAGGAAGTAAGTATAGATATGGCTAGAACTTTGTCATTCTATAAACGTATGCAACAACGTCTCTGCCACGATTTTCCTCAACACTCATGCCCCACAAGGTTGCACTCTCAGCCCCTACTCTACTCCTCATACACTCACGACTGTGTAGCCAGATTCTGCTCCAACTCTGTCTACAAGTTTACAGATCCCAATCTCTTCTGAACAGGAAGGAGATAGAGAGCTTAGAGGCTTGGTGTCATGACAACAACCTTTCCCTCAATGTCAGCTGGTCATTAACTACAGGAGTGGGGGGGGCAGTGTACATGCTCCTGTTTACATCAACGGTAAGTCGATAGGGTAGCCTGTTTTGGTCCAACCACGTAGATGCCATGGTCAAGAAGCTCATCAGTGCCTCTACTTTCTCAGGAGGCTAAAGAAATCTGGCATGTCCCTGTTGACCTTCACCAATTTTTATCAATGCACCATAGAAAGCATCCTATCGCGATGCATCATGGCTTGGTATGGCAACTGCTCTGCCAGAGACTGAAATAAACTGCAGAGAATTGTGGATAAATCTCAGCACATCACGGAAACCAGCCTCCCCTCCATGGACTCTGTCCATACTTCTCACTGCCTCAGTAAAGCAGCTAGCATAATCAAAGACCCCTCCCACCCCAGACATTCTTTCTTCTCTCCCCTCCCATCAGGCAGAAAATACAAAAGCCTTAAAGCACATACCACCAGGCTCAAGGACAGCTTCTATCCCCCTGTTATAAGACTATTGAACAGTCCCCTAGTACAATAAGGATGGACTCTTGACCTCACAATCTGCCTTGTTATGGCCTCGCCCCTTATTGTCTGCCTGCACTGCACTCTCTCTGTAACTGCAACATTTTATTCGGCATTCTGTTATTGTTTTCCCTTGTACTACCTCAATGCACTGATGTGATGAAACAATCTGTATGGATGGCATGCAAAACAAAGTTTTTCACCATACCTCAGTACATGTGACAATAATAAATAAATTTACCAATGTATAATATTTGTTTAGAATGAAGCTCTAAGAAAATGGCAAATTAGTAGAACTCCTGACTTATAGTTAGTAGAAATAGTTGCTTGTGATTGTAAGGACAATTATATATCGGTTGTCTTTAAAGTTACAAGTGCTTAGCTGCTTTGGCATTGGTTGCTGTTTTCATTTCAATTTAAGGAAGCCTGCACTTGTATTCATGGCTCGGTTCCCGGTACAGTCATTGCTGAAACTTGTTTTCTTATCCAATTAGCGGACTAGTTTTCCATGGAAAACTGATTTAAAAGCCTGCTAACAGAATAAGAAGACACATTTTGCAGCACAAATAACAAAGGTTAGTAATCCCAAGCTTCCAAAATCCAAATTAAACAGCACCAATATAACAGGGGCACAAATAAATTTCTGTAGAAATTGATTAGCCTGGCTCTGAAGCAGAACGAGCTTCAAAATCAAATCAAATCAAAGTTTGACATTAGCCCTTTGTGGAACAGTGATGGTATTTTCTACTTGTTTTCAAAAAGATGAATGAAATGTTGTTTCCTTGTGAGTCATTCATTCCAAGCAATACTTCATTTACATCAAACTACACGTTGGTATTATTAATCCATTTAGTGTAAAGCCTGAGTAAGTTGATGTGACATGGACTAAATCGAAGTATCAAATTTTCTCTATGCTTGACAAAAGTTTATTCAATGGGTCCTTTAGTCATTCATGTTACAATCAAAATTGGCACAGAACCATTTTATAACACAAGTACTCAAAAAAGAAATGACAGATACATACCATTATCAGTTGCAAGAAATAAGGCTGTGTATTGACTGTCATGTGCATAGGGAGATTCCCGATCCAGGGCTGCTCTGGTTGTAACAGTACCGTTTGTAGGATTGATGGTCAGCCAGCCGGCAGGATCCTGAAACTGCGCAAACCTGCAAAAGACAACTTCAATGTCAGTATCTTTCAGTTTCACTTTAAAAAAAGCCAGAGATTACAGTAAATACATAAACCTATTTGATATTTTCCTTACAAGTTGCAAAGAGTCCTCCACCATTATTTTTATCTCTACTTATTTTTGTCCTGTTAAAGGACAGGATTATCTAAACTGTGGAATTCATATTAAATTATACCTGCAATCTGATTAGCTATTTCTGGGATCCAAAGCAATTTTATATTTGAACTTGAAATCTGACAAAACCAAATGAACAAAACCAAGTCTAGTTAACAGTAATACACTTCTACTGATGTCCTGAAAATTAATCCTACTGTAACTGGGGCCTTATAACCACTGGAGTTAGGAGATGAAAATCAACAATGCTTCACCTAAGTTATGACTATGTTATTAGTTTGCACTTTAACAGCCACCGTGCACACTGCAGCAATTTATGATCTTGGTTGTGTCACTGGGCAACTCAGTTTACATTCAAGCTTCTCACTCAGCATGATACAAAGTGTCTGAGAGCAAGTTCAAATATTTATCCTTTCAATTGTAACAAACTTTATCAGCTTTATTTGTCTTTTGAAATTATCCAAATATTTATCATAATACATTAATAAAATAATGTACATCCTCTTATAGCCTGTTTTCATTTATGTTTATCTAAATGATGGCATGTAAGAAATAGGACAGTAATTATGGTCCTATTGCTTTCATACTTTGAATCAAATAACTTTGAATCAATATTTCACATGATTATCAGAGCTACGTATATTGGACTATATATTCTGAACAGAGAATGGCTTCCATTTCTGCAACAAAAATAAAACATTTTGACTATTATGTTATTAGCTTCTAACTTAAATACTGCTTCAGACTTGAATGTACAATCTAACTTCTCATTACCGTGTAGTTCTGAGGGATTGCTGCACAGTCAGAGGTACAGTATTTTAGATGAAACATTAAACTTGCCCTATCCCCCCACGGATAACTCAGAAATCCCTTCGTACTTTTAAAATGGCACAGTGGTGCAGTTAGTAGAATTGTTGCCTTGCAGTGCCAGAGATCTGAGTTTAATCCTCTGATTTAATAGTGTTGTCCATGTTGTCCCTGTGGGTTTCCTCTGGGCACTCTCCCTTCCTCCCACATCTTAAACATGTGCAGATTGGGAGGTTAATTGGTCACTGTAAATTGTGCCGAGTGTGTCGGCGAACGGCGGAATCTAGAGGAAGAATGCGGAGAGAATAAAAAATAGGTTTAATGTAGGATTAGTGTAAATGAGTGGTTGATGGTCAGTGGGACTCCATGGGCTGAAAGGCCTGTTTCCATGTTGTCTATATGATTCTTTCTGAATCTAAAGAAGAGAGCAGGGGGATTTTCTCTAATGTACTTGCCATTTTTTTTGTTATATCATACAGAGGTAATCTATTGCTGCTTGTGGGAGTTTGCTGTGTGCATACTGCAGTCATGTTTCCCACGTGTCAACAATGACCATACTTCAAAAGTACTTAATTATCTGCACAGCCTTTGGGATGTCCTGCAGTCAACACAGGTGTAATTTAAGACTTCCTTTCTTACCATTGAACATAAGGGACTAACAGACAGGCTAAATGAGCCAACTAATTTAAATATACAATAGAACTGGAACAGGCATGGGAGTTGCTGCCTATACTTACACCAGCAGAAATACACTGTTGGGTGATTGTGCAGAGGAAAATGACAAGCATGAACAGAACTTGACCGAATTTAAAATTATTTCTAATTGGATATCAGCATGCTCAGTTTAATATAAAGATTAGTAAAGCAATTCTATGCATAAATTGGTTTGGATACATCTTTAATGGAATTAACATACAATGAGAAAACTTCTTTCCCGTTGCTGGTTTGATGTTACTTTCTCCATACCAGTTCATCCTGCAGTACTCAGTGTATTACTGGAAGGTCAGCATGTGGCAGTTCCAGTCAAGCTATACTTGATAAATTATAGCTGTCACTGGTGTGATTTAAGGCTCCTGTGCATGCCTTAAAGCTATATGCATCATGTGACTAAAAACCCATAATGGGCCAAAAGCCTTTTGGCACTTCTCCTTTCACACAAAAAATTAATATTTTAGCAATCTATATGATAAAGAACATAACAGAAAAATGCCAAATATGCTCCACTAGTAATAGGAATCACTGTCTCTGTTATTTTACAATGTCAAACTTTGAAAGCTCAATGTGTGATAAAACTCTGAAAGTTATAGCTTGTCATATCCATTATTGATAAATGTACAGCAGGCGATGGGCTGCAATAATTTGCTTCAGAATGTATATTTTTAGCTTTATTTTTGTGTTCCTCTGGTTAAAGGATGTCAATATTTGAGAATGAAACATTGCTTTTCATTCTGGGCAGCCTGCAAGCACAGTGTGTAAATTACCTTCAGTCCAACAACTGTCCACTTCCTCATCCTCCAGACACACCGTATACATTTTATCACACAGGGGGATGGGTGACAGTACATTTTACACTAACTTGTCTCAGTATAGATACAATGACACTTGATTTCTCTTCATGCTTTCTCATTCATTCATTCTGTACACAACCATACTCCCCATATTTCATGTGATATCTTAACAATATGCTCACCATATTTTTTTTACCAATGTCTATCATGATAATTTTCCTCTTCTACCAGCAGAAGGGACCTCTCACTTGTCCTTTGTTTGGTAAAATAATCTTCAGCAAACTTCCTGAACGTCAGCTCAAAATGTCTTTAGTTACTTCAGCCTCAAGGTGTCTAATTTTCATATTCATAACATGGCTTTAATTTTCTATCTGTATAAAATGGTTTTAACAATATTCATACCGAAGATTGTTTAGACTATTTAATTATCTTCTGCAATTGCAATTCTTCTTTTAACTTTTCTTGCTTTGGCCATCTGAAGACAAGTAAATATAATAATCCACTTGCAGGCCATGTAATCCAGGCTGTCAGTACCTGGGTGAAAAGGGTGTACGCCCACCTAAGGGATCTAAAATGCAGGACCTACCAAAGAAACTCTCTTTTGAGAAAAGGAGATGGGAACCAGCAGGATATTCTACTCAAATGATGATGCAAAGTAACTAATGGCGTAGTCAAGCCCTATGTCAGCAATGCTAGCCAAGTACAGGATAGCATGGAGGGGTGTCCAGGGTGCCCCAATGGTCACAGAGACCTTGGGACAGGTTGACTTGTAGTTTGGTGTAGAAATTCTGTGCTGCTCTAGAAATGTACAGCTTTCATCATTTCAACAAGAAAAATCACCAGATCTGTCTTCACTTGAAGTTACTTACAAACTTGTCAAAATACAAAGTTAGCTGAAAATCTTAGAATTTGTGATTGAAATACAAATGGGCTTTTAACTGACTACAATGCCAAAATTACTACCTTGTACAACATCTGGGCCTACAAACAAACTCTTATGGAGATGTATTCCAACCTCCTCACTAAATATATCAAAAAAGAAAAGATCCAACATATTTGAAAGAGTGGTTATGTTATTTTAGCCTAGCCCTCTATCTCACACATCTGTTATCTTTACTTAGCACATGGCTTTGTTTGTACAGGCATGCTGTCTTTAAAATGAATAGCTCTTTAACCAGCTTGATGTTATTACTATTGTTGAATGCACATTGAACAGACACTTAATGGCAGCAAGCATTGGTAACAGGAAGATTCACGTTTCAAAGACCACGAGATCATTGTGGGCAGCCTTCTTCAAGGTTAGTAGTAAGTGATGTCGCTTTATCACTAATCACAAATTTTGCCCTCCTTATAATACTTAAAAGTCTTGAGCCCATTCATGTTTCTAGTCAACTTTAACTTTATAAAAGTCCATGTCCACATTGACCTGGAATGTCTTGTGTGAACTTGTCACTATATAATTATTCTCACCATCATTGAAGGTACTACTAGGTGATTGCAGAACAGGGCAATTATACTGTGAAAACTTTACAGGGGCAATGTTTTTGTAAGTGGATGTAGAGACTTGTATAATGGAAATATAAACAAAAGAAAGCAGGATAAATTTAGGAAGGAACTATTGCCTAGAAATCAGATTCTGACATATTTTGTGTGCCAAAATTGTGCTCTATGTAGCACTAACACAAATTAAAAGTCACTGAAACAAAATCACAAGATTAGGACATCCTTGCTGTGAGGAATTGTTATTATGCTTCACTCCCTTTAAGACACCCTGAACGTGTAGCACACAAGCTTGCCTTGAGGCCGCAGGTGATCTAAAGCTTCCACAATCAGTAGCAGTCACTGGGCTGTTATCACTTCAAGGAAACCTTGATCTGTACCACGGGCTGACAACAAAACCCCGTAGAGACATTTTAAATTACATAGGTACGCTTGAAGTACTCCTTAATGAACCATGAGTTAATTATGAAGGCAACAAGTGTCTAGCTTTTGATCCAATTTCTGTTGGTAAGTAATTAATGGGCAGTGGACACATTCACGACATCATCAATGTGTAGAATGTGAGGGGGAAATAATATTGAAGTGTAACAAGATATATTCACTCCAATTTCCTAATGGATGGGACTTTAACATGAAATGGGGCAATTGCTTTAAAAATCAAATCAAAATTGTATTATACCTTATTGAGGTTGATCCTTAAGAATAGGACCAAAAGGAGCAGGAGGAAGAAGGCAGCTACCAGGATGCGTTCTTGCTCTGTATCCATAGCCTCATCTCCCAGCTGGGTACCTCTATATAAAGTACATTCTTTGTGAGGGTCTCCACTTTGCAGGTGTGAAAACTGGTGTGCAGATCCCCTGGTGCAGGGTTTCGACCTGAAATGTTAAGAGTTCCTTTCATCCCCACAGATGCTGCTTGACCCGCTAAGTTCCTCCAGCAGTTTGTTGCTCCAGATTCCAGCATCTGCAGTGTTGTGTCTCCCCTTGATGTATCTTGTGTGAGGTTACTAGCCTTAGAGGAGACTACTGTAGCCACCTCCTGCCAGACTCTTCTTATGCTGCTGCTTGCTTACAATTTGGTTCCTTTTCTGGTAGTCCACAGCAAGTGCTAGGAGATCTAGGCAAGGTGAAGTCCTCACACTGGCATCTCATGGGATACATTTTAGTTCTCGTCTCTGTACATAAACCACCCTAAAGCTACTTCTAACTGGACTTTGGTCAATTCCATGTCTTTTTTGTCAAGGACCCAATTGGGTGTTAACGCTAAATTCTGCCTGTTTCAGTGCACCAATAATAGATGCAATTCTAGTCCTAGGCACTGTTATTTCTCTTTTATCAATATATTAGACAGAGGCCTACCAGTCAGAAATGTGCACCACTTCACATCAACCATATTGGGAGCTCACAGGGCAGTGAGTGCCAGTGCACTCAAATGTACATAACCTCCCATATAAAAACAGACTATTTCAATTGCTAGAATTTTTGTCACGCCCTTCTAAATTCCACTGTCTACATTACAATTTAAATTGTTAGTATAAACTTATGTTGTCATTATCTAGTCCCAAAAGTGGTGGCTCAGTCTGCACCTCCAAGCTCCTTAACCTCTGCAGCAGAGAAATATCTTATTCAGAATCTCACGCCTGCATCCCTGGTCCAATTATCTCTCGAACCTCTAACCTCACATAACATAAAGACTACGCTTATTGTGCTTTCTCTCTTTGCAACACCATGGGACACCAACTCATATTCTTAGTCTATTTATAAGTGATACTGTGAAAGTGGTTGGTATTCCTTCAGCTGTAACATACCCCCTCAATAAACAAAGAAATAAATACTAACCATCCAATATTGATACAGTTCAATTTTCAATGCAGCCCCAAACATCAGTCTTCAAAGAAGACTATTAAATCAAAATATCTATGCATATGCCTTCTCTGCCTTTCAAGTGAAATTTTAATTTATTTATTGTTTGTGGCAAATTGTTGTAATTTTTCTTCTTGCAGTTTTATTATCTGAAAACGTGAACACTGAATTACTTTGTGTGAGAATCGAGGTGGTGAATATAATGTACTGTAGCCAAATGCAAAGTTGTATACATACTGAAGGTAATGAAATAACATTCTAGAGTGTTCTTACTTTGAAAATCTTGAATGAAGATATTAAACAATGGTAGAAATGCATACTTTGAAGAACAGTTGTCATTTGCAGAGTCTGGATTTTCTTCCCAAATAATAAATAGCTGGGAAATGAAAGAAAATGATATGGGGAAGTCTTCTGTTTTAGTTACTTCCATTTGGTGGAATATTTAAACCAGCATTAATACACCCTTCCATTGACCTGACCCAGTCCAACATTTCTCCCAATCCATATATCAAGGTTAATGCCAGTAAGCATTGATTTTAGGAAATTAATTGAGAGAAATGTTGAACATTCAGCTTGTATGGCTGAATGTTCTGAGTCCTCTGCTACTGGATGCCCGGTTGCAATACTATTTACTTGACTTCTTCTCCATTTTCTCCTGCCCTTTTGCTGGTTCTTTATGATTTGAAGCAGGACAATCATTGGGAGAAATGTGTTTTTTTTTCCTGTCTGTCCTTTTAAAGCTCTTGCACCAAAAGGTAACACTGCACTGCATGAGATAATCCATCCAGATGGTGAAACAGACCTCGTGGAAAGCAAACAGAGCACTGATGATAGCCATGTAGTAACATATATAATTTATGTGGCAATATTTTTATGCAGCAGGGGTTATTATGCAATCAGAAGATGACCTTGTGTTATTTGTTCCTTGGCAGACACCATTTTGGTTGAGACTCAAGAGGATGCAGATGCCAGAATCTGGAGCAAAAGACAAAATGCTGGAAGGATTCAGCTGGCCAGGCAATATCTCTGGAGGTAGACAGACAGTCAACATTTTGAGTCGAAACATAGACTGTGCACTTCCCTCCACGGATGCTGCCTGGCCTGTTAAGTCCCTCCAGTATTTTGTTTGTTGCACCATTTTGATTGATCTGTATAATGGCTGTGTTTGCAGGCATGTGCACTCAACTGACTTCAAGGGAATAAATAAAACTTCATAAAAGGTGAAAATTTTGCTTGCCCCTTTTTTGTGTTGAGATATAACAAGCTGGGAATACATAAGTAACACCAGACCATAAAATTGGATAGTAACCGCATACTTAGAGTGCAAACCTCACTAATGAGGGACATTGAGACGGTTCTTCTAATTAATATTACAACTTATATTATGGTCTCTTTACATAATATTGTCAATTTTCATGGAAAGGTGGATATACAGGTTCTGATAGACTATAGTTCCTCATTTAATACTGAATACGCACTTATTATTTAGGCTTAGTTCCCCAGTCTATTGCTTTCCTGTTACTTGCATAAATACATATTGATGTAAACTACCTGGAATTGACTTCAGGTTAAATAATGCATCACAGAAAACAATAATTTGTGTATTTTTGTTATCCAACAGTAACCACAAAATAATTAGAAAATGAGTTCAGCTTTTAGCAGTGAAGGATTATTTTGTCCCAACATATTCTTGCTCATACCTTGTTTAATAGGTTTCAGTGACAATCAAAGGCAAATGGGACTGACTGTGTTCCACTCTAATAAACTGTTATGTTCTCTGTTGCATAAAAACTCACTGCTGTCCTTTGTAAATGCTTTATTGTTTGGCAATTTGAGTGCAGGCTTTTCTCTACCTGTGTCTGGATTCCTAGATAACTCCAAAGGGGAAATATCCTCTCAGTACCCACTCTCTCAATCCACCTCAGAATCTTATATGACCACTTCCCATTCTTCTAAATTCTAATGAGTGTGGGCCCAACGTGCTCAGACATTCTTTGTATGCCAACCCCTTTATCCCAAGAGCACATCCTTCCTTTCATATGGAGAGCAAAGATATATACTGTATTGCAGGTGTCTCTCACCAGTGCCCTGAAAATCTTCCTCAAATCTTTGCCACTTTTATCATCCATAACTCTTGCAATAAAGGCCAATATTCTATCAACCTTCATAACTATTTGTTCTCCTGCATGCTAACTTGTGGTATGTCACATATTAGGTCAAAAGTATGTATTTTGTACTGCAACATGTTGTTCTCTGCTAATCATAATATAATTATTTATATATATAGGATAAAATACAACTTGCCTTGTACAATTCTTTGGCGGGAATTTGGATAATTTATTAAAATATACATCTTATCTACCGGCCAAGAGCTTGCTGTGGCCAAGCAATGAACAGCATCCTGTGTTATCTTGACTTCGGTGTCTATTTAACTTCCATGAAACCTGGTACTGGAAGGTGCTGGAAATGCACAACAAAAACAGAACAGGACTCTATACCAAACATCAACAGCCGTGTGGATAGATAAAAAAAATACATTTGTCTATCTCCTTAAGCAATCAAAAAGAAAGCTGTGAAATGAGCAATACAGAGTTTGAAGTAGAAAGTTTCAGATGGAATATTGAATCAAATATCATGTCAGCTACAGATGGAGAAAAAAAGAGGGAGATTCAAGATAAAAGGAAATGCTTTATTAATATTTTCAGTTATAAAATGTTAAAGGGGTTAGACTCTAAACTTATTTTTAATCATTTGTTCATGGAATGTAGATGTGGCTGTTATGACTGACATTTATTGTCAGTCCCTACTCTTCTCCTGGACCCAGTAGCTTGCTTGAGGGTAATAGTGAGTGGCAAGGAGTGGGTGGGGGTCAGGAGTCACATACGCCAGACTGGGTAAAGAAGAAAATTCACAAGCCATATAAACGTCAATGACACTTCACTAGTTTCTGGTTCATGTTATCCACTTATTACTAGCAGAGACTTTTATTTAAATTTAATTCCCCAGCTGCTGTGGTGGGATTTCCAATATCATCTAGATCATTAGCTCATGAAACACTATATTGCTGTAGCACTTGCCTGTATGAGTGCAGGTCCAACACTCAAGAAGATTAATGTCTCCCAGAATGAAACAGTCCACCATGGTAAACATTAATTGTCTCTGTCATCAGAGCACCATGGTCACAGTGGGCACCATCTACAAAATGCACAATAGGTAATTGCCCAGGCTGCTCTGAGAGAACCCCTCTAGTCCCTGACCGTGACCTCCAAGAAGGACAAGGACAACAGGCACCTGGGATGCCACTGCCTGCAGGTTTTCATCCAGGTCACACACCATCCTGATTTGGAAATCTATCACCATTACTTCATTGTTATTGGGATTCCTAATCCAACAGCAGTACCTACGTCAGAAAGACTACAGTGGCTCAAGGAGCTGGTTTACCATCATGTTCTGAAGGACAGCATAGTGACACAGCTAGTATAGCTGCTTCCTTGCAGTCCCAATGATCAGGTTTGGTCCTAACCTCTGGTGCTATGAGCAGAGTCTGCACATTCTCCCTGTGACCACAAGGGGACATAATTTTAAGGTGATTGGAGGAAGGTATAAGGGGGATGTCAGGGGTAAGCTTTTATAGACAGCGACTGGTGGGTGCGTGGAATGCACTGCCGGCAGAGGTTGTGGGGCAGATACGTTAGGGACATTTAAGAGACTCTTAGATAGACACATGAATGACAGAGAAATGGGGAGCTATGTGGGAGGGAAGGGTTAGATAGATCTTAGAGCAGGATAAAATGTTGGCACAACATTGTGGGCTGAAGGGCCTGTACAGTGTTGTAGTGTTCTATGTTCTGGGTGCTCTGATTTCCTACCACATCCTAAAGACTTCAGGGTTGGGAGGTTAATTGGACACTGTGAATTGCCCCTTACGTTCATGCAGGTGTAAGAATCTGCCGAGAGTTGATAGAAATGAGGGGAGAATGAAATGGGATTAGTGTAGGATTAATGTAAGTGGGTACTTAATTGCCAGTGTAGACTCAGCAGCCTTTTTCTGTGTTGGCCTTAACAGTAACACACAGAACACAAAGAAATGAATAAATAAAAAAGTTAATTTTCAGTGCCAAAAATTAATGCAGTAATTAACTATTATCATATTTTAATAATGTAAATTTAGCCAGAAAAAGGCAAGCCGGATTTCTCTTGTTGTTTAATTTGTATCTATCCTATAAGTACGGTATTTTTGCTAGATTCAATGCATTGTATTGGTGAGCCAGGCTGTGAGGTGCTTTTCTCATGTGGTTAAATGAGGAGCAGAGTGCCTTGGAAAGAAACCTCAGGATTTTTGCATTAAACTGCACATTTGTCTTCATTTGAAGACACTGCATAAATAACAATGCGTCCTTTTAAGCTCAGGGTTATTTTCACAGAAAAGAACCTGGGCTTTGAATAAGAGGATTAATCTTTTTTTGTGTAGAAACATTGTGGCTTAGTTTAAGTAGTGGTTGAAAATAAATTGTGTCTAAGGCGCCTTGCATAATTTAGTTAAAGTTTGCATGGTCAAAATTAGCACCTAGCAAACAATTGGGAATTTGTGAAAAGACAAAAAAACTGCAGATATTGGCAATCTGCAGATGTAGTAAATTATTGGAAGGTCTTCTGAGAGATCAGATATAAAAGTATTTGGACAACAAATGGCTGATTAAGGATAGTCAGCATGGCTTTGTGCGTGGTAGATCGTGTTTAACGAATCTTGTAGAGTTTTTCGAGGAGGTTACCAAGAAAGTAGATGAAGGAAAGGCTGTGGATGTTGTATACAAGGTCTTTGACGAGGTCCCACATGGGAGGTTAGTTCAGAAGGTTCAGACACTAGGTATCCATGGAAAGGTTGTAAACTGGATTCGAAATTGGCTGTGTGGGAGAAGACAGAAAGTGGTAGTGGATGATTGTTTCTCAGACTGGAGGCCTGTGACTAGTGATGTGCCTCGGGGATCTGTGCTGGGACCATTGTTGTTTGTTGTCTATATCAATGATCTAGATGATAATGTGGTAAATTGGATCAGCAAGTTTGCTGATGATACTAAGATTGGAGGCGTAGTGGACAGCGAGGAAGGCTTTCAAAGCTTTCAGAGGGATCTGGACTAACTGGAAAAATGGGCCAGAAAATGGCAGATGGAATTTAATGCAGACAAGTGTGAGGTGTTGCATTTTGGAAGGACAAATCAAGGGAGGACATACACAGTAAATGGTAGGGCACTGAGGAGTGCGGAGGAACAAAGGGATCTAGGAGTTCAGATACATAATTCCTTGAAAGTGGCGTCACAGGTAGACAAGGTTGTAAAAAAAGGCTTTTGGCATCCTGGCATTCATAAATCAAAGTATTGAGTATAGGAGTTGGGATGTTATGGTGAGGTTGTATAAGACATTGGTGAGGCCAAATTTGGAGTATTGTGTGCAGTTCTGGTCACCTAACTATAGGAAGGATATCAGTAAGATTGAAAGTGTGCAGAGGAGATTTACTAGAATGTTGCCGGGTCTTCAGGAGTTGAGTTACAGGAAAAGATTGAACAGGTTCGGACTTTATTCCTTGGAGTTTAGAAGAATGAGGGGAGATTTGATAGAGGTTTACAAAATTATGAGGGGTATAGACAGAGTTAATGCAAGTAGGCTCTTTCCACCTAGATTAGGAGAGATAAGTACCAGAGGACATGGCTTTAGGGTGAAAGGGGAAAGGTTTAGGGGGAACATTAGGGGGAACTTCTTCACTCAAAGAGTGGTGGGAGTGTGGAATGGGCTGCCATCTGATGTAGTAAATGCGGGCTCACTCTTAAGTTTTAAGAATAAATTGGATAGGTACATGCACGGGAGAGGCCTGGAGGGTTATGGACTGAGTGCAGGTAAATGGGACCAGCGGAATAAGGTTTCAGCACAGACTAGAAGGGCTGAATGGCCTGTTTTTTGTGCTGTAGTGTTCTATGGTTCTATGATTCTATGGTTCTAATCTGAAATAAAAACAGAAAATGCTGTAGATAGTCGGTGGGTCAGACAGCATTTGTGGAGAAAGAAACAGAGTTAATACTTCTGGATGATGATTCTTCTTAGAACTGGAAGATATAGGAAACAGGCATGTTTAAACCTGTGGGGGTTGGAGGGGGATGGAGAGAACAAAGGGAATGGCTGTGACAGGGTGAAAACCAAGAGAAAACAAATGCCACAGACTGAGGTAAAAAGCAAATTGCTGAAAGAACTCGGGTCAGACAGCATCTGTGGAGGGAGGTGGACAGTCAAGACTTTAGGTTGAGACCCTTCATCTGAACTGACTGCATCTTTCTCCACAGATGCTGTCTGACCTAGTGACTATTTCCATCATTTTCTTTTTTTTTACTTCAGATTGCCAACTTCTGCAGTCCAGATGCTGGGTCTCGACCCGAAACGCTGACTGGTTATTTTCCTCCACAGATGCTGCCTGACCCTGCTGAGTTCCTCCAGCAGTTTGTTCTTTGCTCTGGATTCCAGCATCTGCAGTCTCCTCTGGTACAGATTGGGATTGATTTGGACAGGGTGCTTGAGATTTGTTAATGGCAACTAATCTGCCTGGAGGAGGTGTAAATAGACAGAGGATAGAAGAGAGAGAAACAAACAAATCAAGCTGGGACTGTGAGACAGGACACAGCAGCTGAAAAGTGAAATAAAGAAGAACCTTGGAGGGCCAGTCAGCACCTGCTAAGAGAGACAAACTGAGCTACGTCAGATTGGCCAGGGACTGAAAAGCAATAAAACAGCAGATGCTTTCAACCTGAAACAAAAAATTGAAATACCTGAAACATTCAGCAGGTCAGGAAGCATTTGTGGGGAAGGAGATGGAGTTAATGCATCATGCCAATGAACTTGCATCAGAAGAGATAGCACAACAAAATTCCAACCTCCCCCCCCCCCAACAAAACCCACCTGATCTGCCAAGTACCTCCAACATTAATTATTTGGAGGTTTCTCCTGAAGGGCAAAACTTCAATTTCACAAGCCCTCAAAGGGAATCGCCATTTGAATCATCAAAAAATGCAGTAGAACTGCTTGCCTTCTGCTGTTCCAACAATAAATAGATTTTGAATAGTTTTATCAAAGTGGGTCTTGAAATGAAAGTCATTGTGTGAAGATTATAGTTTTTTATCTGTCAAAAGAATGAGAATTGTATAATTTACAGTTAGCACTACACCTCTGATAAGTTATTTGAGCAGATTAAGTAGTCACCATGTACAACATCACACTAACCTGCCTCTTCCTTAAAAAGAAATTCGACAATCTACTCTGCTCTTGGCATATAAGACATTATGAGTGTGTGCACAGAGGAAAATGTGGTGGCATTGTTACCGATTCACTGACTTCATATTTTGCAATCTATTGAAACATTGTTTTAATGTGTTTCTGTGCTGGCTGTCTTGCTGAAGTGTGCATTTGGGAGAACCAGAGTTCATTGACCAACTTCGGAACTTCCACGCTTAACTGCGCACGTTCAGTATTCACCAGTTTTGCAGAGTTATGATAGTGAAAGCTGACAGTTTTATTGTCATTACAACTTCAAATTCCCTGCCAGTATTTTTAAATTAGGCTCTTGCTGCTTAATGAAGAACTGAAAAGCCTCCAAAAAAGACGAAGTATCTATTTTAACTTCCAGGAGACCAGTTATCTTCCAAAATGATGAGCTTTTATTCTGTTGCTGAAGAACATATATAAGAAATATTGTGAAATAACATTTGTGCACAGGCTCTTTGTGTGCACCCTAATTCCTGAGCTGTTTGCATAATTAAAGTGAGGCTGAGAAAGCAGTAAGAGCTCATGGCGATTTTGAGGATTAACATAGTCAGCTAGTCAGTTATCACACTTTCTCCTCCCCTGTATTTTTAATCACATGTTTTTAGTTCCTTGAGCATTTCCTGACTTCCTGGGAAGTCATTATTGTTTGATCTACATCATTAAACTAAATAACATGATCATCATGACGTTGTTTATAGCACTGTGTCGTTTGCAGATTGTTCTGCTGCATTTCCCACATGGCAGAATCAGAATCTGAATCAGAATCAGGTTTATTATCACTGACACATGTCATGAAATTTGTTGTTTTGCAGCAGCCGTACAGTGCAAGACAAAAACATAAAAATTACTGTAATTCACAAAAATAAATAAATAGTGCAAAAGAGGAATAACGAGGTAGTGTTTATGGGTTCATGGACCGTTCAGAAATCTGATGGTGGAGGGGAAGCTGTTCCTGAATGTGGGTCTTCAGGCTCCTATACCTCCTCCCCAATGGTGAAGAGGGTACATTCCTGGTGGTGAAGGTCCTTAATGATGGATGCTGCTTTTCTGAGGCACCGCCTCTTGAAGATGTCCTTGATGGTGGGGAGGGTGACCATAACACATAGGAGCAGAATTAGGCCATTTGGCCCTTCGACTCTGCTCCGCCATTCGATCATGGCTGATTTATTTTTCCCTCTCAACCCCATTCTCCTGCGTTCTCGCCGTAACTTTTGATGTCCTGACTAATCAAGAACCTATCAACCTCCGCTTTAAACATACCCAATGACTTGGCCTCTATGGCAATGAATTTCACATATTCACCATCCTCTGGCTAAAGAAACCCTCATCTCTGTTCTAAAGGGACATCCTTCTATTCTGAGGCTGTGCTCTCTGGTTCTAAACTCTCCTACCACTGGAAACATCCTCTTCACGTCCACTCTATTCAGGCCTTTCAATATTCAGTAGGTTTCAATGAGATCCCCCCTCATCCTTCTAAATTTCAGCAAGTACAGGCCCAGAACCATCAAACACTCCTCACACATTAACCCTTTCATTCCTAGGATCATTCCTGTAAACCTCCTCTGGACCCTCTCCAATGCCAGCACATGGGGCGCAAAACTGCTCACAATGCTCCAAATATGGTCTGACCAATGCCTTATAAAGCCTCAGCATTACACCTTTGCTTTTATATTCTAGTTCTCTTGAAATGAATGCTAACCTTTGCTTTCCTTTCAACCGACACAACCTGCAAGTTAACCTTCAGGGAATCCTGCACTAGGACTCCCAAGTCCCTTTGCACCTCAGATTTCTGAATTCACTCCCCATTTAAAAAATAGTCTACACCTTTATTCCTTCTACAAAAGTGCATGACCGTACTGTATTCCACCTGCTGCTTCTTTGCCCATTTTTCCCAATCTGTCCAAGTCCTTCTGCAGACTACCTGCTTCCTCAACACTACCTGCCCCTCCACCTATCTTCATATCATCCACAAACTTGGCTACAAAGCCCTCAATTCCATTATCCAGTTCATTAACGTATAACGTGAAAAGTAGCAGACCCAACACCGACCCTTGTGGAACACCACTAGTCACCAGCAGCCAACCAGAAAAGGCCCCCTTTATTCCCACTCTTTGCCTTCTGCCAGTCAGCCAATCTTTTATCCATGCTAGTACCTTTCCTGTAATGTCATGGGCTCCTGTCTTGTTCAGCAACCTCATGTACGGCACCTCGTCAAATTCCTTCTGAAAATCCAAGTAAACAACATCCACTGACTCTCCTTTGTCTATCCTGCCTGTTAATTCCTCAAAGAATTCCAACAGATTTGTCAGACAGGATCTCCCCTTAAGAAAAATGCTGACTTTGTCCTATTTTATCATGAATTTCCAAGTACCCCGAAACCTCATCCTTAATAATGGTCTCTAACATCTTACCAACCACTGAAGTCAGGCTGACTGTCCTATAATTTCCTGTCTTTTGCCTCCCTCCCTTCTTAAAGAATGGAGTGACATTTGCGATTTTCCAGTCCTCTGGAACCATTCCTGAATCTAGTGATTCTTGAAAGGTCACTCCTAGTGCCTCCACAATCTCTTCAGCTACCTCTTTCAGAACTCTGGGGTGTAGTCCATCTGGTCCAGGTGATTTATCTACCTTCAGACCTTTCAGTTTCCCAAGCACCTTCTCCTTAGTAATAGAGACTACACTCACTTCTGCCCCCTGACTCTCTCGAATTTATGGCATGTTGCTGGTGTCTTCAACAGTGAAGACTGATGCAAAATACTTATTCAGTTCATCTACCATTTTTTTGTTCCTCATTACTATCTCTCCAGCATCATTTTCCAGTGGTTTGATGTCCACTCTTGCCTCTCCTTTACTCTTTATATATCTGAAAAAAACTTTGGTGTCCTCTTTTATATCATTGGCCAGCTTAACTTCATATTTCATCTTTTCTCCCTTTATTAGTTTTTTAGTTGCCTTCTGTTGTTTTTTAAAAGCTTCCCAATCCTCTAGCTTCCCACTAATTTTTGCAATATTTTATGCCCTCTCTTTTGCTTTTATGCTGTCTTTGACTTCCCTTGTCAGCCACGATTGTCTCATCCTCCCTTCAGAATGCTTCTTCTTCTTTGGGATGAATTAATCCTGAATCTTCTGAATTACTTCCAGAAACTCCTGCCATTGCTGCTCTACCACCATCCCTGCTAGGGTCTCTTCCAATCATCTTTGACCAGCTCCTCTCTCATGCCTCTGTAGTTGGCAATGGGTGTGACTGCCTCCTGAAGCACAGCGTCCAGGTAACTCTCTCCCTCTCCGATGTGTCGCAGTGTTTGAAGCTCAGATTCCAGGTCAACTTTGAGCCTGAGTTTCTCGAGCAACCCACACCTTGCTGCAGATGTGGTCACCAGGAACCACAAAGGGGTGCACCAGATCCCACAACATGCAGCTACAACACATCACCTGGTCCTGCATCCCTACTTTATTTAATTAGTTATAATTTGTTGTATTTTTACTTAACTACTATAAAAAACCTTACCTGTTCTTAACTGCTACTCACCTGTGCCTCCTCGCTGAAGCCTCTTGAACCAAAGCCTCAGAATTCCCACTCCTACACTGGCCCACTCTCACTATGGCCACTCCACTTTACCCTACCTTCCTTTTATTGGCTGAGTTGCCACACACTTAGCCAATCACACAACTAGCTCCTCCCCTCTGCTGCAACTCATGTGCCTGTGATGGGAGCTGGCTGAGTCTACAACCCTCTACAGCCTCTTACTATCTTTCACATTGGAGCCTCCATACCAGGCGGTGATGCAACCAGTCAGAATGCCCTTCACTGTACATCTGTAGAAATTTGCAAGAGTCTTTGGTGACATACCAAATCCCCTCAAACTCCTAGTGAAATTGAGCCACTGGCAGCAGTGAATAAACTTCAGAACTACTGGGAGATGTATTGACATGATGAAACACACAAAGTAAATGATAATTTTTACCGTTCTCTGGATGAGGAATCAAGAAATCATGTTTGACTTCATTAGATAATTATAGAATGGGAAGGCTATTTGACCCACTGTTTCATCCATGCAGAAAGTCTGTCTGTCCAGTGCTCAAGAATCATAGGAACTTCAAAAGGCCATTTAGTACATTGCATCCATGAGACGACTTTAGGTTGATCCCCTTCTCAGCTCCTTCCATTGTCTTGCAGGTTATGGCTCTTCAAGACCTCATCCAGGTATATTTCTTTTCAATGTGGAGAGGCTTTCTTCCTCCATCACTCTCTTTGGCATTGAGTTCCAGAACTGCAAGCTCCAGATCCCCCCTGCTCAGGTGAAAAAACTTCCAGAACTCCTCACTAATGCTTCCATCACTTAATTTAAATCTGTTCCACAAACTATAATTTCTCAAAGAATTGCAGGGTTTTAGCTCTGCTGCTCTTCTGGAAGACTCTTCCATTTGATCATTTTTCGTGTGAAGAAGAATTTGCTTATATCTATCCCAAATCTACATTTTACTGGTTTGAACCCACAGTCTGCAAATTTGCTTGGAATACAAATAGGCAAACTGGCCTGGAAGGATCTCATTTTGCATGTTCTTTCATAGATCTCAGGTACAGTTTAGAAACATGCTGAGTGAGGAATTATTCACCTTCCAAGCTTTTGCTGCAATCAGAAACTCAAGTCTACCCAACTGTTTTCATGATGCTTCAAGACATCATGAACAAACTATATCTGTGACCACTGTAGATTTTTTCTCAGTAGCATGATACATGGTCTCTGTCACTTCTTTGTGCAGAGGCAGTTATTTGCAAATGGAGGTAATCTACTGACAGCTTAAGATGTTCAATTGAATATACCCAGTTATCCATAAATTACACATTCATAATGCTCATTATATAGTATCCATAAATATATGATTTAGAACTTGTTGAGTTATTACAAGATGCATAAAAATGACTATAAAGTTTTCTCAGCATGGCTGTTGGATGGATTAATGACTCTCACTACCTGATTAATGGTCCTTGTCTGACACCTTTCTCAAACCTCTCTATGGGCTATAAATCCACACTAACTGCTTAGCTCAATATTTTATATTCACCATATTGGACAGATTAGAACAGTGGGAGTCTTGATTTAAAAACAACGCTGAGAGTTTTACTGTTGTCCTTGAACTGATGTTCTATCAATATATAAGTCTCTTTTATTACAGTTCAAACTTTTGTTTACACTGTTGTTTACACTTTGTTGCACCAAGTTTTCATTAATTAAATTTTCATGCACAAGTTATCTGATGGGACACAATTCCTGAACAACATATCAATGAGGTGATTATTTCTTTCTAAAGTAAAGCATTATTTTAACAACATGAAATTTTGATCAATAATATCTATTTCAAGCTATATGGAATGTCGTGATTCAATATCAAACTTCAATATACCAATGGGTATTTTTTGTCTTTGGTTTATTATGCTTGTGTTGTTTGAAGCTTTCAAATTTCATCCTTTTCTTGATCATTTAAGGAAAAGTTAGGAATCTAATTAAAACTGTTTTATAATTTAGATTTTACTGAGCAAAATTGATATATTATACATGTATATCTATTAATCTATATGATCTATGGCAATATCTAAAAACATAAAAAAACTTAAGTAGGAGTAGGCCATATAAATCCTTGAGCCTGCTTTCCCATTTAATAGGATCATGGCTGTTGGTGTTAGTTAAAGTTCTTAGTGATAATTCAGTAGAGATATAGGCTTTAGAAATGTACTAAATACAAACACCATCTTTAATATTCTTTAATTTTTTTATATATATACTCTGCACTGTTAGAAATGCTATGAATATAACTTAAGGCATGGTGGGATGCTTTACCAAAGAAAGAGATTCAAAAGGCAGAAGAAGAGCATCAATAGTTCAATACTGGCTGTTCAAGATGTAGCAGTCAGCATATGAATGTTCATTGTGTTAATACCTTGAGAACCACAGACATGGATGAGATAAAAGATAAATGAGAGATTGACAGGCAACAAACTGTAAGTTATCAGAAATGTGGAACTTGGAACTTGTTGAGACAGTGTTGGCCTTCTGTCCGTCCTATGTGCAGAGTATTGCAAACAGCATGACGATAACTGGATGGACCAAAACAGTCAGCTGTCCATCAGTCATATCCATTTATGGTCATATTAGTATCTGTTAATTGTCAATCATTATCTCTCTTCTCAACTGTGCATAAAAATCAGTGTATTCCAACAAACTGGGAGACTATCACCAGACACTCTCCCCTGCATGCTTATTTCAGTTGAATAAGCACTTGTTATTTCTGTATCTCTGGATTCTGAGTGGAACTTGTTTCACAACATGACTAATCACTTTTATCAGCTCCACTTTCCATCCTACCTTCATGTTACATGGCATCCAACAAATTACTTATCTCTGCAGATTATTTCCACAGATGAAAATAACCCCCTGAATCGTTCTAGCATTTTTGTTTTTATTTCAGATTTCTGACATCTGCAGAGTTTTTTTCCCAATCTAATTATCTCTTTCTTGAATACATTCATCCACAGCCCGCCACAAAATAGAATTCCAAAACCCTCTGAAAGAAGAAGTTTCTTTTTATCTCAGTGCTAAATGGTCGACTCCAAATCCTGAGGCTATTCAGACAGGCAACAGAACTAATTCTGTCAGCAGCTATTCAGTTAATTTCTTTCAGAATGTTATATGTTTCATGACATCACTTCTCTTCTGAACTCCATGGCATAATGGCACATCCCAATCAATGTCTCTGCACAGGACAGCCCTCTCATCTAAGGAACCAATCTAGTGAATCTTCCTTACATTCCCTTGAAGACAGGTTTTATCCTTCCTTCAGTAGGGACACCAATATTTGGTATTATTGTTAAATTACCAAGAATGGATAACCCCATTTACCATGAGCTTTGGAAGGCTATTATCCATCTCTGAAAGTCTGAGATCCAATCTTGCCCACTAATTTGTGGGCATGTTCAAATATATCCTTCTGTGTTCACTTCCACATTTCCCTTTATCTGCTTTGCTATACTTACAGCATGTACTTTTATACCAAAGCTTAAGTTATGACTAACTGTTCTTAGTTATAGCTTAAGCTATCCCACTCATACCTCTAATAAATGAAACATAAATTTAAGAGAAGTCAGAAAAGTTCGGCTGCTAATAAAAGACATACATTGATTAAGGAAGAAGTCTTTGGTCACTGGGGGAGGTAGTTGAGGAGAGTCCAGGTGATAACTTTTCCCATGGTAGACATCAGAGAGACCCTTCTGCTACTGCCACAGCAAGATTTGTCACCTTTTTTGAAGATGGTCATGATTATAGCATCACTGAGGTCCCTTGGCATCTCCTCCTCTTCTCAGATGTGGACAATGAGATTGTGGATTGGTGACTGGAACACATCACCATTCAGTTTTAGAACTCCGACAGGGATATTATTGGCTCTTGAGACATTGTTGTTTTGTGCTGGGATGTGGATTTTTCAAATTCATGTTAATTGGGTGTGCTAGTAATATGGAGCTATTGTGTGATGTAGTCAATGGTGGTCACATCAGAGACAGAGGAGGTCATCAAAATGCCACCTCCCAGTAGCCGCAGTGTGGATTCCATTCACCCAGAAGCACAATGCACGTGAATTCACTGCATGACAGCTCCAAGAAAATGTGGGGTGCAGTACCAACTGTTATTCATGGACTTATTCAATATTACAAAAGCCATTGACTCCATCAACTGGAAGGGACTGAGAGGCACTTTCCTGAAATCTGCTTGCCCACCAAAATTCATCTCCATTTGACATTTGCTTCATGATGGCACACAAGCCATCATGCTTTATCAGTACTTTACAAAGGAGTCAGTCTCAGTGGTATCGAACAAGGATGTGTCACTACTCTAATGATTTTCTCAATCTTTATCACCCCAATACTATACTTCACTTTCAACAAACTTCTTGCTAATGTTCAGCGTAATGAGAAACTATTCAACTGATGGCAATTACACTCCAGAATTGAGATCATCCAGCCTCAGTAGTAGTAGAATACACACAATGCCAGCATTTGTGCACACTCAGATGCTAAGCTCCAAATTGTTTACTGAAGCATATGAGAGAACGAGCCCTGTAGGCTATATCCAAAAGACAATGGTCCTTTACTTAATTTCCCCCATTGCACGACACTGCCCTATATCTGGGCTCTGTTGTATTTTGCCTGAAAGGATAGTGGAGTTAGAACTCCATCCCATGGAACAAGTGACCAAGAAGATCTGCAAACTGCTGGGAAATGAGATTTATCTGAAGTCTCAAAATGGCTTCCTTATGAGGTAAATTACAAAGATTCTAGCTTTTCCCCCTTATGGAAATGCCTCTCTTTGTACCTTTTGATGTTTGTGTGATTGACCATACAAAATGGGGAGGGAGTTTTTAAGGTGGTATTGAGAACTTCATGTCAATGCATTAAGACTCAACAGAGGCCCAGCATAAATGGCAGAAGGAACAGACCACCTCACAAACTATTCACCTGCCTGGTCCATCAGGGACCTTCTGCTCCATCTGTGGAAGTCTCTTCAATTCCTACATTGGCCTAATCTGTTACCTCAGAACCCATAGAATCGAAGGGGAATCAAGTCATCCTTGATCCTGAGGAACTGCCTAAAAAGGTTATTGATAAATTCAATACTTCATTCACATTTACCTTTTCCTAAATCTCTATTATTGCCTGAAAACCATATAGATGGCAAGTAACATGAATCATTTATCATTATACATACCTCAGGCTCAAATCTGAATCATTGTTAAAATCATTGTTAAAACTCGTCACCAAACTCTGAGACCTGGGACTCAACACTTCCCTCTGTAACTTTCTGACCAACAGACCGCAATCAGTGAGGATAGGTAGCAATACCTCCAGCATGATTATTCTCAACACTGGTGATCCACAAGGCTGCGTCCTCAGCCCTCTACTCTACTTCCTATATACTCATGACTGCATGGCCAGATTCTGCTCTAGCTGCATCTACAAGTTTGCAGATGATACCACTGTAGTAGGCCATATCTCAAATAACGATGAGACAGGGTACAGGAAGGAGATAGAGAGCTTAGTGACATGGTGTCATGATAACAACCTTTCCCTCAATGTCAACAAAACAAAAGAGCTGGTCATTGACTTCAGGAAAGGGGGCGGTGTACATGCACCTGTCTGCATCAATGGTGTTGAGGTCAAGAGGGTTGAGAGCTTCAAGTTCCTAGGAGTGAATATCACCAATAGCCTGTCCTAGTCCAATCATGTAGATGCCATGGCCAAGAAAGCTCACCAGTGCCTCTACTTCCTCAGGAGGCTAAAGAAATTCAGTATGTCCCCTTTGACACTCACCAACTTTTATCAATGCACCATAGAAAGCATCCTATCTGGATGCATCATGGCTTGGTATGGTAACTGGTCTGCCCAGCACTGCAAGAAACTGCAGAGGGTTGTGGACACATCCCAGCACGTCATGGAAACCAGCCTCCCCTCCATGAACTCTGTCTTTACCTCTCGCTGCCTTGGTGAAGCAGCCAGCATAATCAAAGACCCCACCCACTCTGGTCATTCTCTCTTCTCCCCTCTCCTATGAGGCAGAAGATGCAGGAGCCTGAGGGCACATACCACCAGGCTCAAAGACAGCTTCTATCCCACTTTGATAAGACTATTGAACGGTTCACTTATATGATAAGATGGACTCTTGACCTCACAACTACCTTGTTGTGACCTTGCACATTATTGCCTACCTGCACTGCGCTTCCTCTGTAGCTGTGACACTTTACTCTGTGCTGTTATTGTTTTTACCTGTACTACACCAATGCACTCTGTACTAACTCAATATAACTGCACTGTGTAATGAATTGACCTGTACGATCGGTATGCAAGACAAGTTTTTCACTGTACCTCAGTACAAGTGACAATAATAAACCAATACCAATCTATGTCATTCTGTAATTCAATTGTTTAAATCCCATTTATTTCAAAATTCCACAATTACTCTAAAATCAATAAATTCCTCTGAAAAACAAATTGAAGAATTTCTTTCTCTTATGAATAAAGAATTAAGAATTTCTTTCTAATGTGGATATTCCATTCTTTTAAAACTATGGCTTGACAATAGCTTGTGATAACATGGCTCCTTTTCCAATTATTTCACTGGTTCCACTGATGTCTTCTAAAATGGTGTTTTGCAATTTCAATAAACATGCACATTTCGACACCATTTGAAATCTTCTGCATGCTGCAGAACAACGTCTTTTATTTTGCACATCCAAGAATGACAAACAATTTGTTTTTCCTTTCAACTGAATTAGAATCGCTAGTCTGTGCAGATAAAATGTTCCTTCTGCACTGGAAATGGTAATTATTCATGGACAAAAACCTGTTTTAAGTGGGTGCTAGCCCTAAATCACAGTGGACGTTGAATAACAGATTGTTGATGTTAATAGAGATTCTACACCTGTGGTACTCTTCAATACATATGGAAATACCACCCTTTCAGAGAACTTCACAGTCAAGAAATAAGGTACTTCTTTCAAATATTTTGAATCCCACATATCTGAAATTTTGTTCTGTTCCAACCATATCATTTGCAATGACAGACATATTTAATCAGGCAAAATCAAACACATGCTATTCCTTTAAGCCGTTCCTTTCCATCTTCCTTCCAACATTTATATATGGCTCAGCTATCTGCCAGAAACACCAGACACTAGAAGCTTAGTGTTATCCTTAATACCTTTACATTTTGAGGTTGATTTACTCCATCGTTGTCTAGGGTCTTTTGGCTTGACTGCTGTTAATGACTAGCTTTAAAATGGTAAAACCTCATTACCTAAAATTCTTAAAAGCAAGAAAAAAAATCGGAAGATACTGGAAATCTGAAATAAAAATGGAAAATAGTGGAAATACTTAGCAATGCAGCCAGCATCTGTGGAGTGAAAAACAGAGTTATGGATTTAGGTCAATGATCTTTCACCAGCACTAGGAATGACTGGAAATCAAATATGTTTTAAATTGCAGAGCAGGGAACTTGTGTGGAGATCAAAGGAAATCTCTGTGACAGGGTGGAGAATAAAGGGAGCTGAATGACACAAGTGGTGGAACTGCCAGTCATTCCAGTTTGGGATAGAACGAGCCAGTTCTGATGAAATTATGTGTTGTTAACTCAGATGCTGCCTGAACTGCTGAATATTTCCAGCATCTTCTGTTTTAATTGTTCAAGTCTCTTATGGTCCTGAACTTACTCCCAGCCAGGCAAGATATTCTGAAATAACTTGCTTCATTTCATGAATGTACAAAGCCAGGAATTTATAAAAGTGGTTGTTTTTTAATGTATTTAAAACCAAATAAATAATTAAGTACAATGAAATTAAGTTAAAATCTTATGGGGAGTCAGAATCCATGGAATTTAAAGATTGAAAAGCACATGCTATAAATGGGTTAATACTTCCAATATAATAAGAGAAAACTAAATATCATGGAAATCTATGTAACATAAAAGCAGTAACAAAAAGAGTAGTTTCTTGGCTATTTAAGTTATATTGCAGAAAATCAACTGTTCTGTTAACATGATAAAAATGGGTAACATTCATTCGCAATCAGTGTGAAAGGGATCGCATAAAATGTAATAGATTTAGTTTGTGAAAAATCCCACTGAATAGTATTATAAAATGGGAAATCGTTTTGTAGAAAGTGGAGTTGGAAACCTGATGCCAAGTAAAAGAGGCCAGCAATACAGAAAATTGAGTTAGAATTACTTGATCTAAGTCAAGTGCTACTTTAATAAGAAGCCTTATCCTCAATTGCCACCAGCAAAGTTAATTGATGCACTCTTTTATAGATAAGCTGGACAATTCAATGTTTGTTGGCAGACATCCGCTGCTTTCCATTGGCTAATAAAAGTGGCTTCTCCATAGACATAGAAAAATCCTTCAGTACAACTTATGATTAATGCAAAAAGTGGCACATGGGAACATTTCACTTGACAAGTAATTTGCCATATACAAACCTCACCTTTAACTGCAATAGTGTGGAGATTTTTAGATTTAATGCTGCCTTTGGATAAATATTATTTTATTCAAAAAGAGGAAGGGGAGAACACAGGCCAGTTAGCTTAACACCTGTTATAGAACACGGGTCTGTCCATTTAAGTCAGAGGTGGGGTGATATTTTTTTTCTTTCAAAAGGTCACAAGTCTCAAGAAATCTCCTCCTCAAAGTGTGGTGGAAATAGAGTCTTTGAATGTTTTTAAAATGAAGCTAGATACTTGATAAGCAAAGGGTTGAGTGGTCAGTACTGGAGCAGGAATGCAGAGCTGAGATTACAGTCAGTTCAGGGATAATTTTATTAAACAGCAGAGCAGAACTGAGGAGCCAAGTGGCCGACCCATGTGCTCTTGTGTTCACACGTGTTCCTGTGTTCATATTCCAAAAGTGTCCAAACATTCACACTGCAAATAGTTACAATAAACTGCCAATTTAATTGTTAGCCTTTGAATTATTATATGATCACCACCATAAAGCTGCTAGACCTTAGCTTCTGACCTTTTCATTTTACACTCAATTCAATGGCATGAAAGATTTATTACTACATACATTATAACTCAATTTTTACTGTTATGTCTAACTTTGTCAGCAACATTCTTGCCTTTGTCAAAAAATGTGTTTTCCAGTCTCAAACCTGAGACATTAGAACAACAACTTAAGTTGATATTCCAATGTAATACTTAAGTAGTCAGAGGTCAAGTCTTTGGATGAGAAGTTAAACCAATGTTTCATCTGCACTGGAAGGATACAGAAATAATTCTACAGGACCTTGGTAAATATTAATCCCTCAAATAATGTCAGAAAAACAATTATCGTACTTACCTACAGCAGATGGATCCATAGAGAATTGCTGACTATCACCTGATTCCAGTTCAGTTTGTCTTCAATTTCTGTACCTCTGCACTGAAACGCAGAAGTTGGAAACAAGCTGCCTGGAAGATGTGGAACATCTGATTTCCTGTTTCACCATTGGACTCACAAATAAGATCAATGACAGAGCACAAATGTACTGAGCAGAGGGACCAAATGCATTTTGCATCTAGCCCCTCAGCTTTACAGCAAAGACGGTATAAGTAGCACAACCCCTATTAATTTCTATGGAGTTACCAACATAGAATACGAAAGGTATGTGTAGATAAGGTTTTCTTATTCCTATAATTTATTTTATTTACAATTTGTGTGAATTGATTTTAAGTTTTTAACAGTGTTTTAAAATAATTTAAGTTTACTTGAACAGATTACTATTGACTATCAAAAGACTATCAGGGCTATCCAGGGGCATGGCCTCAGTATCCATTGCTTGAGGTCTGGTCACTGCCCCATTTTGCTCATGGCACATGCCTATGGAGAGTGAGCTCAACCTGCCCTCCATGTCTAGCTAAGTTTCGTGTGGACAGACAGGCACCAAGTTTAGGCAATGGGCTGGATCAATGGTGATCCAACCATTATCACACTGTGGGAATTGGCTGTGTACATGCGGGCTTCAGTGTTTCCTACATTACAATGGCCATTGTTCTTCAAAAGTACATATCATTCGAAGTTAATGTTTGGGATGACATGCTGCCCTGAAAGGCAATATAAGAATGAAAATGTTTTGTTTCCTTCTCCTTGATGTCTGCTCAGTTTATAGCAAGCATGCTTTAAAGGGGTTATAATGAATTAATGCTATCATGAAATCATTATTTTAGTAAATGCATACAACATTTAAGTAACTCATGCAGATTTTACTAGTGCTTCAGGAGACAATAAGAATTTTTAAAATATATTTTCTTCCCACTTAAAGGCATCTCCTTTGGAAGGTTCAGAGGAAATGTCAGGGGGAGGTTTTTCACCCAGAGGGTGGTTGGTGCATGGAATGCACTACCTGGGGTGGTGGTGGAGGCAGATACATTGGACAGGTTCAAGAGTTTGTTGGATAGGCACATGGAGGAATGTGAGATAGAGGGATATGCGGGAGGAAAGGTTTAGATAGTGTGAGGGTGGTTTGATGGACGGCACAACATGGTGGGCCGAAGGGTCTGTTTTGTGCTGTATGGTTATGGTTCTATGGATCTCTTTTGAGGGGCTAAAATGCCCTTTGTTAGTCTAGAAAATAAGTAAGACAATCTGGCAGAGTTGAGCTCCATAGATTAGGAAGTAGGAAGGAAGCCAGATAATACAGATATCATGTTTATTATTGTGCCCTGGATAAGGGATAACTGATGTGCAGCAACCAATTCTAAAATCAGGCAGAAAAGATTAGGAGAAACAAACTGTAAGAGACTGTGCAACAACTCACCAGCTTTGACAGCAGCTCACACATCGGTGATCCTGACCCCTGGCAGCAACTGATGGGATTAGTGTCAACTCTCAGTTCTCCTCAAACCATCCTCTCTTAGAAATATATTTTGTTTGGTAAAATTTCTGGAAATATCTGTTAAAGATCTGGAAAAACCCTCAGTCCACTGATTGTAGTGGTTTAAGTGGATGGCTCATGTCCTCAAGGGGAATTAAGAACAGGCACAAGTGCCAGTATTGCCTATTGTACCTACATCCTGTAAAAAAAGACTGAGAAAACTATACTTATTTGCTTTCTGGTTCTCCTGCTGATCTTTATATTAGCCCCAATTTTTCAACTTAACTGCAGTCATTCATAGGAAGCAAGAACCAAGATAAGTTTTCAAAAAAAATCAGGGTGAGAGGTTGGGGAATATTGGAAACAGAGGGTGTAAAAGCCATACATTCTGGTTTTGAATTATTTGCGCCACCTTGAAAAAGAGAGAATTGGTGATTTTGGTACATACAGGTCTTCCACTGTCACGGAGCCTGAGAAACTGGGAATGGAGATTGCACCTCAGCATTCAGAGGCAGTAATTACACAGTGACATGTTTATGCAGGTATTTTTCATTAGAAATGTAAATAAATCAATTTAAAATGGAAAGAAATTGATACCAAAATAGGACAGGAACACGACAGCAGCAAATAGGTTTTGTTGGGAGGAAAATGTTAATGTAATTATATTAAAGATATTGACCTGGAAATTCAATTACATAATGCTGCCTCTTTCTAGGCTGTGCAATTGAAAATCAAACTCATCTGGAGTGAAATGCCATTTCCTGGTTGTTATGTGCCACCCTGGAAATTCAATTGCACACTTCCTCGAGCAATTCACTATTGAATGGATGATGTGATTTCCCTAACAGTTATGCCTGGACTAACACCTGCCCATGCAACATTCTTTTTGGAGCATTGTTGATGCACTTAGACCACATTGTCCCAGAACGAAACATTGTTGCGCACCCTCAGCTCAACCACTTTTACTAATATATGGATTGGGACAACAGTATGCCCCATAATTTGGAGACACAAGAGACTGCAGATGCTGGAATCTGGAGCAGCAAACAATCTGCTGGAGGAACTCAGCGGGTCAAACAGCATCTGTGGGAGGAGAGGAATTGTCGACATTTTGGGTCAAAACATTGCCTCAGGGCATCCTGATGCAGGGTTTCAACCTGAAATATCAACAACTCTTCTCCCCCTCAGATGCTGCTCAACCCGTTGAGTTCCTCTAGCAGATTGTTAGTTGTCCCATACTTTGACTATTCTGATCATCCTGATGAGCTTAACACATTCTATGCATAGAAGGGGATTGGAATGTCACCACCCACCCCGACAGGCTCCAATGCACTTGAACCCATAGTCACCATTGAGGACGTAAGATCAGTCTTCCGGTGAGTGAACCCGCAGAAAGCATCTGGCTTAGATGATGTCCCTGACTGTGTCCTTAGATCCTGTACAGATCAGCTGGCGGGGGTATTTGCAGACATTTTTAACCTCTCCCTGCTTCAGTCTGATGTTCTCACCTGCTTTAAGAAGACCACTATCATCCCAGTCCTCAGACAAACAAGGTAATGTGCTTTAATGACTACCGCCCAGTGGTTCTAACATCCACCATCATGAAGTGCTTCGAGAGGCTGGTCATGACATGCATTAACTCCAGCATCCCAGAAAACCTCAACCCACTGCGATTTGCCTACTGCAGAAATAGACCTACAGTGGACAACATCTGCCTGGCCCTACACTCATCTCTGGAGCATCTGGACAGTGAAGATACCTACGTTAGACTTTTGTTTATTGACTACAGCTCCACCCTCAATACTGTAATTCCAAGCAAACTTATCACTAAACTCTGAGACTTGGGACTCAACACCTACCTTTGCAAATGGATCCTTGACTATAATCAATAAGGATAAGCAGCAAAACCTACGGCAGGATTATTTTCAACATTGGTGCCCCACAAGGCTGAGTCCTCAGCCCTCTCCTCTACTCCCTATACACTCATGACTATGTGGCCAGATTCTACTCTAACTCCATTTACAAGTTTGCACTACAAGTCTGTAGTGGGCTGTATCTCAAGTAACGATGAGCCAGAGTACAGGAAGGAAATAGAGAGCTTAGTGACACGGTGTCATTACAACAATCTTTCCCTCAATGTCAACAAAACAAAAGAGCTGGTCACTGACTTCAGGAAGGAGCGTAGTACACCTGCTCCTGCCTACATCAACAGTGTTGAGACTGAAAGGGTTGAGAGCTTCAAGTTCCTCGGAGAGAACATCACCGATGTTCTGGTCCTGGTCCTGGTCCAACCATGTAGACACTATGGCCAAGAAAGCTCACCAGTGCCTCTACTTCCTCAGGAGGCTAAAGAAATTTGGCATGCCCCCTTTGACACTCACCAACTTTTACTGGTGCACCATTGAAAGCATCCTATCTAGATGTATCACGGCTTGGTATGGCAACTGCTCTGCCCAGGACTGCAAGAAACTGCAGAGAGTTGTGGACACAGCTCAGCACATCACAGAAACCAGCCTCCCCTCCACGGACTCTGTTTATACCTCGCTGCCTCAGTAAAGCAGCCAACATAATCAAAGATCCCACCCACCCCAGACATTCTCTCTTCTCCCCCCTCCCTTGGAGCAGAAGATATAAAAGCCTGAAAGCACGTACCACCAGGCTCAAGTCCAGCTTCCATCCCCCTGTTAATAAGACTCTTGAACGGTTCCCTGGTATGATAAGATGGACTCTTGACCTCACAATTTACCTTGTTATGACCTTGCACCCTCTTGTCTACCTGCACAGCACTTTCTCTGTAACTGTGACACTTTATTCTGCATTCTGTATTGTTTTACCTTCTAACTCAATGCACTGCGTAATGAATTGATCTGTATGAACTGTATGCAAAACAAGTTTTTCACTGTACCTCAGTACATGTGACAATAATAAACCAATTCCAATTACCCCATCCACAGCACAAATGCCCACCACCCCCATTCTCACTCCCTTGACCCCTTTATGCTTAAATTCAGATATTTAATGCTTTTCCAGTTTCTTGATGAGGTACACTGGTATTTTTTGGCAAGGAATGGTGAATTTCCCTCACAGTAGAGGTTTTGGAGCAGAATTCCCCAGAGATCTGCACCATGTATGTGTGTATCTGCAGCAAACGTTTGGTTCCAAACCAGAAAAGGAGGAAATTTCAGTTCTTTTTGGGATTTTCAGGTTAGTCCATCATTTCTCTCAGTGTAATGGTGAATAGTTAATTATTTTTGCTTTGGCTCTTTTAAAATTACTGGTGAGAATAATTGGGAGCTGAATGAAAACTTTGATTACTTCTGCCTGACTCCAGCAGAATGACATCAGTGAGCCCAGTGGAGTTGGTATAATTACAGAAATCTTAATTTACTACTGAAATATGTTTTCACTTCAACACTTAGTTTGTTATTATTGCAAATTTCATTTCTATTTTCCAAGTATATGTATGATCTTGAGTGATGTTATATCTATAACTGTTGACAAAATTAGATTGGCTACAAATAGTTATTGTAGTAGTTAATTATCAATTCAGTTAGCTGAAATAATATGATTCTTTTCATGAGCAGAATTTAAAAAATATATATAAATATACATATATTTAACCATCATGTAATGACACGTCACAACAGAACAGAGTAATAATAATCAAACAATAAAGTGCTTGACTGAAATGGTTCTGTTGGGAATTTGGATTAGAACTTGCAGCCAAATAGCTGGATATTACTGGCATGATAAAATTAACTTCAAATGTGTCTCTCTCTGGATCTTCTTTCTACCTCAGAACATTGTATGTCGCATCATTATCCTATTGTATTCCCCTTTCTCCCTCATTTCGTATTCCCTTTCATTTCTGTTTGAGAAACCGAACTCTCCACTGAATTTGGATCTTTTAATTATTGGTTTCGATCAATGTTATGAGTCTATAACTTAACTATAATTATCCTTGCAAATGAACATAGGGATGCATTTAAAAGAGGCAACATTGCTTCTGAGCATTATAATGCTATTGCCTTAAAGATTCTACAAATTTCTTCTTTATGTATTTTATGCAATGTTTGCTAGATCAAATTGATAAAAGCAGTGTCTGGACTTTTGAAGGTCAGTGAAATGCAAATGTGAATGGTATTTATACCAAGTTATTTCTTTTTCTGCTATATGCTGTAATCATTAAAAAACGAGGACAATCTTTAAGCCACTGTGAAATTGCCTCTGGGGGAGATTATTTTCTACACTTCTTCTGAAATCCTTTTTTTGTTAAAGTGTCAATTAGGGGCAAAGTAAAGAAAAATCAACGACTTCCTGCCACAGCCTCATGATATCATGCTTCTACTCTTTTTCCGGTAATCTTCTTATTTGTCTAATAATGTTTTTAATATGTAGTTCCTTTTTTAGCAATTTTTATCTCAAACAACTGAAGAAATAAATAAATACAATAGGCTAAAATTATTACAGAATTTAACCAAGAGGATGATTTAATTACCCATTCTTCTGATGCTTCTGACCAATTACTAAACTTGCTGTGTGATTTATACCAATTTGATAACAAATGACAAAACTCAAGGATGCTGGCGCATTTAATATTTCTGCAAAATTCCTCGTTTGCATATTTTTTTGAAAAAAAGTTAAGAATATCAGAATTAGAAGTGGAGTAGGTTATAGCACCTATTCCTCGACTACTTGAACAAACTTGGATTGTCTTCTCTGGAGCATCAGAGACTGAGAGAATCAAATTATGAGCAGCAAAGATAGGGTAGTCAGAGTCTTTTCCCAGGGTAAAATGTCAAGTACTAGAGGACATTGCTTTAAGGTGAGAGGGAGAAAGTTTAAAGGAGATGTGCAGGTAAGTTTTCTGTTTACACAGAGAGTGGTAGGTGCCTGGAATGTGCTGCCAGGGGCAGTGGTGGAAGCAGACATGATGGTGGTGTTTAAGAGGCATTTAGACAGCCACATGAACATGAAGGAAAGGAAGGATATATATCATGTGTAGGCAGATAGGTATAACTTAATTTGGCATCATGGTCAGCACAGACATTGTGCGCCAAAGGGCCTGTTCTTGTTCTGTACTGTTCTATATTCTAGATGACAAACACTATGATGCTGAAGGAACTCGGCAGGCAAGGCAGCATCCGTGAAGAAAAACAGGTGTCCATTCAGGGACCCAAACAGTCCTTTCAGGTGAGACAGAGATTTATCTGCACCTCCCTTTATATCATCTACTGCATTCGGTGCACATTGGTGAGACCAAACACAGACTCGGTGATCGTTTCGCAGAACACCTGTGCTCCGTCCATAATTGCGATCTGCATCACCCCGTTGCAGTTACTTAAACTCCCTGTCCCACTCAGTCACAGATATGTCAGTGTTCAGCCCCCTCCACTGCCAGGAGAAGTCCAAGTGCAAACTGGAGGAACAGCACCTCATTTTCCATCTTGGAACCTTGCAGTCTAATGGCATAAACATTGAATTCTCTCACTTTAAGTAATGAGTCTTGTGTGGGTTTGTGCTTCTGATATTTAAATATTTTCTTTCTTACATGGTCAAAGACTGTTCCAGTGCAATGAAGACAATGGTGGCTTTTATCTTTGATGTCTGCCTTTGCTGGAAGATGGCTCCTGAGAAATGGGACATGGTTCATGTTTTCTAGTGTCTCGTTATGGACTTTTAATTGTCGGGGCCTTTGTTGTACAATTGAAGCCTGCAGAGGAGCATTGCTTTGCAGATACTATACGTCAGGACTATTCTCTCATACACTTCAGTGAGTGGATGGCAACTTGAGAGCACACGCAAGTAACATCTCCACACTACGGCTTGATTGACTGAGGGTGGAGTAACTGAGTGGAGGACATAGACTGAACGATTTTCCATTTGCTCCAGTCTGGTAGGAACCTCGTTTTAAGTGAGGTCCAGCATTGCAGTGAAAAATATTGACAGCTATGTTGGGGCAGTGACACATCCTTGCTGGACACAAGTCTGCACTGAGAATGGTTCTGTTGTGTATTCAATGTTAAGGTCATAACTTGTGTGCTATCATGTCACAGACGTGGGATGGAGAAAAAGTTTCACAGGCAGATAACTTTGAGAAGGATGCCTCTCAGTGCAGAGGTGTAGCTTTTATCTTCACATTCTTCCTCTAATTCTAGATACTCCAGCAAAAGGTAACAGCCTCATAGCATCTATACAGTCAGTTCCTTCCAGAATCGTGTATGTCTTAATGAGGTCACTTCTCATTTCTCATTAAGACATACACGAGTCTAGTGAGTATACATCAATCTTACTCCTTCTCTCTCTATATTACAACACCCTTGTTCCACATATCAATCCAGTGAATCTTGACTGCACTGATAATAACGTAAATATATATAAGTAAAACTCTGATAATCGGCACCCTCTGGAGTTAGGTAGTGCTGGACTGGCAGATTTTCCAGACTATTGGATACTCCTCCTACTAAAGCATCAATATTTTTAATTCACCTTTTTTCAGATGTTGCACAGTGATATAATAAATTGATCACTGAATCAGAAGGTCTGTGGAAACAGGCCCCCATTCAATTTAAAAGGAGCCTGGGAATGGGGCTACAGTGAGTTGAAAGGGAGTGTGGAAATGGGATCATGGTGAGTTTAAAGGGTATTTGGGAAGTGGGTTCAGAGAACTTAAAGGGCCACATGCCGAACCACTGAGATTATTGAAAAATAGGATAGTGGATTATCAGAATTTTATTCGCTATATAGACTAAAACTGCACACAGTATTCCAAATGTGCTCTCAGCGAAGTCCAGTGCAATCTCAGCAAGGTATCCTGTTTCTATACTCTAACCCTCTTGCAATTGCCTTATTAATTGCTTGATACATCTGCACACCTATGCTCTGCAAACCAGGTCTTTGTGTAAACTAATATTTATTAATGTCATGGTAGTTTGAAGATATATTTTTAACAAATAACCTACCACCCTGAAAAAGATGCATTTATTGTTACTCTGTCTTCCAACCATGCCAATAGCTTACCACAACCGCATAATCACTTATTTCATCTAGCAGCCATTTGTGAGGTATCTTATCAAATGTCATTTGGAAATCCAGATTTACATCTGCTCATTCCACTTTATCTACCCTGTTAGTTTTATCCTGAAGAAAACTCCAGTTGATTTATTATGCACAGCTTTCCCATCATAAAACCAAGTTGACACCCTCCTAATCATGTCATGGTTTTCACTGTCCCAGTTACTACATTCTTAATGATGGATTCCAGTATATTGCTGGCAATTAATGCCAGCATTAATTGGTCTATAGTTCTTTATTTTCTCTTTCGCTCTTACCTTAAATTTAAAAAAAATAAAGAACATTAATATAATTTCATTATATTTTTTTAATTTTTAAAAAATATTTGTTCTAATAGTGAGTGCTGAAATTTTGTCCTGCTTGAGTGGTAAGCACTGCATCAGGAGTGCTTAATTGCTAGACGCTTGGTTAAAATAGGAAGATTCTATAATTGCACTTATTGATCCAATGTTCTCACATTCAGTAATCCACTACTCTCACTAATTCCACTGCTTTAACTAAGCTATGAACAAGCAGAGAGAAAAATAAACAAAAAATAGATTTCATTACATATTTTAATTTTTGAGGTATTAAAGGCCACACTTTCTGGTAATATAACTGCAATCTAAAGTATTTATGCCATAATATTTCTAAACAAAGACAAATGTCAGAATATTTGTCAAAACCTCATTGTATTTTTATCTATCCTGAGCAGTTGGATTGTCAACTGTTTTGATCCCTGCATAATAAGATTACCTTTGCAAACAAGGAATGGAGAGGAATGTAAATCAGTGGGCTAACCTATTCTAATTAGAAACTAGATGATAATGAATTATTTGCAACTGCCAGCTCAATGCTATTAGTTTGTCATTATTTGTTCCAAAGAAATATGATTTTTAATTGGCTATATCACCAGGCAGTTGCTTGTGGCATTAAATCCCTGTATACTTAATCAAAATCTTATAGTGATAATAGCCTTAAGCAGAGATAGCAGTTACTATAGTAAATTCCCCAGGTAGATTTAAGTTTTTTTTACAGAATGTGTTGCAGAGCTTGTTGCATGAAATATCAAATTTTAGTTTATTTAGCAGAGAAAAAGTTAATTCAAACACAGTTGTGGAGTCCAATTTTATGATATTAAGAGATTCAAGGGACATAGGGCTATTGCAGGAAAATGGTGTTGAGGTAAAGAATCAGCCAAGATGTTATTGAATGGTAGAACAGGCAGGAGGTACAGAATAACCTACTCCTGCTCCTATTTCTTATATTCTCATGTATATTTTGCAGCTAATTTTTATCAGGTAATTAAAGTTCACCGAGTCATACAGAAAATAAATGCAGAGTACTTGATTTCCATAATTTGAAACAAAATCACAAATTAGAAACCTTATTAAAAAGATCTATCAAGAAACAGTAAGTTATAATTAAAAATTGAAACATGAAATTACTGAATATCCTAAACCTGAAATAGTTTTTGGAAATTCATTCAGGATAAATTTAAATGAATGGAGTTATTTGAGTTTATGTTAACATATTTAGTACAGAACAGGCCATTAGGACAAACCGCACGTTGAGTGCCACAGTAGATTTGACTCTGATTTTATTTCATACCTAGATGCTTCTGTGCACTCTAAGTTAATTGCTGATTCAGAACTGGGCACTTCTTTAACAATTGTGTCAATGTAGAGGGTAGTACTTTTGATGGGTGAACATGTCTTGCTCCCTCACCTGCTTTGGTGCCCACCATCACCTTTGGCTCCAAGTATCTGCTTGTGTATAACACAGGCCCCAGCCTGGCACATGGGTTTGAAGTGTAGATTAAAGCAGGTGAGAACAGCCAGTGAGTCACTTACCCTTGGCAAGGTTGGGAAACTACCTCACCTTAAATTCTGTGTAAAGGACGAGAGGAAATCAGCATGATGGCAACGGCCATAGAGGTGATGTAGGGCCAAGTCCCTTGTCTGCTCAACCAATCTGGATAAAACTACTGAGCTGGGCTGGCACAGCATGACTTGACCCTAAATATTTTGGCAGAATGTGTATCTTACTCAACCCAAACCCAACATTTATAGTCAAGTCCCATTGAGATCAGGTTGGGCAACCAGCTTCTAGCATGGAAAACATGAAGAAACACTGAAGATATCATGTACATGCACTGAGGAGAGGGAAATCTTCAGCTGCAATGATTACTTGTGTCACTGAAGCCAGACTTCCATGGCTGAGTGAAAAGGACAGGTCCCATTTTTAAAAAAATCCTCGACAGATTTCTTCTACAAATCTATAGTTTAGTTCTTTTAGAACACAAGTGGTGTTTCTAATTGTGTTCGACTTTACCTTCTCAGTGTCCCACCAGTTCCACTGACATGATAGAGATGTACAAAGTTTTAATGACTTGAATGTTGGTGATAAATCCCAACAGTTCTAAACAGAACTACTGGCATTTACATTTAAATTGAAGCTAGTCCAGGACTCCCTTGCTTTCTTAATCAAAGTGAAAACCCCAAGCTTGCTGACAGACTTGAATACACTGAATTTGTCAGCCTGATCTACCATAAGACTCCACATGATGTCCAGCTTAGTCCAAGTGGCCAGGTTGACTTTTCATGGAACCCACAACCCCAATGGTTTCAGTGGATAAGAAGGCAAATCGTTATTTTAAAATCATTATTTATTTTTAAATGTGTTTGGGTGATTTCAGTCAATTTTAATCATTAAATAATTTCAACATTGTTTATTTTTTTTTGTTAGTTTCTTCTAAATCTTTCTGACTGGGAGATACGGTGAGGAATTTTAAATTGCTCACAGCTACTAATGCTGGGGATAGGAATTGTTGGCTCTCAAAAGGCTTCTTGGGGTGTTTAGGAGGTGAGGTTTCATCAGCATGCACTTTGAGATTCTACTGTTCAAAACATGCTGCCAGTATCACATAATCATAGATATACTGGGGCACAGGAAAAGACCCACAATAAGATTGATCACATTGCAATTTTCCTTTCTCAACTGCCGTTCCAATTCCTTTTCAAAAGTCTGCATTTTTGCCATCCTAACCAGGCATGAATTGCAGATCATAACTACTTTCTGCAGAGATTTTTCCCCTAATCCTCTGTATATTTTTTGACCAAAATTTTAAATGCATTCCTCATGGTTTTGGAACAATCTGCTAGGGAACAACTTCCTCAGCTTAAACTATATAAACCAATCATGATTTTGTACACTTTGACCAAATCTCCTCTCAACATTCTTTGTTTTAAAGAGACCACTTCTCCAGAAAACCCTGTAACTGAAATCATTCATCTCTAGAACCATTCGACTAAATCTCTTCTGTGCACCAGGCACTTCCCCACACCCATCCCAAAGTCTCCACATTCAGGATACTTTGGGCCAGTAGGTATGCCCTCAGAATCCAGACCAGGTAAGCTTGGGTATCAGGTTTCTTCTTTTAACCTTTTAATAAACAGCTACAATTTATTCAATAGAGTTGATTGACATATTGACAACTATTTTTTTGCTGGCAGATTGTTTCATTCATCAAACAACTGTGGGAACAAACAAAATCTTCTAATCTCCTGTCCCACATGAGGTTTGCTAATTTTGAGCCTGAGTTTTCTATTTCTGCACATTCAGTCCAAGTTAAATATCCGATATCATTTCTGCTTCTCAGCATCTTAATGACTTGGATTATGTCCCTCCTAATCTTCTTCAATCAAAGTAGACTCTGTGTTTTGCAGCTCAGTTGTACGATTCAAAGATACCACATGACAGAACAAAGGAAGTCTTCCAGGAGATGAAATAAAACGTGTTCAATTGAATGCAGAAGCTTCAAAGCTGCACTAACTTCAAATGCACATGGGATGTAAGTCTGATTATTTCAAGATATACATAATGCATATGAGGGAATATGCATATAAAAAGCCTTGCCTCAAACGGCAAACCTGTGTAGTGCAAAATATTATAGCACACCAGGAACAAATGTGAAGGCTAACACCCCAGATTTTGCAGAAATAACTGACTTGATGTCGACATGAAAATCATCTTAAAGTTACTTTACACCCTAAGAAATCTCCAATTTTGTCATGCCAGCTCACTCCACAAAATTTTGTTTCCACGATGGAGGAGAGTTGGCAGAGGCATGCGAGTAACTCCCTGAACTGAAACTAAATGAGGAGACCCAGGGCTGTGGTTCTCACACTGACAATCAAATGGAGCAGCATTGGAATCCATTGAACATGTACTTTTCTCTTAATAAAAACGTGTCACTTGATGTAGCATCGCAGGGAATTAGAAAAGACCACGAAAGACAATAATCTCTTCAAAACAAAAAGAGGTATGTGAGGTATAAACTAAGTGCAACACAATTAAATTAAAATGCCTATCTGAGTAAGGATGAAAGCTTTAAATTTAACCTAAGATGCCTAGCAAGAAAGTCAGATTATATCCGTCTACGGAAAATAACTGTTCCTTTTAATGCTCTCAAGGCTTTAAAGATTGTTTCATGTTTCTTACTACTGACTAATTTCACAACAGAATTTGGGAATTGAAAGTTCCAGAAGAAGGGCTGCTTGAAAGATTTAAACTGTGAGGATGCCTCATGATTTTTTATCTCATTGACATCTTAACTACCATTGTTGACAGCTTAAATTACCAAATGTAACCAGTATTTTAGAGAATGAACAAGGGGAATACCGAGTCAAGGTTAAGGTCAGACACCCAATTTACAGCTATCCCACTCTCATTGCCTGTGTTAGATTAAAATAAGGGAAGTAATTACTACCAATTAAAGTAATGTGATCAGTCTGGTGCAGCTGATGTAGATTTAATTTTAGAAATGTATCATCCTGATGTAGACTGCATTGCCACAAAGTCTCTGACACAAATAAGGCTGAAGTTGCCCTACCAACTGTAAAAGAGTCAAAAATAAATAAGAATTTCTGTTCAGTGGCAAGCACAGGCACTTCACTATTGACAAGTGTATCTTAAGATATAAAAAATAAAAACAACAATAAAAACATTCAGCTCCTTGTGCCTACCTAGCTCTCAGTAAGAACATGGCTGATCTTTTAGTTCACTGCCACTTATCTTAACCCTAAATCTGAATCCTTAAATATTCCCAATCATCAGGTTCACTGTGCTTTTTGACGACATTATAAGCCTTTGTCTTTCACCTAACTCTTGTTAGCTGCTACAAGGCCACTTTTCCTGTTCAGTTTTTATGTGTTAAAGGAATATATATTTGTTGTAAATTATCTATTAATTCCTTAATTGTTAGCCAATGGTCATTTACTCTGATTATTAAGTATATAGTTTCTATTAGTATATATTTAGTTTCTCAATCTATCATATACAACTGATGCCTCATATCTTTTCAAATTACTTTGTTTAGATAAGATCCTGATTTAACTTTCAGTCTATATGTAAGTATATATCTTATGATGATTACTCTTCCCCTAAAGACCCACTAACTACCAAGTTATCAATAACCCATCTCATTGCATACTAATATATCTAAAATAGTTATTCTCTCATTGGTTACTCAACATACAAATCTAACAAAAACCCTTTCTTAGATATTTCATGAATGTTGTTCTTCACACTCTCATAGTTAATTTAATTTACCCAATCGATATAGAGATTGAACTCCCTCATGTAGAGGCCTAACTTTTCTGGATCTGCTGGTATGCACTCATTGCCCTAAACTGTCCCAACCCAAAATGGTGATGCCCTGCATAGCACCAGAATCCTGCAAAATGTAATATAGCCATTAAGGTGCAAGCTTAATTAGAGCAAGCTCCACCCACAAAATGATGCAGCAACCTAAACAGCTGAATAGACCATGCCATCTGCCTTTATCAGTTGTTAAATTTATTGCGAACTTTGAATGCTCCTGCATGTGCCTGATATTCAATAATATTCAAAAACTATTAAAATTAATGAAAGAATAAAAAAATCTTAATATGTTTCAAAATCTCTCAAAGGTTAAACCACAAAAAGTTAAAACAGTTCAATCTATTAAAAACATTAAATAATTCCTTGTAGTTATTCCCCTCCTTACAAGTGAAAAGTTTCATTCCATCAGGTCTAACCTGGTACAGGTTCAGTGTACAGATTAGTCAGCATAGCTACTGACGTATTGCACTGAGTTCATGCTTCACTGCTAGGCTCCATGAAGAGTACATTTAGGGAAATCAAAGCTCAGCCAGACCTCAGGACTTTCACATTCACTTGAGACGTCTGAATTTCACAGCTCTTGAGCTGAAAACTGCTGGCATGTCACAGCAAGTTTTGACCCAATGTTTACTTGATGTATTTAGTTAATCCACTTTAAAAGAACTTTGTGGAAGAGGTGGTTCAGCCATCTTAGTTACTTGGAATTGATCTGTTCCTGCTTGGTACTAACTTATCTTCACAAGCTACTTGGCTGGATTTCCAATTAAGGCAAGCGTTGGCTTAATTAACATTCAAATACTGTGACACCATGATGTAATCTTAACAATTTTTTAGTGATTCCCATGCTGCCTGTGCCTCATAGGGAACCAAGGTGGAAGAGACCTTGGGACTGGAGGAGTCAAGGTAAATATAAAAAATAATACTTTTACCAGACTTCCCTGTGAGGTTGTCTTCTGAGTGCTTCAGAGCATTTTGTCCTGAAGACAATTTTGTACTGTAGACAAATGTCTCACAGGGCACCAGAATGAAACAGTCGGTGTGTTTAATGTTGTACAGGTAAGAGGCATTGAAAGGAAGCGAGCCATATCTTTTTATTTGTTTGTTCATCTGGAAACCACAGCTCTGGTATTTTCACACCATAATTCAATGTATCAATTATCTCCTGGTCTTGATATCTTTTTTTTGGTTGAAAAAATATTCCAATTTCTGTATTTCTAATTTTTGAGATAATTTGAACATTTGATTTATCCCCTTAATGACAATTTACCACCTGAAGGACCTTTCCAGCTTGTAAACTTTAAGAATACCGCATCTCATACAGTTATTCAAAGTATGGCTCCATATAAAGAATGATCAGAGCACAAACAGTGTAATTCATCTTAAAATCCAACCTCAGTCTACTTCACCCTTCAATCTGACTGGGAATGGCTTGTAGTTCATCACTTGTATGTATGGCTCTTGATTTTGCCTGCTTTCTGTGCACATCTGGAGAACTATAAAGCAATATTTTGACATCCATGTAGCACATTAACTTTGTTTATCCACGGCCATTAAATTTTGAATTGTGTAAACTCGAGGGGTATAAATTCATTCTGTTGAAGTTGTTAATTTGTGGTGTCATAACATATGCATGCTGAGGTGTGTTTCACAATTCAGCCCTGCTAAAGTTAATGGAACCAAATTTCAGAAACGTGATTTCATAATCTTACATTACTGCACAGCTCTTTTAGCACATGCAACAGAGGATGAGTTTCTTCTGTGAGTTACTTTATTAAACACTTACTTAATTGTCTGTTTCTGTAGAATATCTTGATCAGTTGCATTCAATGTCACAACAACACTGCCTATTGGGATGTTCTCCGGTTTGACTACATTCGTTGGGTCTGGATTGAAAATGGGTGGCTCATTCGCATCAACAACTGTGACTTGTACTGTGGTGGTAGAACTGGGACCATAACTGATCTCTGGCATGATTGGGTCTTCATTCTCCACTTTAATTAGCAGTGTGTGAAATGCAGATCTTTCATAATCCAAAGACTGAAACAGAAACAATTGAAAATATTTCTATTACTCAAATCATTAAACAAATTAAAAATTCAGAGCTTCCTAATTATAGGTACAAGATAAGATTTCTTTATCAGTCACATGTGCATCGAAACACACAGTGAAATGCATCTTTTGCGTAGTGTTCTGGGGGGCAGCCAGCAAGTGTCGTCACGCTTCCGGCGCCAACATAGCATGCCCACAACTTCCTAACCTGAGGAACCCCATGCGGACATGGGGAGAACGTACAAACTCCTTACAAACAGCGGCCAGAATTGAACCCAGGTCGCTGGAGCTGTAAAGCGTTATGCTAACCACTATACTACCGTGCCTGCCCTACAAAACCATTTCTTCAACAAAGGTTATTGACCTTAAATTATTCTTCACTAATAGCAGGCAATATTTAAAATATACTTTCTCCTTTATCATTGTTTGAACAAATTGGTGCATACAAAGTGAAAATTATTCCAGGTGATCTTTATGGGTATTTAAGAATAGAGCAAGTGAAACTCAGTGTTCTCTTTCCAAACTTCACAAGCAACAGACTTCCTAAATTGGACAGTTCCATCATTTTCTTGTTATTATTTATGTTGTTATTCCTGATGGGCAGTGTTGGCAGCCTATTGGAGTTGGCTTCCAACCTTAGCTCAGCACTGACCTCGTTCAACATTCACGTACCTGCATTATCTGTGGGAATCCTTGGATTATGAACAGTTTGAGCCCCGACAATAATCTCAGTGGCACCCCATTAATCTCAGCCTCACAACATAAAAATGACTCATTATACCTACTCTCTTTTTTTAAATTTTATTTGTTTTCTGGGATGTGGTTGTCATTGGCAAGACCAGCATTCATTACTCATCTTTAATAGCCTTTGAGAAAGTGGTAGTGAGCTGCCTTCTTGAACTGCTGCAATCCATCCAGCAAAGGCACTGCCACAGTGCTGTTGAGGAGGAAGCTGCTGAATTTAAATTGCCTGACAATGAAGGACTAGTGATATATTTTTTAGTTCCCCTTCCATGGGAAAAAGACTGTGTGTTCACACTATCTATAACCCTCATAATCTTATGTACTTCTATAAATCACCCCTCAATCTCCTACATTCCAAGGAATAAAGTCCTGACCTGCCCAACGTCTCCCTATAACTCCAGCCCTTGAGTCCTGGCAACATCCTCGTAAACCTTCTCTGCCCTCTTTCCAGTTTGATAATGTCTTTCCTATAACAGGGCGACCAAAACGGGATGTTTATTACTCTCAATCTCATGTTCTTTAATTTTGTTGCTTGCTCCCATAGCCTTTGCTGTATCCACTGCTCTCAGCTCTTTGTAAGGTTTAGTTCAGGTAGGTTTATCCCTTATGTTGGTTTACGCACTGCTTGTCTGGCAGCTATGTCCTTTTGGACTCAGCCACCTCAGTCACTGGTGGTCTTTCAAGCCACTCTTGGTCATGGGCAATGAGTACATTCTGCGCCTTTGCTAATTTTCAGTGCTGCTTCCAAGTGTTCAACAAGAGGACTGATTCACCAGCTGAGGGAGGATGGTATATGGTAATCAGTTGGAGGTTACCTTATCCCTGTTTGACTTGATGCCATGGAGACTCCATGGGCTATTGAGTCAATGTTGAGGACTTTAGGGGTGCTCCCTCCTGCCTGTATAAACCTGTGATGGCACTTGATGCCCATTCCCAACTGATAAGGTCTTGGTGAGTGTTACGAACCAGCAACAAAAGAAACACACAGAGTCATGTATAAGTGTTTAAAACTACTTTATTAATAACTACTTATGATAATAAGAAAAATAAAAGTAAAAATGTTAGAAGTAAAAATGTTAGATCTTAAACATTAACCCCAAAAACTAAACTCAAAATGTGAGTGTGGCAAACTCCCAAACTCCAAGTCCAGGAATAGTTTTCAAAGTTCAGTTCAGCAAGCCGTAAGGTGAAACGAGAGCAAAGGCTTCTTCAACAACCACCGTTGACTGAAGACAAAACGTAGAGAGAAACTAGAGAGTAATTACGAAATCCAAATGTTCCATGATGGAACCCATACCACACCTCAGTGTCTACTCAGCAGTGACCACTCCACCACATCTTCCTCACCCCGAAAGGCTCTCAAATCGTGGCCGTCCACACAAATACCTGTTTCCCTCTACAGGTCAACAACAAAGTGAACTCCACTGCTTTGTTCCGAAGTATCTGCCACCCCGAAAGGCACTCGAATTGTGGCCGTCCACACAAATACCTGTTTCCCTCCACAGGTTAACGACAAAGTGGACTCCACCGGATTATTCCAAAAATCCATACGTGGATTGTAGTGACAGACACAGTTACTGTTTTTCATCCATCGATAGAGACTAGCAGGCTGGTCTCTCTCTCTCTCTTCTTCTCTGACTGACTGCTTCAAAAACGTCATTACGTCCTTTATCTTCTGTTGTCGTAACCACGTCACACACATACCACTATGCTCTATTTCAAAGGGACATTCACCAATAGTAACCTAGTCCCTAACACGAGCCACCTTCTTGAACTGCTGAAGTCTTTCTGGTGAAGGTGCTCCCTTAGTATCGTTGGGGGGCGGGGGGGGGGCGCGGATTTCCAGGATTTAGGCACAGGTACAATAAAAGACCAACAATATATTTCTAAACCAGGACAGTACGTGACTTGGTGGCAGTGTTCCCATACAGCTGTTTCCCTTGTCGTTCTTGATGGTAGAGATTATGCGTTTAAGGGGGAGGGTGGGATGGGGTGAGTGACACTGGGGTAGTCTAGACGAGTGACTGCAGAGCATTTTGTAGATAGCACATACTACAACCACTGTGCGCTTTTGGTGGAGGGAATGAATGCTCAGGGTGAGGGTGGGTTGCCAATTAAGCAGGCTGGTACATGCCGGATGGTGCTGAGCCACTTGAGAATTGTTGGAGCTCCAATTATCGAGGCATTTTATTATACCCCTGATCTGCGATACTCAGATGGTGGAAACACCTTGGGGTATAAGGAAGTGAGTCACTGCAACTTCTGACATGCTCTTGTAGCCACTGTATATGGCTAATCCAGTTGAGTTTCTGATCAATGGTGATCCCCAGGATGTTGATACTAGGGATCTCTGCAATAAGAAAGCCATGAAGTGTAAGGGTAATTGACTGGTGATTCTCTCTTTGTGGCATAGATGTTTCTTGCCACTTATCAGCCTATGCCTGTATACTGCGTGTAGGCATGGACTGCTTCATTTGTTGAGAAGCAGCAAATAAAATAGAACATTTTATAATCATCGGTGAACAATCCCACTTTTGAACTTATGATGGAAGGTCACTGATGAAGCAACTGAAGGTGGATGGGTCCAGGACACTGCCCTGCTGGACTCCTGGGGCAACGTCCTGGGGTGGAGATGACTGATCTCCAACAAGAATTATGATGGAGGAAACCAGAAAGATACCCCAAATCTCATGTTCCATCACATTGTTTGATGACCACTTATGTGGCAACTTATTGAAGGCCTTCTGAAAGCCCAAATATACCACCTCCACTGGAATATATAAGGAGGGTGCTTTGTTGCAATTGTGCAGGATGGTGTTGAGACCAGTCATGGAATATCACATACTGTTTGGACTTCTTATTTAGGGAGGGATATATTTGTAGTTCAGATAGGTTTTCAATGTTGAATCCTAGGATGAATAGGTTACCTTATGAGGAAATGTCACTCAGGCTGTGTCTTCACTCAGAATAACCCAAGGGGGCTTTGCAGGAAAGATACTAAGAGAATGTCTAGAACTAAGGGCAGGGAGGGGCATAGTTTCAGAATAAGGGGTTACCCACTTAAGACATAGATGAGGAAGATTTTGTTTTATACAGAGGGTTGTGATTCTTTTGGAATTAACTACTGCAGGGAGTTGTGGAGAATGATAAATATATTAAAGCCTGAACCACACAGAGATTTTTGAACTACTAAAGGTTAGAGGGAACAGATAGGAAAATGGAGTTAAGACCAAAGATTAGATTAGCTATGATCTTATTGGATAATGTGACAAGTTCAACGGGTCTTGTGGCTATTCCTGTTCCTATTTCGTGTGCTTTCATGCATTTCTGAGATCCTATTGTTCAGTGTGTGAGTTAGGTGACATACACAAGCTTGACTACCATTTTGGCTTTTATTCCTTTCTGATCTATATCAAAATATCGGGAACAGTGGGAAATCAATTTGAAATTCCTTCCAAAATCTCCACAGCTTCAGAGAGTGTCTGTAATTGCTAAACAAAAACTGCACCTTTATAACCATTCCCCACTGTACAAGCTCAGCACCATCACCTCTGCATTGACACTGATCTACACAGACAAAAAATGGGCATAAACGATATGCAAACTTGGGAGATAAATGAAGCAGGACAGACTTCCAGATACGGAATCGGGAAAAGAGCAGAAAAATTGTATCAACTTGTTTAGGAGTCATAGAGTAACACAGCACGGAAACAGGCCCTCTGGCCCAACTGACCACAGCATCCTCCCTGCTAGTCCCAGTTGCCCGTGTTCAGTTCATAACCCTCCAAGCCCCTCCCCTCCATGTACCCATCCAAATGCCTCTTAAACGTTGCAATTGTACCCACATCGACCACTTCCTCTGGCAGCTCATTCCAGGTACTCATCACCCTCTGGATTTGAGTTCTGGAGGAGAAAGTTCTCTGCTGCTTGAACTTGAAGACTCTTTTAAATGGGATTTCTTTTTTTTTAATTCTTTATTTCCCAATGTATGAAACATCTGTGAAATGTAAACTTTATAGCTGGGGAATGATCTAAACCTGAAAATGTCTGTCAATATAATAGGTCCACATTCAAGATTCCTTAAATCAATCAATCATCCTATAATACCTTAGCACTGGATAAGAATGACAATCTATGAATATGCTCAAGAACAACCCTTCCTTGCTGGAACCAAACAAAATGAACATATCAGCATCTCTGATGATTGATGAAGTGAATTACTAAAAATAAGAAAATATTAAAAAATATGATCCCCTGACACATGGACGTACAAATCTCTCCAACAGCAGTGACTTGTGTACCTTGAATAATTTTGGTGCTCAACTTCACACTGATTTTATTGGAAGGAATCTAGTGATCTTTCTTTCCCCAATCTCCAGCACTCCTCCAATACCAGCAGAGTGTGCAATAGGCTGAGCACTAAGAAGATACTTACTTTATCAACGGATAACATTCCCTCATTAGTCTTTGGATTGGTTTCAATCTGGAAATTCTGGTCAGGATTTCCATTGATTATGGTGTAGACAGCTCTCCACGCTCCAGTTGCTGGGTCATCGTTGTCCTCTACTGTAAGATTCACTATGATGCCAGTAAAACCTTCCTTCACTGTAGCTTGAAACTGAAAAAAATGACATTGCTATCACTAAGAAACTGCAAGGCTTCAGTCATAAATCAAAATAAATTACTCCCATTTTCTATGTATTTTATGGTGATGTTATAGTTTCTCGAAATTCACTGGTTTCTTATCAACAAATAACTAAAACATCATGAAAGATTTATCAACTAATATTATAAACTCAAATACTGTTCTATCTTCTGCAGAAAAGAAATTTACATTCGGCAATATCCTATATAGATTAACTGAACTACATTTTATTTACTGTGAAAGGAAAACTAGTAAAAAAAATGCTGGGAATATCTCCGCAGGTCCAGCATCTTCTATAGAGGAACAAGGAGAATTAACATTTTAAGTCAATGGTTCTTCATCAGAAATGGTGCACACATTTTATTAGGAACACAATGTTCCTAGGTCAATAACTCTCACACTCTTATCATTAGATGCAAAATAAACTACCCACACTGCTCCTTTAATTAAGGTTCTTGCCCATTGGTGGTCTGATTAGTAGGCAAAAAACCTTTTGATTGGGAGTCAGCTTAACAAGGTCAAAGCCTACAAAAGCAGGTAGGTGCAGTGAGGGAGTGTGAGAGATTTTAGAACAAGGAGATGGAATGTTCCTGATGGCAGGCTGACAAGAGGTCCAGATGGTAAGGATACTGAATCATAGGACAAGTAGCAAAATGGTGTGCTGGCTACCTTCAAGACAGAGAACAGACTTTAGCAGTAGCAGGTAACTGTTTCCTGTGGAAGGAGGTGGGTAGAGGTATCCTGCAAGGATTTGTGCTGGGAGACCACTGCTGTTCCCAATTTACATTAATTATTTAGACTCTGGAATCAAGAGCATTATTTCCAGATTTGCAGCTGATACCAAACTGGGAGATCACAAGACAAAGGAGCAGAAGTAGGCCATTTGGCCCATTGAGTCTGCTCCATGAAAGAAAAAAAACTATTCCTATCGAGCCCCAATTTCCAGCCTTTATCCCCATGTCCCTTGATACCTTGACTAATTAGATACCTATCTATCTCCTCCTTAAATGTCTCCAGTGATTGGGCCTCCACAGCTGTACATGGCAAAGAATTCCATAATTTCACTACCCTCTGGCTAAAGAAATTTCTCCTCATCTGTTTTAAACCTAATTCTAAGATTGTGCCCTCTGGTCCTGGACTCACCCACCAAGGGAAACAGCTTAGCCACATCTACTCTGTCCAGTCCTTTCAACATTCTAAATGTTTCTAATGAGGTCCCCTCTCATTATTCTGTACCCCAGTGAGTACAATCCAAGAGCTGACAAACGCTCATCATATTGTAAGCCCTTTCATTCTGGGAATCATCCTCGTAAATCTCCTCTGAACCCTCTCCAACATCAGTACATCCTTCCTAAGATATGGGGCCCAAAACTGCACACAGTATTCCAAATGAGGCCTCACCAGTGCCCCATAGAGCCTCATCAACACTTCCCTACTTTTATACACTATATCTCTCGAAATGAATGCCAACATAGCATTTGCTTTCTTTACCTGGTGGTTAACCTTTAGGGTATCCTGCACGAGTACCCCCAAGTCCCTTTGTACTTCTGTACTTTGAATTTTCTCCCCTTCTAGATAATAATCTGCCCATTTATTTCTTTTTCCAAAGTGTACAATGGCACATTTCTCAACATTGAATCTCATCTGCCATTTCTTTGCCCATTCTCCTAAACTACCTAAGTCTCTCTGCAACCTTCCTGTTTCTTCAATACTCCCTACTCCTCCACCTATCGTGGTGTCGTCTGCAAACTTAGCCACAAAACCATTTACTCCATCATCCAAGTCATTAATGTACAAAGTAAAAGGAAGTAGCCCCAACACCGACCCCTGAGGAACACCACTAGTAACCGGTAGCCATCCAGAACAGGATCCTTTTATTCCCACACTTTGCTTTCTGACTACCAGCCAATACTCCAACCATTCTACTATCCTATCCTTGTATTGAGGAAGACTGCAACAAGTAAACTTGTATTTCTAGATCTAATAACAAAATAGCCCTTGTTGGGCTTTTTACACACCGGTTTAGAAGGCTGGCTCGATTCCTGTACTGCAATTTCTTGCACTTTAATCTCTGTTGTGAGCCCCAACTATTATAATGAACAAGCTATGATGGTTCAATGTGTTTACTTGCTATACACATATTAGCAATCAACTTGCCTTGATACATAAGTATTTTATCAATAGCATTGGATGAAATTGGTAATGGGGCTGGTCATCAGTGTTATAGCCATGAGAAATAATATGAATGAAATATTGTGAAGAGAGATTGATTATTTTTGATACTGTCTCAATGGCACTCCACCTTTGAGCACCAGTTTAGTGAAACATATTGGAAATAAAGTATACATTGTTCTTTGGAAGCATAAAAGCTCCGAATAAAACAGACCAAATCAGCAGTGAAGGTTTTTTGTTCCAACTGACTGGATAACGCTGCAAACTGTAGGGGTCAATAATGTTAGGAAAAGCAGGCATTATGAGAATCATTTCAGCTTGACTTTGAAAACAGAAATACATGTATAGTCTGATACTCATTTTTAGTTTTACAGTCACATAGGATTAATAAACATGATGCGATATTGCAGACAGTTCTGAACATGAATGGAAATTGTATGCATAATTATTTAAAACAAATAAATTGCCAGTGCTTTCACTTGTTCAATTCCTAATTCCAGTTAATCCACTTACATCATATTTAATGGTACCTAGATTTTCTCTAGAGCTGTAAGTGAGAGAGAATGGGTTTAGTGCACCCACAGTTTATTCACCTGCCCCTGAAGCTCTGACCTAGAATTACCATATTATGAATATATGCATGAATGTGACCTACACTCAGCACTTGCTTCCACTATTCCATTGTACACAAGATCAACATAAATAGCCGATAACTTGTATGCAAAAATGATGATCTGATTCTCTGCCGTGCCCAGTTTCCTGAGAATATTATACCAGCTAGAATATTTTTGTAAAATATTTCAATGCATGATTTAAAGTAATACTAATATAAAAAGTTAAATAAAATGAGGAAAATAGGTAATGTGCTCTTAAAAAAAAACTTTCTTTCTTATTTAGTGTATAAACAAAATATATTTTCCTTTGTTTTGAATTAATATGAATATTTTGAACATTTATATTTCTCATACCTGTATTTTGCTGTCTCAAACTAGCTGCTCTAAAACACAACTGCCAATTTCAGATAACAATTCAATCTGAACTTGAGTGCTAATAAGTAGTAATCTATGGTGGTTCAAAAAAATCATTCTGGCATTTCTTCAATTTCCACGAGTATTTTACTGTGCTCAAAAGCCCTACCACTTTGCAATGAAACCACAAGCCCATGCTCTGGTGTAAACTGATGTAACTTCGCTAATTCTACCTCAGGCTTTATATTTATCCCTGTCAACTAGAAGCCTACATTGTAATAATGGTTGGATCGAAATGAAAAAACTAGTGAAAAGATAAATGAAAAAAAATTGTGTGCCATTTCATAGCATAAGTAGAAAAAGAAGGCAAAACTGGAAAATGTTTCCACTTTCAGTACAATCAACCACGTGCAAAAAAAGTTCACTTGAAATTGCACTGTTTTTCCAAAGTGAAGTAATGGTTTCAAATTGTGCACAATCAGAAATGTAAATTCTTCAATGACCCACCTCAATCAGGCAACATTTTATAACATTATTATTATTATTATTTGCTTTTCCATTTAGAGCAGAAGTATGTTGCATGGCAATGTAATTTTTTTTATTCAGGTGGTTAAAACTGAGTTTATCAAAAATAATAATAAGTAATATGAATAGCCTGATTTAAATAACAGAAAATGATGTTAAATAGCTACAGTGACTCATTTACAAAATTCATTGGTGTACATTAGCGAGTTGCTGCATAATTTTGCTATATTTTAGGTTGAATAACTTTTAAAAATTGCCAGTTAGTTTCCTTGCCTCTAGTCGAATTTTAGGCCTTCTTGAAGAATTAGTTTAGCATTCGGCTTCTTGAGGAATGGACAGGAAAACAAAGGTTCAAATGAGCCCAGAAAGTATAACCTTAATTTATGCTGCCTGACAAAGAACCATTTTCTAAAATAACCTGTGCTTGGGTTAAGCTATTGTAAGCAAGTAACATTCTTAAAAGAATTTTGTCAAAGTGTTTTATTGGGAAAAGCTGCTTATGTTCAATCATCTTTATTCTAATTGTATTTCTAGACAATGTCCTGTTTAACTAGTTGAGATCCTTCTTGTTCATAACTGATCAGCTTTGCCCCGTCGAGTCCAAATCCATCAAACTGACAATAACCATATCTTCCCTGACTTTTCTTTTATCTTCAGAAATCTATTTCATGTTTCCAGACTTTAGGGATAGGGTTGGACTAAAAGACCAGTGTAAATACAGGTCAATAGTAGAAGAAAAGCAGCATAACAGATAAAAATACATCATACATCTGCTAATGTTTCTGATGGCATGTTTTATTTATTCATGTCTAGGATGTGGGCATCATTGGCAAAGACAACATTCATTTCCCCTCCCCAAATGGTCTTGAAAACTGAAACAAAAAGCATTGTAAAGATATTGGAGTAGGTATTCAACCTTGTTGTACCATTTTCCAGATGGAAATTGGGGGCCTAATATAGGTGCCAAACATACTTAACGGTGTCAGAAACATGCTTTGCATTATTTTGCTTTGGAAGATACAGAGGGAATCCTGGGACAGGGTTGTCGACAGTCTCACTTTACCACAAGTACTCCTTTCACTTATGTACAGTATAAGAAGATTGAAGGTTGCTGTGTGTTGTAAAACATACTAAGAAATACTTCAGGCCAATTTGATTGAGAACCACTAGCTATTTTGTTAACAATGGTTGTGGAGTAAAGTTGGGCCTGTTCCTTCATACAATATTGGCAATCCTATCCTGATGTCAACTTAAAGCAAGCATTATGCTAAAGAAGGGCCTTAAACCTGCTTAAAGAGCCTTTCCTGAAACATGGCTGCCTAGCACTGGATGAGACCCAACAACTGGCTTCCATAAAAAATAATCTATTCTTTTAAAATACATTATGTGAAGTCAGGAGGAGCAGGTGTGTACCACCCAGCTCTGCTGGGTTATTACCAGGCCACAATTATTCCTTTGTTGTACTTGGCTGAAAATGACCTTCATTTCACCAACAAGCTGCCCAGGGACCAATAACTACTGGGCCTTGGGACTGCCTCTTTGTGTTTGCGGCAGCCTAGTAACCGTAATAAATCTCTACCCATAATTTTCTTGCTTGGGCAATGAAAACACCAAACCACAAAATCTGTAACTTATTAATCTGGAAATATGTTTGCCAGCAAACATTATCTACTCTTGATAGTTCTGTTACCTTCCCTGTAATTTCCCTTGCTGACAACTTAATTACCACATTACAATCACAATCCTTATTAATCCTATCAATTGAAATAAACCTACAGTTAGGCCTTTATTAAACTCCTCCCATAACAGTGTTAAATCATATTTCTGATTGCACAGTTATGTCCTTGACTATAATCAATTTAATTGCATCTTACACAGCAGCCTATGTATGCATCAGCTCAATGTAATTCAATTCAATAATAATTGGAGTAAAATTATAACTTAACTGCATAATAGCAAGCAAAAGCAAGTCTAAAAGATGTAGAGTGAAATTGTATTTTTCCATATTACCATTCCTAACACGGCATTGAATGTTGTGTTATTTTGAATGGCATACAAGGTATTTTAATAGACAAAATTACTTAAGGCAGGAATTGTATTAATGTACTTCAGTGCATTAATTCCTTTCTGTCCATGTTTTAAAGCCTCAGAATTGCAGTCATATCCTCTTCAGTGAAAATACAGTTACCTTTTGGCAAATCTTTATCTATTTGAAATAAAAAAAAATGTTTTAATATATTCTTATGGTGTACAGTGTGGGCAGTCAGTTCTTAGCATTGTCAATGCAAGTATGTACTCTAGATAACATTGTGACATCTGGCATGTTACAAAAGCAGTTATGGGTTTTGATGACATTGTCATAACATGTTGTGGTCTATTAAAGGAGGTAGATCTGACTTCTTCACCAGAGCTCACCGAATGTAAATTTTTGGTCTCATTTCTTCAACCAGTGTTGGTGGAAGAGACTAATGGAGCCAGAAAGTGGCTGCAAATACAGCAGGCAGGGGGAACAGAGCAAAACTGCAACTTCCTGTGCTTTGTGGAAGCTGCTTTAATACTGAATGCAAATGACTGACAACATATTGCACACAGGTCCTCACAGTTTTGATTGAAGCATGTATTTCAGGAGACACTTAAGTATGAATGGTAAAAATTCAATAGGTTTTCTAATTTCTGATTCATATTGGGCTTTGAAGGACCTCTTCATGTTCTCTATTCAATTTAGGTCTCACTCCATCTAAGCTACTCAGGGAAATTGAGGGAAAATAAAGTGGAGAATTCCTCATGTTATATTCATTTGTGTCAGAGTTTTAACCTTGAAGTCTTCAGCTGATGTCAAATCAAATCCACGCACCTATGACATAACCTTTACTATGTTCAAAAGAAAACTGAAGTAGTAAGGATTAAATTAGCCCCACAAACTTTGAAGTATTGTTTTTCACTTTTTTCCTGATCTTGAACAGTAATTGTAACCTACAATTATTCTACAACAGTGCACTGATGCAAAATGATACTCCTCACCAATGTCATAATGTTAAATGCAGCTAGCATCTATAAATGAGGTCAAAACTCAATGTCAAAAAGATAACCTTCTGAGGAGGGCACCTCAGTATTTGTCATTCTCAGAATTTATGCCTTTACACATAATCTACATATCAGGTTCATTACTGGTTTTAATTTTGTAACATAGTGTGGACATTACCACATAATGGTGGCAAAGATGTTTTCAAAACATCAACTCCTGGGAATCTCTGGTACATGACTGCTTAAAGTGGAAAAGGAACATTCAGGATAGTACTGAGAACCCTGAAGCCCTGCACTTGGAACATGGAGCCCTGCATTATCAGCAGGAGTGTAGCACTTCACAAACTACCCAACCTTCTGCCCTGTCAAGCACCTTCTGCTCCACCTGGGTCAAAATCCACGAGTCTCATATCGGCCTCATTTGTCACATCACAACCCACAGAACTGGAGAGGAAAAAAGTCATACTTGATCCTGAGACTTAACAAGAGAGTATGAATACATCAAAACTGAACACGTGAACTGAACAACAAATGTTAAACATCTGAAAGACTTGAGATGTTGTGGATTTATGAGACCAGTAGCATGCTGGTTTAGAGCTCAAAACACAATCATACTTTGTGGGTAAGTGGGTAAGAATAAGATAATTATAGAATAATGTGGGAAATGTGGATTAATCCACATAGTGCACAAAAGAGAAAATCAGAGTGAAAATAGGGCCAAGGTAGAAAATCAGCCATAATCTGGATGAATGGTGGAGCAGGTTCAATGGGTCAAATGACCCACTCCTGTTTTCTTTATTCTTATGTTCCTAACTGCTAATGGTCCCAAATGGAACCAGTAGTACCTGCCCATTTTAAGTACCAGCAAGTGTCTCTTATGCATAGTTAAACATGAGAGTCCAAATTCACTGAATGATAGTGGGTGCTGCAAGTTTCATATGGTCTGCAGCTGGAGGCAATATTGGGTGTAGGTCAGTACTACTGAGGTTTCTCCAATGTTTATGATCAAGAATCAGCTCTAGACTCTGCACCAGGTCAGCCTTTGCTCAGGATCCAACGATCCCAATGATTTCAATATAATTGTAGGAGAAAGGGGAGGAAAGGAAAGGGAAAGCCAATTCCTTTTCTAAAATATGTTCAGTTTAATGTCTTTTAAGTGACTTTAGATGATTTTATTGTTTTATCTCATATGTTTATACAGTACTTACTTCATTTTAAATAGTTCTTAAACACGAATACAGCCAGCAAAACTGGAGAGAGGTGTTTGGTAGAGTTCTTGTTTTGGGGATTGAGGCTTCTTCAGTGCATTGTTGAAGGCCTAGCCCACATTGTTGGAGTCCAGTCCACCTCCTTCAAACAAGGAAACCTAGTCAGGTTACGGTGTGGGGTGACTGCTGGCAGCTATTGCAGGCAGTGGGCCTGTCTCAGCATGATCTGGCTCAGTGCAACCTCTGTAACTATAAATTATTTCCAGTATGAAATTTTATAACACTCAGCAGTTCAGGCAACTTCTGTGGGGGGTGAAATGGAAGTACCATTGCTGATTTGACTTTTTCTTTTCTGCAGGGCCTTTGACCTGATATGCTAACACTGTTTCTTTTTCTGCAGAAACTGCCTGATCTGCTGAGTGTGTCTAGCACTTTCTGTTCGTATTTTAGACTTCCAGCACCTGTAGTTTTGTGTTGAATTCACAGTCAGGAATGCCAACCTTGAAGACCCTGCCCCTCCCTCCAAAGAGATTTATGCCTGTGTTTTTGCTGTGGATTCTGATGAAAGGTCTTTGCCTGAAACATTAAATGTGTTTCTCTTTCCACAGATGCTGCCTAACCTGCTGGGTATTTCCAGCATTTTCTACTTTTATTTCAGATTTCCAGAAGCTGCAGTTTTTGTTGACTTTTCAGAAAAACAATTTCTCTATTTTTTCATTGAAATTCAGTGGATTTTTTGAATATATCTTGTCCTGAGCATCAAGTAATCTGCTGGAGAGACTCAAGCAGCATCTGTGGGAGGACAGGAATTGTCAGCATTTTGGGTTGAAACCCTGCATCAGGACTAAAACCCTGCATTTGACCTGAAATGTAAACAATTCCTTTCCTCCCACAGATGCAGCTCGACCTGCTGAGTTCCTCCAGCATATTGTCTGTTGCTCCTGATTCCAGCATCTGTAGTCTCTTGTGTCTCTGTCATGCTGAGCATAACTGGCATTATGCTATCTGCTGCTTTTGTTGCAATTTTATACTTTAAGTATGCAACATTTAAAACTCCTTCAAAGCAGGTTTTGATAGGGGAATGTCTAATGTGTGGCTAACAATTAAAACTTAAATTTTCAAGCAAGAAACGCAACTTTCCTGGGATCTGATCTTGTCTTCCAATGTTGTATGTGGGCAATTACTAATAAAATTCTCATGAAATTCTGATTGTAACTTGCATCTGCACAGAGGAAATTGCCTGTTTACCATACTTAATCTCCCATAGGAAGTTTCCAAGTGCTAAAGACAACACCACGTCTAGCTACGACACATATCCTTTTTACTGAAGATATGTGTAAGTACAAGACAAGTATCTGAATCAGCAAAGCATGGAAAGCTAAGGACCTAATGTGAGTAAATTGGATTAGTGTAGATAGGTACAATGGGTAGCCTTGACATGGTGGGCCGAAGGGCCTGTTTCTATGCTGTATGACATTATGACTTGAAAGTAGCTAATGTTTTAGAGTCATAGATTTTAAACAATCATGTTACCAGCCACATGAACCCATGAGATTCACTTATCTATCCTAAATACAGATTTTGTGGGAAGCAATCTCCATTTTGAACTCTCTTGCATACCTTTGGTTGCAGGGTGGATTAGATGTATTGCTGTACAAAACCCTTTTATAGTCTACATCACAACAAATATATAGTATTGTAGAATTTTCTCTCTGTTCCTCTAGCAGCTTTGCAACAAACAGTTGGCCAGCAACAACGTCCTCATCAAGTTAACAGATGTGTCGGGGTAGTAAGGGAGAAGGACTAAATCCTCAGTTTTGTTGGCTGGTTTCCTATTATGTAGAGGGATAGGTAGTGTCATATTCTGGAATATGGAGTATAATATGGCTTTTAATCCATGGGGAGGCACTCTGAATTAGACTATTAAGTAGCTTGTGTGCTGTGCATGAAGATGGAAACATATGGCATGCATCGTATCGGGAATCACCTGCTACAAATGGTCAGATATTAAAGAATACTAACTCGCCAGCCACTGAGAGTGCCATCATTTGGACATCTGTGTCTTGGCAGGCAAAGTCAAAATAATACAAGTCTGCTGGAAGATGCAATTCTCCAGGTTCTGTTCTCTACAAACTGTTCACAACCAGGGGAACAAATATCCACATCCTTTCACTACTTCAATGTGTAAATGATCACCAACAACAATATAATATACTGGTCCACTTAGACTGAAACATCACAGGACAGGTGGCTGAGTTACCACACTGGCAAGTTTCCAAAGCACACCCCTTCCACACTTTGCACAGAAAATGACCCTGCTGTTGTGCCAGTTAAGGATAGAATTGTTGTGCAATAGAAACACAGCGAAATCGGTAGCAGATACTGGTCTGAATATACTGTACTTAAATGCACGTAGCATTAGAAATAAAGTGGATGACCTCGTAGTACAGCTACAGATTAAAAGATATGACATTGTGGCCAACACCGAGTCATGTCTTAATGACGGATATGATTGGGAGCTGAATGTCCAAGGGTACACAGTGTATAAGAAAAATAGGCGGGTAGGTAGAGGGGGTGGCGTGGCCCTGATGGTAGGCAACAATATTAAATCACTAGAAAGGACATAGGATCAGAAGATGTAGAATCCTTATGGGTTGAGTTAAGAAATAGCAAGGGTTAAAGGACTCTAATAGCAGTTATTATACAGGCCCCCAAAGAGCAGCCGCGATGTGGACTACAAGTTACAGCTGGAAATAGAAAACGCATGTCAGATAGACAATGTCAAGATAATTATGGGGGATTTTAACATGAAAGTGGATTCAGAAAGTCAGGAAGGTACTGGATCTCAGGAGAGAGAGTTTGTGGAATGCCTACGGGATGGCTTTTTGGAGCAGCTTGTTGATGAGCCCACCAGGGGATTGGCTGATTTAGATTGGGTGCTGTGTAATGAACCTGAGATGATTAGGAAACTAAAGGTAAAGGAACGCTTAGAAGTAGTGATCATAATATGATTGAGTTCAGTTTCAAATTTGAAAAGGAGAAGCTGATATCAGGTGTGTCAATATTTCAGTGGAACAAAGGAAATTACAGTGGCATGAGAGAGGAACTGGCCTAAATTGATTGGAAAAGTAAGCTGGATGGAGGGACGGCAGAGTAGAAATGGATGAAATTTCTACAAGAAATGAGGAAAGTGCAGGATAGATATATTCCAAGAAAGAAGAAAGTTATGAATGGAAAAATGGCACAAATGGGGCTAACGGGAAAGGTTAAGGCTAAAATAAAAGCAAAACGGAGGGCATACAAGGAAGCAAAAATTAGTGGGAAAACAGAAGACTGGGAAACTTTTAAAAATTTACAGAAAGAAACGAAGAAAGTCATTAGGAAGGAAAAGATGAATTATGAAAAGAAGTTGGCAAGTAACACACAAAAGGATACTAAGAGTTTTTAAATATATGAAGAGTAAAAGAGAGACACGGGTAGATATAGGACAAATTGAAAACTATGCTGGAGAAATTATAATGGGTAATAAAGAGATGGTAGAGGAACTAAATGAGTTTTTTGCATCAGCCTTCACTGCGGAAGATATCAGCAGTATACCTGATAGTCGGGTCTCAGGGAATAGAACTGAGTACAGTCAAGATTACTAGAGAGAAGGTGCTTGGGAAGCTGAATGAACTAAGGACAGATAAGTCTCCCGGACCGGATGAAGTACACCCTCGGGTTCTGAAGGTGGTGGCTTTAGAGATTGTGATTTTCCAGGAATCACTAGACTCTGGCATGGTTCCGGAGGACTGGAAGGTTGCAAATGTAGTTCTGCTGTTTAAGAAAGGAGGGAGGCAGCAAAGGAAAATTACAGGCCTGTTAGTCTGACATCGCTGGTTGGAAAATTATTGGAGTCGATCCTCAAGGACGAGGTTATGGAATACCTAGAGGTGCATTTCAAGATTGGTCCAAACCAGCACGGTTTCATTAAGGGAGGATCCTGCCTGACCAACCTATTGGAATTTTTTGAGGTAATCTCAAGTAGAATGGACAAGGGAGCGGCTGTGGATGTTGTGTATTTGGATTTTCAAAAGGCCTTCGACAAGGTGCCGCACAAGAGGCTGCTTAAAAAGATGAGAGCCCATGGAATTACAGGAAGGATATTAGAATGGGTGGAGCATTGGCTGATAGGCAAAAAGCAAAGGGTGGAATAAAGGGATCCTGTTCTAGTTGGCCGCCGGTTACTAATGGTATTCCGCATGGTTGGTGTTGGGGCTGCTTCTTTTTACACGGCATATCGATGATTTAGATTATGGAATAAATGGTTTTGTGGCTAAGTTTGCAGATGACACCAAGATAGGTGGAGGAGCAGGAAGTGTTGAAGAAATAGAAAGGTTGCAGAGAGACTTGGACAGTTTAGGAGAGTGGGCAAAGAAATGGCAGATGAGATACAATGTTGAGAAATGTGGGGTTGTACACTTTAGAAGAAGAAATAAATGGGCAGATTATTACCTAGATGGGGAGAAAATTCAAAATTCGGAAGTGCAAAGGGACTTGAGGGTCCTCGTGCAGGATACCCTAAAGGTTAACCTCCAGGTTGGATCGGCGGTAAAGAAAGTGAATGCTATATTGGCATCCATTTCAAGAGGAATAGCATATAAATGTAGGGAAGTGTTGATGAGGCTCTATGGGGCACTGGTGAGACCTCATTTGGAATACTGTGTACAGTTTTGGGCCTCTGATCTTAGAAAGAATGTACTGATGTTAGAGAGGGTTCAGAGAAGTTTTACGAAGCTGATTCCCAGAATGAAAGGGCTTACATACGAGGAGCGTTTGTCGGCTCTTGGACTGTATTCATTGGAGTACAGAAGAATGAGAGGGGACCTCATAGAAACATTTCGAATGTTGAAAGGACTGGACAGAGTAGATGTGGCTAAGTTGTTTCCTTTGGTGGGTGAGTCCAGGACAGGAGGGCACAGTCTTAGAATTAGAGGGTACCCATTTAGAACAGAGATGCAGAGAAATTTCTTTAGCTAGAGGTTTGTGGATTTATGGAATTCGTTGCCACAGACAGCTGTGGAGGCCCAATCATTGGGGGTGTTTAAGGAGGAGATTGATAGGTATCTAATTAGTCAGGGTATCAAGGGATATGGGGATAAGGCTGGAAATTGGGGCTAGATGGGAGAATAGTTTAGCTCATGGTGAAGTGGTGGAGCAGACTCGATGGGCTGAATGGCCTACTTCTGCTCCTTTGTCTTGTGATCTTGTGAAGTCCAGTTATCAGGAAGGGGGAAATCAGTGAGCCGTCCTTAATATTGTAATGGATTTTGAAGAATCTAATCTCAAGACATGGCCTAGAAATTTCATCAAACCTTAAATTGGGTGATGGCCTTAAAAACCTTTTTAAATACTAAGGATTGTTTTTGGCTTTGACTTTGCAGCTGTAATAACCATGAGGGAATCAATGTCTCCAATATTACTGTTTAAAACTAGCAGCAATTTTAACACCTGCTAAAATGCACAATGATAAACCAGAATCCAGAAGCTCCATTAGCTAATCCCTGTTCCTCCATGGAATTCATTGCTGCAATCTTTGCAGATGGAATCCATTAAAAATCAATGATTTGTTAAGAACTTCAAACACTTACACATAATTCCCACTGTACGCACCTTGGAAAATACTCAGTAGTAACAAAAGTTTTAGTAGATTACTAAATTATAATTGGTGCTGACCATCTCCCTGCTCTTGAAGGGCTAATTTTACAAATGTGGAGTCTCAATGCCTCAAGTCATTTCAAAAGTCCTGCTTTGCATCAATCTAATTAGCTAATCAGCCTGCCTGTCATCTGCCCCACTGCTGGTTGCAAGGGGTCCTAATTGATGGCATGAAGTTGAAATTGATAATGGAAATGAGGAAATCAATGCTTTGGTGCCTATTAAGCCTTTGTGGGTAGTTTTCAAGGTCAGCCACAAACAACAATCCTCTCCAGCTGATTGTAAAATCCAGGCCAAAGTGCGAGTGATGTATTATTCATTTCAAATCAACATGCTCACACATTAAGACAAGTTGATGTCAATAACTCAAACCTGTGTAGAAGTGCTGATCACTTCAATCGTCTTGTAGATTTCAGGGTGATTGACAGTAATGGTAATGCATAACCTTTGATATTAACTTGGGACAAGATCTTTGATTAAATCTGAGGTCCCTTCCAATAAATTGAATATCATCCAGCAAACTAATAAATACTTGACAAGAGAGCTGATTCCACTGTAAACATCAAATGACTTGTAAGTGCAAAATCATGGGATGTGTAATGAACAAGATAATTATCAGTTGTGATATTGCACAAGAATGCTGCTGATTGGTTCTACACATTTTATTTGTGTGTGTAAACAGTGAGTGATGCCCTTACAAATAACCAGATAAGTTTGTACCTTAATTATAGCAACTGCCTTAACTCAACCCTAACGTTCCTGTGTGATATTTTGAATGCATCTTCCTGATCAGTGGTGATGATGCTGATGGAATGCTCGTTGTCAAATTAGTTTACATTGTAACCTCGTGGAGCTGAAACAGCCAAAATTTACTTTTTAAGTTACCTCTCCATCCACCTCTTTCCTTGTCTCCTCTTTTACACCACCTCTGCTTCCATTATTATATTGTTCTCTTCAAAAATGCCAAGCTTCATGAAACCTTGAGGTAAGGAGTTAACTGACAGACTGTCACACCTATGACTTCAAGTCCAACTGACACCACACCCAAAGTTGACAAGAATTGTATAAGGTTCACAATAAGATACAGTGCAGTGGTTTCCATAAGTGAGACTAGTTTCACCCTCAGTGGCCAACCAGTACTACTTTAGATGAGTTAAATATTAGCAATTTTTTGGGAATTAAATGGGTACCCACAGAATTATGTACTGGACAGGTTCCTTTAAAGAAAAACTGGTTGCACTTTCTAATTATTAATATTGGGAATGATAACTCCAAGCAATGTGTACCCAATGAAATTGTGCAATAATTCTCAATTCCAGTCCACTAAAAATATGTAAAATTCCTTTACATTTCCCATAAAAATACCATGAAGTCAATAGTTTTAACCACACAATGCTTTCCTGTCCAATATTTCCCAGTTTTTGTAATGTTAAAGGCTACCAAGATATTTTAATTAATGCAGGAAGAAATCAATTAGTTTGCACTGCTGAAAATACTAAATATCATTTGGTATTCTAGTTATCAGGGAGAGAGGGAACCAGAAAGTGAGAGAGTATGTGTACGAGAATGAAAGTCAGTGTGAAAGTGAGAGGGATACCTTTCGGTCATCCTTCTAAATTAGATTGTAACCCCAGACCTGGTATTTAGAATGAATTTAATCAGTGTTCAACCTTCAGCTAATAATTTTTAATCATGTCCTTTGATACCGACACCTTTAAAGCAATGCAATATGCCTATGTGTACTACCGTTATACGGGGCTAATTTTAACCTCTAACATGTCATCACACTGCCATCAATTTCATCTACAGTCATTCTTCAGTCATTATAGAACATATCTGAATAAAGTGAACTGAACAACCAACAACAAAAAAAATATTGTCCTTAATCCAAAATTTCTCTTGCTAGGATGGATAACATGAAGGATGGATGTAAACTTTGGAATTTAACAACAATATCCTAGAATTATATAGCACCTTTAATACCCCAAGGTATATTACAGTGGTATAATTCAAACCAATACTTGTTACTTAGCCTGGGGTAGAACAACAATGATTCTTTGCTTTCATTGTTTACTGAACATGCTGGCAAGTACAGTTCCTAATGTAATTAACTTTACAGGTGAAATTTACATGCAAAATGTTTTCTACCATAACTCATTATTCATTTTCTTTCCTAATCTTGCCCTGTAGGACTACAGTATGTATGTGATGCAGTACAACTGTCCCAATCAATAAGATACAAATGGACACAGAAGAATGTTAATGCCCTTGAATAAAGAGCAATATGTGCTGGATCTTGATGTTGTTCCACTTGCTTCATTTCAAATGACAATCAAGTTTCACAGTAGATTTAAATGAGAATGCTGAATAGTATTATTAAATTAAACACCAAATACATGAATAAAACATGTGAAACAGATTTCTAAAAAAAATGCTGAATATAATTACGACACAATTAAAATGAGGCTCCCCAAATTCAATTAAAGACAAGACATTTAGTGAATGAACATTAAGACTACAGGGTAAAGGCTGCATTCTACTGTGTCGGACAGAGCCCCAACATAGTAGTCCTTCCATTTGCTACTTCTAATCCACCCCTTTCTCATCTACCTTCCCTGGTCAGGGCTATTTACTTGCATATCATTTTCCTGGAAGGATTTCCCTCAGCCAAAGTGCTTACAGGCAACGGAGAAGGGGGAAATCCTGCAAAGGAGATCATGCAGAAGGGATCCTGCTGCAGAAGACAAGGTGACCTTTTGTGGAATAATTAATATTAGGAAAAGGTAAGATTCCAGAATTGGAGGAGTCAGTTGTCTTTGTGCAGCAGCGCTTATGGAACAAGAGGGCAGATCTTTTTTTGCCCTGAAATGAATGCCTCCTACAATTGGGCCTCAATTTTTTGTTTCAGCATGGCATCTAGCACAGTCTCTTGTTGGGAACCTGGCTTCTGGAACCTCAGCATAGCCCACTGCAACTATTGGCCTTCAAGGAACAGATGCTGGCTACATTCACAGAGCAATTTTGACAACCACGGAAGTCCTGGTCCCATACTCCCAAGCTGTCAGAGTATGGTTGGGGCCATTGAATGGTTTGAACATCTTTGACCCTCAAAATTATTCAATAATACACAAGACACATTAAAAAAAATGTTGTTAACATTACAAAACTGTTCTTTAAAAAGCTGTAAAGTACAGCCACACACTAAAATAAAATCTGAGAGGTGGGAAATCTGTGGGAGATCATGCTGCTCTGTTGCTTTTCATAAGGAGAGACAACTGGAATCACATGCAGTGCAGGAAGGTGGGATGTCCCCAGGAATACAGATATAAATCCTGGCATTAGCACTAGTGTCAAGGTGAAAGATCTGCCCATTCATCTTTCCTGGCCCCATATTCCATCTATGCATTCTGGCTCTATCTTATCACAATCACTTGATCAATGCCATTATGTCCCCTACCTAAATTACTCTAAATCTCTCTTTGATGCCTTTCCATTATATACTGACATGGCTGTTTATATTCTGTCCTTTACAAGATCTTGCTCACTCAGCACTCTTGTCCTGTACACTGGCCTCCTGTCATCCATTAAATTTGCAAAATTCTTCTTTAGATTATTTTTGCAATTTCCTTCTGCCCCAAATTTCCAGCAAGTATTTCATTCCTCTGATGCTTGTGTATCCGTTCCTCCCTCTAACCAACCAGACATTCAATTGCTCCATTTCCCAAGAGATTAATGCTGATCACCCAATGAAAATAATGAAACATTGCAACACCAGGACTATAGCCTAAAGAAATATTATTGTCTTGTCACATCATCAGGTTTAAACAAACTGATTCTTCTTTTGTAAATTTCTGATCTAAAGGAATGTTATTTTGTATGTGTCTGACTGTAGCATTTCATGCTGTTATCAATAGTGTCAAAACATTCTTTTATGCAGTTTTTGCAATTTTTATAAGTATAGCCAAATTGAGATTTGTGTCTTTTCATCTTCACTGCACTTCTGACTAAAAATACACAGGCGTACAAGCAATTGAAGGCATTTTGGACATAATGGCCTGGAAGTTCTCACATGTACTAATGAGTGCATTAGTTATGGAAGCATTGACAACTGAATAACCATTAGATCTTGTGCCAGTGTTATAAATTGAATGGGTGTAAACATTTTAAGGAAAAATATGTTTTCTTTGGGATTGAAGCTACGTCTGGGTTCTTAGGGAGGGAAGAGAGCCAGTGATTGTAAATCTCATCAGGCCTGATGATAAAGTAAATCATGAATTAGCTAAATGGCCAGTTAGGGGAGGAGAGGTATCAGGTTGGATCAGTAATCAGTTAAATGACTAGGTGAGTGAAGGGACTGGTGGGAAGGGGGGAAATGCTATCAGTGATCATGAATGGATCTTGAGTAAGATCAGGAACAGGTAAGTAGGCTGAAGTGAGGATGGAAATGAGCTCATGCATCGGAGTCCTTGGCCAATTACTAAGGACCAGGCTGATTAGAAGGTCAGTGGGCGGCTGCAGTCGGGGCCTCAAGGTTAGAAGGGGAGATGGGGGGGGGGGGGGGGATTTGAGGAGTCTGTTTACCACAGTTGTAGTAAGAGGGATGTATACATACTAGGTGAAGAAGCTGGTGATCTCGATGGATTACATGGAGTGTTCATGTCAAGTCAGGATTCAACTGAACATTTCAGTATGTCAGTACACATTAAAAGAGATTGTCAATGGAAGCTAGCACTGCTGCTGCAATGTCGGTGATGTGTGAGCAGGTAAAGCTCTCCTCATCTGTTTTTGCAGGGCAAAGATTCAATTTGATAGGCCAGAAATGGCTATCAAAGAGAAAGCTAAACGAGGAAAATATCAAGAGCATAAAAACATTCTTACTGTATTAGCTGTACTCAACAAGTCAGATGCTGAACTACATCCAATTGAGGATAAGGTTCCATCAATGTTGGGATTCATCAAATCCAATCGACTTGACAGAGCTAAAGGGCTACATAAGACTCCTCAACTACAATGAACAGTTCCTGCTATACTTATGCACCATGTCAAGATCTGTACCTGAGTTGCTGAATTGCAAGGCATAGTGGAAGTGAACAAGGAAACAGAAAACTGCCTTGTGAGAGTTGAAGCAATTGCTGTTGAATTCACATTTTCCCGTTCATTATGATCCAGGGAAGCCAGTGATGAATTGCCTTATTTCATTGTACTTTACTGTAAGGAGATTAGTTTTGCATCAATGACTCTTAGCAAAGCTACTCACAACAAGGCAAGGATAATTTCATAGTTGTGTACATAGTGAGGAAGTACTTATATGGCTGGAGGTTTATGATTTTCATGGATCACAAAGCTCAAATTTCCTTAGCCAGAATACTTTGATAGGCATTAACATTGCCAATGTAAAACTATACTTTGGGGTAGAAGAGTGGGCAGCACAATCAGAATGCAAAGGGACTGTGTTAATTGCCAGTTGGTGCAGTTCCTTCTGAGATACTAATCCCAGATGAGATTCTGTCACCTCTGGAATACATGGACAATTCTCCAGTCACAACCCTACAGCTTTGTACCTTATTGAGACCTGACTGTACCCTTACAGATGTGTATGAACATATCCAGCTTGGATGGGAAGGAAAATGTGAAAATGACATATTATTACCATATTACAGAAAAAGGTCATGAACTTAGAACCCAAAATTGTATGGTTCTTTGGAGATCCAGAGTCATTCTGCCATAAGAAAGAGCAATTATTTTGGATCAGGTTCATGGATTGCATGGAGGATACTCAGGTGTCTTGTATCAATCAAGTTGCCAAAAATTTTGTCTGGGGTCCTGAATGAGGCAAACAGTTGGAGGAATCTGTGCGAAAATGTCAATGTCAAGAATGTTTCAAGAAGCCACTTGTCACTCCTCTCAACTGATGACCCTGATTGAGCAAACCATTGTTCATGACATAAGTGGTAGTTTTTCAGATCCAGGTCCCAAAGAGTTACTTATGGTAGACAACGGAAGCAACTTCAGTGATGCTGAATTTGTTGAATTCCTCAGCGGGAATGAATCAACCATTTGTGCAGAGATACAGTGTATATATCTGCACATGTATCTGTATATATGTGTGTGTGTATATATATATATATACACACACACACACACACACACACACACACACACACACACACACAGATACATGTGCAGTATCTACTTAATTAAGATATTACACAAGGAATTGGGTTACCTGGATGCATCATTGATTGGAGTATACTAGTCTCATTTTTGCTTCACCTGAATAATGGATATATAATGAAGTATCTTCAAGGCCACCTGAGACATTGTACATCATAATCATCAGCTCAACCAAATGAGTATATGCCTCGAGATGCGCTGCTACCAGCTACCACAGATGTTCCGGCACAAACAGAGACATTTCATTCTCAACATGTGAAAACTGCCAAGTAGGTTAAATTTGTGAATTGGAAAGGCACTCTTTATGAAAGGCAGGATAATCCAAGATGGATGTTAATGATGAACAGAAAACTCCACTCTTAGGTCTACAGTATTCAGCTTTAGAGCTTTTCACATCAACTATGATGAAATTCTTTGAGAGGTTGGTCATGGCTAGAATTACAGGTCTACAGCAGATGCAATCTCACTGGCTCTCCACTCAGCTTTGGAGCACCTAGACAACTGCAAAACGAATGTCAGGCTGCCGTTTATTGATTACAGCTCGGTGTTCAACACCATCATCCCCTCAGTACTAATCAACAAGCTTCAAAACCTGGGCTTCTGGACCTCCCTCTGCAACTGGATCCTCGACTTCCTTATTGGGAGACCACAGTCAGTACAGATCAGTAGTAACATCTCCTCCTTGCTGACAATCTACACAGGCACACCTCAAGGATGCGTGCTTAGCCCACTGCTCTACTCTCTCTACACTCACGACTGTGTGGCTAGGCACAGCTCAAATTCCATTCTATAAATTTGCCGATGATACCACTGTTGGGCAGGCATGGTAGTATAGTGGTTAGTATAACGCTATTACAGCAACAGCGACCCGGGTTCAATTCTGGCCACTGTCTGTAAGGAGTTTGTACATTTTTCCCGTGACTGTGTGGGTTTCCTCCGGGTGCTCCAGTTTCCTTCCACATTCCAAAGACGTACGGGTTAGGAAGTTGTGGGCATGCTACGTTGGTACCAGAAGCGTGGCGACACTTGCGAGCTGCCCCCAGAACACTCTACGCAAAAAGATGCATTTCACTGTGTGTTTCGATGCACATGTGACTAATAAAGATATTTTATCTTATCTTGTTGGCAGAATCTCAGATGGCGATGAGGAGGCGTACAGGAGTGAGATAGATCAGCTGGTTGAGTGGTGTCACAACAACAACCTTACACTCAATGTCAGCAAGACCAAGGAATTGATTATGGACTTCAGGAAGGGGAAATCTGGAGAAGACACACCAGTCGTCATTGAGGGGTCAGCAGTCATAAGGGTGAGCAGTTTCAAGTTCCTGGGCATCAACATCTCAGAGGAGCTATCCTGCGCCCAACACATTGATGCAATCACGAAGAAGGCACACCAGTGGCTCTATTTCATTAGGAGTTTGAGGAGATTTGCTATGTCACCAAAGACTCTTGCAAATTTCTACAGATATATGGTGGAGAGCATTCTGACTGGTTGCATCACTGCCTGGTATGGAGGCTCCAGTGTGCAGGATTGAAAGAGGCTGCAGAGGGTCATCGACTTGGCCAGCTCCATCACGGGCACAACCCTCCCTGCCATCGAGGACATCTTCAAGAGGCGGTGCCTCAAGAAGGCGGCATCCATCATTAAGGATCCTCACCACCCGGGACATGCCCCCTTCTCATTACTACCCTCGAGAAGGAGGTACAGAAGCCTGAAGACCCGCACTCAGTGTTTCAGGAACAGCTTCTCCTCCTCCGCCATCAGATTTCTGAATGATCCATGAACCCATGATCACTACCTCGTTACTCCTCTTTTGCACTATTTATTTATTTTGTAACTTATAGTAATTTTTATGTCTTTATGTCCTGCACTATACTGCTGCCACAAAGCAACAAATTTCACGACATATGCCAGTGATAATAAACCTGATCCTGATTCGTTAACATGCTTTTTGATTTTTTTTATAGACTATTGTATGTATTTATCAAATTAAAGAGAGGAAAGAGATGTGGTAACCACAGGGCACTGGGACAGTCGGAATAATATCAAATATGCTATTACATTTGGAATATGACTATCTAGTATGCAGAGGTCCATTCAAATTAAAAACAAGAAGCTACTCACATAGTTTGCACATGTTGGAATGTCTCATGATGAATTGGGACTTTGTATTGTTTTCACGTGTGTTTGGATCAATTGAATAGTGCCATTTTGACAATGCTCTTATAGAAGTTTAATCTGCAATGGTTTGGATGTCCAGCAAGATCAACACAGATCTGGATCATTTCAGACAAGCAAGGAAATCAAATTTGTGTTATCCAAGCCCAGTTCCTTCCAAATCACACATGTCATTCATATTATACTAATGACTTCTTATGAAGTATCTAATATGGAAGATCATAAATTTATATTTATTTTGTGTGTTTGTGTGTGTGTGTGTGTGTGTGTGTGTGTGTGTGAACTTATTTTGACAAAATTGAACAAGTATGCTCAGGTACATAGTGCGAACATTATTATAACATTGTGCTCCTGTGGCTGAAAAATCAATAATGGCAATTGTAATTTATGAAGCTTGTGAATGACATTGGAAGACAGATTTTGGTTCCTTTGGTGTGATATCTTGTGCTCCTCAAGGCAAAGGATATTCCCTTTTTAGCATTCCTTGACAGCACTAAGTAGTTCCAGACCGTGTGGTGAGAATAAAAACAAGGAAAAATAAATCAGTTCCAGTCACAGAAAACCATCTCCTACTTTTTCCCCACAGTAACTGTACCTGTAGTGTCCTAATGAGATTGACACTTCTATGTTGTGGGTCTACACCTGTTAGGAGCTATCTACACCTGTCTACCCTGATGTGCATTTACCACTGACAAAGAGAACACATATGTTTTGATAGTGTGTCTCACGTGGAGGGCTTGGATATCAGTCTGAGTTACAGATATAAAAAGGAATTGACTGTTTTACTCACTGAAAAGGATTATTCTTGTTCATCAAAACACACCAGAAGATAAAATAATGGTACACCTTCTTAATGCACTGCTCTTTAGTATTCTGCATAATATACGTTTTTACAACTTTGTTGACCAGTAACAATGAAAACTAATGGTAAGAATGCAGCAAAGAAATACCTATCTAAAAAAATTACATCTGTTGAGTTGGGAATGGGAAAGCGAGGAAAGAAGTTAGTTTTAAGTTCAGAGAGGATGGGAAGGGATGGCCAGGACAAAGGCAATATCTCAGATAGAGTGAGATCATGGTAGTCATGGTTATAATCTGTTCATAAAGCTTCTTTGCAACTTAAAACTAACTTGTTTCCTCTCTTTTTTGATCTGATTAATCGCCTTAGATATGAAACATTAACTCTGTTTCTCTTTTCACAGATGCTGCCTGTCCTGTTGAGTATTTACAGCAAATTCTATAAATGCCACTCTTTATTTTTACTGATGTTAGAAAATGTTCCAAAGATCTTTCCAGCCAAGAAGGTTTTTCTGAGGCATAGTCTCTATTGTAACATGTGGTAAGAAACAGCTCTTTTATGACAGACATATTCCCACAAATGTTAAGTTGATACTGATTAGGTGCTGTGACTGAAGTATAAATATGACTCGAGACACAGGGGATGACATTTCTGCTGTTCTTCACAATAGTACCAGGAGATCATTCACATACACATAAGACAGCAGATACGACATCGGTTTAAAGTCATTGAAAATTGTAAAGTGATGACAAATCTGTCAGGATGGTTGAGGAAAGGTCAACTAACAAAATACTGGAGGAACTCAGCAGGTCAGGCAGCATCTGTGGAGGGAAGTGGACAGTCAACGTTTCAGGTCAAGACCCTACATCTGGACTGAAAGATAGAGGGGGGAGGAACCCAGTATAAAGAGGTGAAGGGAAGGGGTGGAGTGAGAACTGGCAAGCACTAGGCGGGTCCACATGAGGAGGGGTGATACACAGATGAAGGGTCAACTGCTTCACAAATGCCCTTACCTGATCCAGCCTATATGTGAATCCATTTCTAAATCACAATGGTTCAATCTCATCTCCCCTTTCAAATGATTTAGCAAGCTACTCTTTTCATCAATGCACTACCACCCTTTTAAGGCAAATAGGGCCTGGACAATTAATGGCAACCCTACCAGTGTCACCTTCATCATTAGAATTTTTCATAAAAAGTACTGACAAAACAGAAGTCATTTTTAAAGCATTTGTGATCTCTTGAAGTTAAAACAAAGAGATACCTACATAAAAGGCGATTAATAAATTAAATGAAAGTTAATTCTCTTATAGATGAAAGAAGAAATGATTGACTAGCTTGTCCAGGTATTCAAGAAAGTCACTCCATTCCAATGTGTTGAAAAAGCCTTTGATCGCAGTTGCTATATCAGAGGCAAAACCAGAAGAGAAAGAGGCCAATTGAAACATATCAGGCAAAGAAAGGTTTTAATAAATAGGAAAATGCAAAGATTGTGGTTCTACTCCGAGCTAAACTGTCCCAGTTGTTCTGCAGTTTGAGTCAGGAAAGGTTTTGAGAAAGATTTCCTTTGTTATTAGTATTTTCTTGTAAAACATTTGTATCATTTGAACTACATAATTCTGATTCTAATTGTTGCTGTGCATGTCTCACTGTATTGTGGAATACACCAATGCAAGAATTCAAAGCAATTTTCACCTCATTTAATGTTAACAGTGTGTCTTTGGAGCAATTGAGCAGGTTTACGCAAAAAGTTAAGGATATCTAGTTCAAGTCACATGGGAATTCCCCTGTTATTTCCCTGGATCCCACTGCAGTCCAATTTAGATATTGAGCAATGTGAGTTAATTCTTAGAAACATATGGAAGCAAGCCACTTCACTAAGCCCAACTATCAAGGGAAGTTCTGACTTTGTAACAAGCACCTATCCCAGAGAACAAAAAGAACTTAAATTTACATCATGACTTTTGCCAGCTTAAAGTGACCTAAAGTTCTCTGCAGCCAATGAAGGACTTTCGAAGTGAAGTTACTGTTGTAATGTAGGGGAATGTGGCTGCCAGTGTGCATATAGAAAGAACCCATTGGCAGCAATAAGGTAAATAAGCAGTAGCATCCCAAGCCCATTGTTAACCTGGGGTAAATGCAGATGGAGACTCAATGAGCTCACAAAAACAGAAGGGTGAGAATAGCTCTTCACATCTACAGCTCTCTTAACAGCACCTGACAACTCTCATTCATTCCTTCCTTCAACACGTCAATTATTCTTTCCCTGCCATCACATGGTCCCTCATGTTGTCTTCATGATACCCATACAATTCCTATCATCGTCACTCCTAGTCCACACAGCTTTTAGAGTCATAGAAATAGGCTCTTCGGCCCACCATGTCCATGCTGAACTTTTTGCTCATCTACACTAATCCCATTTGCCCACACTAGGTCCATATCCTTCTATGTGTTGCCTGGTTATGTGCCTGTATAAATGTCTTTTAAACGTAGTGATTGTATCTAATCTCACCACCTCATCTGGCACCAAGTTCCAGATATCCACTACTCTCTGTGTAAAAGTACTTTCCTCTCAAGCCCATTTAAACCTATGTCCCCTTGTTTACCCCTTACATGGGAAAAAGATTCTGACTATCAACCCTATCTATGCCTCTGATAATTTGATATACCTCTATCAAGGTCACCTCTCAGCTCCTTCGCTCCAGGAGAAACAGACCCAGCCTATTCAATGGCTCCCCATAACTTAAGTTCTCCAATCCAGGCAACATCCTGGTGAATCTCCTCTTCACTCTCTCTAGCATAACCACAATCTTCCAGTAGTGTGGTCTGATCTAGCCAGTGTTTTGTAAGGTTCTTTCTCCATGTCACACCAAACAATAATAAAGTTCTCCTCTGGTTTCTTACAGTCTGCACAACAATCTCTCCTCGCAGCACTTACTCTTCATAATCATCCATTTGAAATCTGCACAATACACGTTCATAAATGTCCTTGCCCCATTCTGCCTTCATTTCTCACTTCAATTCATGCTCCATACAGTGTGTAAAAAAATGAAAAGGACTAGATAAGGTAAACATAAAGGTTGTAGTTTTCTTAGCAGAGAGGTTACTAACTAGGGAGCATAGACTTAAGGCAACAGCCAAAGACTGAAGAATTATTTCTCATCTAAAAGGTGGTGGGTGACCCGAATTCATTGCTTGAAAGGATGACGGAGGGAGAAGCCATCACATTTAAGAGTATCAGAGCAAAAACCTGATATGCTACTAGGTGATAAAATGAGGGTGAGAAACTAGGGTGAGGTTGACAAGAATTTTTTGCAATAATGCAATAACCTGCAGAGCAGGTGGAGTCTGGTAACTCACCACAGCGGGCTATTGATATATGGGTTCATTGCAGCAATCTTTAAAAATAGGAAAATTTGCATTTATCTGGGAAGCCTTGTTCCTCCTTGTTTTTCAAGTATCCATGCTGCTTGCTTTTCAAGTATCCATCTTCTTCTGCCTTAAAAATATTCAATGATTCTGTTATCTCTGTGCGTTCAGGAACAGAATTCCAAATATTCATGATCCTCTGAGAAAAGAAAATCCACCACTGTCTTAAATGGGCAATCCTTTAATTTGAAACAGTGACCCAGATTCTACATTGCCCCATGAGGAACTATCTATCCTATCAAGACACCTCAAGATCCAAAATGTTTCAATCAAGTCACCTCACATTCTTCTCAACTCCAGCAAATACAAGCCCAGCCTGTTCAACCTTTTCTCATAAGACAACCTGCCCATTCCAGGTTTCCATCTTGTAAACCTCTGAATTAATGTCAACACATTAATTTATTCCTGAAATAAGGACAATACTTTATCCAATCTCACCAAAAGCCTCTACGACTGAAGCATAACCTCCCGATTTTTGTATTCAATTTCCATTGCATTAAACAATACTTCCTTGTTAATTTTCCTGTCAAAATGGACAACTTAACATTTCTCATGTTATGCTCCATTTGCCAGATCTTTGTCTGCTCACTCAACCAAGCCATATCCCTTTGTAGCCTCCTTAAGCTCGCTTCACTATTTATTTCCCTGTCTACCTTCACGCCATCAACAAAATTCATCCAAGTCATTTATGTAAATTGTAAAACACTGAGGCACCGGCACTGATCCCTGAAGCACACCACTGGTTATATCTTGCCAACTAGAAAAAGGCCCATTTACTTCTTTTCTCTATTTCCTGTTCACCAACTAATTTTCAATCCACATTCATCAGTATCAGAAAACTGCACCAGGTTAACATTCCTAAATGTGTAGAGGAATATCTTTGAATGCAAAGCAATAATTAAACAACAAATTTTTAAATCATTGACTGAACTGGGTCATGGGAGATTTTTACATTTGATAGCTCAGTAAAAACCTAACCAAAAACAATACAATCAGTGCAAATTTGAGCACAATTTAGTTATTGTTCACTGATTACAAGAAGAATGAAAGGTGTTGGCCTTTGTGTACAAATGATGCTGAGGATGTGGATGTAGATAATAGATCATGGTTGGCTTTGAGGAGGCAAGTATTCACATGCTTTGGAGACACAAGAGGCTGCAGATGCTGGAATCTGGAGCAATAAACAATCTGCTGGAGGAACTCAGTGGGTCAAGCAGCATCTGTGGGCGGAGAGGAATTGTCAATATTTTGGATCGAAACCCTCATGAAATATCGACAGTTCCTCTCTCCCCATAGATGTTGCTTGACCCGTTGAGTTCCCCTAGCAGATTGTTTGTTATTCACATGCTTTATTATGTATCTATAGTAAAAGACTGAGTTGCTTATTCTGTATCTCTGTGCTGGTGAAAAGATTAAAATAAAAAGATGTTGGTAATACAAATAAAATGCATGATTTTGGAAGAACGCATACAGTGGTAATATTGGCCGGGACATAAACGCCCTCAATATTTGCATGCTGCTGGTTGGAAGAATTTCATTTATTTTCAGCTGTTGTTTGTAAGAACTGAATGACATACAAATTTAAGGAAGGTATTGCTGATCTAGTAATCCTCATCTTGGAAATGTTTCTGGGCTCAGCAGTGCATATGTTGCTACAGTCAGGGATCACAGGGGATTGGGAGGAGATTTCCAAATCATTAATGATGTAAAATATCTAAAAGCATTAAAATGTTAAGAAATTGAATTCAATACTCATTCAAATGGTTGAAATTAATTAAAAACTTCTGGAATAGCTCACCAGTGCCTTTACTTCCTCAGGATGCTAAAGAAATTTAGCACGTCCCCTTTGACACTCACCAACTTTTATCGACACATCATAGATAGCATCCTATTTGGATGCATCATGGCTTGGTATGACAACTGCTGTGCCTGGGACCACAAGAAACTGCAGAGAGTTGTGAACACAGCTCAGCATGTCACGGAAACCAGCCTCCCCTCCACGGACTCTGTCTATACTTCTCCCCGCCTTGGCAAAGCAGCCAGCATAATCAAAGGCTCCACCCAACCCGGACATTCTCTATTCTCCCCTCTCCTATTGGGCAGAAGATACAAAAGCCTGAAAGCACGTACCACCAGGCTCAAGGACAGCTTCTATCCCACTGAAATAAGACCATTGAATGGATCCCTAGTACGATGAGATGGACTCTTGACCTCACAATCTGCCTTGTTCTGACCTTGCACCTTATTGTGTACTTTCTCTGCACTTTCTCTGTAGCTGTGACACTTTATTCTGCATTCTGTATTGTTTTACCTTGTACTATCTCAATGCACTGTGTAATGAATTAATCTGTACGAACTGTATGCAAGACAAGTTTTTTACTGTACCTCAGAACAAGTGACAATAATAAACAAATACCAATTCCAATTAAGGAGATTAAAGAATCAGTACAAGGTGATGTGTCCCAGTTTTTGGATACAACTTCCTTCCTTTTGGCTGTTTATCTTAAAAGAAAATAACCTTACACTAATTTATATGGTAATGAGCTTTCTGCACAGACTCTAAACTCCATCTGCGAGTTATCCAATCCTGGCCCCTTATCCTGTTTTAACGTTTTCAGCACAGACACAGGCCATTTGGCCCAACTGGTCTGTACTGGTGCTCGTGCTCCATTTGAGCCTCCTCCCACTTCATCTTTTCCCACTTCTACCAGCACAAGAGCAGTTTACGAAGATGCTGGAAAGGCTCAGCAAGTCGGGTAGCCTTTGTGTAGATGAATAAAGTGTATTAATGGGACAGGTTGTGAGCCACTCCACGCTGAGTCAAGTAGCAGACCAAAATGTACTGTGTCGAGCGGTTGGAGACTCTTTGCATTTGGTCCCTCAGCCTCTTGCCAGCATGGTTGGTACATGCAGCATTGCTCCATTGATTTGAATAGGATAATTGACTTGGATCTGTGAAGTGGTTAAAATCGTTTTACTTCATTTAAAGTCACCTTGATGTTTTTAATTAATTTCTATCACTTAAACATGCTTATAAGCTAAATTCTTAAATTTTAATGTTTTAATTATTCTAATAGATTTCACATAACTAAAAAATGAAATTATTTCCACAGTTTTTAAACCTCTATTATCATATGAGACATCGAAAGCAGTTGAACAGTCTTCTGACAGCAGACTATTGAGGGGATATATGGCAAATATAGAGGGGGCTGGTCTTGTGGGGAGGGGCTTCAGGATCCTCTCACAAGATCTGGTTGCTGCTCGTGAAGTGTTCTGGAAGATATTTGAAATTAGGGGGCTGAGAAAAGTACATGTGGGTAAGGGAATTGCAGGGGTTGAGGTTAAGAGTAGATTGGATCAAGCACAATCTGGTTGATTGTTGCAAGTTAATCCTCTTTGGCCATCAAGTACCTGAAATCCTAACTCCATAATTGTTTCCTTATCTGCAGAGTTTCTCAATCATTTTCTGTTTCTTCATTTCAGATATCCAGTATTTCACTATTGTGAGTAATTACTAATGCTATTAAAATCTCATAATTTCTGGAAAATCAAAACCCATTTCTAATTTATAAAAGTGTCCATTATTGGCTTTTTTAAAAACAGAAAGATTATATTAGCTTGAGAAAGCATTGCCCAGTCGCACTGTGCTTTTTATCAAGGTTTCAAAATTAAAAATCAATTTTTATTTGGAGTTGAGTATGATAACAATTGTTTCATTTCACTCAGAAATTCAGGCAGGCACATTTGGCCATGACCCAGCCTTGCATCACAATTCAATTTTCCCATCGTGCACACACATTACATCATTCACTGGGTAACATGTCTTTTTAGATGTTGTAGGTGATCTTAACCGTGTTGTCCTGGGGCACCTGTGTTGGGGGATTTCAAAGACAATGTGGTTTTCGCATCACAGTGCTGAACTGGGTGATCTTTGTGATAAATTATAGTGTATCCCTGTGTTACAGCAGTTCAGGTAACAGAAATTCGCCCTTACAAAACTCACATTTGTTACCAAAAAAATTGAGATACAGAGTAAAAATTTGCTTTTACAGAATTTATGAGAAAAAAATAAACACAGAAGGTATACAGAGAACAGAACTAGTTTACCAAGGACAACAATCGCGGGCTCCTGGTTCATAGCAGGAGTCCACTTAAGAGATTTGCTTTGGGAACTGACAAGGCAATCTCTTCCATTGATACTTGTACTATGATACTTTATCAAACAATGTAACCTCCATTTTTAGTTACTTAAACCTACAACCCTTTCTCTTCTGCCTATAATACAATCAGAATTCATTTACCTAGAGACCGCACGTCTGCAGGGGGATTTCTGTTGAGAGAAAAACTTCCCGTAGGAATGCATCTCCTCTTAAAATATGGGATTCAATGGAAAAAATAGGGATTGCGTTATGGAAAATCCATATATACAATTTTTCTTGGAATGCAACCCCTCTGTACACTGTACTTACATATATCCTTGGGCCAAGCCTACTCAGACCACATTGTCCCCCCCCTCCACTCAAAACACTGGGCTGACTTTCTGAATGACCTGATTTTCAGCCCACACATGAATCCCGTGAATATGTGATGCAGTCCAACCTTAACCCCCTCCTCATATTTGCTGTTGGTCCCCTCTCAATCGTCTACCGGCCTCTCCGTTCTCCTGATCTAACAACATCTGCTGGTCCTTCCTCCTGCAGTCTTCCAATAACTTTCCAACCTTCCCTCATCTCAGTCCAAATCACTGAGCCCCTCCCTCCAGCCCCACCAACCAAATGCTGGTCCCCCACGCACCCCTTCCTATCTCATCCCTGCTCGGACCTGTGCTCAATGAGTTCCATTTTTAACTTCTAAAATGCGCAACCTCCTGTCTGTTGAGCCTGTAGTATGGATACCACTAAAGTTTTATACCGTGGGTCATTGACCAAAATGATCATTTTGCTTTTGTGCCACTGTGCACCCCATTGGGAAAATTTGATTTTCTTGGCATAGTTTGAGGGCATTTTTTGAGCATGTGCACAACAAGGACCTCAGCTGTCGTCAGTGCATATCAGTGGATTAAGCCTGTTCTTTATCATCAACCTTTCAGGTGTTTTAGCAGACAGGTTGTATTTGCTTATTAGTTTATAACCATTTCCAGCAGCATCTGATTAATTGGGAGTAAAAATAATTTACGTGCTCATATACGAAAGGAGACCAGACATTGTTCCCACATAAATATAGAGTCCAGAGTGCAGATGCAATTACCACAATCAACATTTGCACTGAATACTGCTAAAAACTGATGAGTAATTCAATTTCCATCGGATCCATCTGCTGATAGAAAGTAACTATGGAGATAACTGCTTACCATAGATTTGGTGAACACTGGTGCATGGTCATTCTTGTCATCGATGATAATGGTCGCTGTGGCTGTGCCTGTCAATCCCACATCACTGCCGGCCATGTCTTTAGCCTCCACAATCAACTCGTATTTGCATACTTCCAGGGTCTAATAGAAAAAATAACAGACATCAATATTAAAATATTGAAATATAAATAGAAAATGTTGGAAATACATAGCATTGAATAGCATCTGTGGAGAAATAAACAGTTAATGTTTCAGATCAATGACCAGCTGTCAGCATTGAACTTCTTGCGTAAGATTTGAATACTGTTTGTTTATGCCAATGTCAGACGATGCAACTTCACTGGGATCACACGTGGCATAAATTAAAAGAAAAACAATATACTCAGGGGTATGTAGGGAGAAATATATGTGGCTGCTGGAACTCTTGGAGGGATATTTCACTTCATACTCCCAATTTTCACTCAAAATCAGAGTGTATAACAAAATAGCCTTTTTAGTGTGATTGCATTCCAGTTTACAAGAGGACCTCAAGTATATTAGTTACTGTAATTATTGGAAAGGACAGAGGAACTTCATCAAAATGTATGATGGACTAAGTCTGCATAGTGACCACCCCTGATGACAATTGTCTGAGTCCACTTGGAGCTGTGTTCATTGACCCTTAAACTGCAGTCAGAAATCACAGAAAACAGAGCTGGCCCTTGTTGATGACATTTAATCTAATTGCTATAAATATAATCTGATTGCTATAAATTTCTTGACCTCAAACAAATAAGTTACAGTAACAAAATAGTCTCAAAATCCACAGCGTTTCCAGCAAACTCTAGCGCATCTCTCCTGGATTCCTTGCAAAGACTAAACTGTGGAAGAGTAACTCTTTAGCAGTTAACATCATCCTGAAGACATTAACAGTACTTTATATCCCAAGTTATTTTTCATATAAGGCAAAGAACATACAAGGTCATAGAACTAAGGTGGCAACTCTCAGTATTAGATTACCTGGCAGAGTCAATTTTCAAACATTTCCATTATACATGGATTTTTACTTAGTAAGCTGTTTTATAGCTAGAGTTAAATAGAAGCAGCAAATAAATGGGACTGGAACAGCTTCACCGAATAGTTCACAAATCTTAACTAGGCTTTGCTTACTTGTGTTGAAACACAATTTTAAAATCTACTTCATGCGCATTAGTTTCTTTGAGCAATATACAAGCAATTTGCTTGACTCATTTTCTAAAAGTGACACAGATCCATAAGGATAATACAAAACTTAGAAGTGTGGTAAACAAAGAGGAGGATCATAATAGACTCTTGGAACAAACTGAAAGGCTGGCTGAATGGGCGACAAATAGTAGATGAACAGAAGTAATACACTCTGAAAGAAGGAACAAAGAATGACAATATAATCTAAATGGCATAATCTAAAGGTATGCAGGAACACAGCGACCTCAGAGTATATGTGCATAAATCCTTTAAAGTGGCAGACCATGCTGAGAGAGTGGTTACTTATGCAAATAGAATAAATAGAGGAAAGAGCACAAAAGCTAAGAAGTTGCATTCAACCTGTGAAGTTGCATTTAACCTGTACAAAGCATTGGTTAGGCTGCAGCTGGGGTATTGCATCTACTTTTGGAATGATTATTAAGGTCCAAGAGAGGGTGGAGAAAATATTTTATTAAGATGGTCCCAGGAATTACAGATTTTAGCTACAAAGTTAGCTTGGAAAAGCTGGGGTTGTTCTTTCAGTGAACAAATGTGAGAGATTTGATAGTCTTGTACAAGATGGGTTTAGGTCGGGCAGATAGAGGGAAGATGTTTCCAATAAGTAATAGTTCCCCAGGACACAGACTTGAAATGAAGATCAAAAACACATAGACACTGGGAATCTGAAAGAAAAGTAGAGAATACTGGAAACACTGAACAGGTCAGACAGCATGAGTGGAAGAAGAAACAGTGTTAATGTTTCAAGATGAAGGTGTTTCATGTTCTGAGCAAAGAGTCTTTGACCTAAAAAAATACTCTGTTTCTCCTTCCACAGAAAATTAAATGTTTCCAGCATGTTCTATTTCACTGATTTAAAATATTGGGTAAAAGTCAAGTGTACAAGATGATAAGAGGCATAGATGGAGTGGACAGTCAGAGACATTTTCCCAGGGTGACAATGACTAACACGAGAGGACATAGTTTTAAGGTGATTGGAGGAAGATATAAGGGGGATGTCAGGGGTAAGTTGTTTTACACAGAGAGTGGTGGGTGCGTGGAATGCACTGCCAGCGGAGGTTGTGGGGGCAGATACATTAGGGACATTTAAGAAATTCATAGATAGACACATGAATGATAGAGAAATGGGGGGCTTTGAGGAAGGAAAGGGTTAGATAGATCTTAGAGCAGGATAAAGTGTCGGCACAACATCGTGGGCCGAAGGGCCTGTACTGTGCTATAATATTCTATGTTCTATAAGTCATAACTGGGACATGAAAGAGGTTTCTTGTTACTCGGAGAGTAGTTTTGATCTGGATGGACTCCCTGTAGAGATGGAGTAGCAGAATCAATAAGTACCTTCAGGAGGGAATTGGATTTGTTGGACAATGGGAAAGAGTGGGAGAATGGGACTTAGATGGATCTGACATAATCTTAATGGGCCAAACAGTCTGCTCCAGTGCCATTATAATTGCAGAATACTGTAATATGGGAGAAAGATCACAGCTTTGAGGATTTGAACTAAGTTTCAGGATTACAAATTTCACATGCAGCACTTGCTGCATGTCGATTTGTCTTTCAAACCCAGCAGCAACATCTGCAACACCATTACTCTCCCTAAAATGGTTACTGATGCAGTTAATTATGCTATATCTGGCACCTTCTCATAGCACTTCAAAGATAAATCACAGAGAAACATCGTCAATTTTAATTTTCTGTCATTTTATGCAGTGGCTATGAAATGGCCAGGATTGTGACAGTCAGCCCGATGATGAAATTGAAGAGGAGACTCTTCAACTCAGTAGGCCAGGATGATGGATTAATAAGAATGTTCTGTTCACAATTCAAAGAGCAAAGATCGGAATCTCAAAGCTATTTGGTTTGCAAACGTACCTGTCTCAATTGTAATAGCTATCTCTCTTTTAAGACAGACCTTGTGACACAGAGCATTAGGTCATTACAGGTAGATGATGTTGCCTATTATTAGTAGGCCTCCTGTAATATTATGGTCAATTAGCACGGGAGGTATTGACAAGAAGTGTGCAGCCATGTCTAGATGTAACTGAGGGTGAAGAGTAATTTACTGAAAACAATATTCGATTGTCTGTCAGAATAAGCAGTTAACTTTTCAACTTATTAATAAAGCAGACACAATCAAGGGGCCCAGAGCATACTTCTTGCTATTTGCCATTTCAACTGTTTAACTGTTTCAAAGGCTACTGTGAAGCCAACATAACAAGCAAGAACAATTAATATTGGAGCATCGTAGTTCATTTTTAATATTGATGCTTTAGTGTTCTGAACACATGAAAATATGTGGTACCTTTAATCAGTAATCTCATTAGTTCTGCTTCCTACGTTAGATGAGATTATATACTGACAAGTTTCCGAGTTCTGGGATCAGTTATCATTACAAATCAAGTCAAAATCCCTTTAAATTCGGCAGGTTCCTGCCTCAAAAAGATAAGCCAGTGATAAAGACCATCAGGAGAGTTACAATCACAGTCCAATCAGATAATTAAAAAAAAATTGAATTCTTCTTCTTCACCTTGTACAGACCATTTTACCATCTTGGTTTTCAGTAAGTCTTTCCAAAATTCAAGCCGTGAGATTTCCCTGCTTGAAATTCTCCACCTCTCTACTTTTCTTTCCTTCTTTAAGGCAGTCCTTATATCAGCCCATCTTGACTAGCCTTTTGTTCACTTGCTTTAATAAGTTTGTGGGGTGGGTCCTCATGTGTAAGGAGCATTGTAAGTTCAGAGACAGCTAGATTGGGGTGAATGGATGGAATGGAAAATTTGAGATAGTTGATGTTATGCCAGCAGTTGGCAATGAAAAGATTATGAGAAGGTTAGAGGAAGGAGTTGAGGTGGATCAGGAATTCTGAGGGTGGGGAAAGGGTCTGCTCCACAAGGTGAAGGCACCTGGGCAAAGATGTGGGCACAGAGGTGAAAGTGGTGGAAGAAGGGCTCAACATCATATCAAGGTCAAAACTCACTGAGATGGAGTGTAAAGCTGCTAATAAGTACATGGAGGGACAGGTCCTTTGCAATGGAGTGATGATGAAAAGTCATTGACCTGAAATATTAACCTTGTTTCTCTCTTTACAGATCCTGCTTAATCTGCTGAATATTTATCTACTGCTTTATGTCAGATTTTCAGCATCTGTCATACTTTGTTTTGTATTGATATGCTATGTGCAGCTGGGTGCCAATATTTGCTGAGTTTTCATGCCTGTGAATCTCCTTGGGATTTTAAACACTAAACTAATTAAAAGAAGATATAGGTCAAAACAGAACAGGTTAAGATGCTATGTAAATGCAAGCTGCTGTAAGTGACATGACCTTTCATATCATATATCAGTTCGTTGCTTTTCCATTAAGTGGTTTTCAGGTCAATCGCTGTTTCTTGCCCCATCTCTTCCTTTGAACTGAGACTTGCTTATCAGTTTGCTTCCAGCTGCGATGAAGAGTATTCAACCAAAATGTCAACCTGTCCCTGTTCTTTCTGAATGCTGATGGTCTGTTGAATTTACCTAGCAGATTTTGTTTCTAATTTCAGATTTCTAGCTCCTAAACTCCAGCCTCAGTATTCACTCAGAAACAGAGCTTGACATTGGGTGGACTTGTTCTAACTCCCACTTCCACTTCTCCGGCTACCACGCTCCTTTCACTAAATCCACAGTGTCATGTGACACAGTATTATGTTCCATTGTCCTGATCAATTAAGTCATATCACCATCAACATTCATGAGGACTGTCCCTAGCCACATGTCTGCACAACCCCGTTCTGCCTATCTTCCTTTAATGAGTTGAGTGCTTAATTAAGGTGATCTAATAATCCTCCGATGTCACCAGCTTAATTAAGAATTGATTAAAAATGTAAAGGAAATGCATTGTCGTGTATTGTTTTGCTATTGATCTGGTTATTAATGCTTCTCACACAATGGGCTGGATTGTACAGATCCATGGTCTCTGCCAACATCAGGCCTGCAGTTAAGTAGCTCCCAAAGTATTGCCTCTGTGGCTTAATTGCAGGGAGCAAATGGCCACAAGCAGTGACCAGAAAGCAGGCAGTGGACCGACAGACTTCCCTGATGGCCATCTGAGACTTGTGTTGTCAGAGACAATTTTGTGGTTTCAGAAACATTTGGCCAGAGTTGAAAGAAAAAAATGTAAAAACCACATAATGATTAACATTCAAAAACAGGTGGAACTGTTGAATATACATTGAAATAAACAACAAGTAAATAGAATACCTTGCCTAACTCTAACTTTCAGTGGTAGGAAGGTATAGACAGGGTAGTTATCTTCCATTGGATAAAGATAGCCAGTGTCTTTATCCCACAGCAGGGGTGTCCAAAACTAGAGGGCATTGGTTTAAGGTAAGAGGGAGGAGGTTTAAAAGGGATCTGATTTTTTTCACACAAAGAGTAGTTGAAATCTGAAATGAGCTGCCAGAGGAAGCAGTGGAGGTGGGAACAGTTACAACATTTAAGAGGTATCTGGACAGGTATTTGAATGAGCAAGGCATAGGGGGATATATGGAATTAGTGCAGGCAAAAGAATTAGTATAGATGGGCATGATGGTCAGCAGTGGGCCAAAGGACCTATTTCTACACTGTTTAACTCTATGACTCAATCACCCCATTCAGATGAATGGGGCTGCACCATGCAGGCCAGCTGTAGCTGACATAAAGCTGAAGGGCCAGATATATTGTGTATCCTGTTCCTCAGCTCAGAGGCTTACAGAACGCCCCTGAACTCACTGAAAAGTCCACACGCAGAGGCATGTTGAAGTTCAGATGCTCAACCTCTGGAGCATTCCAATATGGATTGAGGTCTAAAAGACACTATCGTGCAAACTTCAGCCAGTTGATGGTTCTTTCTGGACCCACTGGGTCCATCCATGCAATGAGGCCTATCACTTATTTAAAGACCATTCATTCTTTCCAATCATGGTGTGGACAGGATGGTATCACTGTGAATAAGCTAGTTTATGTACATTAGATTAATGAGGGTCAGTAATGTTCTGCTCAGCATTGTTGCATTGGCAGTCAAAAAAAAGGGTGATGTTGTCCATTCTAGCTATTTGTCAGGATGCCTTTCAAGTACCTGTTAAGATGCATTTATTATTAAGTCATACAGAGTGAATTGGTTAGATGATACTGTGTGGGACCCAGAGTCTGAGAGAGTAGGAACAAGAGGTGGGGCCACGTAGAACATAGAACAGTACAGCACAGGAACAGCCCCTTCAGCCCACAATGTCTGTGTTGAGTATGATGCCCAATTAAACTAATCCCTTCTGCCTGCACATGATCCACATCACTCCATTCCCTGCATAATCCTGTGCCTATCTAAAAGCCTCTTGAATGCCACTTTTATATCTGCTTCCACAATCACCCCTGGCAGCGCATTCCAGGCATCTCCCACTCTCTGTGTAAAGAAACCTGCCCTGCACATTCCCTTTAAATTTCCCCCTCTCATTTTAAAGCTATGCCCTCTTTTATTCAACATTTCTACCCTTGGAAAAATATTCTGGCTGTCTACGTGTGGAGGAGGATAGTGCTGCCCCAAGGTCCACCTTATTCTTGCCTTCAATGATAATCCTGAGACTAAATGGCTTGGATGATTTCACTGATCAGGCATGCTTAGACATTGGCCCCTCATCAATGAATTTTGGAAGAGTTTACAGTTCTGGATGATATTTGCTTAGTATGTTCAGCACTTTGCAGATACTTTTGCAGGCAATTTGTTCCTTCTCAAAGAAGTTTATGTGGTGCTGAATGCTTGCAGATGGTGGTATGCCCACTAGCTCTCAGAAAGGTAGTCCACTCTGAAACATCCCCCTGGGTTCACAACCACGAACTTCGGTTACAATTTCTATGTTGAAAACAGTTACATTAAATCCATTTCTGTAATGAGCATACATTAAATCTCATCTTAATGCAGCCTCACAGGAGACCCTATCACTCCGTAAATTTAATAACTGGGTCTGTCGCTCAGTGGAAAGCCTTATGCTTAACATAAGGCAGGACGGGTGATAAAAAAATCTCCTGGATGACATCATACAATTATTCCAAACTCATTTGGTTGACGTGGTCTAAAGTTAATCTAACATTGTGACTGCTGACCTTCAACTCTGGTCATTTCAGAAAACTATGTTTGGGTAACACTGGTAAGGTTAAGAGAGACAGCTCGGTTGCTTACAGAAAGGAGAACACTCAGCAAAAAAAAAGGGGATAAAACACAGGATGTGACTTTAAGTTTGTCAAAGAAAGCACAGTAGGGACTTAAGAGAGGTGAGCTACAGGAAAAGGACCAACATCCGGAAGGATGAAGGGTCTAAGTGAAATGTGCAACTGAAGACATTACAAGCTGTTTCGAGCTGAGCTAGACTACAAAGAAATTTTAAAATGGGGCTTAATTTTCCAGCATTTATTCATGCAAGGGCCACCAAAATATGCATCTCCACATAACATTGAAATCCTGAGCTTGCCACTCGCTTTTTCCTGACAATTTCCCAACCATTCTCTGCAGTTGGACTCCTCAAAGAGCCCACTAGTGTGAAGATGTGGCAATTCCCCATCATTTACAGTGTGAAATCTCCCAGCTACACTGTGCCAGGAATAGCAATGCTGTCAGCAGAAATGGAGCAAAGGGAAGACAAGGTAATTTTCTTGTTTTCTGAAGCTTCATGGGCAGTTTGTCCTGGCTGCCATCACTCAGTGACTTTACATTGCAGAAGGCCCTGCCAGTACCCAGCTTGGGAGTGTAAACTGACATAGGAAATTTAAGTTCAGACTTCTGCAGGAATCAGAGGGGAGCAACAGTAGCTCATCACTTGCAGAAATTTCTGCCCCGTGAAGTTCTTCCTGTCTGCTGACTGGGGTAAATTAGCACAGCTTGGTGATGAATCTGTAATTTGCAATCTTTTTCCCCTCCTACTGATAACATTTTTTTCTCCAAATCTTTGACTCACCTCAAGGTACTGCTTGTTATTGTGTTCACAAGAGTTAGTAAATCTCCGCTAATTTGTTCACATGTTTACTGTTTATGTGTGAACTTGAGTTGCAAATGTTAGCAGTGCTAATGTTTAGGAAACAAAGCTTTAGCTGAGTTTCTGCTTTTTAACCTATGAATACTGAGACAAATTGAATTAATTGTACCAAAAAAGGCCTGCTCCACTCTGTCATAGAACACAATTCCTCACCAAGTTTAACATTAAGTCAATCAAATGATTGGCTTTACATCAGCATTACTCAGTCATGTTTTCAAATGCCTGCTATCAAGAACCCATCATCAGGTTTTTATATCGAGGAGGCCAAGCAGCTCCTTAGAGGCACAGGTACAAAAGAGAAGTTTATACCTAACAGCATAATAAGAGATGCATGTAATAACAAATCAGATCTACATGAGAAAACAGAATCCCTCATCTCTTTGCATCCCTCCAACATAATCTATAATGTCCAGGAAGTCTCTTTTTATTAAAAATATTTGTTCTAATTTCATTGAAACACTTTGTCCAAAAGGGGATTCATATAGCTTTTTATATGTACAAATGCTTGACAATTATGTTCTTATTGGTTTATAGTCAAATTGATGATGTCACAACCATATTATGACACTGATATTTGACATCACCAGACTGATACATGATCATTCAAATTAAAAAATATTTTGTCAGGAAAAAAGATAAACTACAAATCCATTGAGTAACAACCACACTGTTAGCTTTGAACCAAGTTAGATTTTAAAAGTTAATAAAATATTTTCTTGGCTATTTCTCTTTCACCCTCTCACATGATTTCAAGTATATTTACAATTGTTTACTTTTCATAAAAGCTGGTTTCAGAACAATTAAACCCCTAGTCTCATTACGTGGTTCAATGAGGACTTTGCAATGTGCAAGTTCAAGTTTAAGCTATATGTAATGATCTGTGCCACAGATTTCTAAAACTAGAGGGCATAGGTTTAGGGCAAGGATTAAAAGGTTTAGAGGGGATCTGAGGAAGAAGTTTTTCACCCAGATCCCCTTTAAATCTGGTATTTGGAATCTGAAACGCACTGTCTGTAGATAGAGGCAGGCACTCCCACAACATTTAAGAACTATCCAGACGAGCATTTGAATTTTCAAGGCATAGAAGGCTGCAGATAAGGTGCTGGTAAATGGGATTAGTACAGATAGTTATATGATAATTGGCATAGACATAATGGGCTGAAGGCCTATTTCTCTGCTGTCTGATTCTATGCCTCTATAGCTCATATGCAGTATCTTCAGAGCATGAAACACAACTAACATTGAAGTTCTTATAAACTCTTATTGAATAGTATACATCAAATTAGATTATAAGCAAAACATTGTAATGGTTTTTTTTAGTTAACGTGATCATCAAAATAATGTGGGTGAGTGGGGGTAATGATAAGAGGAGGGGGTTGTAGATCTTCATTTGCCAGCTGAAACCTAGCAACCAGCGAGGAAAGTCTGGTGGGGACATTGTACATTAATTTGTCCATCCGGATCGATTTTCAGGCAAGCCTTTGAATGAATGAATGACTAAAACAGCTGGAAACTGTTTACATACGCAGAGCCGGAAGCCATGCTTGTTGTTGGAGCCCACATGTGATGTCCACAAGGGAAAGGTTTAAGCGTGCATGGTGTGGGATGGAGCAACAAACAATCTGCTGGAGGAACTCAGTGGGTCGAACAACATCTATAGGGGGAAAGGAATTGCCGGCGTTTTGGGTCAAAACCCTGCATCGGGACTGAGTATGAAGAAGGGAAATAGCCAGTATAAAGAGGAGAGGTGGACTGGTGAGATAGAGGCCAGAGATGATTGGTGGACTGAGGGGGGGAGGGGATGTTGAAGGATTACGGGCAGATCGAGCTAGATAGGGAAGGTGGAGGGGGAAGGGTGGAGTTGGGAGACATGATAGATGGAGGTAGACAAAAAAGAGAGTAAGATGGAGCCAGTGGGGGTTAGGGGGGGGGAGCAGGTGGGGGAGCAGGTGGGGAGGATGAAGGTGGAGGCAGCTGCTGGAGGGTGATAATTCGGAACACAGAGGCAGGCTGTGCTGGAATCTAGGAATCTGTGGGATGGGTCCTGCTCACTCCAAGTGTTTTTGAGAAGAGCAGGATAGCAGTTCCTTCAGACCCAACAGCCCATCATCCAGCCTGTTCTCCCTCTTTCCCAGCAGTTAAGTCTCTCCACTACCATTACAAGCCCTACCTGCTGCTAGGATACATGCCACAGCTGGCTGAGTTTTCACCACAGGAAACCAGCATGCAACTATTGCCAAACAGAAAATTGTAATGTCCTGAAGCACAAAGCTATTCAGCTTTGCATCTGCCATACTATATGCAATATGCAATAAAATGCTGGAAATACTGCTTCCATTCTCTAATTGCATTTTGTATTTTCAGCAATTCTTTTCCTATTTAGTTATCCTGATTGTTCTAAATCTACAGTGTAATTGAAGCACAGTTGGTTTTGCAATTAACAAATTCATTTAGCAAGTGAAAAATTGATAAAGGGAGCGTGTACAGTTTTAATGTTAATGCATTGAGCTGTTAATATTGTGGCTATAATAGTTTGAACTCAAGTAAACATTTTAAGGAATTATTCAGATAGTAGGAGAGGAGCTGTATTTATGTAATGCCTTGAACATTGCAAAGCACCACTGATTGTAGAACTGGAGAAGATTAAAGGCAGGAGCTGGACCATGGAGGAACTTAAACACTCAGGTAATATTTATGAGAGATTGAGAAAGGGTAAATAGGAAGGAACTACCTCCCTTAATGAAAGGGTCACAAATAAAGGGACATGGTTTTTTAATGTAGAAGGATTAGAAGTGAGGTGAGAAAAATCTGATTCTAACACCAGGCGTTGAATAAATTTTAACAGTCTTGAGCATTAAATCGGATGTACACAGGAACCAGAGTGACTATGCTGCAGTTGACAAACCACAATGAATAAATATTCCAAGTTATTTTTCTGCCAGATGTGCAATACATGTCTTTTTAATGCCTTGAAGCAATTACTTTTGCATTAATTTGTTCTGAAATGACAAATAGATTTGAAAATAGGAATGAACACCAAATCAAGTTTCTGATTTAAAATGAAGTTATGAAACTGAATTTTTGAAGAACATGGTCTAATTGAGATCATAACTTGCTGGTGTGCATATGTGAGAGTTGATCTATCCCTGTAGATGTTTATTAGCAGTTTAAAAGAACTGTACTTCTGCGAAAAGTACAGTAAAGGATTCCCAAATTTCTGTACCACATCTTACAGTAGGCTAAATTTCATTGCCCCACATAACAGCAGCAGTGGCTGGTTTACACAATGAACCCACACTCATTGCTTTTGACAGAGGCAGTATGCCACTACGTGCTGCCTCCTAACTTACATGACCGTGTTATTGATTAGCTGGCTCAGCAGAGTGCCTACTGCCACACGTAACAATGTGCATTACTTCAGGTCAAGCTGTCCCTCCGAAAGGGGAGGTGAACTATGATTGCATCAGGTGCTTTGGAACAGACTCTGACATAGAAGATTGGGAAAGAGGCTTCTGAGATTTTCTAACACTGACTAAAGCTGAAGCATTTGGTAAGAAGGTATGCTCTGTCCACTGGAGAGTGAGGATCCCTTTCCAGGGGAACTCTCAGAAGGTGATGGGAACAAAAGTCCAAGGTAGGCAGTGGGAGGGAACAAGACTGGGGAGCAGATGCGGCACCATACGGACCTCAATAAGCTCACAAGCCAGGTCAGTCAGTGAATGCATCTTTTTGTTATTTCTTCATGGGATCTGGAAATTGATGGCAATGCTGGTCTTTATTATCCATCCCTAAGTGGGTCATATAGACAGATCGGGTAAGTAGAGTAGATTTACTTCTCTGAGCAATCTGATGGATTTTTACATAACCCAATAGTTTCACTCTTATTGTGAATGAGATTACTCTTTAAAAAAAACACATTAGTCTTATATTGAATTTCTTGAATTTAAATTCCCCAACTGCAATGGTGAAATTCGACCTCAAGTCTCTGCATCAATGAGTCAGAACTCTTAGTCCAGTAATTTAACCACCATGTCACCACACTGACCATGTGCATCATGAACCTCAAACGTTGTGTGGTACGCCACAGGACCACCTCTTACCTGATCAAGGCCTCCATCATGTAGGATTCACAATTAACATTTATCTCACCATCATACACTTACATCTGCTACAAATCACACACCTCCAATTCTCAACTCTCACAGACTGCACAACTGTGAGAAAACACAATGTGCATTGCCTACTAATTACAGATACACCTCTTTTACCTTTTGAACCAAAATGATATATAACCAAAGGCAGCAGCAATAGCTAACTGATGGAGATAGGAATACTTCTAGAATTCTACCCCAATAGAGCACATTGTCCAGACCAGTGGAGTGGCCATTGCTGAGTGCAGGGCTAACAATGGTCCTGAAATGATAAGAGGTAACAGTTGTGGAGGGGTGAAAAACCAGGGGGCATAGACTTAAAGAAATTGGCAAAAGGTTGATGGGAGATTGTAGAGTCTTTAACACCAAAGGGAATCGGAAGGGTTTGGAACTCACTGGCTGAAAGGTTGGTGGAGGCAGAAACCCAAGTCACTTTTGCACAGCATCAAGATCTGTACTTGAAAAGCTTTGACCTTCAGGGCTATGAACCTAAAGCTGGAGACTGGAATTAAGTCGGGTAGCTCATTTTCAACTGGCGCAGACAGGAAGGACTGAATGTCTTCCTTCTACCCAATAAATGCTCTGTGATTCTGTGGTACGCACATACCTAATTCACCCTCTCCTCCCACATTTTTTTCTGATCTAGAAGCTGCAAGGTGGTGTAAACAGGCATGTCTTATTTTACATGCTCACTTCTCCCACCAACCTCAAGAACATTTCTCAACACCACTCTATTCCCATTACTCACTTTTTTTTAGACAATCAGAAGCTGTAACCAGTCCAGACAATGGTGGATGTTCAGGAAGACAGGGGAGGTGCAAAAGTAATGTCAATTGGTTTAACAACCACAGCCCCACAGTCACCATCTCAGACAGTGAATATTAGAGAACAAGTTAGAGAAGGGAGCCAATGAGCACCACTGGCTGTCGCCAGGGTAGGGGTGCAGTGCAGGGTCCAAATGTCAGGCTGAAGTTCTGCATGAGATCTGCTTTGAAAAGCTAAGGTGAGGAACTTGATGGGGGCTGGGGAGGTGGCTGATAGATTCACTTGAAGACTTGCATGGAATATCATGAAGCAGCAATCCTGCACAAAGCATCCTGCTTGATTAGCCCCCAGTCACCACCCTTATTATTCAACCTTTCACTGCTAATGCACTATGCCTAGAAACACCTAGAAAATGCATTGAAAAACCCACCAAGTAAGGCCACATGATCCTACAATAATCATCCAAAGATTAGGAATAATGTGAGTTTAAGGACGCATACACACATGTTCACCACATAATATTAAGGATGTACAGTATGTCTTAAAAGCTATCCTGTATAAGCCCTTTATATAAGTCTTTTCTGACTGAGTCTCCTAATCCTGTGATCTCTACAAACTAGGACACAACCCCTCCAAGTCACACAACATCCTTACTTGGAAATACATTGCCATTGCTTCATCATTACCAAAGCAAACACTTGTAACTCCCAACCTAAACAGCACTGTACCTTTACTACATAAACCATGGAAATTCTAAAAAAAATAGCTGCACAAAATGCCCCAAAAGAAGACTAGAACACTGTATGATTATAAAACTGGTGAATATCAGGCAACACTTATATGTTCAAGCTGATCAAGATGGAGGACATCAGTTTTTGACAATCACAAAGGATTTTGCCATTTTTCTTAATAATGTATATGCAAAGCATAATGTGAATGCCACTCACTGGATATGCAGAGAACAATTAAAAGAGATTTTGGTTTAGTTTTGTATGATTTTGGCTAAGATCTTGCTGTTTATGCAATCTGCCACATTGCTAAATATGTCAGAACAATTTGCTGCAGGATAAAAGGTTCTGTGATTGTGCCTTTGGAAGCATCTCTCCTCATCAGCAGGAAGCTTGAGAAATGTACTTGACATAGTTGTGTACCCACCATCAGAGCCAGACAGCAACAATGAGAAGTTCCTCCAGAATACATCACAAGGATATTAGAGATAATATTGGTAACCTTTGCACTTGTTTTTCAGGTTAATATGGGCATGCAGCATACCAATTTAACAACGGAACAACGTGCACTATATCACCACAAGTGCCTGTCCTACAAATAAATTTGTGGGGATAAATCTTATAGTACCCTTAAGCTCATTAATGATATTAAGAAAAGGCTTCGTGGCCATTGAGAAAAAGGTGGTGAACCCTTTAAATATATGAATAAAGAGCTTAATATCTATTAATAAAAACAGAATTAGCTGCTTTAAACATATTAACATATATTAGGGATTTAAAATTTATCAACGAAGGACTTGATCTTCTTTAAGAAGCAAGAGCTAGGGACTTTGATGAGTAACCTAATGACATTTAAAACAAAATAGAGATTAAGCCCTTTAAATATATTAATAATAGGCCTAATGCTCATTAAAAGAGATTCAAACATTTTTTTCCCCAGTGGCCATTTGAGGCACAGGATTTGCTCCACACAAGAATCTTCAGCAACCAACTAGTCATGAGATTTATTAAGTATTTAAAATATTGCTGCACAGCAAGGAAGAACAGAGGTACAGCCCCAGATGCATTATCCTCATTTCCTCACTGTCTTATCCAAATCCCACCCCAGAACAAGTGGCTTAATACATTCATTATGAGATGACAAACAATCTGCTGGAGGAACTCAGCGGATGCAGCAGAATCTGGGGCAGTGGGGTGTGGGGTGAAGGGAGAAGAATTGTCAACATTTCGGGTCCCAGTGAATTTCTGCCTCAGTTTTTATTTACAAAATACAGGTGTAAAGCAGAATCTAGGTGAGGTTACACAAGTCTTGTAGAACAAATTAATGTAATCAGGCTCTTGAATGTTTTCATCCCAGAATACCAAAATCAAACCAATGCTCATTTTTGAATTGTTTTGATCACTGTACAATTCAACAGCATTAAAAGAGCATACATAAAATATATATTTTGAATTTATCTTTTTCTTTCATCTCTTTCCCCACTTTACCTGTGTCTCATCAAAGAATAAACCCATACCATAATTCCCATGCAATATGGTATAGAGGCAGTCTATTTCCCATTTTTCATATACCCATAGAAATACTCCAGAGTTTCCTTTTAAGTAAATGCAAGGAGAATTTATCCTTATGTGGCCCAAATCCCCCAGAGCATAGCTCCTTACTGTTGAACAATACTATTTTCACTGAGCAGTTGTCGTAGTTATTTTTGGTTTGTTTGAATTATTTCAGTAGAGATGGCTGTTTGTAACACTTTGCAATCCTTTGCCGGTCTTCTAATTGGGACTCACTGCAGGGCAAACAAGGAATTATATATGAGCCAGTGTGTTCCTTAGATTAGGAAGAAGAAAGGGAAAAAAAACAGAGGAGAAATGTTCTGCTAGGATCATTCCTTTGAGATTTGCTTCAAAAGGTCTTATAGTAGAGTTTGAACAAGAAGTAGGTGGTTATAACTTCACATGGTGCATAAAGCCACAGGCAACTATCCTTCTGAACACAATATTAAGGCATAGTAATCATTTTCCTTAAAGCACACATGTGTACCATATTGTATATACCAGGGAATTATAGTCAAGAGAAAATATTGGTCATGGGATGCCAACTTAAAATACATTGGATAATAAAGTGAAATCTAAAAAAGTTATTAGACTCAATTTGGACAGTATTTAAAAATGTTGCTGGCAAGTACCGGTGGTCCATATACGAATGTGAGTATTTCTCAGTTTAACTGAATTTAATTTAATAGAACTCTGGTTAGACCACACTTGGAGTATTGTGTTCAGTTCCGGTCGCCTCATTATAGGAAGGATGTGGAAGTTTGAGAGGGGGTGCAGAGGAGATTTACCAGGATGCTGCCTGGATTGGAGAGCATGTCTTATGAGGGAAGGTTGAGCAAGCTTTGGCATTCCTCTTTGAAGAGGAGGAGGATGAGAGGTAACTTGATAGAGGGGTACAAGATGATAAGAGGCATAGATCAAGTGGACAGTCAGAGACTTTTTCCCAAGGTGACAATGGCTAACAAGAGGGTTTTAAGGTGAAGACATTTTAAGGTGAATGGAGGAAGATATAAGGGGGATGTCAGGGGTACGTTTTTTTTACACAGAGAGTGGTTGGTGTATGGAATGCTCTGCCGGCAGAGATTGTGGGGGCAGATGCATTAGGGATATTTAAGAGACTCTTAGATAGACACATGGATGATAGAAAAATGGAGGGCTACGTGGGAGGGAAGGGTTAGATAGATCTTAGAGCAGGATAAAGTGTCGGCACAACATTGTGGGCTGAAGGGCCTGTACTGTGTTGTAATGTTCTATGTTAATTGCTGCTAAGTTTTAGGACTTCTGCATGGGTGTGTGTTTAAATCAAGCTCTACCAGCCATTTTTCCACTGTTCTCTATCACAATGAATTCAGCAGTGGAGGAGGATCTTGCTGAGGTTCCCCTGCTCTTGGATCCTTACCCAGACTGCAGGGAAAATAAAGCAGAACTTATATATTTTTTTAATTATGTGTGTCTTGATTATCATTTTTAATTACATAATATTGTTTTAAAGTTGATTTTTAAAAATTATTTATTTCATTTTCAAATATTTTTGAATGGTAACGAATGTCAGAGACATTCAGAAACTTTGAAGAATCTTGACAGCAAGGAGCTGGTGTGGAGCTTTTCTGACTTTCAAAGGTTTCAAGAGGAGTTTTGAGGGCAAGACTTGTTTGGCTCTCATATCACTCCAAAATATCATAGGAGGCCCTGTCGCCTTGTCAAATGATTTTGGGACCATCTGCATAAGCAAAATCAGCCTTCCAGATTTAGCCAAGTCAATTGGAGAATGCAGGCAGTGAATATGGACCCATGCTATTTACATCCCTGGCCATAATCTAAAATTCAATTGAATAGCTTGGCATTGGAAATAGGGCTTATTCTTTTAAGTAAAAACGATTGCATTGAAATGGGCTTACTCCATATTTTTCGTCAAGCTGTTTGAGGTGTCTATTTTCTATTCTGATGACTTACAGTCATCTAAGAGTCCAAATTCCCTGTTCATTAGAATGGGGAGGCAGTTGACACAGCCTTGGAATAGATGTCCTAACATTCTAAGCTAAGGCTGGTTTGACTTCAATATACTAGCAAGGTTGATGTATATTGCAATCCCTTGTTGCCCTAAGGAGCTACTGGAAGGTTGATTTCTTCAACAGTGGTACAGTGGAGTGACTTGCGATTCAACAGGCAGTTTAGGGTGAACTATACAACCACAATAACTGGAGTTATTTATATTTCAGACCAGGAAAAGGTGTTAGTTTTTCTTCACCTTTGGAGCATTAGTTAGCCAATAATGGGTGGAGAATGTTGGGAGAAATATAGTTCAAGTGCTGATTCTGCTTTAAGAAGGACAGAATAATCTACACTTTACTCTTTGTATGTTAATAGCTCTCTATTTCCTTGTGCAGCATGTATTGCAGCCTGTAAATTTCTTATGTGAGAGGTTATAAATTTTTTAAGCATGCATTACATTCAATAGATAATAAATCAGAATGATGATGTGTAAATTCTATGATTATATTGTGTTTGGAGTAGAGGAGCTTATCATCTGCAATCATTTTCTATCTCATGATAGACAAATGTCTGCCTTTATGAATAGTTGGAGGCTTATTAATCATAGAATCATGATTCTCTTTACTGGAAGTGAACAACGAGAACTTAATAATGCTGTTTTCTTTGTCCATTAGACTAACTCTAGATATTGGAGTGAAAAACAAGCTGCTGAAGGAACTCAACGGGTCAGGCAACATCTGTGCAGAATGATGGGCAGTTGACGTTTGGGTCAACACCTTTCATCTGGATTGAAAGAGTAGAGGAGATAGCCAATATAAAAATGTGAGGGGGAGGGGTGGGGCAAGAGTTGGCAATCGATAGGTGGATCCAAGTGAGGAGGAGTTGATTGGTAAATGGAGTCAGGTGGGAGAGGAAAGGGTGGAGATAGAAACAAAGGGTGGAAGGTGATAAGTGTAGACAAAGAACTGCAGATTGTGGAATCTAATAAGATAGGAAGGTGGAACCAAAGAAGGGAGGGATGGTGGGAGGGGATAGGGGACCCATTAGGAAGAGTTTCATCTATTCCCACACATGAGGAAGAAACTGGGTGATAGGGCACAGAGACGTGGGGTTTGGAAAGAAGTGGGTGTGTGAGAGGACCTGGGTAGGTCAGAAGGAGAGAAAAGGAGACAAGGAGAAGTAGATTACCTGAAATTGGAAATTGCATGATAGAGGCAGTTGAGCAACATCATTTAATCCATGTCCTACCTAGATACAGAGAATGCACAACAATAATATAAAGGCTTTCCGTGTTTTGTATTAAGTGGAGGTTTATAAATTAAAAGTTTACTACAATTTATGTAAAAGGAGGCTTCCTGGTTTCACTGCTAATTGGCCCAGCACTAATTAAATGATTATGCCCTTTATACTGAGGGAATAGCAGGCCAGGTACTTACCTGGATTCAGGAGGAGTGCTGGGAATTTGGGAGATCAGTGAAAGAGAGATGGAGGAGCTGTGGATGGGAAGTCCTAATTGAATGGTTAGGTCTTGCCAAACTTATTGACAGGGCATGTTTACTTTTTTAAATATTTTGCCCACTAGCTAGACAGATGAACAAGCTGATACCTTTTGGGCCCCAAACCAGGTTACTGACAGTGCAGCAAGACAGTGATGGGGGAGATGATGGGGTGATAGTTTGCAGAGTTGTTCACTTCGAGCACATAAACCTGTAAGTACTTAGTGAGGAGTTGGCAAAATGCTCCGGATTGGCCTGACTTTCCAACTGGTTGCAATTACATCACAACATTAAGTGGAGGCCATGCAGATGAATGGTCTTGAGTCTAAAGTAGTTTTAAACATTGATCAAGTTATCCTTGTTTCATTCAATTATGTATTATAAAACATCTTGCCACGTGTTCAAAAAGGAACAGACTGGAGGTAAGAGAAACAGAGTTAATTTTTCATGTTGATAAAGGGTCTTTGACCTGGAGCATTAAATCCGTTCCTCTCTTCCATAGATGGTGCCTGATCTGTTGAGTATCTCCAGCATTTTCTGCTTTTCTTTCGAATTTTGAGTTTTTGCAGTTTTACATTTTTCAATTCTACCCCAATCCTGAAGCTTGACAAATGAGGAAAACATTTCCCACAATTGCCAATTATTTAAGTATAAAAGCAAAACATTAAAGGTGTTGCATTAACAAAAATCTCAAGACCAAAGGAATAGATGGCAGGAGGAAAGGACACAGGAGGTCCAGTAACCAGATAACAATCAAGATTTGTGTGCATTCTTCAGCGATATCAAGACAGTCACACAAGGGCCCATCCCACTGAGAGCCTAGAATGGAGGAGAGCTAATCAAGGCCAAGAGGCAACCAGCCCCCGTGGGAAGGAGCACTTTGAAGATCTAAACCGAGACCCTGTCTTTGACCTGAGTGTCCTTAGATCCACTCCAATCTCACCAGCCCAACAAAAGGCTCGAGGGGCTACACTACAGCTGAAAAACAACAAGATTTCTATAGCAGATGAAATCTCTACTGAAGCCTTAAAAGGCAGCAGAGAAGTACTTTTGGCAAGAACTCACGATCTCATTGTACTCACCTTGAAATGGTCATCAGAGATATTATAATCATTACCACTTTCAGGAAGAGAGATGTCCATTTGAGGTAATTACAGAGGGGCCAACCTACTGCCAGCCATGAAAAATGACATTGTATGGGTTCTCTTCAATAGAATCAACCCGGTGGCTGAGGAGCTCATCCTAGAATCACAATGTGGATTCCAAATACAAGAAGTACAATGGATGTAATGTTTAAAATCCCAAAAAAATTGTACAGGGTCAACAACGTTTGACTCCTTCAGCCAAAAGGGATAGACTCATCACTCTTCCCCACCTGGTTCCACCTGCCCGTCGCCCATACACGTATCTACCTGTGTTTCTTCTCCCTTGGTTCACCTTTCCTATCCCCTCCCCCACCTGCTTCCACCTGCCCATCATCCCTTCCTTATGTGGTCCCCCTAATCACCTACCAGTCTCTGTCTAGATTCTTCCCCTCCTCCTATCCTCTCCCCAGCTGGCTCCATCTCCTATTTTTTTTCTTCTTTTCTTATGTTTCCATCTATCAGCCTCTGACTCGCCCCTCCTTCTCACTTCCATATACTGACCATCTTCCCTCAATTCTCTCAGTCCTGGTACAGAGTCTTGACCCAAAGAGTCGACCATCCCCTTGCCTCCACAGTTTTTTGCTCCCAATTCCAGTATGTCTCTTGTGTCACCATAAACCCAATCTCAGTGCACACTAGGCTCAACCAGGGCTGTGTCATTCCTTCAACCTTATCCGCAATCTTCCTTGCTGCAAACCTCACCTGCCCTCCAACAAACTCCCTGTTGTAATGGAATTTATATAGCAGACAAGTGGGAAACTGGTCAAGCTTCATCCACAACACTCCAACTTCTGGAAGACAAAGGATCTTCACTAACTTGCCACTGCCCGAATATCAAGATCCGTGATGAGACCCTGGACAACATGGATTGCTTCCCATAAATTGGGCGCCACCACTCAGTGAGGCGAGACACTGATTACAAAACATTTACCACCACCTCCAACATACCAGAGCAACCAAAAGAAGAATAAAGTGCTTGACTAAGGCATGAAACCTGGTGCCAAACTCATGGCCTTGTGTAATCCATGCTCTCCTATACATGTTGGAGATGTAAACAATCTACAGCAGGTATTTCAAAGTACTGGAGAATTACCACTAGAACTATCTCCACAACATTTTCCAAGCCCATTAGCAGAGTAGGTGAACCACTGTCACTCCCCTCTCTAAGGCCAACATCCCGGTGTGGAGGTGTGATCATACTCATCCAGTTCTGGAGGTCAAGGCACATTAACCACATATGTGACAACCAACTCCCAAGTCTACTCTGACAGGATATTTTCAGGAGAACAGAGAAAGTGCTCAAAAATGTCCTCAAAACTTCCATGAAAAAAACTGTAATATCTTCACCAGCTGAAGGTTGTTCACAGTGATGGAAAAAAATCCAGGAAGACACCAAGCACTTCAAATCTATCCAACAGGAGCATGTGGAAGTGAAGCACAAGCAGCAGAACCTATTCGACTTCCCCACCCAACCCATCACACATCACCTCTTCCCACCTGTGGATCCTACATGGTCATATCAGGATTCATAGGATTGAAGGGGAACCAAATCATCTTCAAACCAAGGCAATGTCTAAGACAAAACAGTACAACATCTGAGGAAAGGGTATTCAAGTTGAGCCTGCCCTAATTTCTGACACATAACGTGGAGAAACAAGACCCATTAGTAGCTCAATCCATACTTCCAATGGTGTAATTATGAATCACTGGTTTCCATAAATTCTGATCACTGACATAATCTTTCAAAAGTGGCACCAATGAGCAGAATGCTATGTAGTGTCAAATATATCAGGAAGAGTATAACATTAAAAGAAAGCTAAACCAAAGTATTGAACCACTTCAGCCAAACTCCAATCTTTTGTACAAGAAACAACAGATAAAATTCCTCCAGTCAATAATTTTCACATAAAATTGAGTAAAATACAGAGAGAGATCTTGTTTTGTACCCCACTCACTTTTTCAGTACTAAAGATTTCACTCTCTAAAGCATTTTTGGCTGTACAGTCTAATACCCGTGAGTGAAAAATATTGCTTTCTCTCTGAGCTACTCGATTTATCAACTGCCGTTCTTTACAATATATTGTTGAAGAGGTGTAAATAATTGCCAAGGGAAACCCATTCATTTTTTTTCACCGATAAATTAGTACTTTTGTCACTCTACACCCCAGCAACTGACACCAATGCTTTTTACACTGGAAAAGTGGGCAAATCAAGTTTGACATGTTTTCATCATGGGGACTGAAGACTGCAGTTCGTGAACATTAGCATTCATATCGTACTCCTGTCACCTGCCGGCTGGTATTACTGATTTCATGTCTGCAGACATTTAGAGGCCAAAGAGCTCATTTTTTCCAAATTTACAGAAGGCTGACAGCAGCCAGCTGGATCCACTGAGTGGAATAGAAACAAACGATAAATGTGGACGTGCAGTTCATAAGAAAATAAGTGGCACATTGAAATTAGATTGCAAACCCACCACTAACAATTCAAGGCTTTCACATTAACCTGACCCAATAGAGGGTCAGCTTCAATCACAATCTTGCAAAATAATGTGCTAAAATCAGAATATACTGTACATGGGTCTGAAGCTTCCCTGGTGGGCACGAAGCTTGGAAATGCAGTCAATTCCTGGTCGTTCACTGCTGACACCAAATAACGCTTACATTTTCCACAAATCTAATTAAGGCATTGTAAAATGAGCAGGAATCAGCATACATAATCAGGATCCAAAGAAACATCATGTCCACAGTACAATGACCACCCAGAATTGGTATTGGTATTGGTTTATTATTGTTACTTGTACCGAGGTACAGTGAAAAACTTGTCTTACATACCGATCGTACAGGTCAATTCATTACACAGTGCAGTTACAATGAGTTAGTACAGAATCCATTGATGTAGTACAGGTAAAAACAATAACAGTACAGAGTAAAGTGTCACAGCTACAGAGAAAGTGCAGTGGAATAAGGTGCAAGGTCACAACAAGGTAGATCGTGAGGTCATTTAGCTCAGGTCAATAGCTTTAAAAAACATGTTATTGTGTCATTTGTGTATTGTATTCTGATTCCTTATTTGATCTATTGACTTGAAAGTAATTAAACTTGTAGGCAGTGTACAATGCCCTAACACTTCTATACAGCATATTTAGCAATACCAACAAGGAATTAATTTCCAGACATTTTTTAAATATGAAAATTAATATGAAAATCATTTGGATACCATTCATATCAGTTTTAGACACTGGGACTGAGTAAGCTTTTCAATCTTACTCTTATTTATAAAGATTCTATGAGAATGCATTCAAAGCAGCAGAAGGTACACCCTAAGACTTGCTGAGGATTTTGTTTAAAGCTGAAAAAAAATCAAGAAAAAGGCTTTGTTTCCTGTGGTGCCAGGGAATTTCATTGCAATTTGAAAAGAGCCAATGTAATTTCAGGAGCTGCAAAAGAGGTAAGGTAACCCTGGTGGGGAAGGAGGTCTGTCATTTAGGGCAGAGATAGTGTTTGGCATCAGAAAGCACCAGAAATAACTGCAATCAAAGATTTGATGTACAGCCAGGTGGGTTCACAAGAAAAGGAAATGGTGGTTACATGGAGATGTTCATATTTTTTTAGTTCATAGATTGCTATGACTGACCCTTGTTACAAATCCCAAATTGCCCCGAACCAAGTGGTTAGCTCTGCCAGCTGAAAGGCCAGTCAAGAGTCAATTCCACTGATAGGATGAAGAATCCCACCTTCCTGGTGAAAGATAGATGCCTCAGACTCTCTGTCAGGAGTCAAGGTGTGGTCAGAGCTGTCAACTAATATTAAAACAGTTCTTGGCCTTCCAGTTAAAACCTGCTTCATTGTTCTCCTGGGCTTACTGCAGTTGAACTTTTGTGACTTACGTTGTACACCATGGACACCACTGTCCACGTCTAGTGGCTTCTGTGCATTAGCAAGTCAAATGCATTAAGTGGTGGCAATAATTTCAGTCCATCTAGTGCTCTAACCTGAAAATGCTGCTCTAAACCCAAAGCTTTAGACAGCACTGTTATAGAAGCACAGGATGGAGTGCCGAACATGTTACAGTAGTGCCAATATCACCAGAACTGTGTGATTTTACCTATCAGGAAAAATTGAATAAGCTGGGTCTATTTTCTCTGAAAAAAAACTTAAAAGTTGGAACTGTTTCAACAAACTAAACACAGACAGAGTGTTTCTACTTGCTGGGAAGAACAAAACTTAGAGGTTTATTAATATAAGACAGCAGCCAAGAGATCACAGGAATGAGCCACGTAGAATGAGTTGACATTGTGGAAATTGCCAACATGGAATGTAATTAAGGCCAAAATAAAGGGTGAATTTTAGGGGAAGCTGAACAAGAGTGATTGAGAAAAGAAGACATGTTATGATGAAAGGATCCTATGAGGAAAGATGGGGGAGATTTGAATGGAGCATAAACACCAGAATATACTGGTGGGACAAAATGGACTGTTTCTGGTTTCTTTTTAATGTGATTATTTGTAAAAGATTCCAACCCAGGCCACGATTCTCATCTTCTGGCTGCCGGGTCTTTCTCCCACCACCACAATTCAACCCAAACAATCCAGACTTGGTCTTAATCCCAGACAATGCATCCTCCATTGTAGAACTGTGCACCCTTTCTATAGCAACCAAGGCTCAAGGATTGTTGCATAATTAAATCTGACTTTATGACTCTTTGGGATGAAGAAAGAATATGCTTGTAAACCAAATTAGAGGATCTGTTCCATAAGCATTAACATCAGTCAGCAACACAGATGCCCTAGCATTCTGTTTTGAGAACTGAACTGCATGTGATGTCAACCCTTGCAAGGCAAATCAAAAATCCAACACAATTTCAAACAGACGGAGACGTTGAAAAGAGATGTCAATACTTTACAAAATATTATAAATTGTAAACAAAAGTCATGAAAGTACATAGGAGATGTTAAAATTTGTAATATTTTCATATATCATGCTTCTTTATCTTGTAAATACTTCCCATGATACAACAATGTTGTAATGGGCACTGATGGCTTTGACCAGTGATCTGGGCTACACACTCTGGAAATTCCACCCTATACCTCTTTGTCTTTATATGACTCCTTCTCTAAGACCTTCCAAAACCTAACACTGTGAAAAGAGCTTTGGCTACCCCTCCAAGTTCCCCTTTGACACTATATCAACTTTTCTTTGATGCCATTTTTGTGAACCATTTTTGTGAACACAGTACTTAGTATGTATGTAGATAGTATGTATGTAGTATATAAAACAGTATGCCTATATAGAGAATAGTACTTCTTTGGCTGATGCAGACTCAAATTACTTATGATCAAACAAAACAAGATGGGAAATAAAGTCCTTTTAATCCCTTTTTTTGATTGCTTCAGAAAATTCTCAAGTAACAATTAATATTTACCCCCAACAAAAAAAAAGGAATCAATTCACCTTTACTTGAAATTTAATGGATATGAATATCCTGGGGGTTACCATTTACAGAAATAGTGGATCAACCACATAAATACTATGGCTACAAGATCAATGCCTGGTATTCTGTGGTAAGTGACACCACAAGGCCTTGCCACCATCTGTGAAGCATATGTGAGAAGTGTAAAAGTAGTTGCATGGATGAATACAATTCCAGCAAGAGCCAAGAAGCACAACACCATGCAGGAGAAACAATCTATTTCATTGGCAAGCAATACACCACCCCAAATATTAACTCTCTCCTAGACTGATGAAATGTTGTTGCCATGTATTCTTTCTACAGGATGCAGTGTAGCAAGTCATCAAGGCTTTTTGACAGGACCTCCCAACCTTTAGCAAGCGGCATTGGAATACTATCACTTTCAAAATCACACTATTCTGAAAAGGAACTACATTGCCAATCCTTCATCTTCTAAATACCAGAAACCCTGACAGAACAGCACTGTGGGAGTTCCTTCACCATAAGGACAGTAGTTGGTCAAGAAGATACTTCAACACTATTTTCTCTAGGTAAATTAAGGATGGACAATATATGTTTGTTCTACCTCCATCCAATTACCTAATAAAGATAAAGGATAAGAAGGGGACACATAATAAAACACTACCATCTCCAAGTTGTTCTCCAAGTTACATACTACCAAAATTACACCTTTCTGAAGGGCAGATATGGATGGACAATGGCCACAGGTGTTACCAGTGACACTCACGTCCCATGAAGGAATGAAAAAGAAGCTAGACTGGATGTAGCTTGACTGAGATCTGAATTCATGCACTGGCTATGATGACAACACAGTGTATCCATAAACAGCAGATGCTAAGACAAATCATGCACCAACAAAATAACACACAGGGGAGCAAAACAGAATCCACAAGTAATAAATGTTATAATTGATGTAATCATTATTCAAGAAATATGGAGCAAGTGATAAATTTCAAACATATTTTGGTAAACAAAATTCCAATCTGAAATTTATCATTTAAAATTATTTGCTGTTGCTGCAGCACAACACATTATCCCAAGTCTCAAAAGGATGGTGTACAAAGCAGCATGGAGTGAACACATAGCCAGAGGATCAACCAATTATTATCATTTTCAGTTGCTAATTGATTCAACATGTACACATAAATATTATTCCAATAACCGATAGCTGCAGGAGCCTTGCAGAATACGCCTGTGAAAGTAAGAACGATTTCTTTGAAAAACACAGAATTAGTTGGTATAAATACTTATAAACTGGGCCTATTAAAAAGAACACTTCATACACTCTCTATGTTGCTGGAAGGCAGTTGGAATAGCAGGCCTCATTTACAATTGATTTTAATTTTGCAATTGAATTTTAGTCTTGGTCTGCACAATTCTAACCTTGGAGCAGAGCATTGTTTCTGCAGAACTATGTGAAATTAATTTTAAAATGCCAATTATTAATATGTTTTGCTTTTCTCAGCCTGAGGAATATCATACAGTCAATCCTTGATTTCCATATTTACAGACTGACCACATTGTGATCAGTTTTATATTCACAGTAAACTTGAAAACATTTGATCCAAGTGGATATGTACAAATCGATCAGGCACCCTTGAGGCAGGCCGATAAAAATAATGAACTCTGATTTAAAAGCATAATAGAAGTGTGGACAAATATGAGAATAAATGACAATCATGACAGAGATCACAAAGACCTAATAGTTGCTCGGGAAAAAAAAGTAAACATTGATTTTGGACTCCTTTTCAATATGGAGACTATCTACTGGATGTAATTGATGAGTAAATTTATTGCCTTGTGTAAGGCATTGGAGAATCGATTCACTATATAGAATAGAGTATATATTTCAATCAAGCATTCATCTCAACACTTAGCAGAACTGTTGATGAATCCTCCCATATGTTTTCAACAGACACAACTAAGGAAAAAAGGCTTGGAGTATTTCTTTAACAGTTTTGAATATAATTATTTTATTTGTTGTCTTTGTTTGAGCATTTGGCAAAAATCGTATCTGGTTTGCTGAAAATTTAATTTGAACATGAGAGGAGACACTGAGGAAAGCTATTAGTATTATCACTGTTAAAGGGAAGTTATAAAAACAGAATCCCTGCTAATTTTGTACATCTGCTTATCAAGACCACTGTCTGCTTGTAATTATCCAACAGAACTTACTGTGATCAAAAACTGTGGGTAAAGTGTTCCATATTTATCAGCTCAGTAGGTACAATGGCTTTTTGCAAAATGGATCTCAAGGTGAGAAAAAAACATCCCACAGTCAAGCTATTGAAGATCAAATAAAATTGTGGCATTTGTCACAGACCCAGGAGTAGCTAAACCATCCAGAATTCTAAATGCCAAAGAATTTCACAGCCATTTCTCAATGAAACCCAAGCATACCAAGAAGAAGTAATTCATGATTTTTTCAAGATCTCCGCAGGAGCTCTCATTCATCTCTGCAGAGAAAACGGACGATAAGGACGATAACACAAAAACTGTCAAAAGTCCACAGTCACTTAAAGATCTATTAGAATGCACCAGCTACTACTTATCTTACTCATGGTTACCTGGATTTTGAGGTCAGCAGTGAAACAATGTTGCTTATGCAGACCTCAAAGGAAGGAGCCCACAAATGTCTGGCAGTCTGAGGTGTGGGTTTCCCTGTTTCTGTCAGAACTCTGTCAATTTACTACCACTCGTGTTGCAGGGTCTCAGACCTGAAATGGGAACTCTTTTTTTTTCAACACATGCTGCCTGACCTGCTGAGTGTTTCTAGCATTTTCTGATTTTATTTCAGATTTCCAGCATCTGCATTTTTTCTTATTTTCACCCCCTTTCTGTCATCAATTGCTGTCAGACCTCAGTTCCAATGGATCTTTGACATCCAGTTATTGGTTTTTATCAATAAGGCTGAACAGCCAATCACAAACTGTAAACTGGGCAGTAAAAAGCACAATTTTTAACTAACGTTTCAGCATCGGCATTTTCTCAGCCCACTTCAACTCTGACCTATCCTGTGTGGTTAAAACAAGGCCCAACATGAGCTTCACAACACTTCAACTTCTATTTGGGCACATTGCAGCCTTCCCAACTCAATATCAAATTCTCCAACTTTAGGTGACTAGGTTTCTCTGTATGTACTGGGAACTGGCCTTTTCTGCTAGTTATCCATCTGTGATTTAGCTCAATTTTTATCTTCCCATGTATAGTCTGACCTCCTGGGCACGGCCCATGGCCCATAGACAAAGAAGCATAATCTACCACATTAACTCATTTGGTTTCACCCCATCAGAAGTATTGCCTTTGTTCTACCCCTTCCTCCACCACCTTGTCTGCAAGTGAAAACTAATTTGTTTTTCTTTCTTTCCTGGTTCAAATGAAGAGTCATTGATCTGACATATGAATGTTTTTTTTTCCACAGATGCTACTTGGCCTGCTGAGTGTTTCAACATTTTCTGATTTTAGTTCTGGCTTTTTCCTTGCTGATTGCGAAAGGAAGGAGCTTGAGGTTAACCCTTTATGGCTAAGCACCTTATCTGAGGGGTTTAAACTCAGGCTGTTCCTAAGTGAATACTTAAAGGAAGGAGTTGAGAACTTGTCCAGTATGTCAGCACACATTTGTTGTGACATCGAAACTTATTTTTCTTACACTTTTAAAATGGACTGTGGATTCTTGGGTGTGCTAAGCAATAATGGCAATCCAGAAAACTTCAGAAATGAACTATCCTTGCTTTAAGATATCATTATTGTGGTTCTCTCCAGTTTAAGATTCAGGTGTGTCCCTCCTTCCTCGAATTTTCCCTCATCTGAATGTAAGCCTTTTCTATATCTCCTATGGAGACTGTTTCCTGCGGGCTCCAATGCACTTTCTATTCCTCCCAGTGGCAGTGATGTGACCTCTGTAGCCATTAGAAACAGCACAAGTTTGGTTTTAAATGCAGCAAACAAGGTAAAGATAACCTTACTGATTTTTAAGGGTAAATTTTTCTGGTTTGGCATTCCTTAATTGGGCTTCAGCACCCTGTGCAGCGCACATTTAGCACGAGTAACAGGTAGAAACCAATTTCAAGGCATCTTAATGTTATCATATGAACATGTGGGCATCTGCTCATAACCCTCAAGAGATCATTGAGGGCCTCTTGATCCTGTTTGCCTCCTCCTTATGCATGTCCCAGCCCAAACTCCAGCAAGAATGAGGTACACTACACTGCAACCCCAGACTGGTAAAGGGCTGCGTACTGTTAGCGCCAAACAAATTTGCTGTATTAAGAAGCAGGGAGATGCTTTAAAACCATGTTAATCAGGAGGAAAAAATACAGCATTAAATAAGAATATGAAATGTCTCTAACATAAAGGTGTTTGAAGAAAATGTGTTCCAGTAGGCTTTTATTGGTGGTCTACATCAACTTATTTGCTCTGATAAAAATTTTTAACAGCTGAATGTGGTGAACCCGAGGATAATGGAATTTTAATTTTCTGCAGTCAATTTGTTTTCTGTCCACATTCTCTTTTAAATATACTTCAATTTTCTCCTTTATGCCTTATTTAACTCAGAATTTAAACATCCTTTTTCAATTTACCTTTGCTTCCTCAACCATGCAAGCAGACTGTTTCAAAATCATTCACTATAAGTGTAGATGCATTACTTTCTGTTCTCATCAATCCCGAAAAAGGGTTTTTAAAATATAATTTAACAGCTTCACAAAAGCATTCTTAACCCAATTGAGTGGTTGACTGCAATTTTCAATGTTCCACTTTAGTAATCTGATACCCATACAAACTAGAGCAAAGGGGTTATGCTAAACTTTGACTAGGCCTCAGCTGTGTCTAGTTCTAGGTATCATTTTCTTTGGGGAGGTGGGGAAGGACGTTAAGGCCTTGGAAAGGGTGCAAAAGAAAGTTACTAGGCTCATATCAGGGCTAAGAGTCTTCAAGTATCGGCCGAGTTTAATGGCATTGAGGTTGTTTCCTTTTGAGCAGAGATGGTGAAGCAGAAATTCAATAGCAATGCTCAGAATTGGAGTCATGGAATATATAGCATAGAAACAAGCTATTTGACCCACTCCATTGAGGCTGATCAGTGGGGACCCATCTGCAATGAATTCCATTTTCCAGATCTTGGCCCATAACCTTCCAGATGATACGAATGCTGAGGGATTTTGATGCTGACAATGAAGAGGTTTTGGCTGATGGGTCAGCCATCAACCTTGATGGTGTTATGGCTCAAAACAGTTTTGTGGAACTTCAAGGAATCCCAAAGGTGTGAACAACAGCACAAAGGATAGATTGCACTACCCTATGATTGCTAAGGGTTTCGTCATCTTTGTCTGCGAAGTTCAAATGGAAAGTGAAAGAACCTAAAGTATAGTTGCTTTGGTACAATGAAGCATCTCCCAAGTTCGGCTTTATGACTGCTGTCCATGAAGTACAAGGACACTATAACCAGTAATCATATGCTTTCTGATTGTTTTCCTTCCACTCTGCATTTCAAACATTAGAGAACAATGTAAAAAATAAATTCTGTGGTTTCTTTTATTGGTGTCTCTTCCATTAAGTTAAATTATGGGCCATCTTAAGCACTTCCTGGAAAATGAATATTTTTACCTTACAAAACTCTTTGCTGGTGCTCACATATGAACTGAACACCAAGGGAGGAGTAACCCCGTATGTTAAAACAGATAGATACTCTCTACAGGTGAATAAACACCACAGAATTGAAATAAAAACTGACCATCTCACTAGATATTCACACACGGTTGAATAACAAAATAAGGCATCTGTTACATCTGTAACAGAGGTCCCCTTGGGTTTAAAAATTATAAACTGAAACAAACCAGCCCAACTACAGTCTGAAATCTAATCTGAGTTTAAAGATGGTAGAAGTATTAAATCATTATTTCACTTTGGTATTTATCAGGAAGAAATAACAGATGGACATAATTTTGAAGTTAAGAGATAAGTGCATTTAAAATAGGAAAGGGGGATATATTAAGTAAGCTGACTAAACCCGAAGTAGATAAAATGCCGAGTCCAGATTGATTGCATTTATGCATTTTACTAGAGATAGAAGAGGCATTAATATGTATATTTAGTTATTTATTAGAAAGATCAGCAGTGCCAGAGGTCCTGTATCAGAGAATTTTCAGCCCATCAAGTCCAGACCAACCCTCAAACATCCATTTACTCTAGTCTTGTTTTATTCTCCTCACATTCCCATCAACTCTCCTCAGATTTTCTCACTCACCTGTATATTAGGGGCTATTTATAGTGGCCAATTTACTTACCAATCGGCATGTCTTTAGGACTAGTAAGAAACTGGAGGACTGGGGAAATCCATGCAGTTACAGGGAGAATATGCAACCTCCACATAGATAGCAGTGGAGATTAGGATTGAACCCGGGTCGCAGGAGCTGTGAGGCAGCCCAACACCAGAGACCTAGGTCTCTTCCTACATCCCAAAGATGTGTGGATTGGTAGCCTAATTGGCCACTATAAATTGCCCCTTGTATGCAAGAGAGAGTGGTAGAATCTTGGGGAAATTAATGGGAATATGCAGGGAATAAAATGGCTCTAGTGTATGGTTAGGTAAATGTGTCCCTGATGATTGGCATAGACTCAGTGGGCCAAAGGGCCTGTTTCCGTGCAGTACATCTCTCTGACTATATCCCCAGTGGAGAACCAATGTAATATCTGTACTTACTTCTGGGGATATAAGGAGACTTGAGAATTATAGACAAGTTAGCTTAGCACTGATAATTGAAAAAGTAGTGGAATACCTGCTAATGGAGAGAATAGGATAGTACTGCAATGCCTCATGGCTCCAGAGATCTGGGTTTGATCCTGGTCTTGATTTCAGTCTGTCCAGAGTTTGCACATTCTCTCTATTACAGCGTAAATTTCCTCCCACATCCCAGAGATGCTGGTAGGTTAACTGGCTACTGTAAATTACCCCTTGATGCAGATTAATTGCAAAAAGAATTAAAGGGGAGTTGATGGGCATTACAGAGAATAAGTTGCATGAGTACAGGGAAATAATAGGGGGAATGAGATGAATGGAATAGCTCTCCTGAGACCTGGCAATGGTTTGATAGGCTGAATGGCTTTCTTGGCCTCCTTCTGTGTCATTAAAAGTACAAGATGAGATGTAAGAAGAATGCCTAGAAGCAGCAAGTATAATAATGGATAATCAGCATGGATTTCAAAAAGAAAGGTTTTGTTTGACCAACCTCATTGTATTTTTGAAGAATAACTGTGAGTGTAGATAATGGTAATGCAGTGAATACAATTTATCCAGATTTTCAAAAGGTTTTTGTTAGGATACCATATAATAGACTATTAAATATGAGCAGAGAATGTGGAGTCAAGGTTTAAGAAACAGAATGGATTGCAAGCTGCCTTCAAGACAGTGGGAGCAGAGAGGATTTATCCAAAGTGGAAGAGGTTGGGTAGGAATGTTTCACAAAGATCAGCACTATTGGAACACTGTTGTTCACAAAGCACATTAACAATTTAGCCTATGGAATCAAGAATATAATTTCTAAATTGTAGATGAAACATAATTAGGGAGGATAGCTAGCACTAAGGAATTTTGCAATAAATTACAAGAGATAAATAAAATACACATGGGAGATCACTTCACTTGGAAGATGTGAGTCTAGATTGGATAAAGGCATGAAGAAATCTTGAATAGAGCCACAAGAGACTGCAGATGCTAGAGTAAAAAAAAACAACTGCTGGAGGAACTAGACAGGGCAGGCAGCAATTTGGAGGGAAATGGACAGTTGACGTTTCAGATCAAGACCGTTCATCTGGACAGTCATCCAATTGGTGAGTCATTATTGCTGCTTAACAAATTCCTTGGCACAACAAAAACTAATTTTATGAGTTTAGATTTTAATTCATTCAGATAAATGCTTCAAGGCAAAATCCCACGTGCTTATGAAGATGATACAATGCAGTGTTGTGTCACCTTTGTGCACAAATATCCTGCAGCCACATTCTCTCATGCTGTGCCCAACACCTAACCTTAGCAGCAAATGGGATGGGAGTGCAATTCCCTCCAGTCCTGGTGCATAGCAGCTGCAGAGTGCACCACTTACAAAATCCACTGCAGTTTTTTGACAGGGCACTCTGACAGTATCTCCCAAATCATCAGTCCCTGCAACCAAGAAGGTCAATGGCAACAGGTGCATGGTACAAGTTGCACACTACCCTAACTATATCGCTGACTCTTCATCATCACTTTACCTATCTCCTACAGATTCCTCCCAAGTAGCACTGTGAACTGGAAGGACCGCAGCAATTCAAGAAAGTGGCTCTTCACCACCTTCTAAAGGGTAATTAAAGAACAGCAATAAATACAGCCTTACCGGTGATGCCCAGAAGCCGAAAATGAAACAAAATCTTAGTTAGGTTTGTTAAATGGACTCACCGACAAACTTGATAACTATGAAATTCTTCGTCAGAAATGGAAGAAAATAGCATTTAAGGGAACTAAGTTTCTGTTTTTATGAATAATAACTTAGGAATCATTGGTACGCTTCCTGGTCAGATGTAAAGAATAAGTTAAAATAACAAAAAAGTTAGAATAAGTTATGATCACCTTAAAAATTCCAAGAAAGATATAAGTTATGTCAAACATGTTCATCAATAAAAATTCTCAAATTCTTTGAATCTTATTAGAATTTAGAAACTAAAAGTACTGTTGAGGTCTTAAGATGAAAGAAGATGTTTCCTTTTTCTTCAGGGCTTTGTTCAGATATTTGCTAATCAGCTAAAAGGCATTTGTTAGGAATAATGTGGTCTTTTGCATCCTGAATTGGAATGTCAATAATGATAAATCGCTTCCAAAGCACACAAAAGATAACTGAAAATAATACAGGTTCACAATTCGATGTGGTGAAATGGACATAAAGATGATGGAGGACATAGTGGCCTAATCAAAAAGTAAATTTAACCCTCACTCATTTCTAAATATTTCATGACTTTACTGGGGAGAGAGAGATACCAGACATTGCTAGTCTAGCCAGACACAAGATGTCAAGTATCCCATCAGGCTTTGAGAGAACACTCTGACCAGAAAAAGATGCTGGGAATTACAGAACAGAGTACAATGAAGGAAGGTCACAAGATCAACACTTGGTCATTTTCAATGTGAGGAAGTTGATCTGTGTTGACATAGCCTTGTGAACAATGCTATTGTAAATTATTCAACTATGAACCATCTGGAGAGCAGAATGAGTAAATGAAGATGTTTTGGGAACTGTCATTATGTGGACAAAATGCTTTTGATGAATTGTGAAGCACAGGCACCCTCCTTATAATTAAAGAACTCTCTGGCTGATAAGAAAATAAGGATGGAAAAGAGGAAAGGAAACAGATGTGTCTTATTGTTCAGTCCTTGAATGAATATCAGCTTGAATGATTGACTTCAGAATTGTGAGGGTCTTGGGCTGGGGAAAGAACAAAGAAAGCCTTAAGAAGAGTGGAAGAAGAGTCATGTAAAAGAAGGGCTGTCTGATCTATTGGTAGCAACAACTCGGGAACAACCATTGCAAGAAGGATGGCCCTGAGATTAGAATTCAGAGATGACGACCAGCTGGAGTGAATGTGGCCAGTTGTATCTCACACGGGTAGTATTTAAGTCCAAGCTGTGAGTCTTGTGATTTAATATAAGACGTAATTATTTGGAATGGTAATTTAAATGTGAAATTGTTAGAAGACAGTAGTGCGCATTAAGTACTAAACCTTGATTTAGAGTCTTTTGTTCAACACGTTTGTGGATACTCTGTAGAGGTAATAGGGTCAACACTTGGTACACCATCATTTCGACTAAATGAAGCCAAGGTAACTAACCAAAACAGGAAATGTTGGAAATACCTAGCAGGCCAGGCAGCATCTGTGCAGGGAGAAGAGTTAATATTTCAGGTGGATGTCCTTTCATGAGACTGATATATCAGCAGATGACACATAGTGGTCAGTTTTCCCGCACCTTCCTTTGAGGAACTATTATTCTCCAGGCCTAATGGTTACTAAAAGTCTTTATGGATAGCTGGAGAGTCTCCATGGGGCAGTATAATAGTGTAAATGATGCAGAAAGAGAGGAAATTGGCAAAATATAGTGGAGAAAGTAATCAGAAAAACAACAAAGGACTTTTACATGCTGTAAATCATCTGCCAATTAGGAAGTTAGATATGTGCATAATTCCAAGGATGTCAACCGTGCTATTAAATATTTCTGATAGAACATATTCATATGCTGAAATTTCTCCAATAAATCACTCCATATATTTTAAGTCCCTGTGAACTGAAGATAAAAAAGATGATTCAACAATGGAGTTAGCAGGTGGATTCAAATTTTGAAGCTCTCAGTTTTCAAAAGCCTGTCTGTATCACAAAGCAAATAGAGTCAATAGCATCATATGGAAGCAACAACACCTTATTTCAATTTTTATTCTTGTATAATAGGTTCATATAAGGACAATTGATGTTAGTTCAGTTGACTAGATTCTATAGTGCTTATATTTATGTGGCACCTGGGAGGAAAATGGGGAGAAACCCAGAAATCCCACTGAATTTGACATAATTATCAGTCGCGGTTAGCGTAACACTATTACAGCGCCAGCAACCCGGGTTCAATTCCGGCCACTGTCTGTAAGGAGTTTGTTCGTTCTCTCCGTGTCTGCGTGGGTTTTCTCCAGGTGCTCCGGTTTTCTCCCACATTCCAAAGACGTATGGGTTGGGAAGTTGTAGATATGCTATGTTGGTGCCGGTGCAACACTTGCGGGCTGCCCCCAGAACACTCTATGCAAAAGATGTATTTCACTGTGTGTTTTGATGTACATGTGACTAATAAAGATATCTTATCTATTATTTTGTTTCCCACCCAGCAACCAGGCAAGTCGAGAGCTTAGCTGACTGCCAGGAGAGAAAATCAAAGGCAGGAGGTCCACAAACCAGGAATCCTTGAAAAAAATCTCTAGGAATTGGGGATAAGGATGGGAAGACAACATGACAATCAGGTGGGAGAAAGAGCAGAGTCAGAGATCAGAGGAGTGTTAGATAAATAATGCAGCAGCAAGAACAGATCAGAGGCAGGGTATTCTCCACTGTCTGGGTTAAGAATAATGAGTGACGATTCCTGGGGTTTGCTAAGGTAGATGCAGAATTCACGTTTCACCTGACTAGGCTGTCAACAACAAAGGGTCACTGTCTCAAAACAAAGGCTCAACCATGCAGGACAGAGAGGGAGAGAAATTTCTTCACTCAGACAGCAGTAAATCTTTGGAATTCTCCATCAGAATGGCTGTGGAGCCTCAGTCACAGAGTACAACAGGATATATGTTAGTTGGAAATTTGGACAGAGAAATGGCAGATGGACTTTAATCTGGACAAGTGTGAGATGATGCATGTTGAAAGATCAAATGCAAGAGGAAAGTATACAGTAAATGGCAGGACCCTTAGGAGCACTGACGTACAGAGGCATCCTGTGGTGCAAGTCAATAGCTCCCTGAAAGTGGTAACATAAGTGGATAGTGGGGTAACTAAGGCATACAGCCTGCTTGTCTTCATCGGTTGGGGGATTGAAAATAAAAGTTGGTATGTTATGCTGCAGCTGTATAAAACTTTGGTTGGGTCACATTTGGAGTATTGCATGCAGTTCTGGTTGTCACACCTTCGGGAGGATGTGGAAGTTTTGGAGAGGGTACAGAAGAGGTTCATGAGGATGTTGCTTGGATTGGAGTGTATTAGCTACAAGGAGTGGTTGGATAAATGTGGATTGTTTGCTCTGGAGCATCAGAGGCTGAGGGATGACCTGAAAGAAGTATATAAAATAATGAAAGGTATCGATAGGGTAGACAGAGTTTTTTTCCCAAGGAGGAAGTGTCAAATGCTAGGGGCAAAGGTTTAAGGTGAGAGAGGGAAAGTTTAAAGGAGATGTGCAAGGCAAGTTTTTTTTGTACAGGGAGTGGTAGGTGCCTGGAACGTGCTGCCAGGGGAGTTGGTAGAAGCAGATAGAATAGCAACGTTTAAGAGGCATTTAGTAATACACATGAAGGGGATAGAGGGATATGGGAGAAACAAAGGACTGCAGATGCTGGAATCTAGATGAAAAACACGATGATGCGGGACTGCTGAGTTCCTCCAGCATCATAGTGTTTTTCATGGAGGGATACAGATCATGTGTAGGCAGATGGGATTAGTTAGATTGGCATCATGGTCAGCACAGACAGGGTGGGCTGAAGGGCCCATTCCTGTATTGTACTGCTCTATGTTCTATATTGACGATAGAGATCAAGAGAGGAGATTTTTAAATATTAAAAGAATCAAGAGGTATGGGGTTTGTGCAGTGTGGAGCTGAGGGAGAAGATCAGCCATGATTTTATTAAATGGCAGAGCAGGCACAAGGGACTGAATGGCCTATTTCTTCTTCTATTTCTTATGATCCTTTCGCAAATGACTCACGTCCTAACATCCAAACACCTTTCCACCATCAACAAGGCACACTATTCAATATCCTGAATGAGTGCAGGTCCAACACCACTGAAGAAGCTCAGCACCATCTGGGACAAAGCAACTGGTCTGAATGATGCCCCATTCACTACTTCCGCCACCACCAGTGCACAGTGGCAGCCGCGAATATCATCTACGAAATGTACTGTGGTTACTAGCCTAGCTATTCCAACAGCACCTCTTCAATCCACAATCTTTAGCACTCAGAAGGAGAAAGGCAGCATGTTCATAGGGGCACCACAACTTGTAGGCTCCGCTCCATTCTAACTTGGAAATATATTGGTTTTCCTTCAGTGTTGCAGGGTCTAAATTCTGGAACTCCCTCCCCAGCAGCACTGTGGGCATAGCTTCACCAGAAGGGCTGCAGCAATTAAAGAAGATGGCTCACCACCACCTTCTCATGGGGCATGAGGAACACCAATATCTTGCAAATGATTAAAAAGAAAGGAAAATGGATTGACAATTGGAGGAGAGGAACATATTGAAGGAGGAGGGATTTGGTAGTTTGCAGGGCAGTAAACTGGGGGTGTAATGGGTTGGAGGGGACATGAAGATGGACTGCAGTCTGTCTCCTTAAAGTGATACTGCAATCTGTTTTAGGGGCTATAGGTCATCACTTATTCATCAGCCTCACAAACAGTGCTCTTTGAAGTTTATCTTCCAGAGTTAGTTGCTTCCATCCACATTAAGATAGCACATTTATTGAACCCTCAGAAGCCATTAATTTCAGATCATGTGCACACACACACAATGGGTTGGGACATGTTTCGTAATTTTGAATATCTAATACCTTTACTAACATTCTTCTACTCAGTCTGGAGGTAGGTTGGGAAGATTAACATCAACCCCCTGTCACCACACTTGAAAATACAATTATCTGTACAGTGAAGTTCTGTTTTGAGTGCAAATAAAATGAAAATGGAAATAATGATTTAGAAACACTTTCTGTGAATGATTGGAACACTCATTTGACCATTGGGACTGATTGGTAAATTTGGCTAAGTCTGAAGAAAAGTTTCTTTCCATGTTATCTGCAAAATTTCATTCATGAAATGCATAAGAATAAATTGTTCGCTGGCCACTTTAATTCTCAATCCCACTTCTAATCTGATCTGTCCCTTGGTAGCCTCTTCCACTGCCATAGTGAGGCCCAACGTGAACTCAAAGAACTTATCTTCTATCTAGGTGCTTTGCAACCTTCTGGAATGAACATTGAATTTCCCAACTTCAGGTAAACTGCTCTCTCAATCTTATCCCATTATCATCTTGTGTTCCATTCTCACCCCACTTCTTTAAAATACTTTGATAAAGGTCAGTACTCATGCTCCTTATTACCTGATCTGTCCTTGCCATCCTCCCTTATAGTATTTTGTCTCACATCTCACTCCTCCCCCAGCTCTGGTTGAAAACTGACACCCCTCTACTCTTCTTCCAATTCTGGGGAAGGATCCTTGAGCAAAAACATTAACTGGTTTCTCTTTCCACAGATACTGCTTGACTAGCTGACTTCTTGTAGCACTTCAGTTTGTGTTTCAGATTCCAGCATCTGCAGTTTTCCAAGAATAAATTGTTGACTACTTACAACACAAACTATGCAGAAGAAAATGTTATTTAAGCACCCTCCACTCCACCAGACCTTAGAAGCATCATTTCTAAGATGGCAGCATGAGAGTTGTCATAGAATCATAGAGTTATACAGCATAGAAACAGCTAATTCGACCCACCATTATGTCTATCTACACTGTACCAATCCCACTTGCCTGCATTGATTCCATATTCCTCTATGTCTTCCTCATTCAAGTGCCTGTCCAAATGCCTCTCAAATATTACTGCTTTTGCCTCCACTACCTCTTCCGGCAGCTCATTCCAGATACCAACTACTCTTTGTGAGAAAAATTTACCCCTGGGAAACAGACTCTGGCTACCTCCCCTATCTATGCCTCTCATAATATTAAATACCTCTATCATGTCACCCCTCAGCCTTTTCGCTCCAGGGGAAAATAGACCTAACCCGTCCAAACTCTCCTGATAACTGAAACCCTCCAATCCAGGCAACATCCTTGTGAATCTTTTCTGCACCTTCTCTTGCTTAATCACATCTTTCCTGTAGTGTGATGACCAGAACTGCACACAGTAGTCCAAGTCATCAAAGGATGTTGCTAATATGCTGGAGATGAAGCCAGAACTTCTTGCACAGCAGTTTCAAGATAATTAGTTACTGCAGCCAAAAGACTGTGGAGTAAATTAGCTTATGGATCAATTAAAAACACAGGCCTCCCCACTGCTGTCTTCTAATTGTTACTTTCCAACTCCCACATATAATGATAAGGCTTGCAAATAATTGAAGTTCAGTTCAAAAGCATGTGGTGGGTAAATGACAATGACATATTGCCTTGTTGACTTTCTCACTGAAGACCTTGATTGTAAATCCGTTTAAATAATAACATAAAAGCGAACTTGCTCCTCAGTCTTTTGGCTGAGGTAACAAATTATTTCAAAGCTGCTGAGCTTGAAGAATGAAGATGATTAGACCCAATTAGACACAATGTTTTAGTTTCAACTCCAGCCTTACAGGATGTTACCAAGGGGTAAGGGATAGACCGGAATAACCTTAGCCAAATAGCTTAACAGAGGTGGTGGGAAAATCATCATAGAAAATTCTGAGGGACAGCATAAATTAGCATTTAGAAGGAAACAGACAGACAGCACAGAGTTGTTAAGGGAAGGCTGTGTCTGCTTTTGTTATTGAGGAAGCATAAAGGACAGTTGAGGGTAGGGCATAGATATATTCAGGGATTTTAGCAAAGCCTTTAACAAGGTCTTACATGGTAGATTGATCAGGAAAGTAAAGGCCTTCAGTGAGAAAGTAAATGAGGCAATATGTCATTGTCATTTACCCACTCTATTCTTTTGAATTGAACCTGAGTTATTTGCAAGCCCTATCTTATATTTTGAACCAGAGAAAGCAAAAAGTATTGCTCCAAAGGGGTTTTAGTGACCAGAGGCTATATCCAGTGAGGGTCCACTCTCATCTCTGGATCCCTTTCTTTTTGTGATATGTACAGGCAGTTCCCGGGTTATGTAAGGGTTCTGTTCCTGAGAACAGTCCATAAGCTGATTTCTCCGTGAGTCGGAAACATCTATTTTCTATAGTAACCCGTATTGTATCGCTTGACATGGGGGAAGCTGATTTAAGTTAACTGGTAGAAGCATTAGAGGGGAGTTGAGGAAAAGAAATGTTGAATCAATGAATAAGACAGCGATGAGGGGTGAGGAGAGGTATGGAATTCACTACTTGATAAGTGACGGAAGCACAAACCTTCGTCACATCTGAAAGCTATCTGGATGAGCACTTGAAGAACTGTATTACCCAAGGTCGTAGACCGAAAGGTGGGAATAAACTAAATAGCTCCGTTTTTGACTGACCTGGACACATTGGGCTGAATCATCTTATTCCATACCTTAAACTTCAATGATGGGAATGAGGTGCAGAAGGAGGCCATATAGTTTCTTGCATCCACTCCTACATATTCCAAGATTATGATTATTCATTTATCGCAACTCTACTTTCCCACCGGATCCCAAAATCCCTTGATTTCCAAAAATCTATCCATCTCCTCCTTGAATTTACTCATTGGCCAAGCTTTCACAATCCTCTGGGACAGAGAAGTCTAAGGATTCACAGCCCCTTAAGTAATCTTGTCCTCCGAGCACAAAGTTCCCTTGTCCCATGACCATGGTCCCAGTTGAGGAATCTTGACTCTGTAGATCTAGGCTTTCCAACTTAAGGAAATCACTTCTCAGTATTTATCTTCTCAAGACCTTTTAGAATCCTTATAATCTCCAGAAAGATTCACTGGTTTGGTTCACTTAGAATACCAATAATACAAACAGTAATATGATGGTTAAGTTATTGAACTAACAACCAGAAGGTTGATTGGCAGCAGTAATCAATAGCGCTAGGAATTTAAATGCATGTAATTAACTAAATCAGGAATAAGTAGCTAGTACCAGTAACAGTGACTGTGAAATGACTGGATCATCTTAGAACCCATCGAATTCATTAATGTCTTTCATGGAAGAAAATCTTTCATCCTTAACTGGACTATATGTGGTGGCAAACTTACAGTAATATGGTTAACTCTGAACACGCTCACTGAAATGACCCAGTAAGTCATGCAGCTGGAACGATCAGAGATGGGCAACAAATATGACCTTGCCAGTGATACCCACATCTTGTGAACAGATAAATTGAAAGGAAAATTCTTCACTTTGCTGATGATTGGGAATAGATTGATTGGGCAATAATTAGCTGGCTTAGGAATGTGTCACTTCTTTAAACACTTTAAGGTGATGAAAAGTTGATTGTTTTATCGCTTTGTATTTTTCACAGCAGTCAAAAATGAATTTCCAGCAGGATATTTTGTATCAACCACACAGCGAATTGAGCATTTCCATTGACATTGCCAGTGCAGGAAGGTTAGGAAAGTAATATAAAATCCCAGGGCTCATGCTGAAAAACTTGAATTTTAAATGCCTCTGAAAGAAGAATTGAATCCATGTGTTATCAAGAAATGGCTGAGAGCACTGAATACTGCAAAGGCTGTGGGGCTAGGTAACATCCTGGCCATAATACTGAAGACCTATTATTCAAAAGTAGCTGCACTTCTAGCCAAGCTATTCCAGTACAGTTACAACACTAGCATTTACATGACAATTTAAATAAAGGTCTATCCTGTTCACAAAAAAAACAGGAGAAGTCTAATTCAGCTAAATACCACCCAATCAGTCTACTCTTAATTATTAGCAATGTGATGGAAGATGTCCACAGTGTCATCATTTGCAACTTACTCATCAATAATCTGCAGAGTGATGCCCAGTTTGGTTTTGTCAGGACCACTTGGTTCCAGAATACATCACAGTCTTGATTCATACTTGGACCAAAGAGCTGAATTACAGATGTGAAGGGAGAGAAGCTTCCTTTGACGTCAAGGCAGCATTTGCCCATGTGTGGCATTCAGGAGTCCTAGTGAAACTGAAGCTAATGGGCATCAAGGGGAAAACTTCCCAATGGATTGGGGAATATCTCTCATAAAGGAAAATGCTTGCTGTTGTTAGAATAAAATCATCCCAGTCCCAAGATATCACTGTGGGAGTTCCTCAGAGCAGTAGCCTAGGCCCAATCATCTTCAGCCGTTTCGTCAAAGACCTTCCTTCCATCAGTAGGTAGAAATGGGGATGTTTGCTGATAAATACACCTCAGAAAATGAAGCAGTCCATCCCTGCACACAGCAATACCTAGATAATATCCTCAAAGGTGCCATACAATAAACATCTGCTAGAGAGAATCTAACCAACTATCCTTGCTATTCAATGCCTTTGCCATCATCTCCCACCACCCCCACCCCCATCCCACCTCACATCCATGTCCCATTGCTAAATCCCACATTATCAACATCCTGACAGTCACCATTGACCTGAAACTCAAATGGATTTTGTACATTAATGCAGTAGCTACAGTGAGTGACTCATGTTCTGACAGCTTAAGGTCTTCCAAGGCACAAATCTGGATGGAATACATTCCACATTTCACAACAACATCATGAAGCTCAACACCATTCAGAACAAAACAGTGTGCATAATAGGTACCCCAACATTACCCTGAACATTTGTTCGCTCCACCACCACCAATACATCATGGCTACTGTGTGAACTATCTGCAAAATCCACTGCAGTTACTTTCCTAAACCACTCTGACAGCATTTTCCAAATCTGTGCCCTTTATTACCAAGAAGGACAAGAGCAGGAAGTGCATGGGAACACCACCATCTGCATTCCCCTCTAAGCTGCACAGCCTCCTGACTTGGAGGTGTATCTTGGTTCCTTCATTGTTGCTGGGTAGAGATAATGGCATTCTGTACTCAACAGCACTGTGCCAGCGACATCGAGCGAAGGACTGTAACAGTTTACCACCACATTCTCAACTAGGGATGTACAGAAAAATGCCACACATTTTCAGTTTCACCCTGAACCTAAAAAATAAATTTAAAGATAATCTTAAGGCTATGACTTTTTAAAGGATATTGGTCATCCTTAAAGGTGTACAGTACACAAACTGGCAATGCATTGTGTTGCCAAGAGAGATGCTACAAAGAGTGTGGTGCTTTTTAGAGCAGAGTATCAATATCAATACCAAAACAGCTTGGATGGAAGTGTCTGAGACACTGTGATCTGTGTACTAATTACAGAAAAAAAAAGGAGGCAGAATCTTTGCAGGCCTACAGAAGGCTGGCAAATTCTACTTTGCCTGAAATTTAATTTTGTAGTGTTGCCTTACAGGGAATCTTAATAGCATTCCAGTTTATGCTTACAGCAGAATCACAGCAGGGAAATGCACAGCATTCTGGCAGCTGTTCACATACTTTGCAAATGTGGTGTGTTGCTGCTATGGCAATACATTTACTTTACGGCCTAGAGCAAGCCAGTGCACTACACGTTGGCATAAGATGTATTTGAGATCTTGGTGCAACTTAAGTAGAGTCCATACAAAAATCTTTTCGGATGAGTTACATCTAGCCCTTTTTTGATCCCCAGCTCCACCCTGAACTCCTCCACTTCCAGCAATTTTCACCCACAATGATGCCATGCAAGTAGTATTCTTGCTTTTTTGCCAGTGTGCCTAGATACCTCTGCAAGACAACGAAAGCTCAGGGTGAGATGTTCCAATGTAAAATGAAAAACTATATTAAAAGAAAGAAGTATGCCACTTTTATTTGTCTTTTTCATGAAAACAGAAAATTGAAGCAAGAGTAGAGCAGTTGGCCTTTTGAGCTTGCTTCTCTATTCAATATTATGGCTGAGCATTCAAATTCAGTAGCCAGTTCCGGCTTTCTTTCCACATCCCTTGATCCCTTTAGCCATAAGAACTATATCTTTCTTCTTGAATATGTATTGATCTTAATCATTTCATCAATGACTAATCAGTGATTTGATCTCAATTGCTTTCTGTGGTAAAGAATTCCACAGGTTCATCACTCTTTGAGTAAACTTATTTCCTCTCATGGTAAACACATTCCAGAAACCAGCGATATCTTCATTTGTACCTGAATAGTGAGAGCTCAGATATTGGCTCTGAGGCCTCATTATAATGGTATCAACAACACTTAACAAGCTCCAGTAAAGAGCAGCATTATGGCAACATCGGGTGTTTGAGCCCAGAAGTCAGCTCAGGCTGGAGTGGAGAACCGAGAGGGAGTTACCCAATGGAATTTTATTTACACATAACTTGAGTGAACACGACAATCAATAGGGTAACTTCTTAACCAAGAAGGGGAGATGCAACAAGACCTGAGTGTCCTTATGCACCATTCATTTAAAGTAAGCATGCAGGTGCAACAGGTGATTAAGGTGGCAAATTGTAAGCCGGTTTTCATAGCGAGAGGATTCGAGTGTTGGGTCACGGAGGTCTTGCTGCAATTGTACAGGGCCATAGTAAAACCACATCTTGAGCATTATGTTCAGTTTTTGTCTCCTTATGTGAAGATGGATGTTCCTCCTTTAGATTGAGTTTAGCAAAGGTCCATCAGACTGATTCCTGAGATGGCAGGATTAACATATGAAGAGCATTTGTGTCAGTTAGGCTTATATGCACTAGAGTTTAAAAGAATGAGAGGGGATCTCATAAAAGTCTACATAATTCCAAATTAGATGCAGGAGGGATGTTCCACCAGGGTTCATAATTTAAGGATAAGGGATAAGTTGTTTATCATGAGGAGAAATGTCTTCTCCCAGAGATGGTGAATCTATGGAATCCTCTACTACAGAAAGCAGTTGAAGCCAAATCATTAAATATGTTTAAAATGGAGTTAGACATTTTTCCTAGTGCCAGAAGCATCAATGGATATGGGGAGAAAACTGGAACAGGTAAGTGAATTTAGATGATTAACCAAGATTATATTGAATGGTGGAGCAGTTCTGCAAGGTCACTGTCTACTCCTGCTCCTATTTTCTAAGTTTCTATGTTTGCCAAGTAGATTGAAGAGTTAACAATAAACAATGGAAGTACAAAGAAGTGAATGTAAATGAACGACAATATAAAAATAGGTACAGAAAGAGAAACAAAGAGGCATAAGAGAGAGACAGAAAGAAAAAATAAATAATTTTTTTAAAGTTTGATATTTTTAAATAAAGTTACAAGGTGAAGGAATGAGAAGCTGGTTGACAATAATTTACAATTAACATATTGCGCTTATAATGACAGGGCACTACTTTCCATTGTAGATTTGGTTGGTGTCCATCATGGAAACAAAAGAACATTTCACATGCTTCAGTACTTGTTAATGATGAGGCAGACAGCAAAATGCCAGATGAAAAAACTAATAACCAAATGGCACAATTCTGACAGCAGTGGAATTTAATAGTCTATCTGCTCCTTGCCAGAAATTGCTGTACCATTTACTCATAAGCCATATAGTATACTGAAGCTATACCTTTACTTTGACATTTTAAAATCAACTTTGAAAAGCTCCGAGAACGACGATATTCAATTTTAGTCTTTTAGCAAAAGACACATTTCGCTCAATCACTGAGCCATTTTCAATGTATACCCTGAGCAAAAATGGAAACTTCAATGTGTTTTCAACCCAGTTCTTCACAGTGAGATTGTAGAATTCTCCTTCTCCTATCAATATTAATAAGAAGTGTTGCACTTTAAAATTCATGAGCAATGTCAGCACAACATTGTGGGCCAAAGGGCTTGTACTGTTCTATGTTCTAATAGAAAGCTCATATGACTAAGTAATCATATTATTCAGCCTCAAATTATCTCAAAAGTTTCAGAGCTAGACAGTACCAATAGCAAAACATCTCATTCTGTTCTTTTCTAATATAGGAAACTTCAAAGCCTCAAATCCTTTCTCCTAACAAAGGATATAAATATGTCTTCACACAATCAGATTGGTTAACAATCAGCAATATTAACTTTTGCTTTTAATGATCATATTTACCACCCTTTCTTTTCAAAGTATTTTTATAAAATGCATTCTGCAGCAAACTTTAGTTGCGTATCACCCAAGGCATTCAACTGACGGCATTATCAGAAACATAAGAGGTCTCCTAAAGGTGATCACCAAGAGCTCGGTCAAAAGGGAGGATTGAGAAAATGAATGGAGGTGCACTGGGATTTAGGAAGGGGATTACAGAACCTGGGCCAACACTGCTGAAGGCAGTTTTTGATGTTGGGATTAAGAATTTAAGAAAGAAGAGCAGGAGTAAGCCATTTGCTCCTTTGACTCTGTTCCCCCTATCTCAACATCCTTTTCCTGCACCATTGTCATATCCCCGTCACTCAAGAGCAAGAAGTTTAGCAATCTCTGTTTTGAATTAATGGCAGAGCCTCCAAGGCCTTTGGAGTAGAGAAGACCAAAGATTCACTACTCTCTGCCTGAAGAATTGTCTTGTTATCTCTGTTTTAAATAGCCTACCCCTCATTCTGAGACTCTGGTTCCATGGTTTTCAGCCAGGGCAATCATATTTCATGCATCCAGCCTGCCAACCCCTGTAAAAATTTTGTAACTTTCAATGAGGTCACTTTACATCCCTCTAAACTCTAAAGAATACATTTCTAACCTCATACGGCAAGCACACCTTCCCTGGAATCAGTCCAGTGAACCTTTGCTGCTCTAAAGGATATCTTTATAAAAGGATATCTATTTTTAGTTCCTATAAAGGATATTTTTAGCTAAGGAGACCAAAACTGTACACAATTCTCCAGGTGTGATCTCATCAAGGCCCTTTATAGTAGTGATAATCCATCTCGACTGTAATCAAATCTTCTTCAGAATAAAGGCCAAAATAAAGTTTGCCTTCTTAATCACTTGTTGCACTTCTATGTTGGCTTTCAGTGACTTACTTGCAAGGTCAACCACCTCTTTGAACATCAACATTATCCAATCTCTCATCATCTTTCTGTTAGTGCAGTTTTCAGTATTATATTGCACTCGCCATGTTCCCGCCCACTTACTCAGCATGTCAAGATCCTTTAGAAGCCTCTTTACATCCTACCCCACACTCACACCCCCACTTACTTTCATACCATCAGCAGTTTTGGAAACACGATAGCCAAATTGTTGATATGGATTGTGGATAACTGGAGCCCAAGCATTGACCTCTGTGGTATCTCATAGCCTGCCAAACTGAGAAAGGTTTATTTATTCCATCAGAAACACAAGTGACTTCAGATGCTGGAATCTGGAGCAACAAACAATCTTCTGGAGGAACTCAGTGGGTCAAGCAGAATCTGTGGGAGGAAAGGAATTGTCGACATTTTGGGTCGAAACCCTGTATCAGGACCTTATAGAGTGGAGTCAAGGTATTAGATCGGTGGGCAAGAGCAGGCAGAAACAATGGGCCTTCTTGCTTGTGGATCGTGGGGAGGAGGCAGCAGCCTGATCCTGTCCTGATGCAGGGTTTCGACCAGAAATGTCAACAGTTCCTTTCTTCACACAGATGCTGCCCTGAGTTCCTCTTCAGATTGTTTGTTGCTCCATTTAGTTCAACACTTTGCTTTCTATCTAATAAAGAATTCCTTGTCCAAGTCAGTATATTACCCCAATTCCATGTGCTCAAACCTTTTCAACCAACCTCCCATGAGGGGCCTTATCAAATGCCTTTGAAAATACAAATACGCTATATCCAAATATTTTCCCTTCTATAGTCTATTATTTCTTCTTAGGCAGTCCCTCAGGATCGAGGAAGATTTACTTCCGTCCTGTTTTGTGGGGTCTTTGGCAGTCAATGCCAATGTGGGGACTGCAGAATCTTACAAAGATGGGGAAAGTGGCTGCTGTCAGCACAGGCAGATGGATAGTCTGTGAATTGGTCCATTCCTCCTGCTGTTTATACAGAGTTTCTACGTAGTCCCAATGCATGACCTTGTGTTTTTCAGTACCATCCTGAATGCATCCTCCCCATTTTGAGCCATCAAGGGCCTGACTCCTGGCATGAGTCACATCCTCTCTGGATCCTATCCATCCATCCTATCTAGATGTATCAGGGCTTGGTATGGCAACTGCTCTGCCCGTGACCACAAGAAACTAGTTGTGGACACAGCTCAGCACATCACAGAAACCAGCCTCCCCTCCATGGACTCTGTCTACACTTCTCACTACCTTGGTAAAGCAGCCACCATAATCAAAGACCCCACCCACCCCAGACATTCTCTCTTCTCCCCCCTCCCTTGGAGCAGAAGATATAAAAGCCTGAAAGCACGTACCACCAGGCTCAAGGACAACTTCTATCCCACTGTTATAAGACTATTGAATGGTCCCCTAGTACGATAAGGATGGACTCTTGACCTCACAATCTACCTTGTTATGGCCTTGCACCTTATTGTTTGTCTGCACTGCACTTGCTCTGTAACTGTAACACTTTATTCTGCACTCTGTTATTGTTTTACCTTGTACTACCTGAATGCACTGTTGTAATGAATTGATCTGCGTGAATGGTGTGCAAGACAAGTTTTACACTGCACCTTGTACATGTGACAATAATAAACCAATTTACCAAATTTATCCTCAACGAACTCCAGTAGATTACTCAAACATAATTTTCGTTTTCTAAATCTGTGATGATTCTGCTCAGTCAAGGTGTTCTGTTATCACACCCTGTATTCTAGATTCCAGCATTTTCTCAGCTGCAGACATTAGGCTAACAGGTGAGTAATTCTGAGCTTTCTCTCTCCCTGCTTTCTTAAATAATGCAGTCACATTTGCTCTCCTCCAATCCATAGGGACAATTTCCAAGTCTATAGAACTTTGGTGGATAACAACCAGTGCATTCAGTATCTCCATAGTCATCTCCTTCAAAGCTCTGTTGTATTGATCATTGGGTCCTTGGGATTTATTGGCTTTTATTCTCAGTACATTCTTTAATACAATTGTTGACTAATTTATATTTCCTTCTATTTCTCATTCTCACTAAATATTTGATTCTTCTGTGTATGACTTAAGTTTTTGGTATTTTTTAGAGTCATTGAATCATATGGCCTGGAAGCCATTCAGCCCACCACCTCCACACTGACCAGTGGGCACCCCATGTGTTAGTCCCATGTTCCATCACTTGGCCCCTAGCCTTCAATGTCTAGCCAATTCAAGGTCTCATCTAAACACATCTTGAATGCTGTCAGCGACTATGCTTCCCTCACTCTTTCAAGTGCTGTATTCCAGATATTTATCACTCTCGGGGTGAAAAGATCCCCTCTAAATCCTTTACCCTTTATCCTAAATCTATGTCCTCTATTTTTATTTCCATCTTGATATGGGAAGAGTTTCTTATGGTCTACCCTCCCTGTATTCCTCATAATTTTATATATCTGAGTCATGTCCCTCCTTTATCTCCTCCACTCCAGGGAGAACAGACCTAGCATCTCCAGTCTCTCCTCATAACTGAAATTCTCCATCCAAGGCAAAATCCTGGTGAATCTCCTCTGCATTTTCTCCAGCGTTATTACACCGTTCTTATGGTGTGGTGACCAGAACTGTATGCAACACTTCATCTAAGGTGCTGAGCCAATGTTTTAATAAAGTTGGAGTGCAACCACCCTGTTCTTTATTCAATGCCCAACAAATGAAGCCCAGTATCCCATATGCCTTTTCAACCATGTCATTTACCTCTGCTGTCATCTTCAATGATCTTTGGACTTGGACACCAAGGGACCCTCTATTCCTCAATACTCCCAAGGACAATACCATTCATGGTGTATGTCTTGGCCTCATTGTTACTCCCAAAATGCATCACCTCACATTTAACTGAATTAAACTCCATCTGCCATTTCTCACCCCTTTTTACCATCACACTGATATCACCCTGTAGCCTAAGAATACCCTCCACACTGTTAACAACTCCATTAATCTTCATGTCATCCATGAACTTGCTGATCATGCCTCCTACATCCACATCCAAATCATTCACATATACTACAAACAGCAAGGATCCCAGCACCAATCCCTGAGGAACACCAATTGTCTCAGACACGTAATCACAAAAACAACCCTCTCTTATCAACCTCTATCTCCTATTGCCAAGCCAAATTTGGATCCAATTTGCCGACTTGTCCTGGATCCCATGGGCCCTGACCTTTTCGACCAGTCTCGCATGTAGGACCTTGTCAAAGGCCTTCCTAAAATCCATGATAACCATACTTATTGCACTGCCCTCATTCACACACTTTGTTACCTCTTCAAAAAATTTAATCAGATTGGTCAGACAGGATCTGCCCTTGACAAAGCCATGCCGGTTACTTCTGATTAGTCCCTGCCTTTCCAAGTGATCATTAATCTTGTAGATTCTGTTTGTCCTCTTCTGTGAAGACAAACACAAAGTAGTTGCTCACTTCCTTTGTTAGTTCTTTATTCCCAGTTATAAATTCTCCCATCTTTTTCGGTAATGAACCCCTATTTGTCCTCACTATTCTGTTCCTTTTTACATACCTATTGACGATCTGGTCAGTTTTTATTGTTCTTGCTAGTTTACTCTTAATCTATCTTGATTTTCTTTATTCTCCTTGGTCCTTTCTTGGTCCTCCTTTGCTGAGTTCTGAATGCTTCCAATACTCAGATCTACTGCTATTGCTGGCAAATTTATAAGGCTCTTTTGTGGATTTAATGTTTCTTTATTTTCTCCAAATTGAAGAAGGAAGCACAGGAGGCTAGATTTGGAGTTCTACCTTGGTAGGGGAGCAGAGTGTGAGGGGAACAGACTGTGAGGGGGCATGTAGAGAGGGCAGTGGTTTGTGGGATTGAAGAAGACTAGAGATTGGGAGAGATGAGATGAGGTGATGATGTTGATTTCAGTGCAATGAAATAATCTTCTCATTTGAATTCAACCAGCAAACCAGAAGTTAATGTAGGTTACTGAGTACAAACGGAATGGGTATCAAAGGCTTTTTATGGGATATGACGCTAGTTGCAATATTTGGAATGCAATGAGTTTTCCAAAGAGTGAATGATGGAATGCCAACCTCAAGGATTCTTGGACTATGCCGATGCCAAGGGCAAGAATGAGGGTTTCAGAAACATATGCTCTAAAGCTGATACATATGGGTTATTTTGCAGAGATTGTGAAGGAACAGATAAAGGACTGAAAGATCTGCACAAGTTTGAATCAGAAACTGTCTGGTTCAGCCTGACAAAATGAGACAGAGAGAGAAACAAGATTAATTGCAAGACTCTGCGGTATGCAGTACCCACCCAGCCTGGACATTCTCTCTTCTCCCTTCTCCCATTGGGCACAAAATACAAAAGCCTGCAAGCACATACCACCAGGCTCAAGGACAGCTTCTGTCCCAGTGATAGTCCACATGACATGATGGGCTCTAGACTTCACAATCTATCTCGTTATGACCTTGCACCTTATTGTCTGCCTGCACTGCACTTTCTCTGCAACTGTAACACTATATTGTGCATTCTGTTGTTTTCCGTTGTACTACCTCAATCCACTGTTTTAATGAAATGATCTATATGGATAGCATGCAAAACAAAGTTTTTCACTGTACCTTGGTACATGTGATAATAATAAACCAATTTACCAATTTATTTTACCAATTTATGTTGTGGGGGGGGAGTGTGAAAGGCATAGCAAAGTGGGGGTGTACAAATAGTTTTTGATTTTACCACTATGACTCAACAAACTACGGCTCACTTAAGATTGGGTTTTAGACTAGCCTGCTCGTAATGAAAAGGCCAAGGAAGCATCACAAAGGAAGGCAGGGTGGTAAGGCAATGTACTCACAGTCTAGGGGATGAAGCTAAGGCCATGCCTTTGGATTTTGTGACAGCACAAAAATAAAGAGGTGGAGATAAGGATACATGTTTGGAGGATTTCAGTAGTGGATAGACATTGCTGGAGATTCTGTGGCCACAGCTGGAACCTTGTAAGGGGCAGCCCCACTGAGATGGCTACAGTGAACCTTTAGAGGAAGGTGGTGTGAACAAACCTATCAAAGTGGCAGGAAGAATACGATGAAGAGACATAATACCTATGGTCACAGTTACAGGGGATGCCACTTGTGACTGTGGTTAGAGACTTCTCAGTGTGTGGCAGGGTGGAAGCCTGAATGGAGAAGTCAAGTATACAGTTGTGGAAATGATCTACACAAACTTGAAGGGTATAATACATTCAAAGGGACGAATGGAACATCAAAATAGAATGATACTATTTCCAAGGAGAGAAATAACAACCTCTACCTGAGTGAAAGATGGCAGTAATTCTATGGAGAAAATGTGTGATAAATCATTAAAAACGTTGCTGGTTTGAGTTTCTTCCCCTTACATTCTTTTAGCCTAATGGCTTGAATTTTCTCTCCATTGTGTAATTAGCCAGGTAATAAGGACTCTCAATTGATGGTGTAATTCTTCTTGTTTAGTTAAGAAGAATGCAGTCCATTTACCATTTTCAGTACCGTTATGGTTATAAAATGTGTATTGGTGAAAAACTATAAGCTTTACAGGGAAAAGCAATTGATACACACGAGACCCATTTACTGAAGTAGCATCTTTAAGTTCCTCTGGTGAAGATGGCTCCTAATCTTTCAGCATTTTCAGTGTGAAAACTTTAATTAAGCTGTTCTATGTTGGTTAATACAAGTAAACTGAACATAGATAAGGACTTTTAATTATGATCATTGTACATATTTTTCCAGATTACAATACCAGGGACAGTTAGGAAATACCACATTTTGCATCCAAGACCTTCTGTTGTTATTGCCACCAATGCTACGTCATAAACATATTCCAGGAGGGAGGCTGATTCAGTCAGTTCCTGTGCTCTGAGCTGGAATATTTCAATATTGCAAAGTATTTCCACCTGACCACAGATTTAAAGAAGTGTAAATCTGGCACATTGAGATCAGTCGAGTTTAACTGATGGTTCATAGCCAAGGCACCATGTGGATTTTTTCTTATTCATACTTTCTGTTTTTTTTATTGAAGGAACATTTCCAGTAAACTTTGAATTCTAATCTGAACACTTTGTAAAATTTTTATGGCCCATTTTGGAGCTTTTGCAAACGACAAGTGAGGTGTGTGAAGACTTATAGTGATTTGCTACAGAGTGATCTGTGGGATAATTTATTCTTTTTCTATAAATCAAGCTTGAGATTTTTTTTGGTTTAAATGAAAATTCTTTAAGGATGTCTGTGTGGGTTCATTTGTCATTTTGACACCTATTGAAAGTAAATAAATCTTACATCAGATACACAGCCCATTGTACTTGTAGATGCTTTGATAGTATCATTAATGCCTTGTGGCAACTTCAATATTACCAAATCATTCAATGTGATCTCTCAAGCATTTTAAAATAAATTTTCCATTTGTGCTTTTCACAATATTTTCATATTACCTACAAAATAGAGGCCAAATATTTTTTCCATGCAGTGTAGTCTTATGCCTTGGTCTCTCTGCTCTTTTCCAGTGATCTCTGACTGTCCCTTGCAGGAGTTTGATATTGCTATGCTGTCATTCACCTCACATGGCAGCTTCAGCATCACTTTCTACAGCACAAACCGACTTTAGGCAGATTCACAAATAGTAAGGCAAAATGGAGTAAAGAGGGTTGGGAAGGGGTATGTGATGAGGGTTTGTAATAAAATGTACTGTGAAATGTTTGTGTAACAGATGAACTCAGGTGTTTTCTAGATGTCAGGCATACGATAAGGTAAAATAAGTTATCTTTATTAGTCACATGTACATTGAAACACACAGTGAAATGCATCATTTGTGTAGAGTGTCCTGGGGGCAGCCCACAAGTGTCACCATGTTTCTGGCGCCAACATAGCATACCCACAACTTCCTAACCCATACATTTTTTGGAATGTGGGAGGAAACCAGAGCACCCAGAGGAAACCCATGCAGACACGGGGAGAACGTACAAACTCCTTACAGACAGTGGTCGGAATTGAACCCGGGTCGCTGGCACTGTAATAACGTTACGCTAACCGATATGATTTTTGAAGTGGGAGGATGAGGGGTGGAGGGGAAGGTCGTGGGATTAACAGAAGGAGTTCTGTGTAGGTTTACGAAGATCTCAGCATTGTACCATATATTCATCAATGTTCTGCTGCACATTCATCTACTGGAGACAAATTCATGCCAGCCAGGAACTCTTGCAACAGCTGATCCACATCAGCAAAATAGCTAACCTCGTAAAGCTGAAGGAAGCTAAATTTGATAGCTTCCTTAAAAGAGGCACAGGGGAAGCAATGTGTAGGGAGGCCACACCCATTGATTCCAATGCAGACAGCAAACCAACTCCCTGTTCACTTCAAAATGTCTGTCTGCAGTCAGTGCTAACTGCACCATTGATTGACTGGAAACTTCAGCATGGCCCCCATCTTGTGAGTGACTTGCACTGGTTAATGCGGGACCTCAACATGATAATTTGGTTTATGAAACATTGAAGAACAGGAGACAGAAGGCTCCATGATTTATGGATGCTACTCAAGGTTTCGATGAAAGAAGTAGAAAGCAAAAAGTCGGAGAGATATCTGATATCAGCAGAAGGCAACAGGAGCAGATAACCATGGAGGCCAAGGCCAGGAATCAAGCCTTAAAGACATAAATGCAGTATCATTGATGCCACATGAGTTGTCAAAGTTAATGTCTGCACCTTCAAATCCAACATCCCTTTAACTGGACCACTAGCCAGCCCAACTGTCATCTACAAATAATTTCTATCCATTAAGAAATGCATTGAATTTTATACTAGATTGCATCCTCCACACTTAGTGTTGATTGAATGAAACTCACTGACATACTTCCTTTTCTCTTGCAGGAGAAAGCACAAGTGTGCTTGTCTACCTGAACAGTTTGGAAGAAGCACTGCTGACTGTCATAAGAAGAGCTGTTATCAAGATAACAGCCAATGGTGGGCTGAAAGCATCATGAATGGTGGTATCCTCATACCTTAGCTGACCTGATGCTTTTTGTCCTTCTCACATCCCTTGCTCCTCCCTGTATTAGAAGCAGATCCTTGCAACCTTTATCATTTCAGATACCTGAGGACTACAACCTGACCAACCAGTGCAGGAAGCAGCAGAAAGATGATGAAGATATATAGCTGTCACATGTTCACACTCACAGCACTGCCTCAGATGCTGACCCTGTGTGTAATTTATAGATCTGTACAGACAAGGGATATACACCAGGAAAGACTTAAGGGCACACATGGACAACAGCCAGGGCTCTGGCACAGGATAAACAAGGTGCCAGATTGTTGTAGGGCGATGGCTCACATTGGGTGCAGTTGTAGAGGACACAGATGAAGCGATCTACAGAGGAGGCTGATAGATAATTGCAATGAATTTTCAGGTTAATTGGAAAGCCTATCATCAAAGTGACACAAACACAGACTTTGTCCAAGGTTTGCACACAACTCGGAGGCCATGTTTTCCAAGTGGAACACACACCTGTGAAACCAGTCAGTATGCAGCATTTGATGGCTAATGATGCAGCTTCCACTGCAGTATGAGTAGCAGTCTCTAAACTTCAGAGTGCACCACTAAAAACACAGGCCATTTTTCTGCAACCTTGGAAACTGGGGTTGATACAAGCGGCATCACTTTGGAATTAATTCTTTACACACAGTCAGACAGAAAAGGATTAAGAAGATTGTCACCACCTTCCCTCTTCCTCCTGACCACCTCCCCCTCTTATATGTCCTCCAGCTCCACCCCAAACTCCTGCTCCTGAGCTATTCACCTGATGGCTGATCTCAAAGGGTTGCTCCCTCAAGCTGGTGAGCTTGTGTCATGATCAACCTGCTCTACGTATTTCTGGCAGGCATTCATTGCAACTGTGCCAGAAGAACTTAAGTGCAATTTGCCCCACAAGTGTGCACGACCACACAGACAACCATTTGGAAGCTCTAAGGGCAGTTGCAGCACCCGATAAAAAAGAGTGCCATTTACCTTCCAGTAGATTTAGAAACGGTGCTGAGTATAAGTATAAAGGTTGAAATTTTAATCAACAAGGTCACCTACAGAAACTTTAGTGCATACTTTGCATACCAGTGTGTGCTATTTTGATGCAGAGAACAGCCTAATGCCTGGATTAAAATAACACACAAAGGAATGTGGCTTGCATGCGCAGTGGGCTCATACATAAACTTCACTCATCAGGACATCTGCTTTTAGACACACTAAAAGGGCAGTAGGTCATGACCTTGGTACAACTTTGCCCTAGTTGTACTCAGTATGTCACAGTGAGAGACCGTGGTAGACTGCTGTTGGCATGTATTGGTGCTGTTACATTTGTTATAGATTGCCGAGAAGTGATTTATACAGTTGTCACAGTGACAAACAGGCACGTTATTCCATCTCCAGAGTTCACTGTGGCAACCTTCATATTCTTCCTCCCCTCCACTCCCTTCAGTTCACACTTGCACACTTTCCTTGCCACAATTCCATACTGAAGTCCTTATCTCTTAATTCAACCAAGCCCTTTATTTGTTCACCTGTACTGCACTTTCTCTGTAGCTACAATACTATATACTACATTCTGTTTTCTTTTTACGACCTAGATGTACTTATGTATGGCATGATCTGCCTGGATGGCATGCAAAGCAAAGCTTTTCACTGTATCTCGGTACCACGTGACAATAATAACCAATATCATCTGCAGAGCTTTAAGCTTGTTTATCACCCCTCCATACAATTCACAGCTTCTATATCATACTGATAGTCTTACCTCCTCTGCTTCCTTTCACAATGGTCTCTTTCTCTCCATGGAATCTTTCTTCAATCCTCAGTTCATCTTTGCACTTTGCTTAAGTGCCCTGCTTTCCCTCATCCTAACTTTCACAGTGCAAGCTATACTTTCAGAGAGTATCTCTGAAGAAGCTCTGGCCCCCTGAAGTAATTTTTTTGTTTGTTATTACCAGAGGTTTGTGTTGTCGAAGTTTTCTCTCAGGAAGCAAAGTTTCCCATTGGAAATAATCTATTACCAGATCACCCCTGTAGCATCTGTATGTCTGAATTCAACACTCAATTAAAATTGACCAAAAACAGAAATCTTGTTGAAGGCATGATTTGATACTGGTAACTCAACTTGAAGTTAGAAGAAACTGACTGCAACTTTACAGACCCAATCCAATATTGCTGAAATTTAGTCACTACTGTAATGAAAGAAAGTTACTAATCAATTTGCACATAGTAAACTCTCACAACAGCAATGCAATCTGATGTCACCTGAGGGATACAAATTAGCCAGGGCACCAAAGTGAACAGAAAGTAAAGGTGGTATTGTCTTAATGTCTCATCTGGAAGTTAGCACTCTTGACAATGCAGTGTTCATGCAGTTCTCTTCTTAAGTGACAGCCCAGAACAAACGCTTATGCCTGGAGTAGGACTTGAACCCACAACCTCTAGCTGAGAGGCAAATTGTACATACTGAGCCATGGGTGACATCCAAAGAAAGAGGCTTTGCCCATAGATTTAGGTAGCTGCTGTCTGTAGAGGATTACTTACTGCAGTACGTTTCTTTCCACAAATGCAGCATTTCAAGACAGAACCAAAAAGGATTACATTCTTGTGTAAACATTGATGATCTGTTGACAGACCATGACACCAGCATAAATTTGTTAATGAAATAACAGTTTATTTGCAGTTTTTTTTTGTACAAAGTTTGATTTAGAGCTTGGCTAACAAATGAAATAACGTCAATAATAAATTAGGTATCTTAGACTTTACGCTTGAGTGATTTATCCCATCAAGTATACTTTCAAATGGCATTGCAGCTATTCAGGTAAGTATGCTGGTGTTGGCCCATTGCAGATAGGGTAATGTTTCTTTCCCAATGATTAATGAGTACTTTAAAGCCATTATTTTGCATCATTCCCTATCTTTCTATTGAGAGAAACCACATCAAATAGCCCAAGACGAGAAAAGGTTTTAAAGCTTAGTATTTGTCTATTGCTTAATTACAACTTTACAGCAACAAGGGCATGCTTTTAAATGATTCAACTCTGCATAATGCTGAAATTATTTTTGGATGAGCCTGCACAAGATGGATAATAGTAATTTCATTCCTTCACTGACTTGATGCTGTTACACACTGTGGTTTTTAGCTATTTGAATGTAACTTGCATTTGTTAATCATTTAGCAACTTTTTTCTTCATAATTCAACAAAATACATTGGAGAAACAGCTTTTCTTTCATACAGTGGTTTGAAATTGCAAGCATATTAATTCAGTTTCGTAGCCACAGAAAAACTAATTAAAATAAAAAGGGACACTATATTAAAAATATTGACAAGATATAATAGCAATATTCTGAAAAACTGCATCCGTTGAATATCAGAATACAACATTATATTTGCAATTAGAAACATGGAACAATTGAGCAGGAGCAGACCATTTGACCCTTCGAGCCTAGCCCGCTTTGCCATTCAATTAGATCATAGTCGATCATCCAAATATGGTACAGATTTGGTTTTCTCTTCACATCACTTAATCCCTTCAGCCCTAAGAATAACATTTAACTCTGTTTTAAATATATTTAATGATCTGGCTTCAACTGCTTTCTGTGGTAGAAAGTTCGCAAATTCTCCACTTTCTGGTGAAGACATTTTTCATCATCATAGTTTTAAATGGATTCCCACTGGTCCTGGACTTGGCTGCCAATGGGAACATCATTCCTTTTGCAGTGTCTTTGAAGCAGTAAAACATCTCAATTCATTTCAGAGTTACGCCGTCAAACAAATTTTAACACAAAGGCATGTCAGAAGCAACCGCAAGCCTGGTCAAGGAAAAAGATATTAAGAAGCATCTTAAGGAAAGAATGGTTGACAGGCTAAAGAAATTTGGCATGTCCCCTTTGACCCTCATCAATTTTTATTGATGCGCCACAGAAGGCATCCTACTGGGATGGGTCACGGCTTGGTACAGCAACTGCTCTGCCCGTGACTGCAAGAAACTGCAAAGAGTTGTTGACACAGCTCAGCACATCACAGAAACCAGCCTCCTCTCCATGGACTCTGTTTAAACTTCTTGCTGCCTCGGTAAAGCAACCAACATAATCATAGACCCCACCCACCCCAGATATTTTGTCTTCTCCCCCTCCCATCGGGCAGAAGATACAAAAGCCTGAAAGCACGTACCATCAAGCTCAAGGTCAGCTTCTATCTGGCTGTTATAAGACTACTGAACGGCGCCCTAGTACGATAAGGTGGACTCCTGACCTCACAATCTACCTCGTTATGGCCTTGCCCCTTAATGTCTGCCTGCACTGCACACTCTCTGTAACTGTAAAACTTTATTTGGCATTTTGTTATTGTTTTCCTTTGTACTACCTCAATGCACTGTTGTAATGAAATGATCTGTATGGATGGCATGCAAAACAAAATAAAATTTTTCATTATACCTCAGTACATGTAACAATAATAAACCACTTTACCAAATTACCAATTTTAGTGGGTTCACCTGCCTGTGTTTTTCTTCTCCTTTTCTTATGTTTCCACCTATAATCTAACAGCCTCTGTCTCAACATTCCTCACCCACCCCCTCTCCCCCCCCCCCCCCCCAAATCTGGTTCCACCAATCATCTACCAGCCTCTATCTCACCCCTCCCTCTCACTTCTATAATACTGGCCATCTTCCCTGTACACTCTCTGTACTGATGTAGGGTCTCGACTATCCCTTTGCCTCCACATATGCTGCTCCACTCACTAGGTTCTTCCAGTAGCTTAGTTTTTGCTCCAGATTCCAGCATCTACAGATGCTTTTGTCTGCAATAAATAGTAATGACTTAAGTAAGCGCTTGAACAGTTTCTGAAGTTGTCCAAAGAACTGGGACAATGATCTTCTCTCTTTCAAGGGTGCCATGTGATACTTAACATGGAAAGCTATGGAAGAATGAAAGATTTCACCTGGGAAAAGACTGGAGGAGCTGGGATTGTTCTCTTAGACCTGAGGCACTTAACATGATTATATTCAAAATCCTGAATAGTAGTGAGAAAGGAAGCCCTGCTTCAAATGGCATAAGCTCAAGAACCAATAACAACACAACTAATTGTTATCAGCATGTTCTTTCGGAAAAGATTATAGAACTCTAGTTAGGCCACGTCTGGAGTATTGCATTGAACTCTGGTCACCCCACTATAGGAAGGATGTGGAGGCTATGAGAGCGTTCAGAAGAGGTTCAGCAGGATGCTGTCTGGATTAGAGGACATGTGCTATAAGGAGAGGTTGGACAAGCTGGGGTCGTTTTCTCTGGAGCAGCAGAGGTGGAGGAGATACCTGACAGAAGTTTGTAAAATGATGAGAGGCACAGACAGCCAGTACCTATTTCCCAGGGTCAAAATGTCTAATACTAGAGGGCATGCATTTGAGGTGAGAGGGGGAAAATTCAGAGGAGATGTGTGGGACAAAGTTTTTTTTTACCCAGAGTGTGGTGGGTGCCTGGAATGCACTGTCAGGTATGTTGGTGGAGGCAGATATGATAGAGGCTTTTAAGGGCTCTTACATGGGCACATGAATATGCAGAGAATGGACAGACATAGACCCAGAAGGGATTAGGTGTTATTAGTTTAATTAGTTCTGCACAACATCATGGGGCGAAGGGCCTGTTCCTATGCTGTACTATTATATGTTCTATGTTCCAGAAGAAAATTTGGCAATAAGTTTTCAAAAGGGAACCCGATAAATACACGAATGGGAAAAATAACTGAAGTGGTATGTGAAAAAGCAGGGGTCAGGGTCTAACCAGGAACTTTATTCAAACGGGCAACAAATGTGCAATAAGCTGTGACAGCCTTCTCTGCTAAATATTTTATGATTTTGCGCTAATTTTATTGTGATCAAAAGATGAAACATTACTTAACATATATATTGACATATGACTCCAAACATGTGATGCTAAGTCTGTGATGCTAAGATTGTTATATGACGGCATCAGGACAAAGTACTCTGATTCTCCTAGAGTACCATGGAGAATAGGCCCTTCAGCCCACCAAGTCAATAGTCACCATTAAGAAACCATCTACATTAATCATATATGAATCCCCCAGTTTTGCTCCCACATCCCTATCAACACCTCTCACATCTTTATATTCTCTGCCAGGAGTAATTTACAGAAGCTAGTTAACCTACCAACCAGCACATCTTTGGCATTTGGAAGACAACCAGAGCAACCTGGAAAGGGGTGGGGGGGGGGGTGTAGGGGAGGCAAGTGGTCACAAAGAGAATGTGCAAACTCCACACAAACCGCACCCAAGGTCAGGATCAAACTTGGCATTCATGAGCTATAAGGTAGAAGTGCTTACTGCTGAATTTTGGAAGCAGAATACAATGCACTGACATGAGGGCATGGAATGCTTGGTGATATTGACTGGGGATGCATTGCTAAGCAGAGATAGCTTATACCTGAAATGTTTATATTCCAAAGGCAATCTCCTGGCAGTTGTGCTTCAATAATGTAACTCGTTAGATTGCAATGTTCTTTTAATCATTTATTTTTGAAAAGAATTGAATCAATCTTCAAAATTTTTGTTGTGATAGCCTTTTGACTGTATCTCCCATTATTTTATTTTCAATTTTCAGTCAGGGTTTTGTGCTGGGGAAAGCCAACATGGGAACAGTTAAACCACTCACTACTTTGAAAGAATATTGCAATGTTCAATTATGGCCTCTTAAGTCAGTGGTTAATCAGCACTTGAGTCACCCTTACAGACTGGGTCACGCCAACTCACAAGGGATATGATGTGCATGGTGGGCTTTAAAGAAAAAACCTAAGAAAATAAAAGATAAGGCTGCATTTTATTCCATGACATACCTCTTTTTCAGTTTTGTGTGTTAAACCCCAGATATTCGTTTAGGAAATTCTGCTTCCCAGATTATTGGGACATATGGACATCCCTGTAGAAGCCAACTTAAGGTGTTGAGCTTTATGTACAATGTCAAAGATGATTCCAATTTTTATTGTTTCCATGGAAGTGCTCTCAAAAGTTAACTCTATTTGATATATTATGTCTTAAATCAAATGGAGGTACTGCGGCCTAACACTGAACACTAATAGAAGTTAAGGATGTTAGTTTAACTGGCAATGAAACTATAATGTGTGAAAAGCAATCAGCACTCAAAGGGTTTCTCTGTTGGCTCACTGATGCAGCAAAATGAATGAGCAGATGTCCAATTTATTGCTAACAGATTGTTACCTATGTTTGCATGCTTGAAATCTTTGGATGGATCCTTTTTTTTAGAAGCCCAGTCAGAAAGTTATTACGATCACAACTTCACAAGAAATGCAACAGAAACATTATTTCAGCAGGCAACCACCAACTTTTCTATCCCAGATTTAATTTAAATCCCAATTTGCCTGCAGTCTTTTCCAGTTCACCAGTACATTACCAATCTGATCTGAAAGTTCCATTACCCATCCTATGGAAATTGGAGCAAATCTTCTCAGCAACTAAACCCTCAAGAAATCATATTTATATTTATATTTGTGGCAGTTAACTTTTTGAAATTTCAAACTTTTGATCCAGTGTCATCCATGTTTCAGTTGGTAGTCCTTTACACAGCCTGAAGTGGGAGTGGTTGGGGCAGGGGCAAATTGTTCAAGCCCCATTTCATTGACTTAATCACAGAAATCCAGGCCGTGCTGCAGTATCTGACATGTTATCTTTTCGAAGAATCATTAAGTGGAGCGTGGGTGGGAGTCCAGCCAATATTTACCCCTCAATCAATATTTCCAGGACAGATTTATCTACTCATTATCCCATTGCTGTTTGTGTGACCTTGCTGTGCATAAAATGGCTGCTATGTTCTATGTTTCTGAAATAATGACAGGGAGTATTCTTCGAAAGGACTATTGACCATAAGAAATGTTGGGGCATCCCAGGGTCTTAAGATATGCTATACAAATGTGTCTTTCCTTTGTGAAAGTTACTGAGGATTTTGCTGAAAATGGCTTTGTGAAAAATATGCTTAATTGAAATAATAACTTTTAATTGTGTTTCTGAGTGTGGAATATACGTGCATCCAGTCTGTAAGAATATTGATGTAATCAGTCTTGGACACCATAGCCGAGATTTTAGGCAGGAGGCGAGTCCCTTGAGGGAATAATGAGGTTGAGGGTGGAGGGTCTGTTTTAACACTGGGATTCACTTAAGTACACATTTCCCAAGGTCTTGCAGTTATCAATTGTGGGGTTCTTTAATTTTTTTTTGCTAGGTTTCCATTCACAGACAGCTTGACTGACAGATTAAACTTTTTGGGTGAGAAGCCTGCTTCACAAGTCTATGGCTACAAGAATAAGTAAAATAGTGGCCGAGAGGCAGTCTGATGGCGAGTGGGGGTGTAGGTAATAGTTTTGGTGTGGAGAGGTGGGGAATGTGTCTGAGAAAGGCAAACGATGATGAGGGAATATTGGATGGTGGTAATTGATGATGATCAGGGTGGAAAGTTTTCATATTACAAAGACTGGAGGAGGGAAGATGTTGGTGTGGTTTAGCACAATAACTTCTTGTAACTGGAGGAATATCCCTGCTCCCCCTGGCCCACTGCAGTGCAATAAAACCACCCCACAGACTAAGACCTGGGAAGCTCAGTCAGAATGAGCTTAGAACAGAATAAAGGCAAACATGCTCATCATTATCCTCAAAAAAGTCACCCACTTCTTGCCAGCGGATTGGTTGCATGTTCTTCTTCCTGCCATCAGTATAACAGAAGTGGGCAAGTTTGAACAAGGCTAGGTTCCTGTTTAAAAAAATTACATTTTAATATCTGATACAACCCAAAATCCCCACCTCATTTTGGGGGACAAAGATTCTCCCTTACGTGGTCCCATTATAATAAGATCCACGTGTTTTTAAAAATTAGAAATAACCATTTGGTTAATAATTATATTGGAGATGTGACTGCAATAAACAACTCAGGTTGATGGTCCAGCTGAGGAGCAAATAAATTGCAGCGTTAATTAAGAGAAAGCAGCTCATAAAAGTCCAACTTATGGATGAGCTTTTCAAATAACTGTAGATGATATCATAGAAATATGAAAGTCCAGGAATACTTTTGCATCATGTAATAACTTTGTGAATTATACAAAGAAAGTGAACTAACACTGCCTTGGGCAATAAACTGAGTCTGGATCCTCTGGATACATGATGTGTTTATGCAGAGGTGCTCAGAAATTTGTGGATGGCACAGCAGAGCTGCTGCTTCACAGCTCCAGCTGCCTGGGTTCAATCCTGTTCTCAGTGCTGTCTGTGTGGAGTTTTCACATTCTTCCTATTCTCACAAAAGTTTCCTCTAGATGCTCTGGTTTCCCCTCACTTCTCAAAAAGTGCAGGTTGGTAGTTTAATTGGCGACTGTAAGTTGCCCCATTATGTAGGTGATAGGTAGAATCAGAAGGCAGTTGATGGGAATGTGGGGACAACAAAATAGGATTAATGTAGGATTAGTGTAAAAGGGTGCTTACCAGTTGGTGTAGACTTGGTGGGTATCTTAATAATGTAAGTTATTTTACACAAATAGGGCAAATAAATATGGCTATTCTTGACACTTAAAGCCCATTTCCATCTACTGTCCATTTCCCTCCCTAGATCCTCCCTGATCCGCTGAGTTCCTCCAACATTTTGTGTGTTGCTCCAGATTTCCAACATCTGCAGTCTCTCTTGTTTCTCCATTTAAATCCCGAGTTGTTTTCTTTGCATGTGAAACAAGGGGTGAGCAATTTGAGCTTGACTTCAAAACATTGGTGGAAGTTTTATCTTTCTCCATCCTGAAATTACACGCAGATAACCAACCTTGGGGTTGATCATTGTGCAATAGGAGTAAACATACAATGACCAATTTGCAAATTCTTTTACACCTCTTCCAAATTTGACCCTTGGAACTAAAAATCAGAGAGGATGCAAAATAGTTTACCTGCCCACTATTACTTTTATAACATTATCACAGAAATGTACAATTCAGCTCAGTGAATTTAGATGTTAACACCTGGAGTTACTAATACTTTTCAGGCCATCAAGTTTGCTTCTTCTATAGCCCATGCTTGAAGACATTAAATATTCTTGTTCTAACAACCTGCATTTATATAGTGCTGATAAAGCAAAGCAATTTATAGTAAAACTAGGTACAGGAAAAGGGAGAAAAGAATTCTTTACAAAGGCAAAATTCTTTGGTACATTCCTATTGTCCTATTTGTTTGGAGGGTTTATAAGTGACTACACTGAACACCAAACTCCCTGAACAAAACACTTCCATAATATCTCAACTTGCATGTACATTAAACTCTACCTCTACAGTACTCATTGCCATTTACAGCTGGAGAAAGATACATTCCAGATAGGTCTTTACGAGATCTTTATGTCAGAGCAATGACTTTTCACACTTAGGATCAAATCCATTTAAATCCATTATTGAGAGTATTTTATTGACTATTCCTTATAACCTTGGTGATCCTGCATTGGGGAATTGGTTCTTTTCTAGGCTTGCCAACACAAAATAAGATTTAGCTAAACTGAATGGAAAAATAACTGTCCAAACCTTGATGAGTTGGCATAAGACTCACGGTGGGGGGGGGGGGGGGGTGGTGGTGGGGTGAAGGTGGGGTGGAGGAGGAGAAGGCAAGGGGAATTGGTGTATGAAATGAATAAGCCATATTGATATGATTAGAAAGATTATTTGACATTGAGATCAGTCCTGTTGACATCTATTCGGGAAGGCCATTACTTAACCTTGCCCTGGCACATACAGATTTCTAAAATTTTTGAGCAGCAAGTTGCTGAAACTGTGCACAGATAAAGAGAAAGTGAGAGAAAATGGGCATGAGGCACCTACAGAAACAGGGAAAGCAACAGAGCAAAGGTACATTCTTAATCAATCAGTCTGAAGGATCATGAAATTAACAGGGCAAGGACTGAGAAAGAGGTTTTAATTGGAATGAGTCAATTCAATGTCAAATCATGGACAGAAAGAGAAACGATTTGAGAGAAAGGATACTTGGATTAGGAGGGAGAGAAAAAGGAGAAAGAAAGAGGAAGCAAATAGATTTTATTTAGATCTTGATTGGCAGTAATCAACTGCAAAGGATTTAGGTTTCTTAGACTGGAATGGACGAGGCTTAACTTTCTGTGGTGAGTCTAGTTTATATCTACCACTCAAGCACAACACCTTCACCCATCCACTGCCTATCAACAGTGAGCCAGATAGTGAGATACTGTCTTCATGAAGCAAATATTGAAGTACTGCAATTCTAACAGAAAGCTCTGGATTTTATAATGTACATAAATAAAGCCAAGCACCGTTAGCCTTACCATTATTTTGACAGGAAAATCAGTGCCTATTCATTGAACCTTGTAGTCTATATGGAAATTCTGGATTCTATCTGTCACTTTAACATGTAAACACAAAATATCTGCTCTAACAGCAAAAAGCTTACATTTTCCATGGTATTAACAATTTATTTTGAGACATTATTGAAATATTATCTCATCTTACTATCAGCACTGTCACAATTCAATGACTACCAATTTTTACAGTTCAGCTAATTTTAATTGAATAAATCATAAAATACATTTTAATATTTATTACCATTTCTCAACCAGGCCCAGATGCTATTAAAATCTGAATCAAGTGCTTGAAAATTTCTCATGTCATCAAAATCTCATATTAAAGCATTGTGTTGCATTAAAATACTCCTCTTACTCTAAAATATATATCAAGCTTGCAACATCTTGCTAAGTACATGGTTGAGTTCAGAGCCCAGATTCTGCAGTTTATTTCAAAGCAATATGTAACTGATGAACATTTGAGAGACTAGTATACCTTCAGTGCCCTATATCATAGTCTGAGCCTCCACCGGAAACCATAAGTATGTTAGATCGATTCACATTGACAAGTATAAAACTGACCTTGGGGCAATCAGAGTCTTTCTAACTCCTGAGTATAAACATTTGTATGAGCAAGAGTTTACTCCCAGCATATCCTCAGTGATGTCGCCTCTTACTTGGACCTCTCAAATCAACCATGTACTTGCAGGCTTAGGGTTTCAAAGGCTGTCAGCACAAAGATTTGTGATATTCTGTTGGAAGACTTTTGACTTCACTCTCATGCCTGAACTGTTTTCTTTGTGGAAGCATGCTGCTTCTAAGGAGCCTGCAAAATCATCACCCCCAGTGCAACCAAATGGTCTACACTCCAGTGTTACCAAATGACTCAGTACATCAATCATAAGGTAGGTGAGCCAGGATGAGACCTATTAACCTTCTATATACTGCATTGCAAGTCCACTGATCATTAGACATCAACAAATGAATCCCTGAAATAGCACACCAAATCTGTTCTTAGAAGTCTGCATAATTTGTGAATTCATGAAATGTAGTGCATTTTTCCAATGAGTGAGAATTCTCATTCCTGATGGAGACAGTTGGAGACACTCCTGCCAGGCCCTTTTTATGTGGGTTCTGGTAGGTCCCCTGCCCTCTCAGCAAGTGGTCACCCCCCACCCCATGTGCTTCACTAATGAGCATGTTCAGATCTCCTTCACTAAATCTCGGGGCTCCCTCCTTCACCTACCCAGTCTCCATCTGCTCCAATGACAGCCATAATATACACTACTGCTGTCCGGCTACCACAAGGAGTGTGCCTTTAAAGGTTGGCACAATCCTCAGTCTGGTGCACAGCAAATTGTTGGAAGTTGACTTCAATTGAGTATGGGCCTACTGGGAATGGCACCTCTGGGTGTAAAAAACCACAATAATGCTTTCTCAAAAATTTCACAATCTCTTGTGACAAACCTAAAATGGCACCATGAAGCCTAGTTTCTGTACAAAAATAATCCTCTATATCAATTGCAATCTAGAAGCTAATTCAGAAACTAAAATTTGGTGGAGCAAATTTGCAAGTTTGGTGGATGGAATTTAACCCTGAGAAATACGAGGTGATGTCTTTTGGGAAGTCAAATAGGGATAGGACCTAAACAGTAAATGGTAGGTCACGGAGGAATGCTGAAGAACAGAGAAACCTTGGGGTCCAAGTCCGTAGTTCCCTGAAAGGTTGATAGGGTGGTGAAGGAAGTATATGGCATGCCTACCTTCAAAAGTCAGGGCATAGAATATAAGAGTTGGGACATTATGGTGTAACTTTGCAAAACAGTGGTTAGGTCACTTGGAGTATTGTGTGCAGTTCTGGTTTCCTTGGAGTGGAGAAGCCTGAGGGATGACCTGATAGAAGTATGTAACATTATGAGTGACGTTGATAGAGCAGATAGTCAAAATCTTTTTCCCATGGTAGGGACATCAAAAACAATAAGGCATTTGTTTAAGTTGAGAGGAAGAAGTTTTTATAGGGGATCCGAGGGGTAAGTTTTTTTCTTGCACAGAGTGTGGTTGATATCTGGCATGCACTACCAGAAGATATTGTGGAATTAGATACCCTTACTAAGGTTAAGGGGCACTTAGACAGACACTTAAATAGGCAAGAACGATATGGACTGAATCCAGGCAAATCGGATTAGTGTGGATGGGCAAAAGATCAGCATGGACATGGTGGGCCAAAGGACCTGCTTCTGTGCTCTATGATTATGATTTTAAATATATGAATGAACACGTAACTTAAAATAAATATGACTTAAACATGAAAGAGCTGACCTGCATTCCCAGCCCAGAATCAACCTGCTTTACTTAAATAAATAAAACAATGGCCTCAGATATTTGCAGTGTGAACATTTAGTAGCCAGATGTTTAAAGGATTTGCAATTTCTTTCTCTGCTGCTCCATTGGAGATGTCAACTCATTTATTTTAAATGGGCTAATACCTTAAAATAGAGCAGAAATAAACTGCATTTGCACACATTGTGTTTGTACAGCAATAGTCACACAGATTAATTTCAAGGCCAAGTAGAATCACAGAATTTTACAGCATGAAGATAAGTCAGTCATCACATTGCACCTGTACTCACTAAAAAAACTATCGTATTATTCACAGCCCATTTTTCCTAACATGTGTTTTGTATTTGAACTATTTGTCTACTTATTTAAAAATATAGATTTTATTACATGCCACAGTTCTGTTTCTGGGAGAACATCCCAGGTTCACAGAAATACTTTTCCCATTCCTTCTTTTCCTGATGAACTTCTATTGACGCCATTTCGATTCCAGGCCTCATCTGCCAGTAGTAATTGATTTCCTCTTTTATCTTATCAAAACCCTTCTGAATTTGCAACACCTCTTTTAAATGCCTCGTTAACCTTTTTTGTTCTACTAAAAAGAGCCAATGTTTCTTAAGGGTCCCTCAGAATCACCTTTGCTAAGCTTCATCTTGCAAATATTCAGGTGGATGTGAGAAAGATGTTATTTGAAGCATTGTTCACTTTTTTGTTGCCTGCAATTCAACTGCATGATCAGCTGAAGTGTAGTGTTCCCCTGTACTTGCTTCAGAATATTTCAAAGTTAATCTAAACCAGGGAATTCACTTATGATATTTTAAATGAAATTTTGACAAAAAATTACAGCATTTACAAACGCGGTGATAATGAAAAGGGAATAGCTTTTGCATTTCTGCTTCTGCTTCTGCTTTTTAACAATTCCCTCTACAGCTAACCACATGCTTCATAAAATTGGTAGATCAGACATGTTTTATGCATTGCCAATTTAAACTATAATTAAATCTCTCCGTGCTGCCAACCAAATCCCATAATATGCAAGGACAAGAGAAATTTCTAATGTTTTATGGTGGTAGACACATATGCAATGTGTTACCTTTTTGTCTGTGATATTAATTATTATTCTAGAACCCTTTAACCCATAGAGTACAGGTGGATCTTTTTTACAAATGTGTGAATTCTGAGAATTAGAGTTGAGAAGAATAAATTTCAGTAATTTTCTATGACTCAGATCACAAAGCAAAATGTCAAGAAAGTATTGAGCCAAAGCAATCATTAATGCAACTGATTCTGAGACTGATCTAGAAAATTGTAGCAGAACTTTGTGTCATATTGTTAACTGAAGTTAACAGCCAGAATGGCATTTTGAAACCCATGAATCTTCACATTTAATTGGAGGGGATGAAAACAGAACTGTAAGTAAGTCTTGCTGAAATTATATAAGGCTTTGGTTAAAGTTCCAGCCTCCTTACCTCAGAAAGCATATACTTGCAACAGAAGATCTTGGTATAAGGGTATACCTTTGTATCCTTTAATATCCTTAATATCCTTTGAGAACAGATGGGATAGAATGAGCCTGTTTTTTTTTGAAGATAGGATAGAATGAGCCTGTTTTTTCTGAAGTTTCGAAGAGTGAGAGGTGATCTGCCTAAAACATATAACACTCTTGGGAGGCTTTCCTTGCTTGCAAAGCCTAGAGCCAGATGTTATTTTCTTAGGATATGACCAAGATGAGAACACATTTTTTCCATAGTGGGCTGTAGTTCCTTGAAATTCTCTGCATCTACTCTGGATGTTTAGCTGCTGAATATATCTAATAATTTTTTGGCCAGAAGCTATGACATTATTGAATGGCAGAACATGCTCAACAGCTGAATGGTCTGCTCCTCTCATTTTTTTGTCTCTTTCATTATCAATAATCACTTTCCATTAGATAAGTTTATAAGCAGTGCATATGACCTTCTGGTTATGGCTTGTCGTTATTAAAATAAATAAAACTGCCTGCTTCAAATCCAATCAGAACTATTGATTTCAAAATATATTTATCATTTCCAACATCTCACAGACTGGAAGTTTTAACATAGCCCCTTAACAAATTAATCAACGCTCCAACACGAGGGGTCAACTTTTGCTGTAGCAGGGCAGCATCTGACGTAGATGCAATTGTAATCTCCCACCATTCATTGCACTTCAAATGGTGAGCAAGTAGCAACATATCGCTTTCATAAAGCAAAAGCAGTAGAGGTTTAATTCAAATAGCAACACTTGGATTTTTGATATGAACCTGCCATCTGCCTCTTGCCTGAAATTGCTTTACTATTTGCATTTATGTAACATACCAACTACTTATTTTGACAGCAAAATCTGGGCCAATCTATTTAAATGAGTTAGTCCTTGGGGTTGGAGACAATGCCAATATATTAATGAAAAATTATGTAAAATGTACTTCTCATTTCTCATCCAAAAATAAGGCACTACAGATAAATAATTATATCTATGGACCAAACAGGCAACCTGCAACTGGCTGAACATACTAAGAGGTGCATGGAACCTAAAGTCTAGAAATTTGATCATGTTTATCTCAGACTATGCAATTAAAAATACTCATTTCCTGGAGTAAGACACAATAATAACCATTCGCGAGTCATTTGTACGATAAGCTATCTTTATTAGTCACATGTACATCGAAACACACAGTGAAATGCATCTTTGCGTAGAATGTTCTGGGGGCAGCCTGCAAATATTATCACGCTTCCGGCGCCAACATAGCATACCCACAACTTCCTAACCAGTATAGCTTTGGGATGTGGGAGGAAACCGGCACCCAGGGGAAACCCACGCAGTCATGGGTAGAACATACTAACTTCTTACAGACAGCGGCCGGAATTGAACCCATGTCACTGGTGCTGTAACAGCATTATGCTAACTGCTACACTACCATGCCATGCAAATTTGACTGGGTAGTTATCATCATGAGTTATACTTAAACTGTTACGTATAGCATACATCAGATAACAATATTTCCACCACAAAATTCCTTTTGGGGAAATACAAGGGAAATTAAACATTGTTCAGAAGGGTGACAGTCAGTGGACACTCCTGGAACAACCCTATCTTTCACTGTGCTGAACCATACTTTCACTATTCTGGAGACCCAACCCACAAAGATAGGTTCCTCCCCAGCATGGTACCAACTCCCCACCCACTCGTCTCCATCTCTTCTCCTCCCATCCCTATTTAACCCAGGGCCTGACTCTTCAAATGCCCAGGCCATGAAAACTGAGCAGCCAGGCTCTGACACCTGATCATCGCTGGTTGTGACTTCCTGCCAATAGCCTGGCTTCCTTCTCCCCATTGCCTACACTCTGGATGGAGGCCCCAGTATCCATCTATGTTCATTTCACTGCTGAACCCTCCCCTCCAATGACTGTACTACACACACAGGTGAAATTTGCACAATGTAAACATTTATTGACACACTACAAGTCAACTCTACAGTATGCCTTTTATGGTGCACCATGATCCCTAGGTCTAAGTAGTTCCAGAGGCTAAACTAAAGCAATCATGAATATCTAAGAATATTGTTGCCTCTTTAGGGTGTCATCCCCAATGTAGGAGCCCTTGTTTTCAGACCATTAATTTCAGGAGAGAAAAGTTTGCATTAAGAATATTCCAAACTGCTCTACAGACAAGAAATTTTCTTTGGAACACAGGTGCTGTTGTTTAACTGGCAATCATGGCACAGAGTTTATATACTGTTTAACCCCACAGAGAGCAATGAGGGAATAGCTATTTAATCTATTTTCAGCAATGTTCCCCAAGGCACAAGTGTCACCTAGAATATTGAGAGAAGTATTATGTTTCTCTTTCAATAGTGCCACAGGATCTTTTAAAATCACTTTGGTTTAAGGTGAGGGGGGAAGGATTTAAAGGGGACCTGAGAGGCAAGTTTGGACTTTGCTTTTTTTTTCTTTATTTTTCTTCTTTTTGTGCTAATGGGGCACTTTCTTGTATAATTTATGCTTTTCTTGTGAATGCTGTGTCTCTAATGTTATGTGCCTCTGATGCTGCTGCAAGTAAGTTGTTCATTACACCTGTGCATTTGTGTACACATGCATATGAGAATAAATTCAACTTGACTTGAAGTTTTTCATACAGAGAGTGGTGGGTATATGGAACAAGCTGCTAGAGCAAGTGGCAGAGGCTGGCATAAGTACAACATCTAAAAGACATTTGGACAGGTAGATGGACAGGAAAGGTTTAGAGGGATTTGGGTCAAAGCAGGCAAATGGGACTAGCTCAGGAAGACACCTTGGTCAGCATGGACAAATTGGACCAAAGGGCCTCTTTCTATGCTGTATAACTCTATGCCTCTATGGCACTTGGACAGGGATGCAGGTTTAAATTTTTTGGCCAGATGCCTGTTTTTCCAATCATTCAGTTTTCCACTTAAGTATCAGTCCAGAATACATCCTGATCACAATCTAAATGGACTCAGACATCATTTAGGTAAAAATGCAGCCATCGTACCAAGGATGCCGTATATGATTGAAAAAAGTGAATGAGCACCAGCTGAAGATGTTCAGATCTTGGATAAATATTCCAAGCAAATTCAACTCTGTAGCAGTTCACTGGTGCGGAAGATATCCTGTTAGCAAATGACTTTGAGCCAACCGTAGAATTTATTATGATATGCTACCACCTCAACACACATCAATGCCTTGACCTCTATAGGAAACTGCCAAGCAGAAACATTAGAGTCAGAATGGAAAAAGATCAATGGGAAAAGCACATTTCATTGGCAAAATAGTGAGTTTAATTATAAGACAGGTCAGGAATACTGCAAGATTGGAATATGCTACATTATCAAAGCCAACCAAGAACATTTGGAGATCATGATTTTCCTTACTTTATTTTTATGCCCTTACAGTTTAGTAGAAGTGCATCACTGACATGAAACATTTAAAACACGCACCTGCTGTTTCTATTTTCTTTCCACATAAATCTATTGTAAATAAAATTATTATTTTTTTCCAGTGTGGAACTATAGGGTGTCATCAATAGAACAACATCATCCTGGTTGCAATATTGGATCATCTGTGAGGAGTACACAACATTGGTTAGCAGAAATAGAGGCCAAGCATCAGTGGTGGAGAGACAGTACGAATCGGCAGATTAAGAAATCCCTAAGGAAACAGCCCACAGATAACTTTTCTTTTCAAAAATTGAATGAATAAAACAGAAATGTTCCTGTTGGACTCTACGGGTGAATTAATAATCAAACTGAATAATGAACAAAAGTTGTGGTCCAACAGAAAAGACAGAGCCAACTGAACAGAACTTAATACAAAATGCGGGAATGTCAAACCATTTGAGGTGTTGCATTTTGGAAAGTCAAATGCTGGTTGGACTTTCACAGTGAATGACAGGGCCTTGGGGAGTGTTGTAGAACAGAAGGACCATGGAGTACAAGTACATGGTTCACTGAAAGTGGAGTCACAGGTAGACAGAGTGATGAAGAAGGCTTCTGGCACATCGGTCTTTGTAAGTCTGGGCATTGAGTATAAAAGTTGGGAGGTCATGGTGTGGTTGTACAGGAAGCTGCACTTGGAGTACTATATTTAGTTTTGAATGGCCTGCTATAGGAAAGATGTTATGAAGCTGGAAAGAGTGCAGAAAAGATTTACAAGGATGCTGTGAGGACTCAAGGGACTGAGTTATAGGGAGAGATTGGACAGGCTAAGACTTTACTCCTTAGAGAGTAGGAGACAGAGGTGATCTTACCGAGGTGTATAAAATCATGAGGGGCATAGGTAATGTGAATGCACTCAGTATTTTTCCCAGGGTTGGGGAGTCAAGAACTAGAGGGTATAGGTTTAAGGTGAGAGGGGAGAGATTTAATAGGAACTTGAGGGATAATTTTTTTTTACACAAAGTGTAGTGTGTGTGTGGAATGAGCTGTCAGAGGAAATGATTGAGGCAGGTACAATAACAACTTATAAAAGACAGTTGGACAGGTGCATGGATTGGAAAGGTCTTGAAGGTTCCGGGCCAAAATGCTAGCAAATGGGACTAGCTTGGATGGGCATTTTGGTTGGTATGGACCTGTTGGTCTGCAGGGCCTGTTTCCATGCTGTATAACTCTATGACTCTCTCCTGTGTCTTTAGCTTTACGTCAACAAAGGAGCAGCTCTAATTGTTTTGAAATTGCTATATTTTTCTTTCCAACTAGTTTATGGTTTCTTTCCCTAACTTTTGTCGAATAATCCCCATGACATCATGGAGAAGGACAAAGAACTTGATCAAATGGTGGCAGTGGAATTGGAGAGGTAATAAATAGTGCAAGTAGGCTGATCATGTGACTGAACAAGAACACAAAGATTGAGAGGCTGGGAGGAAGATCATTAGCAGAAGCAGAGCTGCAGGCTCCAGTGTCAGGACAGGTACCTTAGAATCAATCTGACAATGGGAATCCTTTGCCCACCGTTACCAAAGAATAAAAACAATCTTTGTTTGCCTCCAGCATATAAAAACTACCAATTGATTGGGCATTATCTCCAAACACGTCATCGATAACTTGCTTAATGTTGAGAACTTCAATGCTCAAGTGGATGAAAATGGAAGTGCTCCACCAGAAAATTAGTGGCCCAGGAATACTTACTTTTTAACACTTTCAGCCTCCTGCTTTCTTTCCAGTGACAGCTATTTTACAGACTTATTGGAGAAGACAGATACACAAGTATTTCCAGATTGTCATTTATGGCCATGGTAGCTTGCAGCAATCCCCCAGTGAGAGGAAATAAACCTTACCATGGTTCACTCATGAATTCTCTGTCAACTCAGTAATCCGATCCCAGAAACACCAATATATTTTTGTAGAAATTACAGATCATAGGATCACAGGGCACAGAAGACCAGCTGGCCCATCAAATCTATGCTGTCTGATTGCAGAGCACCCCAGTCAATCTAATTCCCTTGCACCTTCCCCTTGGCTGTGTAGTTATTTTTCTTTAGTGCCTATCCAATTCCATTTTAAAAGCTCCAACAAACTCTCTTTCTACCACCGTTCCATTCAGGCGTGAGAGCCGGGGTTTCTGATGATGAAATATCTGAACCAAAACTTGAGTTAGGGACCTCTTTAATGAAATGAAACTAAAGTTAATTTCTCATCTGATAAGAAAGAAAAATCATTTAAGCACAAGACAGTGAGCTTGTGTCAAAAAGTTGATGTTCCAATGGATTTGATCACAGAATGCTCATTCAGGATTATCCCAAGTCTTCCTAGCTGATTGCTTCCCAATTTGTTTTGGAAACACAAAACAGAAGCAATGAAAGACATGACAGCCAAATCCATATGACTATTCATGGTGGGGAGCCATTAGCCTGGGGCCTTCATTCTGCTTCTCTCTCTACAGATACTGCAGGACCTACTGAGTGTTTCAGGTTTTGTTTCGGATTTCCAGGATCTGCGGTACCTTGCTTTTCAATCACTGGCCATTTCTGATATAACTCCGTTTTCCTCTTTCCACAGATACTGCCTGACTCTGCTGGGCATTCTCAGCATTCTGGTTTATTTCAGATTTCCAGCAATTGGCACGTTCTGCATCCCAAAGTTCCAGCTTATTTTTTTGTCTTCCTCTACCGTTCTCCCTCTATTTATAGCTTTTCCATTCAAATAGTCTTCTATTAATAAGCCTCCTTTGCTCCCTCTCTTGACTGACACCAATCTCTGTCATCAAGTTTCTCCTGCTGTCTCCTCTATTACAGATATTACCTTTATTAGACCCACTAGAAACTGTAACCTAAAATGGTGGGTTTGTTTTTCTCTCTCTCCACAGATACTGCCTGACTTGATGGGCATCCCCAGCATTTTCAGATTTTATTTCAGAGTTCAAGCATCTGCAGTTTTTTGCTTTTCAGTTTCTGGCCTGTGATCTGCTCAGATGCAGACTTCACAAATACTGTGGAAATCTGGAATGCATGAACAGTTTGGAATTGGTGTGGGCAAGACTTGTGCTATTAAAACTCTTGGAAGTGGTGTCCAGACACACAACTGCACGTTGTTGGACACACAGCATACATCTGGCAATCCCCCACGTGTTAACATATCAAATGCAAAGTAAACCCAGAGCAAACCTTGTGGTAGTGCACATTTTAATTCCCAGATTTTCAATAAACTGGAATGTATTGCACAATAATCCAACACTGCAATCCAATTTCTTAGTACATTTTATTTTTGTCTGGGCACTTTATTTAGCTTTCTGATGTCAATACTGAATTGAATAATTTCAGACAATGATTCTGGGCCATAGCTAGTTACACCTCCACAAACCCATCTTTTCCTTCTTTTGTTGTTCATTTACCACCTCTCATCATCCCTTTTGTATTTACAGTAACTGTTCCTGCGTTGCATTCTTTCATGTGTTTCACATCTTTCCTCCCTTCTTCTGGAATCCTTGCAACACAATTTAATATTTTTCCACTCATATGGAAGGTCATCAATTCTGTACAGATGCTGTCTGATCTGTTGAGAATGTTCAGCATTTCCTCTTTCACTTCAGTATTTTCCTTCACAATGTTGTAAGGTTTGGCTTCAACAGACTCTATTGAAAATGGTAGGATGAGCAAAAGATACTCAAGGAGTTATAAAAAGGAGCCTAATTTTAAAGATGCCAGCTCCTCTGTTGTGTAATATCATCGCTCAGGATGTCATCTCCCAGTGGTGCAGCAAATAATGCTGCTGCCACCGGTGACATAAAACATAGAACAATTACAGCACAATTCAGGCCTTTCGGCCCACAAAGCTGTGCCGAACATGTCCCTACCCTAGAAATTACTAGGCTTACCCATAGCCCTCTATTTTACTCAGCTCCATGCACCGATCTAACAGTCTCTCGAAAGACCTTATCGTATCCGCCTCCACCACCGTTACCGGCAGCCCATTCCACACACTCACCACTCTCTGAGTAAAAAACTTACCCCTGACATCTCCTCTATATCTACTCCCCAGCACCTTAAACCTATGTCCTCTTGTGGCTACCAATTCAGCCCTGGGGAAAAGCCTCTGACTATCTACCCTATCAATACCTCTTATCATCTTATACACTTCAATCAGGTCCCCCCTCATCCTCCATCTCTCCAAAGAGAAAAGGCCGAGTTCCCTCAACCTGCTTTCATAAGGCATGCTCTGCATTTCAGGCAGCATCCTTATAAATCTCCTCTGCACCCTTTCTATGGCTTCCACATCCTTCCTGTAGTGAGGTGACCAGAACTGAGCACAATGCTCCAAGTGGGGTCTGACCAGGGACCTATATAGCTGCAACAATACCTCACGGCTCCTAAATTCAATTCCCTGATTGATGAAGGACAATACACCATATGCCTTCTTAACCACAGAGTCAACCTGCGCAGCCGCTTTGAGCGTCTTATGGACTCGGACCCCAAGATCCCTCTGATCCTCCACACTGCCAAGAGTCCTACCATTAATACTATATTCCGCCAACATATTTGACCTACCAAAATGAACCACTTCACACTTATCTGGGTTGAACTGCATCTGCCACTTCTGAGCCCAACTCTGCATCCTATCTATGTCCCTCTGTAACCTCTGACAGCCCTCCAAACTATCCACAACACTCCCAACTTTCGTGTCATCCGCAAACTTACTAACCCACCCCTCCACTTCCTCATCCAGGTCATTTATAAAAATCACAAATAGTAAGGGTCCCAGTACAGATCCCTGAGGTACAACACTGGTCACCGACCTCCACTCAGAATACGACCCTTCTACAACCACTCTTTGCCTTCTGTGGGCCAGCCAGTTCTGGATCCACACTGCAATGTCCCCTTGGATCCCATGTCTCCTCACCTTCTCCATAAGCCTCCGAGGGTTCAATCCTGCCTTCGGGTGCTGTCTGTGATCACTTGGGTTTCCCAGCCTGCTCCACTTTTCTCCCATGCCCCAAAGATGTGCTAACAGAATGGAGGAGCTAGTATCTTTAAAATAAAAAAAAACAAAGCTACCAAAGGAGATCATTAAAGGAAAAAGAAACCGAGTGAAACTATGGGAGAGAGCTTCCTGATTGTCCCTGTCACTCGCTAGAACAGCGCACAGTGGCGATTCCACAAACTTGATGCACATGATTACACTCCCAACAGAAACCCCTTTGTGCTGCTAACTATATATTTATGGCAAAGTCCAACCAATGTGGCAGGCTGCCTGAGACAGCATACAGGCATAGACAAGAAATTTAAAGCAGCAGATACTGCTGTTCAAAAGGCTACAGCAGTCACTTAAAGAGCTCTTATTTCATCTATGCTGAAGGGGAGTGGAATAAAGATTCACACTAGATTCCAAACAATCCATGAGCACATTTAATGCCAGCAAGGCCTGATGCATGCAGTGAGGCAAAGGAGAACTGCTCTGGTTGGCACACAATAGGGAGCTTTTCCAAGGGCTCAGCTGTAATACTCAGCAGTGTTACCACCCAGTTACATCCAGAGGAAACAGAAATATAGAAAGACAGAAAGGGCATGAAATTGGTTTGAACTGCTTGAACTAAAAGCTGCATAAAGTGGATGGCTAAAAGGTTTCAGGTAATCATTTAAACATTTCTTCAAATGACCTTTCTCTGAAGCAAATGTGGTGAATTACAACAATGAGAAATATTTAGATTATCAGAGATAGTGGTTCGATTTTTAGGAATGCCAGATGAACTTGCCTTGATCAAGGAATGTTAGAACAATCTACAATGCTCGGAAAGGAAAAAGACTTGGAATGGGGTTTGACAAAAGAATAAAATATTTCAATTTGCCCTGGAACATTACTTTTTAATGAAGTTAATTTAATTGATCCCCTCCCGGATTGAACAGCTTTAGAAAATTCTGAGGTATTTCTATGAACCTTTATGGACTTAGCAGAATTCTTCAACTCTCATTGATGGAAGTTCCTGAGGCATTAAAGTGCATAATAGGGGAAATACACATGGAACCATGATATTCCACATTGTGGCTAAGGGTCAGGTTCAGGAGGGAGGGCTTCAGGTACACCGATCACTGGGCACTCTTCCACAGCAGGTGAGACCTGCACAAGAAGGACAGGTTGCACTTAAACTGGAAAGGCACTAATATCCTCACAGGGAGGTTTGCTGTTGCTGCTACGTGGGTGGGTTTAAACTAACGTGGTAGGGAGATGAGAAATAGAGCAGTAGGTCAGCAAGTGGAAGGTCGAGGTTAAGTCAAGTAAGGCTGAAAGGAAGGACAGACAGGGCCAGGTTAATGAACATGGTGGAGCTGATGGGCTGAAGTGTGTTTATTTCAATGCAAGGAGTATTACAGCTAAGGCAGATGAACTTAGGGCCTGGATATGTACAGTACGTTTAACTACAATGTTGTTGTCATTACAGAGACTTAGTTAAGAGAAGGGCAGGACTGGCAGCTCACCATTCCAGGTTTCAGACGATTCGGATACGATAGTAGAGGGATGTAAAAGAGGTGGGGGAGTTGCACTACTGATCAGGGAAAATGTCACAGCAGCGCTTAGAGAGGATATCTTGGAGGGCTCATCCAGTGAGACAAATGGGTCGAGCTCAGGAATAAGAAAGATATAGTCACTTTGATGGAGTTATACTAAAGGCCTCCCAATAGCCAGTGAGAGATAGATATATAGGCACATTATGAAAAAAAAAATAAAAGCAACAGGGTAGCTGTACTGAGTGACTTTAATTTCCCCAATATTGACTGGAACTCCCTTCGTGCCAGAAGCTTAGATGGGGCAGAATTTGCTAGATATATCTAGGAGGGTTTCTTGACACAGTATGTGGATAATTCAACCAGGGAAGGGGCCATACTAGACCTTGTATTGGGAACTGAGCCTGGCCAGGTGATTGGTTTCAGTGGAATAACTCTTTGGGAAAAGTGATCATAAATCTATGTTTTCAGATAGTTACGGATAAGGATAATACTGGACTTTGGAGGAAAGTGCTAAATTAGGGAAAGGCTAATTACAACAGGGTTAGGCAGGAGCTGGGGAGAGTAGATTGGGAGCAGTTGTTATTGGGTAAATCCACATCTGACATGTAGGAGTTGTTTAAAGGCCAACTGGTCAAAATTCAGGTTCAACATGTTTCTATAAGGAAGGATGGCAAGGTTCGGGAACCTTGGATGATGAGAGATGTTGCAAATTTAGTCAAAAAGAAAATGGAAGTATATGTAAGGTTTAGGAAGCTGAAATCAGACAGGGCCTTTCAAAAATATAAAGGAAGAAGAGGAGAACTTAAACAGGGAATCAGAAGGACTAAAAGGGACCACAAAATGTTCTTGGTGAGGAGGATTAAAGAGAATCCCAAAATATTTTATGCATACATTAAAAACAAGAGAGTAACTGGGGAGAGGGCAGGACCACTCAAGGACAATGGAGGGAATTTATGCCTGAAGCCGGAGGATTTGAGCAAGATATCAAATGAGTACTTCACATTGGTATTCATCAAGGAGGAGGACATGGACGATAGCGAGATCAGGGAGAGGTATGCTGATATTCTAGGGCATGCTGATATCAAGAAGATGGAGGTGTTGGGTCTCTTGAAGAACATTAAGATGGATAATTGTTTATTTAATGCTTGGTTCTTTGAACAAATACATGTCTCTACCAATCAAGTAGCTCAGACATTCTTCCATGCCTGATCTGTAGTCGCACATCTTTCCTTGCCAAGAGAGTTCCCACTCAGAAATATTTTCAGGCATTTAACCATGCAAGTTCTTTTACTAAGCGACCCGGTAAGTTATGGAGATGAAATCAACACAGTATAAGTGCAGTTTTGTCAAATATGAATTACATTTACTTGCTGGTGGATTGCGCTTGCTGCCCACCATCTCTAAATTAAATAGACTAAACACAAATGTCTCCTCCCTTCCCACCATCCAATGGATATTTTCAGGTGAAGCAGTGATTTACTTGCATTTGTCCAATCCAGTATCCTGCACTTGGCATCCACCATGTGGTCTCCTCTACACTGGAGAAACCAGTTGCAGATTGGATGATTACTTTGCTGAACACTTGTGTTCAGTCCTCAGGAGTGACTCTGAGCTTCTTGTTGCCTGCCATTTTAATTCTCCATTTAACTCCCACTTGACTGATCTGTCTGTGGTTTCCTGCACTGTCACAACAAGGACCAACACAAGCTTGGGGAACAATAACACACAACACAAACATAGATAATCACCCTCTAACTGCCACCATCAACCCAATTGACTGAACATCCCATCTCCATGGCAACCTCATCCTATCACAGATATTCCCTTTGTCTTTTCCACTCCCACTATCTTCTCTGCAACTTAAAACCATCTTTTTTTTAAAGTCTTTCTTTCCCAGTTCTAGTGAAGAGTCTTGAACCTGACCTCTGTTTCTCTTCCCACAGATGGTGTCTGACCTGCTGAGTGTCTCTAGCATTTTCTGTTCTCATTTTATGTTAAACACAAACATCATGTCTCTTTGCCGAATATCATCTCCTATCAGCTGCAAGGACAACTCAAATGTCCCTGTGATTTGCCATTTAACTCCCCCTTCAGTCTGCACACTCTGTTATTGATTTCTTGCACGACTTCAACCAAGTTCAACCCAATCATCCAATGTAGTATATTAATAACTCCTCATTGCCAATACTACACAATCTTCTGAGGACATGTTGTACACCTGAAATCTTAGCTGTGATGTTTTCTGGATGATTGCAGTCCCTGTACAACTCCAGGTTCTCTTTTGATGAATGGCTAGCAATTTTGCAACCATATTGGCTCATTTACATTCTACATGCATACTTGGAGCTTCAAGTTAATATTCTCCTTTCACATTTTGAAACATTCCTTGTGGATGGAGGAAAGGCTTTGGTGAGTCACTCACTGTAGCATACCTAGCAGCTGACATCTCTTAAAGCCTCAGTATCTATGGGTGACCCTGTCAGACTGGAACATTCAGCATTATCTGTAAAGGAAAAGACATGCAATGGGGTAGATTCTGACATTGTGTGATTATGTAAAAAGGATAAAAGTGAATCAGCCTTTCTCTCCACATCTCAACTAACGTCAATGCAATTAAATGCAGGACGGATGTAAAATTGGTTGATGTTTTGCTATCACCTGTCAATTCTACCCCATTGTTTCATTAATAAATCTTCACATAGAATAGAAAACTGATCAAACTCCTTTCTTAGAGGGGAAAGCAACTGATAAAATTATTCATAGATTTTTTTTTGAACTGGGAATGGATGGAAGTTCCTTAAGATCAAGTTATTCTCCTTGAGCTGTACGAATATGTGGGAGAGTACGAAAAGGAGAAAAATACGATAAGTGCCTCAAGACCAGAAACATCAACTCCGCACTTGCAGAGGTGATTGTAGTTTCAACATCAGTCAAGAAGGTTGACATATTCAATACAATGGAGTCCACTTGATTGGTACCAGAGCAGCCATCTTAAACATTCACTGCCTCCATCACCAACACATTGTTACTGCAATGTAGCCATCTACAAGATACATCACAAACAACTTGGTCAAAGATTCTTCCACAGAGTTCCCTCAACCCAGATCTCCTAATGCTAGGAAGGACAGAACAGTTAGTATGTGGGAGCACAGTCACATGCAGGTTCTCAGATACCATCCTAACTTGAAAACATTTTGCTATTCCTTCATTGTCGCCAGTCAAAAACCTGAAACTCCTTACAAAGTGGCATTCTGGGAACATCCTCATCAAACAACTCCAATGGCTCAAGGTAGTCGTTCACCATTAACATCTCAAAGGCTATTAGGGATGAGCAATCAATATGGTCATGTCAGCAATGCCCTTGTCTCACTGAAGAATAAAAATAAATTCCTGTCTGGCAGTTCAATTTTTATTTGAAGTTCTACTTGTTTATCATTAAGTAAGCAGAATCAAAATATCCTAAATAAAACAGTGATGCACAACATTAGTTCAGGAGCAGCACTGATTTGATGACAATCCAGTATATATTGCTTTGGAAAGCAGTTACTTTAGCAAGTTTTTGCTTCATATTTCCATCTTGCCATGTGTTTCATCACATGCATATTGATTGCTGTTTGTTCTCATCACTATTCCGATATTTTATTTAAAATTTCTTGCATCTTAAACACTTACTTCTGTGCCAATTATTGATTTATTTTCTTCAGTGCTGTTCACACTATGCACAGAATTAATGCTGGTATCTGTTTATTGTTTCTGTGGGCGTATACATTTTAGTTTGGCATGCCAAAGTCAAACTGATATTATTTGATCTTTGATCTGTCTTTTTTTTAAAAAAAGGAAGTTTGATATACTGATTAACTAACTGAAAATAATTGGTGTTTTTCTGCCTATTAGGACTCTTGATAACCGGCTGGGCAGTGTGCTAATTGAGAACCATCACAAGCAGTTGAAAAGATGTAGCACAGATCAAAGAGCTGCAACTTAAATTGACAACTGAGTCTCAAACCTGTGAGAATTCTTTGACTGACAGCTGCATTGTCGGATAGTCTCTGGTGTGAATTATCAAATCTCCTTCTGCCCAGATCACCAGTCAGACAGAAGCAGATAAAGATGCCTTTCTAAGTGAGAGTCTCCATGGTAGTGTTTCACCATGTAAGAAATGAAAGTTCACATTCAAGGTTCAGTGTACGCTAAGAGATTGCTCAGGGAGAAGCAATTTTATTGTTTTTTTTAATGTCAAGAGTATGGTGGCATAGCAGTTATATACTGGATCTAAGAATCCAGAGGTCTGGACTAAAATTCCGATGTAAAAGTATGAATCCCACTACAACAGCTAGGGGATTTAAATTCAGTGAGTTAAGTAAATCTGGAATCAAAAACTAGTATCAGCATGAAAATAATGTATAGCTATGAAAATCAACTAATGTCCTTTAGGGAAGAAAGTCTGCTGTCCTTATGCAGTCTGACCTCAATGGCTCTTTCATAGTTTCCCTATGAAATAGTCTAGCAAACCATTCCATTCTGGGATGTTATACAATTATGATCAGTGGAGAAACTTATCTTTGGTCACTGATGTTAAATAGCAACAAAAATGCTGCCCAGTAATAGACTCAACTCCCAACATTTGGTTTTACTTAGTATTTCTTCCCCATAAAGTTCATTTTAAGACAGTAATATTTAGCCCTCTTGATATTACTTTTAAAACTGCTTACCTAATTTGAGAAGTTGATGGAGTGTTTGGTTTGGCATGAAAATCCCAGCTATCCCAATATTTTGCACCAGTTCAGGAGTCTAGAAAGACATGCCACAGATGCAAGATTAAATAGAAAAGGCTGAGGATAAGAGCAGGAGAAACCTCTACAGACAGAACAGGTATTTTTAGTTTTATAGCTGGCCAAGAAACTGGTGAATAAATGGATGGTTAACAATGGATGGAAAGAATGGATAAAAATATTCAGGTGAGGTGTTCAACAGGCAGTTGATCTGTATCCAAACATTTATACCTGGAAGAAGCAAGTGAAACTACTTACAGAAAGTTGTACAGCTGTATAACATGCTTCCGATCTTTTGTGACTGAGACAAAAATGAGGTTAACGTTTAGAATTAGAAAGGATAAATGGGTGACAGAAAAGGGATTTAACAGATTTGAAAGATGGTGCATAAAAGTGGTTCTAACTGGAAGAGATCTTTAAAATTCTGAAAGGTTTTGACAGATTAGACCCAGAGAAATTGTTTTACTTGCGGGCAAAGCCAGAACTAAGGTCTGTAAGTATTAGATAGTCAGTAATAAATCAAATGGTGAATTGAGGAGAATTCAGCAGGGGTAATGTAAATGTGAACCTTGTTACCATAAGCAACGCACACAAAATACTAGAGGAACTCAGCAGGTCAGGCAGCATCTATGGAGGGAAATAAACAGTTGACGTTTAGGGTCGAGACCCTTCATCAGGACCATCTTCCTACCACAAGAGTGGTTGAGGTGAATGGTGCTGATGCATTTAAGGGGAAACTAGATAAGTACCTGCAAGAGAAGGGAACTGAGGGTAATGCTGATACAGTAAGTTAAGGAAGTATAAGTGGAGACTTGAGAAGAGCGTAACTGCTGCATGGACTATTTGGCTGAATCAGTTTGAGAGCAAGAAAAGCAAGCAGGTAGGGAAAAAAATTAAGCAAACATTTCATTCACATGTTACTTCTCATGAACTCAGACCCCTCCAAAATGCTGCATTGCTAACGAAGATAGTAAGATCCAGATCTTTTGATTGAAAGACAGCAGTTCTGCTTGGAACTGCCAGCTTTTGTCTATTTAACTAGACAGTCCCAAACATCCACACAGCTGGTTGCAAGTCCTGGGAAAACTGTATCATCAAATGCATTGGGGGAACATAAACAGTTGTAGATTTCCCAGTGCTTAGCTGGGGAAATCTGCCTACTGAACACGGACAAAGTTAACATGGTGGAGTCCAGTGGTGAAACTGACTTGAATACGAAGAAACAGTTGTGCAGAAAACAGTAAGTTGAGGGTAACCTCCTTTCTTTCTTGACAGAAATGTGTCATTTCAAATGCATTTCTAAAATTGTGCCCTGTTTTAACTTGATTTCCCCTTTCTAACAATAATAATAATTTTTAAAAATGCAATAATACTTTCAATTTTAAATAGCTTTTGAGCATTTGTGATAGCTTGTGCTGTGTTGTGCTTGGCCTTGCTGACCAGCTAAGAGCTGATTTCCCTGTAGAAGAATGTCAGGAAAGAGACCAGGCAACCGGCTAAATGGACAGCTCTTCTGTCAATGGAAAATCTAGGCCAGCATTGTGGAATTGCAATGGTAACGAAGAGTCATTTATTAGCAATCCTTAGACATGAGTTCATTGCATCTGTGGAATATACAATTCAGTTAATCAAATTTATACACCTGTAAATAAAAAGCTAGTGTCATAATGGTATCACAATCAGTTTATGGCTGGAAATTATTTGGTCCATTGATGCCTTTTAGTGGTGTAAACTTGCTGCCCTTAGCTAGACTAATCTACAGGTGATCATAAATACATAGCAACACGTTTCACTCTCAACAGCCCTCTGAAGTGGCCTAATAAGTCAGATTGCTGTATCAAAATTCGTCATGCACTCTAGCAGTATTGTCACCATGTGGGATGCACAATTCAACAAGGGTAATTAGGGTCAGGCAGTAAATGCTGGGCTTGCCGGCAATGGGTTTATTCCATGAATAAATACAAAAAGAGTGGAACTCTGCTTTGTATTTTGGGGTGGACCTTGGAAGTGCTGTTAATCTATAATCACAACAAAATCTACAGGACACCAGGTGCTTTTAAAACAAGGGTCAGTACATTATTAAAGACTAACAGCAATGCTATTAAACCAGCATCATTCCCCCCAGCCCCCCACCACAAACCTCCCCCCAAACTTCCCATCTATCCTTGTCCTTCTCCAGAATAATGTTAAAACTTACAGAGTTATGTTCACCATCTCCAAAACCTTCTCCCACTGACATACCCTCCACTTGCCCAGCTACATTCCTCAAGATTAGATCTAATATCTCCCCTTCTCCAATAGGACCATCTACGTACCGGCTCAAAAAGGTCTCCTGGACACACTTTAAAAAAGCTCTCCTGGACACCACCTCAAAGTCTTTCACTCTAAAGCAATCCCAGTTAATGTTGGTGAAGTTGAAATCTTCTACAACTAATACCTTATTTTTTCATGCTTCTCTGTGATTTACCTATTCATCTGCTCCTCTATCTCCTGTTGAGGCTTTGGAGGCCTGTCGTGTACCCCCAGCAAAGTGGTTGCCCCTTTTTTGTTTTTAAGCTTCATTCACATGGCTTCATTTGAAGAATCTGCTTGGATATCCCGCCTCTTTACTGCAGCAATGGACTCTCTGATTAACACTGAAATACCACTTTTCTTTACGTCTCCCACCCCATCCCACCTGAAGACTCTATACTGTGGAATGTTGGGTTGCCATTCCTATTCATCTTTCAAACATGTCTCCGTGATAGCAACAATATCATACTCCCATTTATTAATCAGCACCCTCAGATCATCAGTTTTAACTGTCACTCTTTTTGTACTAAAATAAATACAATCCAGGCTTACATTTCTCCCACGTACGTAGCTGGAGACTTAGTTTTCCTTCTATATTTATCTATTCCTCTCCCTATTGTACTCCTACTGTACATCCCCTGCCAAATTAGATTAAACTGTCTCTGACAGATTTACTTAACCCCCCACTGCCCAACAAGGATGTTGGAATCATTCGAGTTCAGATGCAACCTGTCTGGTTTGCATAGGTCATATCTCACTCAGGAAAGGTCCCAGTGATCCAGAAATCTAAAGCCTTCCTTCCTGCATCATCTCTTCAGCCTTGCATCCATCTGAATTATCCTTGTTGCACCAGAACAGATCTAGAAATTTTAATCTTCAATACCTTGCTTTTTAATTGCTACCTGGTTCCCTAAATTCAAGTACTGGCCCTCATCCTTCATTTTACATTTGTTGCTTGAACCAATGTGAACCACAACTTCTGACTCTTTATCCTTCCCCTTGTGAATACCCTGCAAGCATTCCGCGCACCCTCACCCTCAACTCTCGGCACTACACCAGCATCTTGGATTCACCTCTGTGGCTGCAGAAGTGCCATTCCTCTCTCTTCACTAACTAGCCACCTTCAACTGCCTTCTTGTACAGCATAGCACAGCATTCCATATTTCCATGAACTTGGCTCTTGCTGCACTTCCCGGATGAACACAGAAAAATGAGATGCACTCTGAGGCTTTCCTGACGATCTGCCTGCCCCTTCCTATGCCTGATGCTAACCCATTCCTTCTCTTTCTCTGACTGCATTTCCTTAGGTTCCACGATGACCAGCTCTAAAACTGTGCTGGCCATGTAACTCTCAGCCTCACAGGTGCATCTTGGTGCCTCCAGCTGGCGCTCAAGCTCCAAAATGCCGTGCTCAAGCTGGTCAATGCCGTGGCACTTCCTGTGATGTTATCCAGATTGTGAGAAGTGTCTAGGAATTCCCATATGCTGCTGACCATACAACACAGGTCAGCAAGGTTGCACAAATAATAAAACTACAGCAACTGAGTTCAATTCTGACCTTTGGTACTGCTTGTGAGGAGTTTGTACACATCCCAATGACATGTGGGCTGGTCGCCCCATTATAGAAAGGATGTGGAAGCTTTAGAGAGGGTGCAGAGGAGATTTACCAGGATGCTGCCTGGATTGGAGAGCATGTCTTATGAGGATAGGTTGAGTGAGCTAGGGCTTTTCTCTTTGGAGAGAAGGAGGATGAGAGGTGACTTCATAGAGGTGTACAAGATGATAAGAGGCATAGATTGAGTGGACAGTCAGAGACTTTTTCCCAGGGCTACAATGGCTAATACAAGGTGACATTATTTTAAGGTGACTGGAGGAAGATATCAGGGAGATGTCAGGGATAAATTTTTTTACACAGAGAGCGGTGGGTGTGCGGAATGCACTGCCGGCAGAGGTTGTCGGGGTAGATACATTAGGGACATTTAAGAGACTCTTAGATAGACACATGAATGATAGAGAAATGGGGGGGGGCTATGTGGGAGGGAAAGGTTAGATAGATCTTAGAGCAGGATAAAATGTCTGCACAACATCGTGGGCCGAAGGGCCTGTCCTGTGCTGTAATGTTCTATGTTCTAATTGACTTCAGTAAATTGCCCCTAGTTTTAAGGTAAGATGTAGAATCTGTGGGGGGGGGGGGTGGTTTAAAGGAATGTGGGGAGAATAAAAATGGGATTAGTGTGGGATTTGTGTAAATAGGTGCTTGATGGTCACCATGGATTTGGTGGGCTGAAGGGCCTGCTTCCATGCTGTATCACTTTGTCGCTATAAGGCACTGGACTGAGCTTCCCTACCGTACTCATAAACTTAAAGAAAGTTACCCCTTTACTTAAAAAGTAATCAAAGTAGAAAAGGAACGTCTTTAGATTAAGATAAACTCCTACTTAACTCTGTTAATTAAAGAATAATAATCCTGGTATTAATCACCTTGTCTTTATTTTAGCTTAAATTAATAAAACATACAAGTAGTGGAAATACTGAGGTTGTTCTTCTTAGAGTAAATTTTACAGAGGTGTACAAGATGATGATAGTTCCATTTTTTAATTGCACCATAAGGCAATTCTGGATCAAAATTCAAACTGGTTTTCTATGGCCACGTTGATACTCCTTAAAATATATTTTCAATAGACCTTGTTTGAACATGAATGCAATGTTTGTTTTGGGAGATCATTGCCATGGCTGGGGCTTTCTATTCCTTCGTGCTTGTCCTTAACTGCTCAACAAACAAAGTTTGCTCTGTTTATCATGAAAATTAAAAGAACAAGCAGCCCTCTCTTCAGAGAATTGTGTGACATCAGCTGATTTGATACTGGTATTTTCAGATAGTTCTTTTTACTTCAGCAACATCTGTTTTTTCTATCTTCCCGTCAGCTCTGGCATAGGGATAAGAAACTCCCCCTGCCCTTATCTGAGGTATGTTTTCCATCAGAGATCTTCATTCAAGGAATATTCAATATTTGTGCAGTGATTGCACTGATCCTGCCTGCACCCACCCCACAGATTTGTAGCTCCCAATGTATAGCCCATATCATCAGTGCAGCCCTTCAAGAAGGCACGGTGGGCTGCAAATGGTGACTCAGCTGCGTTAACTGGAACCAAGGCCCCAGCCCTAGGCTGTCCTGATGACCTCCTGACAGCTTGGACAATCACAGGCATTTAGAGACCGTTGAAAAAAAGGAAACCTTAAAAAAATTAAATGTTACTTTACAGAAAATAAGAAAAGATAAATGTGCTGAAACACATGAAGTAACTGTTAATTGAAGATAAAGCTATAGATTGAAATAAAAACAATAAACAAAACACTTAGCTAAACCTTCCTTTCAGATGAAGATATGCACTCCTGGGCAGGTTCACCAACTGTAGCTGGCGTAAAGTTGAGTTGTTAGATAAACAGTGTACTTGACCATTGGCTCCAGACATTACAGAACCTCACTGGACTCAATGGCATGTCTGATTGTGAAGGGAGATGTCTGATAGGTATGCTGTATGCCTGGCAGTGAATTCTGGCAAATCATCTTTGAAGTTTTCAATTCTCACTCAGGTTTACTTGACTCCAGCTCTCACTGGTCTTAAACAGTTTTCTTTTTCTGATATTTTCCACACAAGCTAAGAGATCTTAAATTCTCTGTTTCATTGTTACTCTAAACCAGAGTCAGTCAGATCTCCCTTAGTTCTGCAATAGTGTTTCATTTACTTTCTCTACAGAGTAGGAATCTATTAGAGTCGATTATCCCATCACAATAGGCGTCACCAGAATCTCAGCCCATTGATGTGGTACAAGACAATCTGCTCCACTAAAAATTTGTGAGGATGATAACAAAACTGAAAGTATTTTTCGTGATGTGGGCATTGCTTGAAAGGCCAGAATTTATTGCCCATTCCTAAATGCCCTTGAAAAGATGAGGATGAGCCACTTTCTTGAACTGTTGTAGTTAGACCATGAGACCAAAAGATATAGGACATAGGAGCAGAATTAGGCCATTCAGCCCATTGAGTCTGCTCTGCTATTCAATCATGGCTGATTTTTTTTCACCATTCTCCCCACAACCCTTAACCCCCTGACCAAACAAGAACCTATCAATCGCTGCCTTAAACACACTCAGTGACTTGGCCTCCATAGCCCGCCATGGTAATGAATTCCACAGATTCACCACCCTCTGGCTGAAGAAATTCCTCCTCATCTCAGTTCTAAAAGGATGTCCCTTTATCCCGAGGCTGTGCCCTCTAGTTTTAGGCTCTCCCACTACTGGAAACATCCTCTCCACATCTATTCTATCCAGGTCTTTCAATATTCAGTAGGTCATCACATCACAATCACAAATTAAATCACCATCACAAATAGTGGTAGAAATAAAAGACAATGAATGGAGAAGGAGAAAGGAATTGGTGATTATGCTGATAGAATTCATTGAATAGGTTGAGTGAAGATTCATGTGTCACATAAGCACCATTATAGGCCACATAAGTTGAATGGCCCATTATTGTGCTGTAATATCTATATAATTCATTCTCAGCAGTCAGGATGAAATCAACTATCAAAAGAGCAATACAAGTTGACAAAAAAGCAAAGGAAAAGGAATGGAAAGAAGCAGAAAGTGAAAAAGAGCAAGATTGGGCAGGGGAACTGAGTTCAGAAAGAGCTGGCTGCATCAACCCTCCTTGGTTGATTGCAATTCCCAAGGAATACCTAGGCAGGCTATGCTTAAAGGGAAAATATAATAGCTACATGTAAAATAAATCTCACAGCTTCTCTATTCTCCTTGATTTTTTAAAAAAATCAATGTTTGTTATAAATAGCTGGCATTCAAGGATTGACAGCTAAGGGATTCCACTGGTCACCACTGTGTATTAAGAAATAGTTCCATCATAATTACCTTCTGTTTTATATTAGTAGCTAATTAATAATCCAATTTGCAACTCTATAATGCATTCAACGATGTCCATTTTGACCACGTATCTCCAGCAACAGACTTTGTACAATGCTTTTTGTACATCAAATTGCATAAACTCAGTCTCCTACATCACTTTTAAATCAAAAAGATTCCGATTTTGGGGATAATATAGGCTTGGGTGCAAGGGTTTATGTTATTTCCAGATTAGGGATACAGTTAGGAGGAGGTGAAGAAATTCATTCAAAGCTAGAAGTTCACTATATTTGAAGACTGGGTGCAGTTCCATATAACAATGGCCAACTAAATGTAAAAGTTGCATTAATTTATAGACAGGCAAAAAGTTATGGTATTTATTGGCGGCTCAAAGGTCCAGCTTCCTTCTCTCTAGGGAAAACAAGCCCAGCCAATCCAATGTCTCGCCATAACTAAAATCCTTTAATCCAGGCAACATTAAGGTGAATCGCCCTGCATTCTCTCTGGCAAACCCACATTGTTCCTAGTCCTCCTCCCGATCATTTTTCATTATTATTAGAACACATAGGTATGGAAACTAGCTCCATGACACTTCTGCAAAGCATGTACCAAAACATTGCTGAGAAACTGATGGAAATAGCAGAGAAATTGTTTCTCTGGAGTTCTACTGGGAAACCAGTCTATCAGATAGAGGAAATGAAATCTGTCAATGAGAGTAGGTTCACACTCCATTCTAATGCCTTCTGTGACTGAAGAACAGCCCACCACCTAGCTTCAAGCCATTTACTCTTCCTTTAGAAAACTCTTCACCTTTAGAAAATGGAGAGTTAAAATTAGTGAAAAAATATATAAAAGGTGATAAGATTAGTCTTTGGTAATTGAGTTAGATTAGCCACATTGAACTGACAGCACATCCTGCAATTAATCTTGTTTCTTTTCCATTGATGTCGGTGAAAAATAAATTGGCTACTATGTAACATGGACAGTCTTTTCACTATTAACTGCTCTGAATCATTACCAAGGATCAATTTTACTTCAAAGCCTTTCTGGATAGGCACCAGCAACACATCAGATTAGATTTGGGAAGAATTACGTCAGAAACATTTACACCTGTTATTCCCGGCGTAATCATTAATTTACTGACGCAGTCAAAAAACTGCCTTTCTTGCAATGAAAATGCAACATTATTTAGACTGCATTATTTAGAATATGAATCCAGAAATATAGAACATAGCAACACAAGGGTGTATCAACTAACCAGGGAAACCCAGCAATAACTTTGAAGAATACCTAGTTGTTAGAGTAGGCAGGTCATAACAGAATGCCCCAAAGCTGCCTCCTCTAGAATATGAATGTGATGGGAGAATTCAAGGAACTTAATACCTTTCAGTAATCTAAGTGCCAACCCTTGGGGGTTTAATGTTCTTAAGAGGAAGGTTTAAGGTTTGCTGTTAATGGACTGATCTGTTGACATTCAGCAGAAGTTCATCTCCTGCTCTTTAAATCAAGATTATATAGGAATATATTTTCAGAACAAATTGATTAAGAGCAAAAAGGGCCTTTCAACAACTTGTCAAAAAGCCATCGATGATTGTAAAATAATCACAATACAATTACATCATAAATGGGATTCCTTTCACCTCCTATTCACCCTTTCCTTTTCCCTTTTCATGCTAAAAATACCCAGAGTTAAAACAGTTAGTTCTTAGATTCAACAGGAGTAAAAAATTAAAAACATCCTATCGTGCTCATGTGTGTGTGAGAAGAGTGTGTGTGTGTGTGTGTGTGTGTGTGTGTGTGTGTGTGTGTGTGTGTGTGAGAGAGAGAGAGAGAGAGAGAGCATGTGTGAGTGTATGTATTTTTAATGACCTTACTAATTCTATAATTTAAATTCATGTACTTATTGCATTAGGAAAAATACAGTCCCAATTTTTTTTTAAAGATTGATTTTCTATACTCCATTTGTAACATCCATATCCAGCAACTGTAAAATTAGCACTTGCACCAAGACACATATACAACCAGCAGCATAAAAATCAATCTACCAAGGAGTTCTCTGCTTAAATCAAAGAAGTAACTATCCTGCTTTGACTTAATTGGGTATATGCACAGTGTGATTTGTTAATGTAACCTGAAGATCGAAAAAATGCCTGGTTCAATTGCAGGTCTACACCGAGTTAGTAATTCCTAACTTGGTCTGTAATAGGGTTTCTATAAATGGCCTTGGTATTCACTGGCTGGATTTAGAATAAAGAATGCAGTCAGGCTTCACTTTACTCAGAACCCATGCTCTAAGAACCTGGGAAAGAAAACTCTCCTCATATGTTCCACAGATGAATAATAGGACAAGATCCACTGTTGAAAATAACTTGTAAAAAATAGTATATAAAGTATATATATTCACTTAATACACATGTAAAACTACTTCATACTTGTAACGAAACCGAAGAGCACATCTAGCGCGTCAAGTCTTTCCATCTCCAAGGAGATCAACCCCATTAGTCCCCACTTCCACCCTCCTTACTTCCCTGCAACTCTGAAACTTGTTCTGTCTCACACATCCCCGACATCCTCCCTTTAATTCTTTTTGCCATTGATCCACACTATGGGGCGTTTTACAGAAGAAACCAGAGCAATTGGATGAAACCCACAGAGTTAAGGTCCAACCTGGGTCCTTGCTGCTGTGAGACAGCTTCACCAATTGCCACATCATTGTGCTGCATAGCACTGTTCTCCAGCATGGGCAACTGATCTCAGCAGGGGAATGAAGAGAATTAAAACATCAGATAGTTGAACTGAGCGCCTCACTGGAGAGAACATAAAAAGACTTGTGTGGTAATTTTTGTTAATGTGGTGAAGAGAATTGTGCCATTTGAACAAACATGGCTCAACATTACTTTGCAATCCACAGAGCTTAACTGGTTGCATCACTTTTACAGTTACAGCAATTTTTTTAAAACAAGATCCTCCTTAAGAATGGTAGCTTAACATGTCAAAACAAACCCTTTTGTTTTGTTGCAAGCCAACTCATTATTTACTGTCCATCCCTAAACTGGCCTGACAAGATGATGTATAACCAAATGGCTTTCTAGGGCACTTTGGATGGCAATTAGTAATATGTCAATGAAGCGGCTGCAAGATTGAACTCACATATAGGCCAGACAGTGTAAAAATATCCGCTTTCTTTCTGCAAGAACTTTAGAGAACCAGTTAGTCCTTTCTTGGTCACTGTTACCAATGCCAGTTTTAGTTTAAATATCTCAAAATTTAAAAGGAATTCAAGTCTTCAAATGGTTATAGCTTAATCTGAACCCTCTTTTCTGTATTGTTATTCCATGCCCCTGATTTACTGGTTTTGTAATGCTACATCTAGTGTAAAAGACACTAAACATATTCAGTCCAACAAAAGCTCAAAATCATTTGATCTTTTAACATCAATGTTAACATTATATTGGCATTATTAGTGTCACATCTGGATGTAATGTAAACATGGGCCTAGAAATTCCAGTGCCCTTAAATAGTAAACCAGATTGTGTTCATGCTCTTGCCCAAGGCCTTAGCCGAGAATGGAACAGCAATCCATATCTTGACTGTTGAAAATGGGTGCCTGGGGCAAAGGCAGAGGGGAGAGAGAACCAACTGCCATTAGTCAAGGAACAGGGCCTGGGGTTGAGTGGCCAGTGGTGGTCCTGGTCTTCAAAGATAGAACTGAATGGTGATGTGCCTATCAAGAAGCAGGAGTTTTCAAAACAGGTGAGTCTCCGCGCTTGGTGTTCATTTTCAGTGAGTGGGAGCTGGGACTTGGAACGAGAAGCAGGAGTTTTCAAAAGAAGTGAATTTCTGTGCTTGGTGTTCTTTTTCAGTGAGCTGGACCCTTAAAGAGGCACACTTCACACTTGCATATTGTTAGTAATAATTGGCTAATCGGCAGCAGCCAATAAATAGAAGCTAGGGTTAAGCGGAGTGGCCATCGTTGGAGTGGTACAGTGTTAGAGTTGGAGGGGGGGGGGGTGTTGGGTCTTTGGCGAGAAGAGGCTGAGTAAGTGACCTAGGTGAGGGGAGTGCGAGCAGCTCTTTAAAATAAAGGTTGCAGTAAGAAGGTATTGGTAAGAAAAGGTAAGGTCTTTATTTTGTTGTCTGTAAATCCTTAGTCCTTGATTCAGTGTAGGCAGGATGGCAGTTAGGGCAGTGGAATGCTCCTCCTGTAAGACGTGGGATGTCAGGGAACCTCACAGTCTCCCTGATGGCGACATCCGCAGGAAGTGCACCCAGCTGCAGCTCCTGACTGACCAGGTCAAGAAAATGGAGCTGGAGTTGGATGTACTCAGGACCAGCCGGGAAGCTGAAAACCTCATAGATGAGACTTTTACTGAGGTGGTCACACCAAGGGTACAGGCTTCAGGTAGATGGGTAACCACCAGGAGAAGTAAGGGGAGTAAGCAGTCAGGGCAGGGTTCCCCTGTGACCATGCCCTTCAGCAACAAGTATACCCCTTTGGATACTGCTGGGGGGATGACCTATCAGGGCACAGCAGCAGCAGCCAGGTCAGTGGCACTGTGGCCAGCTCTGTGGCTGAGCAGGGAAGGGTAAAGTCAGGCAGAGCTATAGTGATAGGAGACTCGATAGTGAGGGGAACAGACAGGAGATTCTGTGGCTGCAAAAGAGACACCAGGATGGTGTGTTGCCTCCCAGGTGCTAGGGTCGAGGATGTCTCAGAGCAGCTACAGAATATTCTCAATGGGGAGGGTGAGCAGCCAAAGGTTGTGGCGCATGTTGACACCAATGACAAAGGTAGAAAAGGGGAAGAGGTCCTGTGAGGTGAGCTTAGGGAGTTAGGAAAGAGGCTGAAGAGCAGGACCTCCAAGGTAGTAATCTCTGGATTACTCCTGGTGCCACATGCTAGTCAGGGCAGGAATAGTATGATAGAACAGATGAATGAGTGGCTGAGGAAATGATGCCGCGGGCAGGGTTTCAGGTTCTTGGATCATTGGAACGTCTTCTGGGGCAGGGGTGACCAGTACAAGGAAGACAGGTTGCACCTCGACTGGAGGGGTACCAATAGCCTGGCTGGGAGGTTCGCTAGTGCTACTCGGGAGGGTTTAAACTAGTTTGGTAGGGGGATGGGAACCAGAGCACCAGGTCAGAAAGTGCAGGGATTGAGAGGAAGGTAGATGTCAGGGCCAGTATAAACAGGCAGGAGCAAAGTAATAGACATGATGGGATGGACAGTTTGAAGTGCGTGCATTTGAATGCTAGGAATATTATGGGTAAGGATGATGACATTAGAGCATGGATCAGTACCTGGAACTATGATGTTGTGGCCATTACAGAGACTTGGTTGAGAGAGGGACAGGAATGGGTGCTTAATGTTCCAGGGTTTTGATGTTTAAGAAACAATAGAAAGGGATGTCAGGGGGTAGGGGGGAGTTGCACAACTAATCGGGCAATATCACAGCTGCACTCAGAGGGGACATAATGGAGGGCTCATCCACTGATTCTATATGGGTAGAACTCAAAGATAAGAAAGGTGCAATCACTCTGGGATTATACTACAGAACCCCCGGGACACTGAGGAACAGATATACAGGCAGATTAGGGGAAGCTGCAAAACTAATTGGGTTGTTGTTGTGAGGGTCTTCCAAGTTCCTTAATATAAACTGAGGCCTCCTTAGTGTAAGAAGATTAGATGGGGCAAAATTTGTTGGGTGCATCCATGAAGGTTTCTTAAATCAATATGTAGATAGTCCAACGAGAGGAGGGGCCGTACTGGACCTGGTTTTGGGTAACAAGCCTGGCCAGGTGTCTGACCTTTCAGTGGGAGAGCAGTTGGGGAACACTGACCACGAGTCCTTAAGTTTTAACATAGCTATTGATAAGGATAATTCTGGACCTTGCAGGAGAGTATTAAATTGGATCAGGGCAAATTACGAGAGCATTAGGCAGGAACTAGGAAGAATTAATTGTGAATAGCTGTTTTTGGGCAAGTCCACATCTGTTTAAAGACCAACTGCACAGAGTACAAGACAGGTATGGAAGGACAAGGATGGCAAGGTAAGAGAACCTTTGATGTCGAGAGAGGTGGTGAATTTAGTTAAGAAGGAAAAGGAAATGTAAAGCTTGGAAAGCTAGGATCAAACAGAACACTTGAGGATTATAAAGAAGCCAGAAAGGAACTCAAGAAGGGAATTAGAAAAGCCAGGAGGGGCCATGAAAAGTCCTTGGCAAGTAGGATTAAAGAGAATCCCAAGGCATTCTATACATACCTCAAGAGCAAGAGGATAATTAGAGAGAGGGTAGGACCACTCGAGGATAAAGGAGGGAACATGTGCTTGGAAGCAGAAGATGTGGGTGAGGTCCTTAATGAGTACTTTGCTTCAGTATTTACCAAGGAGAAGGACGTGGAAGATAGGGAGGTCAGTGTGCAGCATGCTAATATGCCAGGGCATTTCAAGATTAAGGAGGAGGTAGTGTTGGGTCTCTTAAGGGGCATTAAGGTGGATAAATTCCCAGGGCCTGAATGGATATACCTCAGGTTACTGAGAGAAGCAAGAGATGAGATTACTGGGGTCTTGACCAATATCTCTCTAGCTGCAGGCGAGGTCCTAGAGGACTGGCGAGTAGCTAATGTTGTTCCATTATTCAAGAAGGAAAATCCTGAAAAGTATAGACTGGTGAGTCTCATATCAGTGGTAGGGAAGTTACTGGAGAGAATACTTGGACATAGGATTTATGAGCATTTGGAAAACCACAGCCTAATTAGGAACAGTCAGCGTAGCTTTGTGCAGGGCAAGTCGTGCCTTATTAACTTGATTGAGTTTTTTGACAAGGTTATGAGGGTGATTGATGAAGGTAGAGCCGTGGATGTTGTCTACATGGATTTTAGTAAAGCATTTGACAAGGTCCCTCATGGGAGGCTCATCCAGAAGATTAGGATGCATGGGATCCAAGGTGAATTGGCTGTTTGGATTCAGAACTGGCTTGCCCATAGAAGACAGGGTAGTGGTCGATGGGACTTGTTCTAGCTGGAAGTCGGTGACTAGTGGCATTCCTCGGGGATCTGTACTGGGACCTCCACTGTTTGTGATGTATATAAATGACCTGGATGGAAATGTACATGGGTAGGTTAGTAAATTTGCAGATGTTACGAAGATTGGTGGTGTTGTGGATAGAAGACTGGCAAAGGATACAGAGGAATATAAATCAGTTGCAGATATGGGCAGAGAAATGGCAGATGGAGTTTAACCCGGCCAAATGTGAAGTGTTGCACCTTGGGGGATAAAATGTAAAGAGACAGTGCACTGTTAATGGCAAGACCCTTAACAATGTTAATGAGCAGAGGGATTTTGGGGTCCAAGTTCATAGCTCCCTGAAAGTGGCTACACAGGTTGATAGGGTGTTAAAAAAGGCATATGGCATGCTTGCCTTCAGTTGTCAAGCCATTGAGTTCAAGAGTCAGGAAGTTATGCTGCAGCTTTATAAAATTTTAATTAGGCCACATCTGGAGCATTGTATTCAGTCCTGGTTGCCCCATTATAGGAAGGATGTGGAGGCTTTGGAGAGGGTTACCAAGATGCTGCCAGGATTAGAGGCATGTGCTCTGAGGATAGGTTTGACAAATTTGGGTTGTTTTCTCCGGAGCGGCGGAGGCTGAGGGGAGCTCTGATAGAGGTTTATGAGATTATGAGAAACATAGATAGAGCAGACAGCCAGTATCTTTTCACCAGGATTGGAATGTCTGATACCAGAGGGCATGCATTTAAGGTGATGGGGGTAAGTTCAAAGGAGATGTATGGGGCAAGTATTTTTTTTTAAACAGAGTGGTGGGTGCCTGGAATATGCTGCCTGGGGCAGTGGTGGAGGCAAAAAGAATAGGGGCATTCAAGAGGCTCTTAGATAGGAACATGAAGTTGTGGGCATGCTACGTTGGTGCCGGAAGTGTGGTGACACTTGCAGGCTACCCCCAGAACGCTACGTAAAAGATGCATTTCACTCTGTGTTTCAATGTACATGTGACTAATAAAGATATCTTATCTTATCTATATGGACATTGTGTAGGCAGAAGGGATTAGTTTAGTTGGACATTTTATTACTAATGTAATTGGTTTGGCACAACATTGTGGGCCGAAGGGCCTGTTCCTGTGTTGTACTGTTCTATGTTCTGTGTGGATGTCAGCTGGGGAGATTGCACATCAAATTTCTAGGGATTGATCATGATCAAATTTCCAGGGATTGACTTCTTAACTTCATAGATTCATAGTTATAGAACACAGAAAGAGGCCCTTCGGCTCATTCATACTGATTGAGCTGATCCTATTTGCTTGTGTTTGGCCCATATCCCTCTAAACCATTCCTTTTCATGTCCCTGTCCAAATACCTGTTAAATATTGTAATTATACCTGCCTCTACCACTTTCTCTGGCAGCTCATTCCATATACCTACCACCCTCTGCATGGAAACTTGCCCCTCAGATCCCCTTTAAATCTTTCCCCTCTCAACTTAATCCTATGCCCTCTAACTTGTAGATTCCCCTACCCTGGGAAAAAGAATCTACCCCTATCTATGTCCCTCATTATTTTATAAACTTGCATAAAGTCCCCGAGCCTGCTTATCGCAGAGATCTTTCCCCCCAGCTTTCTTCCATTTTCTTGAAGAACTGGATACTTCAAGGCCTGCTTATCAGGCCATCTACTTCAGTTAACCAGTTTATTTAATTCTCCACACTTACAGTTCTGGAGTTGCAATGAAATATTTCATTTCAAGGTAAAGTATGTTTGCAGATCCATTTAAGACTGCCTGACATTTTGCCTCCATTACAGATATCAGCGCGAGGGGAAGCTTTACTGGTATTACATTTAAATCAGGTGCATCTGTTGAAGCACTGATTGACATGTCTTTGGTTCAATGGTTATTTACATAATCTGTCTTGTTGAATGTGAGATTCTGGAACCAATTTATATTCACATTAAATATAAGGTGAAAGTAATTTATTTTTAGAATGCACCACATCCTATATGCAAATCTTCAATGAGTGTCTCCAGTAATGGTATTAGTGAACTTTCTAGCGTGTTTATGATGAGATTAGAGCACAGGCAGGCACAGCCTCACACTTTAATCAGTTTAAAGGTTCTCTACTCCTTATGAAGCACATTCAAAAGTTCACAAAAATTATTAAGAGATGGACATATTGAGATTTGCATCTTAAATGTGAACCATGATGAGCAGTTAAGTATTGCAGCCATGCACAATTTAGAAACACAAGCTTGCATTAATCCTTGCAGCTTTAACAAATGAGATCTCTTGTTTTAATAATCTTTCTATTAGTATTGAATAGTCCACCTGTCAATTAGTGCCACCAAACACTTAAATTGCAATTATTTGCAATTAAGGTTATAGTTTGAACACTAATATTTGCATATTTCCAGCAACATCTGTTCAATTTAGTAAATTTAGGAATATTTCTTCTAATGTTGTGCACTTTGGATTCTGAACAGGTATCATTACAGTCTAACCTGTATTGCAATTTGAAAAAAATCACTGTGCCCCTGCAGTACGGCAGCTCAGCTGACAGAAATTCACCGTTACAGAATACACATATCACTACCAAAAAATTTTAGGTATGGAATAAAAATTCACTCTTTGGGATTTATGTGAGGGAAAAAAATTAAATAAACACAAAATGTGAAAAAGACAACAAATTTTTTCAATTTTTGTCATGGATTCACCTTACAGAAAATTAGAATATGGACTGTTTTCTGGGAACACATCCCCTCTGGAACATGGGGATGTTTTCCCCACAGGTGAGAAAATTAAGCTGCAAAAACTATCTGTCTCCTTATAATTCATGATGCCTTGTACTGGGTTTTGATGCCTAATTGCATCGTCTGGCTGTCCTGATAGATGCAAATATTGTTCTTCCTGTATTAAAAACAGCCTTCAAAATTGGAAGATTTCTTGAATTCAGATACTGTTTAGAATTCTGAAGCTGCCCTTGCTGCATTGGGAGAAGTGAATTTGGCTAGTCACTTGGTAACCCAGTGTGATTCAAAGTGATCAAGTTAACATTCCTTGTCACAGTTAATAACAGTGTATAATCATGATTATGTACATTCTTTTTGCTTTTATTGTTACTTGTATTATTATCCTAATGTGGCAACTCACCGTCTAGTCGGGCGAACCGGCTCGACAGTCGGGTCGCGCGGCGTCGGAGCGACGAGGCCCAAGATGGCGGCGGACCTCGTCTTTCCGAGCGACGGGGAGAACCCGCGCGCGGGAAAGTCCTGATGACGTAGGACTTACATCATTGCCGGTTGTTTTGGGCGGGAACATTCTCCCTTAAAGGGCCCGCGCAAGGCGGGAAAATAAACCAGTTCTGTTTGGCAATCCTCCGAGTAGAGTCTTGTTTTATTCCGCGGTAGCAACCGCTACATTGGTGACCCCGACGGTCCAAACGGCTTTTGGACCCGCGAAATGGACGACAGAGCAGCAGCCAACGCAGTGGCCCTCAAGCTGCCCACCTTTTGGACACTTCGGCCCAGCGTCTGGTTTGACCAGGCCGAAGCGCAATTCCACCTTCGGCAGATCACCTCCGACTCCACGAAGTACTACCATGTGGTTAGCTCTCTGGACCAGGAGACAGCCGCCCAGGTTGGAGACTTCATCCAGTCGCCTCCGGAGGAAGATAAGTACCCGGCTTTCAAAGACCTTTTGATCCGGACCTTCGGCCTCTCCCGTCGTGAGCGCGCTGCCCGCCTGCTTCATCTGGATGGCCTGGGGGACAGATCCCCTTCGCCCTAATGAATGAGATGCTGGCATTGGCCGAGGGACACAAGCCATGCCTGATGTTCGAACAGGCCTTCCTCGAACAGCTCCCCGATGACATCCACTTGTTGTTAGCTGACGCCGACTTCAGCAACCCCCGTGAGGTGGCCGCCCAGGCAAATGTCCTGTGGAGGGCCAAGCGCGAGAGCGGTTCATCCGTCAGTCAAATCACCAGGCCGGGAACCCAACGCCCGCCTCGCCCGGCCCCAGCAACCGAGCAGCCACGCCCCAGGAACGCAGACAACGACACAGGTGACCAGCTGTGCTTCTACCATCAGAGGTGGGGTGCGGAGGCCCGTCGATGCCGCCCACCCTGCAAGTTTCAGGGAAACGCCAGGGCCAGCCGCCGCTGATGGCTACGGCGGCTGGCCGCCGGCAGAGCCTCCTCTTCGTTCAGGACAAGAAATCTGGACAGCGTTTCCTCGTTGATACTGGAGCGGAGGTCAGTATTTTGCCCCCGACAGGCCGCAACACTCGTGACAGGCCACCAGGTCCTCTACTTAATGCCGCCAATGGTACAACGATATGGTCTTTCGGCACCCGTACGCTTCAATTACACTTTGGCGGCAGCCGTTTTACCTGGACCTTTACCCTTGCCACCGTCGCCCGACCACTCCTAGGAGCCGATTTCCTTCGGGCCCACAACCTGTTAGTCGACCTGCGAAGGAAGCGGTTAGTCCACTCTAGCACTCTCCGGACCTATCCCCTGGGAGAAATCAGCCCACCAGCCCAGCACCTGGACTCCATTTCCCTTTCTGGCGACGATTTTGCCAAGCTCCTAGCCGAATTCCCATCGATTTTGGCACCTTCGTTTACAAATTCTAGGCCCACACACAGGGTACGACACCACATCATTACCACAGGGCCACCCCTTCATGCCCGTGCACGACGATTACCTCCGGACAAGCTCCGCCTGGCAAAGGAAGAGTTCCGTCACATGGAGGAGCTGGGGATTGTTCGCAGGTCAGACAGCCCCTGGGCCTCCCCCCTGCACATGGTCCCCAAAGCCACCGGAGGGTGGAGGCCCTGCGGCGACTACCGCAGGCTGAATGACGCCACCACCCCGGACCGCTATCCCATCCCTCACATCCAGGACTTCGCAGCGAACTTACACGGGGCCCGCATCTTTTCCAAAGTGGACCTCGTTAGGGGATACCACCAAATCCCGGTCCATCCGGATGACGTCCCCAAAACTGCGATTATCACCCCATTCGGCCTGTTCGAATTCCTTCGGATGCCGTTCGGCCTTAAGAACGCCGCACAGACCTTCCAGCGGCTGATGAACGCGGTAGGCCGTGACCTGGACTTCGTGTTCATTTACTTGGACGACATACTGATCGCCAGCCGTAACCGCCAGGAACACCTTTCCCACCTCTGCCAGCTGTATTCCCGCCTCTGCGATTTCGGCCTCACGATCAACCTGTCCAAGTGCCAATTCGGACTTGACTCTATCGATTTTCTCGGCCACAAAATCACCAGCGACAGGGCAACACCCCGACCCGCCAAGGTGGATGCTATCCGCCATTTTGCCCGCCCCGACACAGTCAAAGGCCTACAGGAATTCCTTGGGATGGTCAACTTTTACCATCGTTTCATCTCTGCAGCAGCCCGTATCATGCGCCCTCTGTTCTCGCTGCTGGCTGGTAAGGGCAAGGACATCACCTGGACTGACGAGGCTGCGGCTGCTTTCGTTAAGGCCAAAGATGCCCTGGCAGACGCCACGTTGCTGGTACACCCCAGGACTGACGTCCCGACTGCCCTCACGGTAGACGCGTCCAACACCGCGGTGGGTGGGGTACTGGAACAGCTACTCGAAGGCCGCTGGCAACCCTTGGCATTTTTCAGCAAGCACCTTAGACCACCCGAACTGAAGTACAGCGCTTTTGATCGGGAACTTCTAGCACTGTATCTGGCGGTCCGGCATTTCCGATACTTTCTAGAAGGCAGGCCTTTCACCACTTTCACCGATCATAAGCCTCTGTCCTTTGCCTTCTCCAAAGTCTCCGATCCCTGGTCAGCTCGTCAGCAGAGACATTTATCCTACATTTCCGAGTTCACAACTGACATCCAACATGTCTCCGGAAAGGATAATGTCGTTGCTGATGCACTTTCCAGACCAGCCATCCACAACCTATCCTTGGGTGTCGACTACACGGCCCTAGCTGAAGCACAGCAAGCCGACGACGAACTGCCCAGCTGCAGAACCGCAGTCTCGGGTCTGCAGCTCTGAGATTTCTTGGTTGGTCCAGGTCAGCAGACCCTACTTTGCGACATTGCGACTGGTCAGCCCCGCCCTATAGTCCCTGCAGCCTGGTGGAGACATGTTTTTGACTCGGTACATGGGTTGGCGCACCCGTCCATCAGATCTACTGTCCGACTGGTCGCCAGCAAGTTTGTCTGGCATGGCCTGCGCAAACAGGTCAGTGAGTGGGCCAGGACTTGTCCGCACTGCCAGACGTCAAAAATCCAGCGACACACCAAGGTCCCACCACAGCAGTTCGAGCCTACCCGTTGGAGGTTCGACCACATACACGTCGACCTTGTGGGCCCTCTGCCGGTTTCAAGAGGAGCCCGGTACCTCCTTACCATCGTGGACCGGTTCACGAGGTGGCCTGAGGCAACCCCCCTGACTGACATCACAACTGATTCCTGTGCCCGGGCGCTGCTCACAACTTGCGTCTCACGTTTTGGCGTTCCGGCCCACATCACTTCAGACAGAGGCACCCAATTCACTTCCAGTCTCTGGGCTGCATTAGCGAACCTGCTAGGGATGCAGCTGCATACCACCACGGCCTACCATCCTCAATCAAACGGGTTGGTGGAACGTTTTCTCCGCCATCTGAAATCGGCCTTGATGGCCCACCTGAAGGGTCCTAACTGGGTTGACGAGCTGCCTTGGGTCCTGCTCGGCATACGCACTGCCCCCAAAGAAGACCTCCGCACTTTGTCAGCTGAGCTTGTATACGGGGCGCCACTAGTTGTCCCCGGGGATTTCATACCTGCCCTTCGGGACCAAGGGGAACAACCCCCAGCAGTCCTACAAAGACTGCGCGAGAAGCTTGGCGCCTTGGCCCCAATTCCCACTTCATGGCACGGTCAAGCCCCATCCTGCCAGCCCAAGGAACTACGGGACTGTAAGTTTGTTTTCGTTCACAGGGGCACACCTCAGGCGCCATTGCAACGACTATATGAGGGACCGTTCCGAGTCATACGGAATAATGGATCCACTTTTATTTTGCACATTGGAGGCAGGGAATGGGTTTTCACGGCGGACCGCCTCAAACCGGCCCATTTAGATCTGCAACAGCCTGTCGAGGTTGCCACGCCGCGACGCAGAGGCCGCCCCCCTAAGCGGCAGCTGGCACAGCCCACGGACCTTGGGGACTGTATCGCCAGTTCTGGGGGGGGTTCTGTGGCGACTCACCGTCTAGTCGGGCAAACCGGCTTGGCAGTCGGGTCGCGCGGCGTCGGAGCGACAAGGCCCAAGATGGCGGCGGGCCTCGTCTTTCCGAGCGACGGGGAGAACCTGCGCACGGGAAAGTCCTGATGACGTAGGACTTACGTCATTGCCGGTTGTTTTGGGCGGGAACATTCTCCCTTAAAGGGCCCGCGCAAGGCGGGAAAATAAACCAGTTCTGTTTGGCAATCCTCCGAGTAGAGTCTTGTTTTATTCCGCGGTAGCAACCGCTACACTAAGGTATTAAAAATTGCTGAACACCATCCCACAGAATCAGAAAGCCATACAGCACAGAAACAGGCCTTTCAACCCACCATACTCCTCAAGTACTCATCTGTATGAATCCCATTTACCCACACTTGGTCCATAGCCTTCTCTGCCTTGGCAATTCAAGTGCTTTATAATTGTTGCAAGAGTCCCTGCTCCACCAGCTGCTCAGGCACCTTGAACCCATGTCTTCTGGTTTAAGACATTTCTGTTATGGGGAAATATTTCTTGTAAAAAAAATTATGAAATATAAAATTATTGGGGGCATACCCTGTCTATGCCCCCCATAATTTTCTATCCCACCATTTATTGAAGTGCCATTGTCAATATTTATAGACAAGAGTTACACTGGAAAGAGTTAAAATTACTCATTGCTTTGAGAGTAACAAGGAACTCGGAAAGTGTTATGCAGTAAAAACAAACCAATACTAAACATTTTACTTATTATGTACTATGTGCCATACTCACCTTATTTAATATTGACGTTTTACTGTTCACTGATTAGTATTCACATCAGCATTTATTGCCTTCACATTGTTGCATTTGCTTATAAACCAGACCGTTGCCAAGAATTACATCCCCATTCTGTAGTATTAAATCAACAGCACCATGTACTCTGTCCCCTGAATTGACTTCAATGGAATGAATTTCAGAGGCAGAAGGCAATGCAGTAATGACTGTACAGAGCACATCCAGGCTACAAACCTTGGATGAATTTCTAGGCACAACTGTCTTGATAATGCAAGACCATGATTATTTAATTAATTTTGAACGTCATACTTGGATCAATGATAACACCTCTGACCTTTGGGTTAGAACATTATGAATCAAAACAGGTAACCTGTCAGAGAACTTGCTACTTAATCTAGGCTGACACTTTGGAGTAATATTAAGGAGTTTGTGTCTGTGAGACCTGGTATCTTGAATGAGTGATCTTAAAGCAAAGCTCCGTCAGACGGAATTGAGAAACGTCAGCTGAGAAATTGTTGTGCACTCAAATGGGTATGTGAGGTGTTCGTAACAACATTGTGCCGTGTCTAATTTGGTTGTGGTCACTGCAACAAATTTCAGTTTGGACCCAAGAACCAAGGCTGCTATTGAAAATGTACCAGCAGGATAGCTATCTGCATGAAACAGACAGCTACTCCATAACAATATTGCCAATCTTTTACCTTAATACCACTTCCCTGCACTTACCTCACTTCCCTTGATTCCTTTAATGTTCAAGAAGTCTAAAAATCTCACTCCTGAATATACATGGCAACTGAGGCTCCAGAACCCTTTGGAGCGGGGAGTTCCAAAGATTCGCCTGTGCCTCACCAAAGAAATTTCTTATTATCGATGTCTATGGGGTCAGTGGTGGAAAGGGTCAACATCTCAGAGGATCTATCTTGGGCCCACCACATTGATTAAATCACGTAGAAGGCATGCCAGCAGCTCTACTTCATTAGGGGTTTGAGGATTTTTGGTATGTCACCAAAGACTCTTGCAAATTTCTACAGATATATAGTGGAGAGCATTCTGACTGGTTGCATCATCACCTGGTATGAAGACTCCAATGTGTAGGATCGAAAGAGGCTGCAGAGGGTCATAGACTCAGCCAGCTCCATCTCAGGCACAATCCTCCCCGCCATCAAGGACTTCTTCAAGAGGCGGTGCCTCAAGAAGGCTGCATCCATCATTAAGGACCCTCACCATCTAGGACATGCCCTCTTCATGTTACTATCATTGGGAGGTAGGTTCAAGAGCCTGAAGACCCACACTGAACATTTCAGGAACAGCTTCTTCCCCTTTGCCATCAGATTTCTGAATGGTCCATAAATCCATAAACACTAGCTGGTTATTCCTCTTTTGCACTATTTATTTATTTTTGTAACTTATAGTACTATTTATGTCTTTATGTCTTGTACTCTACTGTTGCCGCAAAACAACAAATTTCACGTGTGTCATTGATAATAAACTTGATTCTGATTTTGTCCTGACTGCCTGATCCTTTATTTCATTACTCTAATCCTTGGTTCTCGACAGCCCTGAGAGAGGAAACATCAATTCTGCATCTATCCGATCAAACCCCACGAGATTTTTGCACGTTTCAATAAGATCACCTTATTCTAAATCCAAGCCAGTAGAGGGCCAGTCTACTTAATCTCTTCACATATGACAAACCTGCCTCCTTGAAATCAATTTAATGAAACTCCATTGCACTCCCTCTGTCACGAGTGTCCTTCTTTTGGTAGGGAGATCAAATCTGCACATAATATTCCAAATGCAGTCTCACCTGGGCCTTTTATAATTAAAGCAAGACAGCTTTATTCTTGTACTTAAATTCCTCTTACAGTAAAGACCAACAATATTGTTTGCCTTCCTAATTGCTCACTGAACCTGCATATTGACTCTGAGTAATTCATGTGTGCAAGGACACCCAAGTCACTCTGAACATCAACACCTTTCAATCTATCTCACCATTTAAAAATGGATGACCTCACATTTGTCCCACATTATATTCATCTGCCATGTCCTTATTGATTCACTTTGGATGTCTATATCACCTAAAGCCTCTCTGCATCTTCCTCACAGATCACACTCCCATCCGGCTTTATACCATCAGCAAACTTGTATTCATTACACATGATGCCCTCATCCATATTATTGATGTAGATTGTGAACTGGGGTTCCAGCACTGATCTCTGCAGTATTCCACTAGTTTATTCCAACACAGTTTTTTTTATCCATGCCAGTATGTGACCCCCATTACACACATTCTAATTTTGTTTTATAACCTCTTCTGTGGCACCTACTGAAAGCCTTGTGAAAGTTCATATATATCACATCAACTGATTCATACAATTTACTCTGCTAGTTGCAACTTCAAAAATTTATGAAACATTGGGTAAGTTATGAGAGTATTGGGTCAGGTGGGGGGAAAGCATGGCAGAATATGGAATTAAGGTTCATTGGGGAAGGATCATGAGTTTCAGCTGACCAAGTGGTTGGGGTGAGATGGAGAATTGTTGGTATCTAATTTTGATTGGAGTTTTGGATACAAGATCGGTCAGGTGGAAGGTCTAGATTGAGAGATTGAGGTGGGTTGGCATTACTTGGAGGGGTGGAAGAGAGTTGGATTCTAAAGTATTAAATGCAATTTCAGGACTTGCCTATGAAGTTTCTGTAGTATATCTGGAGATAGCCTACAAAGTATTTCATATAATACTTGGCAAACCAGGACAACATGCTGAGATGCTGTCGCGGTTTGATGATGATCTGTGAGCATTTCTCAGCAAGTTCCAGCACAGTAAATCATTCCAAGGCACTTAGACTGGAAATCCATCAGAAAACCAAAATTAGGATGTAAATGAATGGACTAAATTATGCTGGCTGGTAGCTGGCAGCTTAAAAACCATTCCCACTTCAGGAAGTCATGAACTTATACGCACACACACTATGAAAGTCTGAAGTCCACGACTTTCTGAAGTGGTGAGATACCAGCACGTTTGACTGTTTGATCTGCCACTGGACTCACCGTTGAGTGGATCTCATTGCATTTCATATGTGATTTCATATTTCAATTCATTAGCAGAACAGTGATCTCATTCAAATGACCCAGTGGAGAAAGATAAGCACTTATTTTGCTTTATTTTAATGTTTTAATTAGTTATTAATGTTTCAATTAGCTGTTAATTAGAAGTATTCATTTATTATTTATTAAATCTACCTTAATTCCTTTTAAATGTCTGATTAACTGAGACATTTAAAACTGTTAAAAAGGCAGCATGATTTCAAAGGCTGGATACATTGCGAAAAGCCTACTTGCAGCATCGAGCCCAGAACATTTCACTAGAAGCCTGTCAGATGCGGAAGATCAGCTTGTTCACCACCTCTGCATCCAGCAAAAATTAAGAATGGACAGCCAGGGACCTTGGGTAATGAGCCCGGGAAAATCTGGCCAATGACATACTTCTGCATGTTATAAAATGGCGTGTTCCGTTACATTTTCTACTCATATTAAATGAAAGGGAGTTAATAGTGACTGTCAGTGTAGTGAACTATTCATGCAGATGTCAGAAGCACTGAAAAGTAAAATTGGGAGGTGAATATAACAGGAAACTAATTCAGTTTTACACCTATGAAGAAATTGAGATCATGTCCTAAGTATTTTCTCCATATCCATACCGAAAGATTTATGATTCATACATATCCCTTTTAAATCTGTTGAAAAACAATATACATTTTTTGTAAAGATTGTTACATATAAATTATAAAATCAACATTCATTGAAAAATATATTAAAAGGTGGAACAATAAGAATATTTCTTCCATAAACATTATGGTGTGTAATAGTTTTTATCCTATCAGTGGTGGGATTAAAGGTTTTACAAAACATCCCATCAAATATAAATTTAAACATACAAGGGAATGAATCTTACACTGCATTCTGCTTCATCTGCCATTTCACATTACCACATCATATGATTCTTAGCTTCTAATGGTAATAATATTTCTCTCCAAAACCCAACAGCTCAGAAACCATCATGTTTCATTCACCATTTAATTATTCCTATCACAGCTATAATTCTTCATCCCATTCATCAATCCTTTGGAGTTACATATGAAGAGTTTCAGCCCTTGCCTGCTAATTCCTAATCTGATTCAAAATCACGGAAAGAAATAAAACAATGGAGGATGTAGACGAGAAATGTAACATCATATTTCCAGAATTGGAGCAAGAATTCTAGGTCCGATGAGCCAAGTCTTTGTCAGCTCAATCCAACTACACTTCCTTTCTCATTATATCCTTGAACCTCTTCCTTGCGGAAAAACCTTCAATTGACTTTTAAATCTATTTTTAACATCTACTTCCCTGTCCTCCCCTTTGAGTGATCCCACAATTATATATCAAATAGAATTCCCACATGACTTGGATTCTATTGTATCATAAAGTTCCCCAAATATGATTTTTTTGTTCTTTTTCTGCTCTCACTGAAAGCAAAATGGTTCCACCTTTTCATAATCTGAAAAGCAATAGGTGTCATTTTCTGCGATCAGCAATCAGAAATGTTTGTACTGGTTGATTAATGTACATCAACACTTAATCCCAACTCCCAAAGTACTAATTGCTACCGCTTTCTATTACACACTAAACAGCTGCAATTAAAAGTTTACATCTTATAAATATCAGCATATTTTTAGTCCCAGAGAGGACTTTAAAATCCCTGTGATTGTTACATTTCATAATACAATTATGGCTAGTCAAATGAAAAAAGAAATAAGAAACCAAAACAGATTCTCTGAAATAATTGCAATCACAATGTACAAACATTTAACCCTATCGATTTATAGAATAGTCCAAAGCCTCTGTGTCTGACCATTCTGGGAGCCCAAGTTTTAATGCTATTATTGCATATTGAGGAAGCTGAGCAATTCAATTTGATGTATGCTATTTCTATGCAGTGTGAATTTTTAAAGAAATGAATTAATTTTTGAAGGGAGAGGAGTGGTTAGAGTTATTATCTGTTTAGAATTCTTTCTTCTAAAGTGACATCAATGTAAAATAGTCATTGGTTGACCTATTTGTATTTCTTTTAATTGTTAACATTGCTGTAATTTCCCCATGGATATAAATTATGCAAAATGCCTTTGAATGTGAGACATACTGATGGCTGATTGAATCTGTCCTCATTGTGATATTTTCTTGTCACTTTTAAGAAGGACATGAATAAAATGTGTGTGTATGTGTAGCATTTTATTGGCAATACGCTTTTGTGTTGAGGAGAAATGACTATGGAGAGGATCTTTTAAAATAAGCAGTCAACTCCTCATGTTTTAGTGGTTAAGAAGTTAATGAGTAAGCAATTTATTGTTGTCCTTAATGGAAACTATTTATTTCCTTGTCTTTTCCTGAAAGAAGCATACAACTATTCCATCCAGTATTGTCATTATCCAAACTAGCTCCCTTGCATAATAACAGGCAAAGTCAAAGTAGAAAATGAGATTTGCAAGAAATGAAGCAATCCACTTTGAATACTGCCCAAATGCAATATCCTCAGAATATTTGAAGAAATAAGTGTACCCCACCATGGAAATTTATTTTAAGATGACGCATGTAATGCCAATAACCACACCTTCTTCTCCAAAGAGAAGCAAATGTAGCTTTGGTCAAATGGCCCATAATTAATTCGTCATATTTGGTGATATGGCCTAATACAAGAGGAAATCTGTATTTTTTCATACTTTTCTTTTCATGTTCTTATATTTTTAGTTAAATCCAAAAGTGAGAGAGAAAAGGAGTCAACTTTTCAGGGTTCAACAGAACCTGGAAAAGTTAAAGTTAAAACAATTTTAGAGATGCAGAGAAAGAGGGGTAGAAAGTACAAAGGGAATGATTGTGATAGGGTTGAGACCAAGAGAGGCCAAATGAAACAAATGGTATTGGTGTCATCTGAGGGAGGGACGTAAAGGATTATCAATAGCAGTTGATCTGTCTGAAGGTGGTGTAAATGGAAAGTTGAATGAAATCGAGAGAGAAACAAAAACATTGCTAGAACAGTGAAACACAACCTCCTCGGATTGTTGGAACATAGAAAATGCTGTATCTGGTGCATACTGGAAAGATTAGTTATCTGAAATATTGAAATCACTGTTGAGTCACAAGGGTGGCCCAGTCTAAAGGTGAGATTCCATTCCCTGAACTTATGCTGGACTTTGTTGGAAGAGTGTAGAGGTCAATGACAGTGGACATTGGTAGTGGAATGGAAAATTAAAGTAAAAGGCATCTGGAAGCATACCCTTGTTCTACGTGGGAAAGAGGGGATGAGAGCGGAAGTGCAGGAAATATACCAGGCATGGTTAAGAACCCAGTCAATGGTGGTAGAAGGGAAACCACAGATGAGGGAAAAGGAAGACATATCAGAATCACTGGTGTGGAAATTTTCTGGGACAAATGCAGCAGAGGTAGTGAAACTGAGGCAATGGAATGAAGGCCTTACAGGAAGTGTGGTGGGAGGAAGTGTACTCAGACAGTCATGGCAATCCACAGATTTGTGGTGGATACCGGTCACTAACCTATCCTTTAAAATTGAGGAAGAGAATTGAGGAATGAAAGGAAAGAGTTGGAGCTGGGCTGGGCGGAAGTGAGTACTGAGTACATTGCCATATCTCAGGAATTTAGTTCTTTGTAGACAATAAAGACAAATGGTTGATTTACAAGCTAAGTTCAAATTTTGAAGCTGCATGCTAATTTCATAATGACACAGAATAAAGACATAATATAGTAGGAATAAATTTAAAACACCAAACAGCTGGTCAAGCTAAAGTTTACCAGAGTGGCCACCTTGGTCCAAGCACTTACATGATAGAATCACTACACTCTTCAGCAAAGGGCTTCTGTCTCAGATATTTTACCCGAGAGCATTTTCAGACTACTGTGTGCAGATTATGAAGTCAAATAATATTAAATTAAACAAGCATCATTATGCAATTAGTTTCATTTTTATTTTAAGAACTGAAATATCTGCTGACAGTAAATAAACTAAGAATTCAAAGTGCAAACTGGAGGAACAGCACCACATTTTCTGCCTTGGAACCTTGCAGCCTCATGGCATGAACATTGAATTCTCCCACTTTAAGTAATCCCCACCCCTCTTCCCCACAACACCCCCCCAGCATGCTTCTTCTCTTCTTTCCTTGCCTCTCTCTTTTTTTTTACCCTTTTTTTCCTTTCTCTCCTTACCTTTGACCCATCCCCCTGTGGATCTCCTCTCCTCCCCCGCACCTGCCTATCACTATCTCTTACCTGCATCTACCTATCACCATCCTGGGCCCATCCCGCCTCCCCTCTTTTGTCCACCTATCACTGCTCTGCTTTTCCCTCCTATATACTGGGCTTCCCCTTTTTCTACCTTCAGTCCTGAAGAAGGGTCCTGACCCAAAACGTTGACCGCCTGCTTTTCTCCATGGATGCAGCCTGGCCTGCTGAGTTCCTCCAGCATCATGGTGTTTTGCATCTAGATTCCAGCATCTGCAGCCTGTTGTTTCTCTTCTCAAATAAATTTCACTGTGGAACTGCTCAGAAGTGTCATTTCCACTTTCAGATATTCATCCACAAAAATATGGCATGGGAAGCATGCTGAATCAAGATGACTGAAAATGATCAAGTCGTAAGCTGGAAGGTCATTTAGGCTATTAGGGGTCTTCAGAACTTTATTGGCATATTTAATTACAATGTGGTTTCCCAACCAGTTTATCAACTTGGTTCTATCTACCTAATTAGGCAAACATGCCTAATTCCATTTCTTGACCTGCAACGGGTTCTATGCATTGCCTAATTCCATTTAGGAGGACAAACGAATAGTGACTTAACAAGGGTACGACTGAGGCAGAAAGAGCCTGCTGTAAAACACTTAATTCTTATTTACTTGCTGTTCAGTCATACAGTAGTAGCTCCAGATACAGATGCCTGAAAATGAGCTTTTCAGTCAAGCATAACTTGAGTCAAATTCATGCCACAAAGACATTTGAGAAAAGACCCATTTATTTTGCTTAAATGTTGTCAGGCAACTAAAGAAAATACCCATACCTTGTCATAAAGGACAGTTCTGCCTAACTACCAGTCAATTAGATACTTATGGTAACAGTAGCTGCACTTTCTCCAAACGACTGAAGGAAATCATCAATGTAATATGATGTATACTCCTGGACATAATTGATTAGAATATCATTTCATTTATAACGCCTGGTAGTAAATATTCTTTTTTTTGTTTTTCCTCCTTTATTAATAATGTATAAAGTGACTCTTGACCAGAAAGACAAATCGTAATTCTGTAAGGCAAGGTGCCAATGAGAAAATAGGACAAAAACAAGTACTAAGTTCTCATTCTGGTTTGTCCCACCTTAGAAGAGAAGCTTTGGAAGTTCCATCTATTTCTTACCTCCCATCCTTCAAGATGATTCAATCTTTAGGAATAAATGATAATGTAAAGGTTTGCAAGGCCATATGAACAGTGTAAATTAATCCCTGTTGGTTTAATTTATCTGAAAATTTTCTCTGGGCTGGCAGATTTTGATTAACAATTCTGACCTCTGTTTCTCTGTATGAGGGTAATCTGGAGCTTAAGTCTATCAAAGCCAGCTAATTACAGGGAATTTATAATATGTCTTGTTTAAGTAGATTGCATTGCTATTAATATTAATCAGCTCCTTTTATTTAATTTTGTGCAGGTAAGTACTCAAACAGGAAGCTGAATGTATTATTTTAAGTTATGTCTCTACTTGTTTCACCAGGTGACTATTTAATGCACATAACTCTATTCAGAATACAATATTAAGTTTGCTCACTAGTTCTTCTGGGACAACATCTCTAAAATCATGATGCATTTGGTAGAGACCAGTACATGCCACATAACTTCAATTAGTAAGTGTTAAATCAGCTACGTGAGGTGTGATGACATGTTCATTGATTTCCAAATATGGCTTCCATCTTCGATAGCTTTCAATGTAACATCCGATATAATTTTTTGGAAAACCAAAACTCTGTGGTGACCATAAACAAAAGCAACAATATAGAATATAAAGTAAATGCTAAGCTAACAAAACCTAACACCCTCTCTACCAACCATTGACCACCTTCCCTCACTTACCACCCCTTCCCACCCACGATCAACTATCAACCCACATATCCAATTGATAACTGCAAAGCCCTCACCCTATCAACTCCTCTCCTGGGCCCATGATCACACTCTCTGATGCATAAAGAAAGTACACACCAGCATTAAGACAACAGTCCCTAACATTAGAACAGACAGTAGCATGTGATGCCCATTTCCAATGTTGAGTAGAGAGCAAGCATTGTGAATTTTCATGACAGTACCGAGGCAGATCTAGCTAGGACTCACCTCTTAACAGACTGAGAAGTGAAAAGAAGGAAGAAAAACTCAGAGAAGAAAGGAAATTTAGCTTTATGCTAGCAAGAAAGAGTGCATTGGCATACTGTGTGATTGATACTGATATCAGTACTGATTAGAGAAGAAGGAATAAAGTTAGGTAAGATGATGTGCTTGAAACTTAGAAATAACAAAGAACCCAAGTTCAGGAAGTACTGATCATATTTCTAAATACGTACTCAAGAAGCAATAATCACAAGATCACAAGACAAGGGAGCAGAAGCAGGCCATTCAGCCCATCGAGTCTGCTCCAAGGAAAAAAAAACTATTCTAATCCCATTTTCCAGCCTTATCCCCATATCCCTTGATACCCTGACTATTTAGATATCTGTCTATCTCCTCCTTGAACACCCCCACTGATTTGGCCTCCACTGCTGTGCGTGGCAAGGAGTTCCACAATTTCACCACCCTCTGGGTAAAGAAATTTCTCCTCATCTCTGTCTTGAAACTGTACCCTCTAATTCTAAGATTGTGCCCTCTGGTCCTGGACTCGCCCACCAAGGGAAACAGCCTAGCCACATCTACTCTATCCTTTCCTGTCAACATTTTAAATGTCGCTACGAGGTCCCCTCTCATCCTTCTGTACTCCAGTGAGTACAGTCCAAGAGCCGACAAACGCTCATCATACGTAAGCCCTTTCATTCCCGGAATCATTCTCGTAAATCTCCTCTGAACCCTCTCCAACGTCAGCACATCCTTCCTAAGATGTGGGGCCCAAAACTGCGCACAGTATTCCAAATGAGGCCTCACTAGTGCCCCATACAGCCTCATCAACACTTCCTTACTTTTATACACTATACCTCTCGAGATGAATGCCAACATAGCATTCGCTTTCTTAACCACCGATCCAACCTGGTGGTTGACTTTTAAGGTATCTTGTACGAGTACCCCCAAGTCCCTTTGTACTACCGTACCTTCAATCTTCTCTCCTTCTAAATAATAATCTACCCGCTTATTTCTGCTTCCAAAGTGTACAACTGCACATTTCTCAACATTGAATCTCATCTGCCATTTCCTTGCCCATTCTCCTAAACTGTCTAGGTCCCTCTGCATCCTTTCTATTTCCTCTATGCTCCCTACTCCTCCACTTATCTTGGTGTCATCCGCAAACTTAGCCACACAACCATTTATTCCATCATCCAAATCATTGATGTACAAGGTAAAAAGGAGCGTCCCCAACACCGACCCCTGCGGCACACCACTAGTAACCGGTAACCAACCAGAACGAGATCCTTTTATTTCCACCCTTTGCTTCCTGCCAACCAGCCAATGCTCCACCCATTCTGCTATCCTACCCATAATTCCATGACCTCTCATCTTATTAATCAGTCTCTTGTGAGGCACCTTATCGAAGGCCTTTTGAAAGTCTAAATACACAATGTCTACCGCCTCTCCCTTATCCACCCTACCTGTGATTTCTTCAAAAAACTCCAATAGGTTGGTCAGACAGGATCTTCCCTTCACAAAACCATGTTGACTAGGTCCAATCTTGCCTTACGCCTCTAGGTATTCGGTAACCTCCTCCTTGAGGATAGATTCCAATAATTTTCACACCACTGACGTCAGACTAATAGGTCTGTAATTGCCTTTGTGCTGCCTCCCACCTTTCTTATACAACGGAACTACATTCGCTACCCTCCAGTCCTCCGGAACCATGCCAGAATCTATCGATTCCTGGAAAATAATCGCCAATGCCTCTGCTATCTCTACAGCCACCTCCTTCAGAACCCAGGGATGCACCTCATCCGGTCCGGGAGACTTATCAGTCTTAAGCCCCTTTAGTTTTCCTAGCACCTTCTCCCTATTAATCTCAACTGAACTCAGTTCCAATTCGTGAGACTCCTGACTAACGGGCACATTGCTCATGTCCTCCACGGTGAAGACCGATGCAAAATATCCATTCAATTCCCTTGCCATCTCACTATCGTCCATTATAATACCTCCTGCACCATTATCAATTGGTCCTATGTCAACCCGTGTCTCTCTTTTATTCCTTATGTATTTAAAAAAGCTCTTAGAATCCTTCCGAATGTTGTCCGCCAGCTTCCTTTCATAACTCATCTTTGCTTTCCTAATGACCTTCTTAGTTTCTCTCTGCAGATTTTTAAAAACTTTCCAATCTTCTGTTTTCCCACTAATTTTTGCTACTTTGTACGCCGCCCCTTTTGCCTTTATTTTATCCTTCACCTCCCTCGTTATCCACATCTGTGCCTTTTTTCCATTCAAAACCTTCTTTTTTCTTGGAATATATCTGTCCTGCATTGTCCTCATTTCCTGTAGAAATTTCTTCCATTTCTCCTCCGCCGTCCCTCCAGCTAACTTACTCCTCTAATCAATTTGGGCCAACTCTTCTCTCATACCCTTGTAATTTCCCTTATTCCACTGAAATATCGATACACCAGTTATCAGCTTCTCTTTCTCAAACTTGGAACTAAACTCAATCATATTGTGATCACTTGTTCCCAGTGGTTCCTTTACCTTTAGTTCCCTAATCACCTCGGGTTCACTACATAGCACCCAATCCAAAACAGCCGATCCCCTGGTGGGCTCCTCAATAAGTTGCTCCAGAAAAACATCCCTTAGACATTCCACAAACTCACTCTCCTGAGTACTACTGCCTTGCTGGATTTCCCAGTCCACCTTCATGTTAAAATCCCCCATAATTATCTTCACATTGTCACTCTGGCACGCTTTTTCTATCTCAATCTGCAACTTATGGTCCACTTCCTGACTGCTGTTAGGGGGCCTATATATGACTGCTACTATTGTCCTTTTACTCTTGCTATTTCTTAGCTCCACCCATAAGGATTCCACCTCCTCTGACCCAATGTCCTTCCTTTCTATTGATTTTATATCACTACTAACCATCATGGCCACACCTCCCCCTCTGCCTACCCGCCTATCCTTCCTATACACTGTATACCCCTTGACATTCAGTTCCCAATCACATCCATCATGAAGCCACGACTCAGTGATTGCAACGATGTCATATTTATTAACCTGTAGTTGTGCCACTAGGTCATCTACTTTATTCCTGATGCTACGTGCATTTAAATATAGTATGTTTAGACTGGTATTGCTATTGATTTTATTGTACTTCTATTGTTCAGCAGATTATCCTGACTTTCTACCTGTCCATCCTTCTTACTATCTTCGCTACCTACTATCTTAGATATGTTCCTGTAGACCTCATCCCCTATCCTAACATTCGGTATCCTAACATCCTCATCCCCGATCCTAACATTCTGTATCCTAACATCCTGATTTGTTGTACTTCTATTATTCAGTAAATTATCCTGACTTATCACCTGCCTGTCATTCTTGCCATCCTCAATGGATTCGTTTCTATACACTTCCTCCCTCACCTTAGCATCTTGTAACCTAGCATCCTGGTTACCATCCCCCTGCCAGATCAGTTTAAACCCTCCCCTACAACTAAATTAAACATTCCCGCCAGGATATTGGACCCTTTGGAGTTTAGGTGCAACCCATCCTTAGCAAATAGGTCTTGCCTCCCCCAAAAAAGGTCCCAGGTATCCAAGAATCTGAAGCCCTGCCCCTTGCACCAGTCACTCAGCCACACATTTAACTGCCAGAGCTTTCTATTCTTCCTGTCATTGACACGTGGCATGGGTAGTAGTCCTGAGATTACTACCCTTGAGGTCCTACTTCTCAACCTTCTCTCTAATTCCTTGTATTCCTCCTTCAGGACCTCTTCTCTTTTTCTACCTACATCATTGGTACCTACATGTACCAAGACTTCTGGCTGCTCACCCTCCCCTCTCAGAATATTCTCGACACGGTCCGTGATATCCCGTACCCTGGCACCAGGGAGGCAACACACCATCCGAGACTCATTGTCGGTATCGCAGAATCTGCTATCCGTACCCCTTACTATTGAATCCCCAATAACCACTGCATTTTGCTTCCTCTGCTGGACCACAGTACCAGACACGGTGCCAAGGTCCTGGCTGCTGAGGTCTTCCTCTATGAAGTCATCCTCTCCAACCGAATCTAAAATGGGATATCGGTTTTTGAGGGGGACCGCCACTGAGGTGCTGTCTACATATTCTTTATAACTCGTGTCTATCTCCTGCTCGCTCTCCCTAACCAACTGAAGGTCATCCAGCTGCTGCTCCAGACTCTCAATCCGTTCCTTGAGGAGCCTCATCTCGATGCACTTTGCGCAGATGTAGTTATCAGGGAGTCTGGTCGTCTCCCAGGGGCCCCACATCTGACACTCCAAACACAACACTAATCCCAGATGCATACTGCTGAATATCACTGAGCTCAACAACTAAACTAAACTTATAACTTACCCCCTCTCTATAATCTCGCCTCTTTCCCGCTCTCGCCGAAGCCCGTTGAGCCAAAGCCGAACCCACTCTGCTCCCTCTCACTCAGCTGCCCACTCCGACGCTGCCTGCTGGATATGCTCGTCTGCTTTTTAAATCGCCCGCGCGCTTCCGAGTGACGTCACGCGCCTGCGCAGTCACTCGCCGCTGTCCCGAACGCTAGAAAGAGAAAAAAAAACCTCGCTCGTTATTTTCCGGCACTCTCCGCTCTCTCGTCGCTGGAAAGAAAACTGAAGGCGAACCTCCGACTTTTAAATCGCCCGCGCGTTTCCGAGTGACGTCACACGCCTGCGCAGTCACTCGCCGCTGTCCCGAACGCTAGAAAGAGAGAAAAAAAAACCTCGCTCGTTATTTTCCGGCACTCTCCGCTCTCTCGTCGCTGGAGATTGAGAGAAGAACATAAAAGACATAAGAAAGCAAAAAACAAGATGCTGGAGGAACTCAGTGGGTCAGGCAGCATCTGTGGAGGGAAATGGACAGTTGACATTTCGGGTTGAGACCCTTCATCTAGACTCTTCTTTGGACTGTCCATTTCCCTCCACAGATGCTGACTGAACTGCTGAGTTGCTCCAGCATCTTGTTTTTTGCTCCAGATTCCAGCATCTGCAGTCTCTTAGGTCTCTATAAGTAATAGAAACATATTAAAGCATCAAGACCCCTCAACCTGCTTCACCACTCAATAGGATCATGGCCATCTCATGTTTTATTCACTTTCCCACACAATCCTCACATTCCATGATTGATCGAGTGCCCAAAAAATTATCTATGTAATTCATAAATGTACTCACCCATTTAGCATCCTATTCACCATCCTAAACGTTCGTTTGTTCATCACCAATGCACAGTGACTATAGTGTTTACCATTTACAACATGCACTCTTCCCTCAAAGCTTTAGTGACTGAATCCCACAGGAACCTGACCATCCCTAGTTTATAAAAATGCATAAAGAGCAGGTGTTAATAATTTAATTCCTTTTGTTAAATTGGAAATGATATACTGGTTCTACATAACCTGATTTAAATATGTCAAAATCTATCAAAGCCAAAATGAAGCAAGACACCACTCTGAAAGTTCCACTATATTAAAAGATAATGGAAAAGTGGGGGTAGGGCATTCAATATCAGTAATTCTGGAATAGGAACATTAAAAGGCAGCAAGTGCTTCCCAATTATACCTGCTGGGAAGTCCATGTGTATGAATGCAGAAAGACAGCAAGATATGACTTGGCTGATGACTGCCTGCTGCTAACAGTCACTCTCTAGGCTGACACGTAAAGAATGGCTATCTGAAGAAACCAGTGAAAAAACTGCTCCAGCCCACATCCCGCCATATGTGAAGGATCCGGAAATGAACAAAAATCAGGAAAAACAATCCAAAAATAGAATTTAAATATACAGAGTAGTCTAATGTTCAGTGCTGTTGTACACCTCATTTCCAATTGCAATAATAATACAAAGTAGCAGTAATTCTTTGACCATTAAAAGAAGTCATAAAAGTACAAAGTAGGACATTTTACTGAGTTAACATGATCCAAGATGTCTAAAAATAGGACTGCTGTCCTTGTTACCCTGGCTGATAACTGATCTACCACCATTTTAAAAGGGGCCTAGGGTTGGGTGGAAGATGGAAACACCGACAATAGATAACCTTCTCCTGACCACTTTCATCACAACCACTGGAACTCACCAGTTTGAGATAAATGAGACCAAAGTCACAAACGTTCCTGAATTTCTGGCATTACAGGGTGAACATGTCACTTCACCACTGAAAAAAAATCATATCATCCCTTTAAACACTAAAATATTGCTCAATTAGATGATATATAATTCACCAAACTGCAAATTTCATAGAAGGCAACAGCATAAAACTCACATTGCACAAAATCTACATTCTTCCCTGTTTTTTTTTTCCAAATTAATGGTTAACTAACAACTTTCTGTAGGTAGAAGCACTTTCTATATAAAATGCTTGCTTTTTCAGGTGTCACATGGGTTACATTTGTTAATTAACTACTCCTTGTTAAGATGAATCACAGAGCAAAAGGATTGCCCCCATGGCACTCAGAAAACCGATGTGCTGCAAACGGAAAAAGCACTCAACAACTTTGGTCAGCCATGGGCAATATAATTTCTTCCACTCCCAGAGGCCAATCTGTGATCATGATTAATTTCCCAAAACAGTTCAGGATGTGCTCGTGGAGTGCCAACAGCAAACCTCAGTCAGTGCCACTGCAGGAAACATATCACAGATTCAGGCTGGTGTCAGAAACTAAAACAGGCGACAAAATATTGGACAGATGTGCATTCTGCTGATGCTGTGACTGTGGTTAGCTCAAACTAGATGTTTCAGAGTATATTGTCTGGGCACAGCTTACTTACTTATCTATTAATTCAATTAAAATCCTATTTACAAACATGTTACTTACATAGAATTACACAGGCTTTACAAAACAGATACGTGGCATTCAGCCAAAGAGATCTGTGCTGCTGTCAAAGCCCCATGCGAGATTTTTCCCATCCGACCTTATCCTTCAGTTCCTTTCTCTCTCATGTACTTATCTGGTTTTCCTGTTACATGTATCCACAGTTTACCTCAGCTACTCCACATGGAGGCAAGTTCCACATTGTAAGATTTTTCATGTAAAGAGATTTCTCCACAATTGTTTGTTGAATCAGTTACTGTCTGTTATTTTTTTAAATTTATGATCTGGCAGAAATATTTTCAATGCACTTATTCTATCAAGCTCTATCATAATTTTAAAGAATGCATTGTCACTCTTCAACCATCTCTTTACTAGAGAAATGTTAGTCTATGTTAGTTATGAATTTAAAGGAATTCAAATTGAGTCCACTTCCATCAATGGTGGCTGAGGTTGCAGAGACTGGGGAGAGGGGCAAATTAGATAAGATAAGATATCTTTAATAGTCACATGTACATCGAAACACACAGTGAAATGAATCTTTTTGCGCAGTGTTCTGGGGTAGCCTGCAAGTGTCACCACGTTTCTGGCACCAACATAGCAAGCTCACAACTTCCTAACCTGTACGTCTTTGGAATGTGGGAGGAAACCGGAGCACCCGGAGGAAACCCACACAGACACGGGGAGAACGTACAAACTCCTTACAGACAGTGGCCGGATTTGAACCCAGGTTGCTGGTGCTGTAAAGTGTTATGCCAACTGCTACATGATGGGTTGGTGGTAAGGTTCCTGAAGGGAGAATCAGCAGTTGGGAGGTCTGTAGTGAGTCGCAGATAGGCTTGAAGTTCAGTGGTTGTGTGGTCACGTTTCAACGACTGAGGTGTGAGAAGTGTGTTTGGGCAAGGATTGACAGGCCCAATGGAGATTACATTCCTTAAGGAATACATTCCTTAAAGGGAACCAATCTGAAGTAGGTTCCAAACACTGGAGTCCACAGGCCAAGCCAAGTTGGAGCAGACTTTGCAAGTGAAGTTTGATGGCATTCCCAGAAGCAGCATCCCGGTATCCATTCCACACCATTGGGTGCCATTGTTCAGCTCACAATGATTATTCTTTCTGAATGATTTTGCATTGTATGATCACCATGTATCAAAAGTTTAAGAAACTCACTTCTATATTTTACCTTTGAAGCTATTTGAGAAATATTACCAATAACAAAGATGCAATGGGCAGATTAATGATTACTATGGACTGATTTTCCCACCTTTAGCTTTGTAGTATGTTATGTTTGTTTTTTTTTAGAAACACATTTGTACAAAATGGTTTGGCCCTTCAGTAAGAAACAAACATCATGTCCTCTCTACAACCATTAGCTCCAAAGCTGCAAGCTGCACATTGACCTTTTTTTGTTCTTAAGGACTCAGTGTAAACCAATTTCTCTGGAGCAAATAGCCTGAATGCACTTTGAGCAATGGTTGTGATTCTTCTTAAGTTCTTACAAGATGCAGCTTGAGGGTCAGTATTCCTATCAATAGTGTGAGGAATAGACAATCGTTTTTCTTCACTTTTTCCAAACTAAATGTTTATTTTGAAGAAAGCTGCAATGACCAGGGTCAATAACCTCCCGTTGCTTTTAATTGATGAATTGGATTGGCGCTGCCATATAACAGTTAAATTCCCATCCTTATGGCATCTCAAATCAAGCTGCACATTATCACTGCACGTGTGGGTAGATTAATGGAGATAATTTTCCTACTTTTCATCAATGGTTTGTATAAAACAGAAAGCCCATATTGCCACTTTGATACATATTGGCCAACATTTAGACAAGATTCTGTTTTCAGAATTTGACAGCCCAATCAATAGCTCAGTTGGCTGCACTTGGGAGCATTAGCACACATTATAGGTTCAAGCATCAATCTGCTGACTTAAGCACAAAAGTCTAGGCAGACATGCCAATGCAGTACTGAAATAATACCATACTCTTTTCTTTGAAGTATTCTTCAAGATCCTGACTGCTATCTCACATGAATGTAAAAAACCGATGGCAATATTTCAAGGAAAAATGAGGAAATTATACAAAGGTACCAGTCAAAATTCATCCCTAGAGCAGATTATCTGGTCATTTACAGATTGCTGTTTGTGAGAGTTTGTCAGGAACAAATTACCATATTACAGCAGTATACTTCAAAGACCTGCTGAGTTCCTCCAGCATTTTTCGTGTGTTGCTGCAGATTTCCAGCATCTGTAGTCTTTCTTATAGAGTCATAGAACACTACAGCACAGAGACAGGCCCTTTAGCCCATCTAGTCCATGCCAACCTGATCTCCTGCCCAGTTCCATCTACCTGCACCCGGATCATATCCCTCCAAACCCCTCCCATCCACACACCTATCCAAACTTCTCTTAAATGTTACAATTGAACCCTCATCCACCACTTCTGCTGGCAGCTCATTTCACACTTACACCACCTTCTGTGAAGAAGTTCCCCCTCAGATTCCCCTTATATATTTCATCTTTCACCCTAAAACTACGTCCCCTAGCTCTAGTTTCACCAAACCTGAGGGGAAAAAGCCTGCATGCATTCACCCTATCTATACACCTCATAATTTTGTATACCTCTACAAGATCTCCCCTCATTCTCCTGCACTCCAAGGAATAAAGTCTTAACCTATTCAACCTTTCCCTACAACTCAGGTTCTCAAGTCCCGTCAACATCCTTGTAAATTTTCTCTGCACTCTTTCAAGCTTGTTGATGTCTTTCCTGTAAGTAGGTGACCAGAACTGCACACAATACTCTAAATTTGGCCTCACCAATGTCTTGTACAACTTCAGCATAACATCCCAACTCCTGTACTCAGTGCCCTGATTTATGAAGGCCAAAGTGCCAAAAGCTCTCCTTATGACCCTATCTATCTGTGACGCCACTTCCAAGGGGTGAATACTTGTGTCTCCAATATACTTCAAATGTAAGGTGGTTTGGGATGCCGCATGATTGCAAGAGACCATAAATAAGTGTGTCTTTCTTTTCTTCTAGATATGTAAAACATATGGCTGGAGGTCCCTGTGATGAACCTATCAACAGACTTGATTAAAATCTCTCTGCTACATGTTTAAAATAGATACTGCCTTTACTGAAAGACTGATAAGATATTGTTATTAGTCAAATGTACATCGAAACACACACTGAAATGCATCTTTGTGCAGAGTGTTCTGGGGGTAGCCCGCAAGTTTCACCATGCTTCCGGCGCCAACAAAGCATGCACACAACTTCCAATCTTCACAACTTTTGACTGAGTCAACAGCTACTATTATGTGTAATCTCACAGTATTAAAATGTGCAGCATTTGTGTAACTTGACAATCAAAGAGCAAGTGGAGGTCTTGAGGTGGTATTTATTTCTTTTCTGAAATAATGTTTCATCATTAAACTTACATTTTCTTAAAGCCCTGCACCTGATTCAGTTCTCCTTCAAGCAACTCGTAAAGCAAATTTTACATTCCTAGCACAAATGTTTATTATAATTTGTAACTGCGTGCTTTTATAGAACAGCAAATTTATTTTTCTTTGAAAAGCCTGTACAGTGGAGGTGGAAGAGGTGGACTCTGCCCTTGCAGTTCCTTAAAGAGCGGTGGTTGCTTTCATGGACTTCAAGAACAGGTTGAACAATAGGATCCAGAATGAAACAAAGGCACAGCATCAGTCCAGTCTTAGCCTGACAACATGTGCAGCTTTTGCAAAGGTTATGTGGTGATCATTAGCAGAGCTATCACATGTTGAGGAGCAGGCACCATGCTACAGTATTTTCTGAGCTTCTTTTGGCAATAACAGTATAGTTCTTACAGGGATGACAAACAAGCTACATTGGTAATTTCTGATGTATTTTATTCTGAACAAAAGACTGATAATGCTGGATATATCCATCTACTCAACCATCTAAGAAGGAGAAAGAGAATGTAACATTTTGCATGGGACTCCTTACCAGAGTCATCCCACTGATGAAGGATCCCTAACTTAAAAATTAACCTGCTTTTTTTCTCTTCAGAATTAAAAAAATCTGACTTATTTTAAAGTTCCAGCCTTCCCATTCTTTTTCCTCTTTATGAAGCATTAATCAAATTTCATTCAGTCAAACTGGTGCTCGGTAGCAAAAAGCTCAGAACAAAAAGGCAAGGTAAAAGACAGGTTATCACTTCATTATGTACGATCTATCTCAAACAAAATATGAATGTGCGGTTTCTAATTTCTTTATAAAGTCAGCCTTTCCTCCTGTGTCTAATAGAACATTGAAAACTACAGCACAGTACAGGCCCTTTGGCCCACAATGTTATGCCGACATTTGATCCTGCTCTAAGATCTATCTAACCCTTTCCTCCCACATAGCCCCCTATTTTCCTATCATTCATTATCTATCTAAGAGTCTCTTAAATGTCCCTAATGTATCTGCCCCCACAACCTCTACCGGCAGTACGTTCCATGCACCCATCACTCTCTGTGTAAAAAACTTACCCCTGACATCCCCTTTATACCTTCCTCCAATCACCTTAAAATTATGCCCCCTCGTGTTAGCCATTGTCGCCCTGGGAAAAAGTCTCTCACTGTTCACCCGATCTATGCCTCTTATCATCTTGTACACCTCTATCAAGTCACCTCTCATCCTCCTTCTCTCCAAAGAGAAAAGCCCTAGCTTCCTCAATCTATCCTCATAAGACATGCTCTCCAATCCAGGCAACATCCTGGTAAATCTCCTCTGCACCCTCTCTACAGCTTCCACATCCTTTCTATAAATGAGGTGACTAGAACTGAACACAATACTCCAAGTGTGGTCTGGCCAGAATTCAATACAACTGCAACATCACCTCGTAGCTCTTGAACTCAATACTCTGACTAATGAAGGCCAACACTCCATATGCCTTCTTAACAATCCTATCGACCTGTGTGGCAACCTTGAGGGATCTATGGACGTGGACCCCAAGATCCCTCTGTTCCTCTACACTGCTAAGAGTCCTGCCATTAACCTTGCATTCTGCCTTCAAATTTGATCTCCCAAAGTGTATCACTTCACATTTATCCGGGTTGAACTCCATCTGCCGCTTCTCAGCCCAGGTCTGCATTCTATCAATATCAGCAACCTTCTACACTATCCACAACACCATCAACCTTTGTACTATCAGCAAACTTACTAACCCACCTTTCCATGTCCTCATCCAAGTCATTTCTAAAAATCATAAAGAGCAGGGGTCCCAGAACAGATCCCTGAGGAACACCACTGCTCACCGACCTCCAGGCAGAATATGCTCCATCTACCACCACCCTCTGTCTTCTATGGGTGAGCCAATTCTGAATCCACACAACCAAGTTTCCCTGGATCCCATGCCTCCTGACTTTCTGAATAAGCCTTCCATGAGGAATCTTATCAATCGCCTTACTAAAATCCATGTACACAACATCCACTGCTCCATCTTCATTAATGCGTTTTGCCACATCCTAAAAGAATTCAATCAGGCTCGTGAGGCACGACCTGCCCCTTACAGTGCCATGCTGACTGTCCCTAAACAGCCTATGCCTCTAAATGCCCATAAATCCCCTCTCTAAGAATCTTCTCCAGTAATTTTCCCACCACTGAAGTAAAACTCACTGGTATGTAATTCCCAGGGTTATCCCTACTCCCTTTCTTAAACAAAGGAACAACATTTGCCACCCTCCAATTATCTGGCACTACCCCTGTGGCCAGTGAGGATGCATAGATCGTCACCAAAGGTGCAGCAATCTCTCCCCTAGCTTCCCATAATAACCTTGGATATATCCCATCTGGCCCCGGTGACTTATCTATCCTAATGTTTTTCAATAGTTCCAGCATATCCTCTTTCCTCACATTGACATTCCCTAGCGTATCAGTCTGTAGTAGTCTATCCTCACAAACGTCCAGGTCTCTCTCTCTGGTGAATACCGAAGCAAAGCATTCATTAAGGACCTCCCCTACCTCTTCCGACTCCAGGCACACGTTTCCTCTTTTATCCCTGATCTATCCTACCCTCACTCTAGTCATCCTCATATTCTTCACATACGTGTAGAAGGCCTTGGGGTTTTCCTTGATCCCACTTGCCAAGGACTTCTCATGCCCCCTTCTAGCTCTCCTCAGTCCATCCTTAAGCTCCCTCCTGGCTACCTCGTAACTCTCCAGAGCCCTGTCTGATCCACGCTTTCTAAACCTTAGGAAGGCTTCTTTCTTCCTCTTGACAAGATATTCAAAATCTCATGTCAACTACGGTTCCTTCACTCTACCATCCTTACCCTGCCTCAATGGGACAAACATCCAGAGCCCAATGCAAGATGTTCCGTAAACAACCTCCACATTTCCACTGTGCAATTCCCCAACGAAACATCTGTTCCCAATTTATGCTCCCAATTTCCTGCCTAATAGCATCATAACTCCACCTCCCCCAGTTAAATACTTTCCCATATTGTCTGCTCGTATCCCTCTCCAAGGCTATGGTAAAGGTCAAGGAGTTATGGTCACTATCACCAAAGTGCTATCCCACTGAGAGATCTGAAACCTGATCAGGCTCATTGCCTAGTATCATGTCCAGAATGGCCTCTCCTCTAGTTGGCCTGTCCACATACTGTGTCAGGAATCCTTCCTGTACACACTGAACAAACTCCGTCCCATCTATCTCCTTTACACTAAGGAGGTGCCAATCAATATTAGGGAAGTTGAAATCACCCATGACAACAACCCGGTTATTTTTGCACCTCTCCAAAATCTGCCTCCCGACCTGCTCCTCAGCATCTCTGCTGCCACTGGGGGGGTCTGCATATACTCCCAATAGAGTGATCGCTCCCTTTCTGTTTCTGACTTCCACCCACACTGACTCAGTGAACGATTCCTCCAGGACATCCTCCCTTTCTACAGCTGTGACACTGTCCCTGATCAGCAAAGCCACTCCCCCACTCTTTTACCTCCGTACCCCTGGTCCCTTTCTGAAACATCTAAACCACTGAATATCCAGCAGCCATTCCTGCCCTTGCGACAGCCAAGTTCCTGATGGCCACCACATCATAGTTCCATGTACTACCCACGCTCTAAGTTCATCACCTTAGTTCCTGATACTTCTCGCATTAAAGTAGACCAAATCAGCCCATCCAACTGACTGCAATTTTGCCCTTTCAACTGCCTATCCTTCCTCACAGTCTTTCTACACTCCGCATCTATTTGTACAGTAAATGAACCAAGTTCTAACCTATCACTTGTGTTCCCATCCCCCTGCCAAACTAGTATAAACCCTCCCCAACAGTTCTAGCAAACCTGCCCGCAAGAATATTGGTCCCACTCCAGTTCAGGTGTAACCCATCCCTTTTGTACAGGTCATACCTTCCCCAGAAGAGATCCCAATGATCGACAAATCTGAAACCCTGTCCCCTGCACCAATTTCTCAGCCACGCATTCATCTGCCAAATCATCCTATTCTTACCCTCACTGGCACGTGACACAGGCAGCAATCCAGAGATTACTACCCTTGAGGTCCTGCTTTTCAGCTTCCTACCTAACTCCTTATATTCCCTATTCAGGACCTTATCTCTTTTCCTACCTATGTCATTGGTACCAATATGTACCACGACCTCTGACTGTTCACCCTCCCCCTTCAGAATGCTGTGGACCCGATCTGAGACGTCCCTGACCCTGGCACCAGGGAGGCAACATACCATCCAGGACTCTCCTTCACGTCCACAGAAACTCTTGTCTGCCCCCCTTACTATGGAATCTCCTATCACTATTGCTCTCCTCTTCTCCCCCCTTCCCTTCTGCACCAAACAACCAGGCTCAGTGCCAGAGAATCAGTGCTGGGCCCTTAACTATTTACGATCAATATTAGAGAATTAAATGAAGGGACCGAGTCCATTGCATCCAAGTTTGATAATGATACTGGGATGGGAAGGAAAGCAAGTTGTGAGAACTACACAGAGGCTGAAAAAGGAAAAGACAAGTTACACGAGTAGGTGAAGGATATGGCAAATTGAGTACAAAGTGGGGAATTGCAAGGCTGTCCACTTTGGTGGGACGAACACAACAGCAGAATATTATTTAAATGGAGAGAAATTACAGACATTTCTGTACCGTGCAATTTGGGTGTCATCTTACATAGAACATAGAAGGTTAGCATGAAGGCAGATGTAGTCATTAGGAAGGTGAATAGAATTACGCCCTTTATTTTAAGGAGGAGAGAAGCTTTATGCAACTGTATGGGCTATCAGTGGGACCACACTGGAATATTTACTGTATTTAGAATGGAGGTTATGATTTAAGGTGGGATATACTTGCATTGGAGGCAGTTCAGAGAAGCAAATACAGAAACTACAAAGAGTTGTACAATCAAAGTAATTGTAATTAAAAGTCAACTTGCAACTACCCATAAATTCTCCTTCCTGCTTCTGGCCAAGTTTTATGTTCTGCATGATCTGGAAAGACAGAGAGAAAAAGGGAAAAGGGAGAGAGAAAAAGGGAAAGAGAGAGAGAAAAGGGGAGACACAAAAAATTCTGCAGATGCTGGAATATGGAGCTATACACAAAAAGTGCTGGAGGAACTCAACAAGTCAGGCAGCATCCATGGAGGGAAATGAACAGTCAACGTTTCAGGCTGAGACCCTTCATCAGGACTGGAAAGGAAGAGGGCAGAAGCCAGAATAAGAAGATGGGGGGAGAGGAAGGAGCACGCACAGGCAGGGGATAGATGAGTTCAGGTGATAGGTGAGTTCAGGTGATAGGGGGAAGGTGAGTGGAGGAGGGGGAGAAGGTGTAAGAAGTTGAGAGATGATAGGGAGAAGAGGCAAAGGGCTGAGGAAGAAGGAATCCAGTAGGAGAGGGCAGTGGACCATGGAATAAAAGATGGGGGAGGAGAGGAGATGGGCAGATCATCAAGGTGGGGGAAGGGAGCCATAGGAATAAGGGAAGACAAAGGAGTGGGGGGGGGGGCGAGGGGAGGAAGAAAAAGAAGGGGTGAGGTTACCGGGAGTTAGAGAAATCAATGTTGAGGCCATCAGGTTGGAGATTCCCAAGGCGGAATATGAGGCATTGTTCCTCCAACATATACCTGGCCTCAACATGGCAGTAGAGAAGGCCGTGGATAGACGTCAGTATGGGAATAGGATGTGGAATTGAAGTGGGTAGCCGCCGGGAGGTCCCGGCTGTTGTGGCGGACAGAGCAAAAGTGCTCAACGAAGCGGTCACCCAATCTGCATCAGGTCTCAGCAATGTACAGGAGGCCGCACTGGGAGGAGGTGGGAGGAGGAAGGAGGAGGAGGAGGGAGAGTCCATGCCGCCCATCAAAGCATCCATCCACACTAATCCTACGAACTTCATTTTATTCTCCCACATTTCCATTTCAGTGGCCACAGACTACGTACCCACAGATTTCCCCAGCTTTCTTCCCTGTGTTCCCAATTCCCTCAAACTTACCTCCTCTAGATCCAGAAGACTATTCTTGCTGATTCAGAAGACAGAAGAACTGCTGGGCAATGCCCTGAAATAGCAGCGGGGCCTTGAGCAATGTGATCAGGTGACAAGGGTGGGTTAGAAGAAACACTGCCCCCGTATGAAACTCCTCTGGAAGCCTTTGACAGATGGTCAGGCCCTGCCTCTCCCCTTCTCACTTTTGCTGCCTAATTTAAGAATATGTGAAGTAGAAGCAGAAGTCAGCCATTTGGTCTCTCACACTTGCTTCACATTTCAATGGCTGATATTTTATCTTGAAAGGAATGGCAAACCGTAAAATGGCAGCACTCTTGACAAATCAGCACTGTACACTGGTAATGCAACTATTTCTGCACTGCAAACCTCCTGTTACCCTCAGCAATATGTTCCCTGGTGTGACTCATCTCACAATCTACACATGTACAACTGGCATATCTTGGAAATGAAATACTGCTTGTCGTACTCAAAAGAAAGTGTCACAAAATCGAACTTGCATCCATCATTTTCAAATCAGTTTTTACTTCTTGACATCCGACTATATTTGATTGTTCCCAAAATAATAAGGATGAATGAAAAGTTGAGCAGGTAATGGAGCTTGTATGCTCCTGGAAGCTAAATTGTAGCTTTTAAAGTTATGTTATATATCAATATAAACTCAACATCCAAAGTAAAATAAAGAGTGGGAAGAATTATAAGGAATATTATCAAATTTAGGAGAGCTAAGATATGAATTGCTTTGGCAAACAGTTTTGAGGCCAGTTCAAACACTTCCAAAAGCAATTAGATCAACACTTGAAGATGTATATAGTTTCCCCAGCTCCTAATAGGCACACTGATCTCAGTGCTCAGTGTTATCTTGCACTTTTGCCATTGAAGCAGGTTTGTACTTTCTGGTTCATTACAATGATACTTATGTAGACTCATCAAAAGGACTTTGATTACAAAATGTTTGCCGTGCATTATTCAAGCGCTTAAACAAAAACAACTTTGTCTCTGGATACACATGAGACTGCAGATGTTGGGATCTGCAGTAAAAAAATAAACTGCTGGAAGAACTCAGCAGGTCAAGCAGCATCTGTGGAGGCAAAGGAATGGTCGATGTTTTGTGTCGAGACCCTGCATCGGTGGAGAGGGAAGATAGCCAGTATAAGGAGGTGAAGGGAGGGGTGAGGCAGAGACTCGGAGATGATAGTTGGAACCAGATGATTCGGGGATGATGGTCAGGTAGAGTCAGGAGGGGGAGGCAGAGGGGGAGATTTAAAATGGAGGCTGGTGGGTGATAGGTGGAAACAAATGAAGGAAAAAAATGGAGAGATGGAACAAGGTGGAGACAAAGGCTGGAAGGTCTTAAGTGAAACCAGATAAGAGAGGAATGATGGGCAGATGGAGCCAGATCGGGGAGGGGACAGGAAAGGTAGGCCAAGGGAGAAGAAACCCAGGTGTCTGGGTGATGGACAGATGGAACCATGTGGGAGAGGGTAACAAATCTAGGTAACGGATACACAGTCTCCACCCAGAACCTCATTTTGATGAGAATCACCCTTTACCAAGCTGCAAACAGATCCCTCAACTGCTAGACACAGTGGGCATGCTTAGTGCGGTTTATGTGGTATATTTCTAGTTGAAGTCAATAGTATCACCAGATTGCCAGTATATTTTTTCCTGGTATAGGCAGTTGTCCTGGATAAACCGGAAAAGTTCAATGAGGATTAAATGAAATGAAGAAACGAGGGATTGCTGTTAGAATACTTTGCACCAGCAGAGTGCAATGGGAATAATAATCTCCAAAGATACTGAAATTTATACGATTCTATGTAATGTTATGTTTACAATTATCAAATGACTGGCAAAAGTGATTATGTTTGTGATAAAATTGGCAAACCTCAATCCAATAACTAATGAGCTACTCAGGAGCCTCACATTAATCCTTAGCATTTCCAAAAGACTTGCATGTTGATTTCATTACTTATATTTAGTATGTACTTCAGAAATACCCAAGGCTTAGAGCCTTCAAATACCAGAGAGGTTGTCTAAAAATTCCCTAACATAATATCACCACTAGTTGTCAGCTTCAGGTTCAACACACATTCAGATCTCAGAAATGAGAAACAATCTCATAACAAAGTATGATCTGATAACAGAAAGGTTATTCCAGTACAGCATTTATAAACTAACAGGAATGCAATAAAGGTTATTGATGCAAAAACAAAATTCTGCAGAGGGTGAATATCTGACATAAAAATAGAACTTGATGAAGAGTCTACATTAACACAAGTTACTTCTATTTTAATTTTCAGAATTACCAAATCAAGTTTTCAAGCTAGTTTATCGAAAGTCCAGTTTACCACCCAGATGTTGTCGAACCTTTGGAATTCTCTACCCAAGATGTCATTGGAGGCCCAATTGCTGAGTACACTCAAGACATTGATTAATAGATTTTTAGATATTAAGGGGAATCAAGGAACATTGATTTACAGCAGGAAAGTGGCAGAAGTAAAAAAAAAATCAGACATGATTTATTGAATGGTGGAGCAGGCACAAGGGGCTGAATGGCCTACTCCTGCTTCTCTTTCTTATGTTTAATGTATTAGTGAGACAGTGTTTATACATACTTTGCAGTTAACCCTTTTGGCCAGCTATCTAAACATGTTCTTTTGATGGCATTACCACTGCTGAGTCTCCACCATCAATTTCCAGAAACTCAACTGGATCAGCCAAGTAAATACCGTGGCTAAAAGATCAGGTCAGCGGTGGGTATAATGTAGCTTCAATAACTCTCAAGATAATTGACACCATCCAAGATAAAGTAGCCCACCTGAATGGCACCCATTCACCATCCTAAGCATTCATTCCCCTCACCACCAGCACACAGTGGCTCAATGTATACTGACTACAATTGCACTGCAGTTACTCACCCAAGCTACTCTGACAGCACCTCCCAAACCCATGACCTCCACTACCAAGAAGGTATCAGGTGCACAGCCACACCACTGCTTGCAGGTTCCCCTCCAAGTCATGTGCCATCCTTGTGTGGAAATATATTGCTGTTCCTTCATCATTACTGGATCTAAATCATTGTACTTCCTCCCCAACATTACTGTGGAACGATCTTCACTGCAGAGGTTGTAGGCGGCTCACCACCACTTTCTTAAGGGACAATAATGATGGCTGTGTCAGTTTGCTCAGATCCTGGGAAAATGAAAGAAAATGTTCATATCTTATTGGTTTCTAGTGATTGGTGATGGATATACTCTTTAATCAACAATCCATTCTAGTTTATATGTTTACATAATAAAATTGTTGATCTAATTTCACAATAATCCAACCACAAATTTCGTATTTTAAATTTCATAACAACAGTGGCCAAAGAACCTAGTACACACAAAAGCAAATAAAGGTAGAAGTGTAAAGGAAACCTGGCTAAAAAAAAATTCAAAATATAATAAATTAAGATATAACGAATTACACCTCAAAAGCATTTGGGTGGAATAAAATTTAAATCAATTTGTGGTAATTACACTCTGAGAAATAATTAAATGATAAATTCGAGTAATGAGGTAGTGCATGAGACATTGCAGTTTTGATACACTGGATCAGTGCCAGGATCCATGGTAACAAATGTATAAAGCAGATAGAGGTTGCATTTCTGCATACGGTATGTCAATGTGAAATATATTGTTGTTATGCCTTTTACTAAAGCAGAAGATATAGGGAGTGAACATGCCACAACTAACTGCAAAGGCCAAAATTCATTTATACTTCCCTGGGTTTCTTATTTCTTTATCTCTGAAATGAATTCTATGCATGCCTATGTCCATTCATTTGCCCCAATATTGAGAGCTGCAGAAATACTAAAATTATGTCTGTCTTGGGACTCTGTCTGATTGTCAGTTATAAATGATTCTAGGAAAATCAGTGGTTATATTCTCCTTGGTGACTGATTACTGGTGGATACTTTTATTTCCTCAAATAAATGCATGGCAGGCTTCCAGCAGGTTGATGGTGAAAATGGGCAATTTAACCTCACAATGTAGTAGAAGATATGATAGCCCATGTTCATTCAATTGAAGCCTATGTTAGTTAAATGCTGCCTTTCTAGTTAAGTATGCTTTATGTTTACCTTACTTTTGTTTTGCAGCTTGGTTGTAAACTATATCTGTAGAAAATAACTAAATCAAAACATGAATTATTTGCTGCTATTTTGCCTCTAACTGCAACAAATGTTCCAAGAAGATTGAAAGCTAATAAACTCAACATGTCAGGCAGTATTTGTGGAGTGAAAGAAAGAGTTAATGCTTCAGGTTAATAAACTTTCCTCAGATGAAAGGTCAGCAATCTATTGCATTAACTCTATTGTTCTTTCCAATGACGGTGTATACTCTATCTATTGCTGACTTTAGTGTTTTATTTCAGAATTCCTGCATCCACAATGTTTTGGTTTTGAAATCAGTGTGGATCCCAGGCCCAGTCACCCATACACCCATAAAATTGTGAACTCATTTTTGCCAATAAAACAGTTCAATAAAAGTTTTGAAAGAAAAAATGACTTCTTGCTGACTTTTTTTCATTTAACAATTCCAGAACTTTGTATTGATAATTCAAAGGCTGTTTATGAAACCTTACTTTAGTACTTGAGGAAATCTATGGCACTGCAAAGTGCTGAGACATATTCTTTGACTGCAATATGGATCTGCTGTACCGCTTGCACAGCAATAGTTCACTTTATAGTCTGGATATTCTATTCAGAATCACAGTATTGTCTGCTGTTGATCAAGCCCAGATATATTTGTTTTGAACTACGAAGTGGATGCACAGATTGATTAAATTTTACAGGAATATCTTTCATCCAATTGCTAACAGAAAACCTCCTAATACAAAAGCCAGCAGTAGAAATAATATACTACACAACATGTTGTGTTTTGTTACGATGTTAAAATGGGACTGGATGTAATCTGGATTATTCCTTGAAAGGTCAGACTGCCGATTACAATAGTTAAGCACAACCTATGTCCACTCACAGTTTAATCAATAGCTAATCATGAAACTTTGCAGATTAGAATATGATTTCAGCAGAGAAACAACCTGAATTTTAATATTGACCTCTAAGAAAGTGTAGTACCCACAATACATTGTCTATTTTGGGCCAACTCTATGCATTATATTTAAATGTTTAGCATATTGTCTTCCAAGGTGCAGCTTTTGATATACCGAGGAGTGTTTTACAATATCAAGACACTTCAAAATGTAAGTGCATATCCCCTATAGACCACAAAACATTATTAATTCCAAAATAAGCTGTAGTTGATATTACTGAGTCATTAAACATCTTGGGACCAGTGTCCAAACTGAGAGAACCATTCCACTGACTGGTCAAGCAGCAGCCTGGCTGATTGTAATCACAGAATCATAACTCACAAAAAAACATGTCAGATTTCTCCCTTGCATTCCCTGGGTATATCCTATCCTTGCAGTGGGACATACCCACCAGAGAGGGCAGCACAGTGATTAGTTGACAACAGATTGGCTCCTGGTGTCCTCAATGTTGTATCCAGATCCTATAAAGTTTCTTTCATCAGGTCAAACATAGACAATAAAATTTCTTCCTGATTACTTATTGTCCTCCCTCAGCTGATGAATCAGTGCTCCTCCACCTTGAACTAGACTTGGAACAAGCAACGAGAGTAGCAATGGTACATAACATGAACATCAAAGTTCATCACCAAGAGTGGCTTTGTAATACCACCACTGACCAAGCTGGCTACATCCTGAAATTCACACCTGCTCAATTGGGTTTGCTTTAAATAGTGAATCAACCAACACAAGGGAATAAAAAAAAACTGCAGATATTGGAAGTTTGAAATAAAAACAGAAATGTTTGCAAATGCACAGCAAGTCAGACAGCATCTGTTAAAAGAGAAGTAAAAGTAATGTTTCAGGTCAAAAACCCCTCATCAAGTGAATGAGAGAGAACTATTTAGTTTCAAGTAGCAGAAAGGGGTGGGGGGATGGGACAAAGGGAACACAGCTGATAGGGTCCTGGTGTCCTCAATGTTGTATCCAGATCCTATAAAGTTTGACGTAGATTGAATTATTTGGTTGATATGTTAATGAGGTCAGGGTTGTGAGGATAAGCGCGAGTCACCTGGTTAATAGGTTGATGAGAGCAGTTACAGAGACAAACAAAGGAACATAAAAGCTGTGAAATGCCCAGTAGGGCAGGTGGTACCAATGAAAAGAAGCACTGAGCCAATATTACACAAGGACAACTTGCACTCCTACTATATGACCTTTTGCACTATTATAATGAGGCCCAGCATAAACTTGAGGAACAGCACCTCAACTTCTGTATGGGCACATTGCAGCCTTCTAGATTCAATATTGAATGTTGCAACTTCAGGTAACTTGCTTCATCTGTTGGCATCAGAGCTGGCTGGTTCAGTTGTAGGTCATCCATCTGTGACATTGGCTCTGTTTTTCTCTTTTCATTAGCAGAGTTTGATCTGATGGACATATTCTACAGCCCTGCATTCCACAGCTGCTCTATTCCTTTATTTCTCTTCTTTCTCTCTCTCTCTCTCTCTCTCTCTCCCTCCCTAACTGCCCTTATTAACTAATCAATCGGTTAATGAGAAGTTAACTGATCCCCAGGGAATCTTTGGCCTCATTCTGTCAGAGATATTCACCTTGTTCTAGCCATCCCTCTTTGCGACTTAAAATTAACTTGTTTTCTCTCTTTTACAATTCTGATTAGAGATCTTTAACCTGAAATATTAACTCTGCTTCTCTTTCCACAGATGCTGCCGGACCTATGAATGTTTGCAGTGCTTTCTGTCTTAAAATAAACCGATTTCATCACATCCCCACCAATCTGTCTATGGCAAATATGTTTGACCATGTCAGCATTGGTAAAAGTGACCAATGCACAATCCTTGCGTAGATATAGTCCCCTCTTCACACCATCACATCTTCAAATGTGTTACAGAACATTACAATTGTGCTAAATGACATTGACTCTTGGGGTACAAGTCCATGGCTCCCTGAAAGTGGCCGCACAAGTCAATAGGCTGGTAAAGAAGGTATATGGCACGCTTGCCTTTATTAGTCGAGGCATCGAGTTCAACAACTAGGACGTTATGTTGCAGCTTTATAAAACTCTGGTTAAGCCGCATCTGGAGTATTGCATTCAATTCTGGTCACCCTGTTATAGGAAGGATGTGGATGTTATGGAGAGGGTTCAGAAGAGGTTTACCAGGATACTGCCTGGATTAGAGTTCATGTGCTATGAGAGGAGGTTGGACGAACTTAGATTGTTTTCGCTGGAGCAGTGGAGGCTGAGGGGAGACCTGATAGAAGTTTATAAGATTATGAGAGACACAGATAGAGTAGGCAGTCGATATCTTTTCTCAGGGCCGAAATGTCCAATACTAGAGGGCATGCATTTAGGGTGAGAGGGGGAAAGTTCAAAAGAGATGTGCAGGGCAAGTTTTTTTTACACAGAAAGTGGTGAGTGCCTGGAATGTGATGCTAGGTGTGGTAGTGGAGGCAGATATGACAGAGGCATTTGAGAGGCTCTTAGATAGGCACACAGATATGCAGAGAATGGAAGGATATGGACCACATGCGCAGGCACAAGGGGTTAGGTGTCATTAGTCATTAGCCTTATTAGTTCGGCACAACATTGTGGGCTGCAGGACCTGTTCCTGTGCAGTACTGATCTATGTTGACTAAGAACAGTTCTGGCACCTCAAAACTGGGCATGCGTGAGGTGTTGCAGAGCACCATCAGCAGCAGAAATGGACACCATCACAATTTGTAACCTCTTGTGCTTGCAGATGCCTCACTATTATACTCAAGCTAGGTGATCAACTGTAGTTTAATGGGTGTGCGGAATGGTTTAATAAGAGCAGCACTAGGCATACCAAGACATTAATACAAACCTGGTGAAGCTGCAAATAGGACTATTATATAGCAAAAAGAGCATGCAATAAGCCAGGGCTAAGCTAGCTCACAACCAAAGGATCAGATTGAAGCTTTGTGGTCCTGCCGCATTTGGCTGTGAATGGGGTTGAATAATTTAACAGAAAGCAGGAAGAGGAAGTCCCAACAACTTCCTCATCCTCAGTGATATTAGGACTCAGCCCGTGAGTGATAAAGACAATGCTGAAGCATTCGCAATCATGTTCATCTTGGCTTCATTCCGATATCCTACCTTCACAGCAGGCAGTCTTTAACCAATTCAATTCACTCCATTAGAAACGGCTGAGATACAGCAAAGATTGTAGCAGCAGTCAACCTCCCAGCTGCAGTACTGTTACTCTAAAGCTTGCCAAGCCTCTAGCCAAATGGTTGTTTTAGGCCTGAACCTGACAATGTGGAAGATTGCCCAGCTGTGTCCTGTTCACAAAAAGGTAAGTCAGATCTAATCCAGCTAATTACCTCACCCGGGTTACTCTCAAACAGCAGCTGTGATGAAAGCTATCATTGACAGTACTATCAAACACATTGATGCTCAACTGGGTTTTTCGAGGAACACACTGCCACACATCATCATAACCTTGGTCCAAACATAGACCTAAAAGCTGAATTCCAGAGGCGGGGAGAGAGTGACTGTTTTTGACATCAAGGCAGCATTGGACCAAATGTGACATCAAAGTGCCCTGGTAAAACTTAAGTCAATGGACATCAAGAGTAAAACTTTTCAATGACTTGAGTCATACTTTGCACAAAGAAAGATGGTTGTGGTTATTGAAGTTCAATCACCTCAGCCACAGACATCACTGCAGGAGTTCCTCATCCTCAACCTTCATCACTTGTCTCATCAATGGCATTACTTGCAGCATCAGGTTAGAAATGGGCATATTTGCCAATGATCGTATGAAGTGCAATTCCATTCACAATTCTTTCACTAACGAAGCAGCTCTTACCTGCATGCAGCAAGGCCTAGACAACATTCAGGCATGGGCTGATAGGTGGGAAGTAACATTGAGAATCTAATCTATCCTTGATATTCAATGCATTACTATCGCCATGTCCCCCATCATCTAAGGATTGGGCATTACCATTGAAGAGGAATTTAACTGGACTAGTCACCTAAATACTGTGGCTACAAGAGCAGGTCAGATCAGAGACTGGGCATCCTGCAATGAGTGATTTCCCTTCCTGACACTACAAAGCATCATTTACAAGGCACAAGCCAGAAGCATGATAGAATACTCTCCACTTGCCTGGATGAATGCAGCTCCAATGGCACTCAGGAAGTTCCAACCCATCCAGGACAAAGCAGTCCACTTGAAGTGCACCCTCTCCATCATCCTAAACATTCATTCTCTCCAATTTTGTTGCAGCTTGGCTTAAGTGTATTTTACTTGCCCACACTACTCAGATACTACTTCCCAAACCCACAACCCTCCCTCCTTTTTGAGAAGGACAAGAACAACAGGTGTATGAGCATACCACTGCCTGTAAGTTGCTTAACATCTTGACTTGGAGATATATTGCTGTTTCTTCACTAACACAGTAGCTAAATCCTAGAACCCCTTACCCAACAGCATTGTGAAAGGCTACAGTGATTCAAGAAGAGCCATCACCACCTTCTCGAGAGCACTTAGGGATGGGTGGGAAATGCTGGCCTAACTACTAATGGTACATCCCAAAACGTGAATTAGAAGGTGATCAAGCTCATGCGATGTTTACTTAACAGAAACAACATTTCAAAGACTTCCAAAGATACGAATATGCGGGACTGATGCTCTGTTCAGAAAGTTGTTGACTTTCACATGAAAGTATAAGAACACAAAAATTAAGACTGAGCCTTGAAGTGTGACAGAGACAAGTGATGCACAGGAAATGTGTGCCAGGTATTCCTTTTTTGAAACCATGATATTATATCTTGTTAGGGCCAGGTATTAAAATATGAACAGCATGAGGGTAAAAACTGCAGAGTTCTGTTCATCTACCAGTGACAAACACAATATTGTCATTAGTAAAGGAAAACCAAATGTTGAGAACCAAAGAGCGCAGACATAAGGTCATAGAGTAATACAGCACGGAAGCAGGCCCTTTGGCCATGCTGACCAAAATGCCCATCTAAGCTGGTCCTTTATGCCCGCCTTTAGCCCATATCACTCTAAGCCTTTCCTATACACATACCTGTCAAAGTGTCTTTTAAATGGTGACTGGCAAAATACCCAGAAGTAAAATAAGGTTTTTTTTTACAAGTTTGGATTTGCATGTCCTGATGGAGATGGAATCAAATTCAATTATAGGTTTCAAACAGAATTGTATAAATGTTTGAAAGAGGAAAACATGCTGGAATATGGGGAAAGAGTAGGGCAGTAGAACTAATTGGATAGTTCACCAAAAAGCCAGTAGTGGCTCAGTGAGTTAAGTGGCCTGCTTTACTGTATTATTCCATGATTCCATGCATGAATACAAAACTGCATTTCTCTGTGTATACAGCACACAGTGACTTGACTCAGTATCAAACCACATGAGCTACATGTTCGCTTCTACGCAAAGGCCCTTCCTGTCCTTAATTCATTTTAAACTGTACAAGTTTGTATTTTTCTCCAGCATATAGACAATGACATTCAGTTAGAATGGTAATTGTTGCATCCCCTACATTAAGGTAAGCAGATATATGGTGGAATAAAGCATAGTCTAATGATGGTAAATTGCAACAATTCATTATAATGCATGGTATGGGTTCTCACTACCAATCAGAATATTTTTTTCCTCAAAGTTTATAAGATGTACCTTGACAACTATATAGATTACTTGCACTGTTTAGAATGGTCTAATGACGTAATTACTATTTTGAAAGTGTGATACATGATTTACCTTGCTGCAAAACTCCTCCAGTAAATCTTATTTGTACCACTTAAATGCTGAAGCATAAATTGCTTTTGCATACAATATGACTGGGATTATGCTGAGTACCATCTTTAAGTCAGTCTTTAAGAGTCATATAAAACATGCACATGGAAAGGATTTTGGCATAATTCATCTGCTAACAAAAGAGCTAAAACCAATCTATCTATTAGGGTCTGTGTTGATTTACATGATATTACAACCAACAGAAAGAGCATTAAGTACATTTCATCTGTTTTAATAAAAGCTATTTCTTAAAAAAGAAAGGACAAGTAGGGTTTCAAATGAGATATTGTAAGAGCAGCTTGCATTTTATAACACACCTAACATACAAAAACAATGCAAGGCATTCACAGAGACGTGGTATTGCAATCGAAGAAAGAATATATTCAGAGGGTGATCAAGTGTTAAATTGAGGAGGATCATTAAGGAAGAAGAGTGGAAGAATTACACAGGGTAGCAAAAGAGGCTGGCAAAAGGAAGAAGCAATAGAAAGTTGCAGTGCGAGGGCTGGAGGGTTGTAGGAAGTTACAGACTGATGGAGCAACAAGGGTACTAATGGGTTTAATCAGAAACTGTGAGACTTTTATATCTGAGATATGAGGAACAAAGAGCCAATGTGGGTTAATGAGGTCAAGATTGGTTTAAAATAAGATGTGGATAACTGAGCTTGTGATGACAGAGGGTGGAGAATGGGAGGTTGGTCAAGATGGTATGAGACAATGATGCCAAAGGCAAGGATGAAGGAAGATAGAGATGAGGGTATACAAAAGTGAAAGAATTCGAGGCATGAAAATCTATTTTAATCACCAAATCTGTACACTTGCATAGGTGTTAGCCATCTATTGAACTCACTCTGCACATTTGGCTCCATTTCTTTCAAAGAACTGAATGTACAGAAAGAGTGTACTGTTGACCAAAGACAAATTTCTCTCTCCATTTCTAGTATCTTTGTGGTGGAGAGATGGGTTCAGGCACTTAGCATTGGATCAAACCGTGGTTGTTTTTTTCTCTGGATCAGCCTGAGGCATTATCTAGGTAGGAGAATGGGATTAAAAACAAAGGTTTAGAGCTGCAGAATCCACAGCCATGTGTGGTATTGGAATTCAGCAAACTTACATTTACACCAATTGTGATGGGTTGCAAAGGTGCCTCTTGCAGCTCAAAGGGAAAAAATGATTAGGCAGCAAGATATATTCTATTCAAATAGTGTATATTAGGGACACTAGCATGCAGAGGTCAACCTCCAGCATCATGTCATCTTCCTGACTGACGACGAGTAGTAATAAAATTAAACAAAATGATCACAGTTACAGGACAAAACAAATGGGAGCTTCTCTAAAGATCCATGTGACTATAATGTTGTATTAATGTTGCAATTAGCCTTTTCTTGAACATTCTTTGTTTTATAACACTGTATTTCAAAAATAGTCGAATGTAAGTAGCTTTACCAGGAATTTAGACTTTATGATTTCAGCTGCATATTGCTGCTTTTATCATAAAGGTTTGTATGCCACAAGAAGCTATTTGAGGATGGTCAAAGAAGTGCTCATCTTTAAGTCACATGGTACCATATAACACAGAGTTCAGCCAAAAGTGAAATAATGAGCAACTAAACACAATAGCCAAAGACAGACCAGGCACTCACCTCTCGGTCTAACATTGATGGTGGTACCACAGTGACAATGTCTCCTTTCTCTGGATCAATGTAGAACATGTTTGGAGATGGCGTCTCTGGTGTCTGTTTTATGATACTGTAGCGCAGAACTGCATTGTTTGTGTTCGGGTCATCTGCATCATGAGCTGTCATTCGCATCACAGTAGTTCCTAGAAAGAGAGCCACACTGATAATTGCTAACAGATATTATTTCTCATTGCAACAGTTAAGATAAATATTGCTTGATATGCTCCTGATATATTCCTATGCAGCCAATCTCAGTGCTGCATTGAAGATAATAGTAAATTTATTGTTACAACTGAAATCTGGGTATTCATATCAGCAAAAACTGGTTTTGAACCAGTTTTCCAAATATCTATTTTTTTTCTTCGTAGTTTTTCCTACAGGTTACATAAAGCTCTTGGGAACGTGGGTACAACTTAGGAACCTATTATTCAATAGTGATAAACTTTCACCAAATCTGGATGACCCAGTCAATGAGTAGGATCTATGATCTGCATCTTCCATCCACTCTAGTCTGGATGTTTTATTCCATAGGAATTACAACAAGCCATAATGAATATTTATGCAAATAAATGTACTTGTATCAACTTTGTGAATGAAGCAATAATGAGATTTTGATATGGAAACAACTGGGTTTTCAAGGGCAGTTCTTGCGGCCTTGTTGGGAGAATGCTCTTCATGCATCCCAACAATTTCTGAGGACACAAGGTCACATCTCCATGTTTGCAGATTATTCCTTAGGCTGCTGACTGGTTCACTCTCAGGCTCTCAACAGAAACATGCTTTTCATTCATTGACATCCAGGGGATTGATACTTAATAACAACAGCAAACATATATAATAAACATTTGGAATATTGTAGATGTGAAGTGTTTTTCTGGATTGAAGATAACCATTTGCTTCATTGTGCTGTACATTTTTGGCATACATTATCCAATATTTACATTTCTTTTCCAGAATAAAACAATCACAATTCCCAGAAACAGCAAGTCCATGTATTTCTATGTTTCAATTTGCAAAGGGCAAGAATGATGCTCCCTCAGTGAGAGAATGCATGGATGCATTTGTTTTGGGAAAAAATAGAATTGAACTCATCCCAGACGCAGTGAATGATTAGATTGCTGACATTCAGTGTATGGTCTAACTCTTAAAGAATGGCCATTGGCTATGACAACATACTACGGCACATTATCATCAGAGGAGAAGGGAGCAAATTAAGAGGTGCAGAAGTTCAATTTATTATTCAATGGGTATTTCAGAAGTGTAACATAGTAAAGATGGATAATATTGCAAAAACAGAAAACAAGTCTCATAGTTATCACAAAATATATTGAACTAATTAAATTAATGTCACATTTCTTAAACTTTAAACTTTATTTATACAGCACAGTAACAGGACCTTCCCAGCCCATGCCACCCAATTCCACCCATGTTAACCTATTAACCGGTACGTCTCTGGAATGTGGGAGGAAACCGGAGCACCCGGAGGAAACTCAAGCAGTCACTGAGAGAATTCACAAGTTCCTTACAGACAGTAACAGGAATTGAACCCAGATCGCTGGTGCTGTAATAGTGTTACACTAACTGCTACACTACCGTGCCGTCGTACCATGCTGGTATAGACAATAGACAATAGGAGCAGAAGTAGACCATTCGGCCCTTCGAGTCTGCACCGCCATTTTGAGATCATGGCTGATCGTCAACAATCAATATCCTGTTCCTGCCTTGTCCCCATATCCCTTGATTCCCCTATCTATAAGAAACCTATCTAGCTCCTTCTTGAAAGTGCCCAGAGAATTGGCCTCCACTGCCCTCTGAGGCAGTGCATTCCACAAATTCACAACCCTCTGGGAGAAGAAGTTTTTCCTTACCTCTGTCCTAAATGGCCTAGCCCTTATTCTTAAATCATGTCCCCTGGTCCTGGACTTCCCCAACATCTGGAACATATTTCCTGTCTCTATCTTGTCCAATCCCTTAATAATCCTGTATGTTTCAATCAGATCCCCTCTCAATCTTCTCAATTCCAGCGTGTACAATCCCAGTCTCTCCAACTTCTCAGCATAAGACAGTCCCGACATCCCCGGAATTAACCTCATAAACCTACGCTGCACACCCTCTATAGCCAGGATATCCTTCCTTAACCCTGGAGACCAAAACTGTACACAATACTCCAGGAGTGGTCTCACCAGGGCCCTGTACAAATGCAAAAGAATCTCTTTGCTTTTGTACTCAATTCCCCTCGTAATACAGGCCAACATTCCATTAGCCTTCATCACTGCCTGCTGCACTTGCTCATTCACTTTCAGTGACTGATGAACAAGGACTCCTAGATCCCTTTGTATTTCCCCCTTACCTAACTCCACACCATTCAGATAATAATCCGCCTTCCTGTTCCTGCTCCCAAAGTGGATAACCTCACACTTATCCACATTAAACTTCATCTGCCAAGTATCTGCCCACTTACCCAACCTATCCAAATCACCCTGAATTCTCCTAACTTCCTCTACACATGTCGCACTGCCACCCAACTTTGTATCATCAGCAAACTTGCTAATGTTATTCACAATGCCTTCATCTAAATCATCAACATAGATCGTAAACAGCTGTGGTCCCAGCACCTAGCCCTGTGGCACCCCACTAGTCACGGCCTGCCATTCTGAGAAACATCCATTCACTCCTACCCTTTGTTTCCTATCCGCCAACCAGTTTTCTATCCATGTTAATACCCGCCCCCCAATTCCATGAGCCCTAATTTTACCCACCAATCTCCTGTGCGGCACTTTATCAAATGCCTTCTGAAAGTCGAGGTATACAACATCCACTGAATCTCCCTCGTCTATTTTCCTGGTTACATCCTCAAAAAACTCCAGTAGATTAGTCAAACATGATTTGCCCTTGGTAAATCCATGTTGACTCAACTCAATCCTATCATTGCTATCCAAATATGCCGCTATTTCATCCTTAATAATGGACTCTAGCATCTTCCCCACCACAGATGTTAGGCTAACTGGATGGTAGTTCCCTGTTTTCTCCCTCCCTCCTTTCTTAAAAAGTGGGATAACATTAGCCATTCTCCAATCCTCAGGAACTGACCCCAAATCTAAGGAACATCGGAAAATGATCACCAATGCATCCACAATTTCTAGAGCCACCTCCTTTAGTACCCTGGGATGCAGACCATCTGGACCTGGGGATTTGTCAGTCTTCAGCCCCATTAGTCTACCCATCACCATTTCTTTCCTAATGTCAATCCACTTCAGTTCCTCTGTCACCCTCTGCCTTTTGTCCATCCTCACTTCTGGGAGATTTCTTACGTCTTCCCCCGTGAAGACAGATCCAAAGTACTTATTAAATTCGACTGCCATCTCCCTGTTTCCTGTAATAATTTCACCCGATTCGGTCTTCAAGGGCCCAACATTATTCCTAACTAACTTCTTTCCCTTCACATACCTAAAAAAGCTTTTGCTATCCTCCTTAATATTCCTGGCTAGCTTGCCTTCGTACCTCATTTTTTCTTCCCGAATTACCTTTTTAGTTAAATTCTGCTGCACCTTAAAAATTTCCCAATCTTCTATCTTCCCACTCAGCTTGGCTCTGCCATACTTCTTCCTTTTTAACACAATGCTATCTCTGACTTCCTTTGTCAGCCACGGAGGCCCCTTCCCCCTCTTTGAGTCTTTCCTTCTATGGGGAATAAACTGATCCTGCACCTTGTGCATTATTCCCAAGAATACCTGCCATTGCTGTTCCACTGACAATTCTGCTAGGATGCCCGCCCAGTCAACTTTAGCCAGCTCCTCCCTCATGGCTCCATAGTCTCCTTTGTTCAACTGCAAAATTGACCCTTCTGATTTGCCCTTTTCCCTCTCCAATTGCAGATAAAAACTTATCATGTTATGGTCACTACCTCCCAATGGCTCCTTTACTTCGAGTTCTCTTATCAAATCCTGCTCATTACACAGCACTAAATCCAGAATAGCCCTCTCCCTGGTCGGCTCTCGTACCAGCTGCTCCAAGAATGCATCCCAGAGGCACTCTATAAACTCCCTTTCCTGGGGTCCAGTACCAGCCTGATTTTCCCAGTCCACTTGCATATTGAAATCCCCCATAACTACTGTGACATTACCCTTGCCACATGCCAACATTAACTCACTATTCAGCTTGCACCCAATTTCCATGCCACCGTTCGGAGGCCTGTAGATAACACCCATTAGGGTCTTTTTGCCCTTACAGTTCCTCAGTTCTATCCACACTGACTCTACTTCTCCTGATTCAATGTCCCCCCTTGCAAGGGACTGAATCTCATTCCTCACCAACAGGGCCACCCCACCCCCTCTGCCCACCTTCCTGTCCTTACGATAGCATGTATACCCTTGAAAATTCATTTCCCAGGTCTGATCTCCCTGCAGCCATGTCTCCGTTATCCCAACAACATCATACTTACCCATTCGTATCTGAGCTTCAAGCTCGTCTACCTTATTCTTGACACTCCGTGCATTCAGATATAGGATTTTTAACCCATTTCTCCTCTCTCCATTCGTATTAATGTTCCGAAATTGTGTAGTTCCTACTTGTCCTCTACCCTCCATCTCGCTATCCTCTCTCTCATTCTGGATCCCCTCCCCCTGCAAATTTAGTTTAAACCCCCCCCGAGCAACATTAGCAAACCTTCCTGCAAGAATGTCAGTACCCCTCCAGTTCAGGTATAAACCGTCCCGTTGGAACAGATCCCATCTTCCCTGGAACAAATCCCAATTATCCATAAACCTGAAGCCCTCCCTCTCGCACCATCCCCTCAGCCACGTATTAATCTGCCTAATCTTCCTATTCCTCTCCTCACTCGCATGTGGCACAGGTAGCAATCCTGAGATTGTTACCCTGGATGTCCTGCCCCTCAATTTAGCACCTAACTCCCTGAACTCCTTACGCAGGACCTCCTCTCTTTTCCTGCCCATGTCATTAGTCCCTACATGGATCACAACATCTGGGTTCACGCCCTCCCTCCTGAGAATAACCTGAACCCGATCGGAGATATCCCGGCCCCTGGCACCTGGCATCAAAGTAAGACAAATCTTACTTTGACCCAATGTTCTGTTATGAGTTGGTAAATTATTTAAGAAGTTCTCCATGCAGATCACATTGTTCAAAACCCACAGAATTCTTGCTCCTTATTGCAATCACATCAGGATTTAACATCCTTGAAATGAGACCCCTTGACAATGGCCTCAAGGCCGCAGCATCTACTCAGTTAAAATAAAATTCTTTAAAGCAAAGCAAATACTTGTTCAACCTGGGATTGGAAACAGTTGAACAGGTTGTGGGAGATGATGGAATACAAACGTCCCATTAAGCTGACCTGGAGCAAACCTCTTTGCTTGAAACGTAACCCAAATAAAACTGCACTCTTGACTGTTCGACTTTCCAGAAACAACTCTTTCTGGGTCTTATTAACCCTCAGTCCATTCTTACCATGTGATGTTTACCCAGTTTCCTAAGGATGCAGATTTATTGAAAATTTCTGGTTTCAAGCCTAGGCTTTGAGAATATGGAGAATGAAGGGAAATGTTGGCCAGCAGATTGGGAACTTTATAGAAGCTAAAGGATAACCAGCAAAAAGAGGAAGAAAATAGCTTATGAAAGTAAAGCTGCAGGAACTATAAAAACAGTGAGACTTCCTATAAGTGTGCAAAAAGGAAAAGAGTAGACAATGTAATTGTTAATCCTTGGAGGAGGACATAGTGAAGGTAACAATGCCCAAAGGTGTAAAAATCAGAGACGTCGAATAAATATCTCGCAGCTACCAACACATTAGAAGACACAGAAACCATTGCAATAACAGTAGAAAATCAGGGTGCGAAAGGATAGGAGAAACTAAAATAGTTATATAAAAGTACAGACTGGCAAGTCCTCTGGTCTGATGGCCTTCATAGGGTCTATAAGAAGTGGCTGCAGAGATAGTGGATCCTTTGGTTGTGATCTTCCAAAGATTTTAAATTCTGGAGAATGAAGCTGTAAGGTTATTCAGGGAGGCAGGAAGACCGAAAGCAGGGCACTATAAACCAGTAAGTCTCACATCTATCACTAGAAACATGCTGGAATCTATTATTCAGGAGGACATTTGGAAAATAATAATGAAATAGAGTCAACATAGTTTTACGAAAGGGAAACTGTGTTCGTCAAATCAGTTCTTTGAGGATGTACCAAGTACTGTGGATTATGGGGAACCAGTAAATGTAGGGTAACCAGATTTCCAAAAGCTATTAGATGAGATGCTGTGTAAAAGGATACCACACTATACAGGATACTAAACTATACTACACAAGGGATGTAATGGGAATAATAAACTAGCATGGATAGAGGACTGGCTAACTAATGGTAAACTGAGTCAAGATGAACAGGTGATTTTCAGACTGGTATCCAGTGGAACCAGAACAATCAATTCTGGAGCCTCAAAATTTGTAATCTATATAAGATGAAGGAAAAAAAAGTATTGCAGCCATATCTGCTGGTGATACAAAGACAGGTGGAAAAGAAAGTTGTAAGAAGAACACCAAGTCTGCAGAAGCATATACACTGGTCAATTGAGTGTTAAACATTTAACAGATGGAGTACCATATGATTATCCACTGTTGTAGGAAGAATAGAAAAACAGAACATTGTTCAAATAGAAAGATTACACAGTGCCGCTGTATTAAAAAAAATCTGGATGTCTTTGCGTGTGAAACACATTCAGTTATACACAGGTAAAAAGGTGGCAAATGAAACATCCTTTATTGCAAGGGGAATGGACTTTAAAAATAAGGATGTCCTGTACAACTCTACAGGGTAATGGTGAAACCACCCCTGGAGTACTGCATATAAGTTTTTGTCTCTTTATTCAAGGATTGACATACTTAAAATGGAGGCAGTTCAGAGAATGTTCATTAAGTTGATTACTGAGGCATGGAAAGGTTGAGCAGATTGGGCCTGTCATTGTTTAGAAGTATGAGTAGGAATCTTATTGAAATATATAAGGTTCTGAACAGATGCGGATGGGGATGTTTCCCTTTGTGGGGGGAATAGGTCAAGTGTAGAGCTTGTGAATCACAGGTTGTCCACCTACAGTTCTTTGTTTGCCCCATTTCACACACACTCAGAGTTTACTGCAAATTTGTCAAGACAGAAATTACTTTTCTCGGCAGGACTTAAACTTTTGGAATCCTCTGTGGCAGACAGGTGTGGAAGCAAATTTGTTGAATACATCAAGGAGAAGTTTTTGCATTGCCTCTGGAGGTATGGCTCAGGAAACTTGTAATTTTCCATGTGGGACTACTGCTGAGGCTTGGTTTACAGCCAGATCGTCTAGGCAATACACACCTACATGATCCTAAGCCATAATTGCAGACTAAAACAGGGTAAGAATCAATTGATATCCCTTACTTTCAGACTAGTGAGCTGTTGCAGAGGATCTGTATGACATCTGCAGCCACTCACCAAAGTCTGATATAGCCCAGATCTCCAAATGGTTCGGGCCTAATGCTGACATGAAGGGGTGAGCAAAGAAGATAGTATTTTAAAAATTGCTCCCTGGTACATCCTCAGGCTGTCATAGTAAATAAAAGAAACTCTATATTCCACTACTGGCTTACACTGCCAAGCAGAATTCATCTGCTGTAAACCACTTATTCTCTCACTACCAATGAAGAAGCAAAGCTACTTCCTTTTACCAGTCACTCCAATGTGCTATTAACATCAGTCCAGCAAGTTATTGCCTTCAAATTCAAAGCATCATTCCTTAAACTCATGGAGGGAGTTATGCAACAAATAGTTCCCTTCATGAGTTCCATGCAGTATTTTCCAAGAAACAAGGGGCTCAAATTGGCTGACAGTACTTTGAATCTTTTCCATATCCAAACATTGGCACAGTTTAAATGGATTAGAATTGGAATCGTGCTTTGATGCATATTCCTGCTATAAACAAAATCAGTTGTTTATTTACAGTTTTAAGTGAGATGGTCACCTTTCACCCCAGTCATAAAATGTTGAAGTGAAACTTCTGTGACCCTTTGCATAATCTGAGCATTAGTGACCTAAGGATCTATTTACACGTTGTGTTTGGTTAAAGATTGCATTCACAAGTATAAACAGTTTCACATTCCCGCACATTATTTTGGGACTGCGAGCTTGATTCTTTTGCTGCTATTGTTCCACTCTATTAAGCTTTATAATTCATCTCCCCAAGAATGAATTGAACTTTCCTCATTCCTTTCCCTCACTTCTTTCCTGCAATCAGCACATACATTTTCAATTTCTTACTATTTGTATTACATTACATTTAACAAGTTGTCCAAATACTTATATCCTTCCTCCTTTAAATCTTTTCATTCAACAAGCTAGAGAAATGAAGAAGCAGGGATTTGTTTCCAAGGTGAGAAATAATGCACCTGTTACGGAAAGTTGATTAATCTGCTGCACATGATGAAATGCCTGGCTTCCATATTCACAGGGACGTAGATGCAGGATTAGTCTTTGTTGGACTTCAAAACGATTCTGCCCTATAATGAAATCAGGGTTGATGTGGGACCCAATATAGAATACCTCCTGCTTCTCCATTTCCCTTAGAAATGGTCAATAGAAATCAAGATTAAAGGCGACAATTAAAGGCGACAGTTCTAAATGAGATAGTCACCTCTTACCCCAATCATCACTTAAAATTAACAACACCACCAAATTCCATTTATAAAAGAGAATTCCAAATGTCAACTTGCGCATGTAGAAGCGTTTTCTAACCACTATTGAAAGACCTGATTCTAATTTTTAAATAAAGGCCTGAAAACTTCATTCTGAGATATCCTGATGTCTCAGGAACACAACATAATTTCTGTCATCTCTTAATTTAACCTTAGGAGTCCAGGCATCTTTCTGGTAAAGCTACAGGCTGTTATCAGTCTTGAGTGGACCTATCATTCACTAAAAGATGAACTCTTGATCTCCCAATCTAGATCATCATGGCCCTTGCACGTTATTTGTCTATCTGCACTACACTTTTTCTGAAATGCTAACACTATATTCTGCATTCTGTTTTCCTTTTTACTTCCTCAATGTATTTGTGTATAGAATGGTCTGTCTGGATGACATGCAAACAAAAGCTTTTCACTGTATCTCAAAGTTAAAGTCAAAGTTAAGTTTATTGTCAGATGCACAAGTACATGTAGGCACAGGTGCAATGAAAAACTTACTTGCAGCAGCATCATAGGCACATAGAATCATATAAGCAGCTTTCACAAGAAAAACAGAATTTTTACAAGAAAAAACACAACTAGAACAAAAAAAAACAAAGTCCATTTTAGTGTGAAGTGATCAAAGTGGTCATAGTGTTGCTAAACTGTAGTGATTTGGGTAGTGCCAGTTCAAGAACCGAATGGTTGAAGAGAAGTAGATGTTCTTGAAACTGGTGGTGTGGGACTTCAGGCTTCTGTACCTCCTGCCCAATGGTAGCTGCAAGAAGATGGCATGGCCCAGATGCTGGGGATCTTTGATGATGGATGTTGCTTTCTTGAGGCAGCATCATGTGACATGTGACAATAATACATGGGACATGTGACATGTGACAATAATAAACCAATGTCAGCTTAACATATTAAATAACAACTTCTTGTGCAGATCCTGGAATCATGGATGGCTTGCTTCCTCTGTAGTTCTATGGGTTCTGAGATAGTTAATGAGACTAATGTGGGATCCATAAGCTCTTCCACAGATGGGGCAAAATGTGCCTGATGTGATGAATGGGTATAATGCTTGTGAGGTGGCACAATCTTTTGTGCTCCTGATGCTTGGACTCGAGGTTTTCAAAATTGTCCCAAATGCTCCTTTGCCATCTTGAACAGTCATGAGTCACAGATTCCCAGCACTCAATGGGGTTGCTGTACTTTTTCCAAGGAGACCTTGAGGTTATCTCAAATCTTTTCCTCTGTCCACCTGCTAAACTATTCCTGTTTAGCTTAGAATAGAGTGGTTGTTTCAAGAATGTGGTGTTGGCATGCAAACAATGCAGCTTGTCCAGTGGCACTGACTGAATATAATTAGGGCTTCATTGCTGGGGTTGTTGCCCTGAGAGAGGACACTAACGTTGGTTTGCTTATCCTTCCAGTGGATTTTGAGTAGCTTGCAGAGACACCATTGTTGGCATCTGTCTAGTGCCTTGAGGTGCCTGATGTACGTAGTCTATGACTGAGTAGCATATAGGAGGGTAGGCATCATTGCTGCTCGGTAAACCAAAAGCTTTGTACCAGGTTTGATGTCTTGACCCTCAAACCCCCTTCTGTAGTCAACCGAAGGTTGTGCTAGCAAACTGAAGTTGATGATAAACTTCATCACCCATATCTGGCTTCACTTCGGAGTGGCCGATGAGATATGGAAAGTGGTTTGTAGCACTGTGGTGTACAAGATCATAAAAAGTATCAGGGCTATAACAAAGCCTTTCTACACATCATGCTTCCTTGATGTTGGCTTGGTTGTATACCCAATGGTTAGAACTATGGATTTTATGCCATCATAATATGCTAAACAACATTCAGTTGAAGAGAGAGAATCTGACAACCCAGCTGGACAGAGAATACAGGGTCTAAGCCTACTTAACTTTTGCCGATGATGTTTAGAGAATCACCAGCAACATCTTCCCTGCCTGTGCATTATAATGCAGAAATTAGAAATGATGCAAGACAGAAGACAAATGTCTTCAGCTGAGGGTCTGGATACAAAGGTTAACCAGCACCTCAGCTTTACACCAGCACAACCCCATTCAAGTGAATGGATTCAGGGTTTGGATTGAAAAGCTAAGTGTAGCTATGTATTGTGTTTACTTTTCTTGTAATATTGTATTTGTAGCTTGTAATGTTGTCTTCCATTTAAGTTAGTTTCTAGTATTTTCATTTGTTTAATGCAAATTTATCATTGATTATCACAGTGAAAATCACCCAGTATAATACAGACTTTATTGACAGATGAAGAGAAAGAGGCCAGTTATCACATTATATGATAAACTTCAAAATCATTTACTTTAATGAGGAATGTCAAACAAAACCCGAGGCAGGGTTATATCCTGTTACATTACTGCTAAGAGCTATTAGTGCCTTGATGAATGTCATTAATGCTACTTAGTAGCCCTGAGTCATGTTTGAATCACCACCTATGAGTAAGTTAAATGCTCTGACAGTTCAAAGAAAAACTGTAAAAATCTGTTTCCCAGAACCTCTGAATTCTCGATTCCAATGTCAGAACCTCTGCCACTCACCAGCTAGCTGTACTGATGTATAGGCACTTTAAATATTGACAGTCTGTGCAGTTATTTCTCTCAGAGCTTCTGAGCCACATTAACAGCAGGACAAATGTGCAGCAAACAATATCAGGCTATGATTTGATGATTCGCCTGGTTGAGCACTGGTCAGCACTGCAATGCTGAATGAAATAATTCTGTAACATAATATTCCTTTCGATACTGATGGATGTAATGATAATTAAATCTTGCTACACAGCCATATTTTCCAGCTACTCCTGGTGTACATGCAGTGCATTCACAGAGGCTCTGTACATAATTGCAATTTTTGCTGCAGGTTGTATACAATTAGATCAATTAGACACACATCTCACTTCTAGTATTCAGTTCAGCAATGTGCATCATTTATCTTTTCACCTTCCTTTTTCCTATCGAAACATTGTCTCCCAAGCTTGGAGCATGGTTCTGTTGCTGGCAAATATAACCACTGAATTGCTCAGCGACATAGAACCATTTTCAAGTGCCCACTACCCTTGGGTTAGCTTTAAAAGTAAAAGGCTTACTCCTCCATCTGATCCTCTTAAGTGGGGGAAACAGAATTACACCTTTCAACAAAACTAGGAAACATCAGAAATCAAACATGTCCTCAGTTGTAGAGAAGCGAGAGGGATGGAGGAACCAACAGACTGATTGTGGTGGTGCCAGCTGAGAGAGGGGGAATGAATCATATGAACATGCATACAAACTAGGAGCAGGAATATGTTACTCATCCCTCAACTTGCTCTGTCTTAGTTGATGGCTGATCTGATTCAAACCTCAATTCAACCAAGCAGCTCAGTCTACCTGCTTAACAAGAATCTTAAATGCCTCTGCCGTAAAAATACTCAAAGATTCTGCTCCCACCACTCTTTGAGGAAGAGAGTTCCAAAGAACCCTTGAGAGGTAAAAAGTAGTCTTTCTGCCTTAAAACACATTTTTTTTAAACTGTGACCTCTACTTCTGGATGCTCCCATATCCACATTCACCCTGTCACGACCTCTCTTGATTTTAGGTTTTAATCAAATCCCCCATCACTCTTTTAAACTCCAACAGATTCAAGCCTAGCTTGTCCAACCTTTCCATACAAGACAACCCATCCATTCCAGCTTGCAGTCTAGTAACGTTTCTCTGAACGGCTTCCAATGCAATTAGCATCCTTCTTCAAATATTGTAAATAGTGCTCTAGATCTGGTCTCAAGAATGCTGCATGTAACTGAAGCACAACCTCCCTAATTTTGTATTTAATTCCCCTATCAATAAATGGTAATATTATGTTAGCTTTCCTAATTACTTTTAAGTATCTTAGTAAGGCATTTGACAAGGTCCCTCAAAGTAGTGTCATCCAGAAGATTAAGATGTATGGGATCATGGTGAATTAGCCGTTTGGATTCAGAATTGGCTTGCCCATTGAAGACAGAGGGTAGTGGTTGATGGAACTTGTTCTGGCTGGACGTCCGCGACTAGTGGTGTTCTGCAGTGATCCGTACTGGAACCTCTGTTGTTGGTGATATGTTATTTAAATGACCTGGATGACAATGTAGATGGGTTGTTTAGTAAGTTCGCAGACAATATAAAGATTGGTGGTGTTGTGGATAGTGTAGAAGATTGCTAAAGGATACAGCAGGATATAGATCAGTTGCAGATATTGGCAGAGAAATGGCAGATGGAGTTTAATCTGGCCACATGTGAGGTGTTGCACTTTGGGAGATCAAATATAAAGTGACAGTATATTGTTAATGGCAAGACCCTTAATAGTACCGATGTTCAGAGGGATCTTGGGGTTCAAATCCATAGCTCTTGAAAGTGGCTGCACAGGTTGACAGGATAGTAAAGAAGACATATGGAATGCTTGCCTTTATTTAGTCAAGGCACTGAATTCAAGAGTCGAAAAGTTACGCTGCAGCTTTATAACACTCTAGTTAGGCCACTCCTGGAGTATTGCATTCAATTCTGGTTGCCCTTTGTGGGAAGGATGTGGAGACTTTGGAGAGGGTGCAGAAGAGGTTTACCAGGATGTTGCCTGGATTAGAGGGCATGTGCTATAAGGAGAGGCTGGACAAACTTGGGTTGTTTTCTCTGGAGTAGCAGAGGCTGAGGGGAGACTTGATAAAAGTTTATAAGATTATGAGAGGCATAGACAGAGTAACAGCCAGTATCTTTTCCCAGGGTCGAAATGTCTAATATCAGAGGGCATGTATTTAAAGTGAGAGGAGTAAGTTCAAAGGAGATGTGTGGGGCAATTTTTTTTTTTACACAGAGAGTTGGTGGGTGCCTGGAATATGCAGCCGGAGGTGGTAGTGGAGGCAAATTCGATAGAGGTGTTTAAGAGACTCTTAGATAGGCACATGAATGTGCAGAGAATGGAGGGATATGGACATTGTGTAGGCAGAAGGGATTAGTTTAGTTAGACATTTAATTACGAGTTTAATTAGTTTGGCACAACATCGGAGGCTAAAGGGCCTGTTCCTGTGCTGTACTGTTCTATGTTCTATGTACTTAATATACCTTCATACTAGCCTCTTGTAAATCAAATACAAAGGCATCCAGATCCCCCTGAACAGAGTTTTCCAATCTCTCACCTTTAGGTAACATGCTTCTTTTTCTTAATATTTTCCTAGCAAAATGGGCAATTCCACATTTTACCACATTATTAAGTTCTTTTCCCATTCACTTGGCCTATTTATATCCATTTGCAGTTTCTCTTATGTCCTCCTGCAAGCTTAATTTCCTATTTGTCATCAGCAAATTTAGCAACCTTACATTTGGTTGCTTCAACCAGGTCATTTAGATAAATTGTAAAATGTTGAGGGTCAGAGCTGATTCCTGACATACCACCTGTTAACCTCTTGCCATCCAGAAAAAAGACACATTCATGCCCACTCTCTGTTTCCTGTTAGTCTGCGAATCTTCAATCCATGCCAACATTTTACCTCCTACACTATGAGCTTTTATTTTTCCCAATAGCCTTTGATGCAGCTCCTGATGAAATGCCTTCTGAAAAACTAAGTATAGTACATCCACTAATTCTTCATCGTCCACAGAAACAAAGATTTCTTTATCACAGCTTATCTGTTAGGAAAAGATACAAATAGTTGATGAAGCAAAGGAGAGAGCAAATAAAAAAGCAGCAGTGATTTGTATCTTACAGTTCCAGAACTATTCTTTTTACATTCTCTCCTCTTCATTTATCTTCTTCTATTTACACCTCCTACAGACAAGCCAGCTGCAATCAACTAGCCTTTGCCACCCTCTCTCAGCCAGCACCACTACCAATGATGTCATTCAGTCTGTCTTGGAATCCACCCTTTCAAAGACTTTCCCTTTGTTCTTTCCATTCCCTCTCCCATTTCTCTGTAACTTAAAATGTGCATGTTTTCTAACTTTGTCTACTTCTGACATGTAATCTCTGTTTTTCTCTCAACAGATGCTGCCTGACCCACTGATTATTTTGAGAATTCTCTGATTTACTCTGTATTTGCAGTTTTATGCTTTTCAGTTTCTGGTTGTTTTCATCCACATAATCAGTAGGCTGACATCCAGCAAGATTCATTGTTTGGCAATCACAGGAAGGTTGGCCATTACTCTCTCTCTCTCTCTCTCTAACCTAAAAGCAATTGTTAGTTCTAGTCTGGTTGAGGTCAGATAACTAAGCATATGCCAAGGATCAAATCTGGATCAATCTGATCTTTGTTATTCAACCAATCAATGAGTAAACTTAATGATAAGTTGGGCCAGCTCAAATTGCCACCATTAAATAAAGGTAAGGTCTGCTACCAACACAGGATTGTGTTTTTGATTTATTTCTATGTGCAATGCACAGGTGGTCTAAAGTCCAAATATTTATCTGCTAACTTAATTTAACCTTCTGAAGCTTCTGCTGAGATCCTCCCAGTTGGGATAAGGTCAATTTATTGGTGCTGATGAAAGTTTCTCTAGATTGCCAGCTGTTTGACTTCTCTTTTTGCTAATTCAACTCTAGACTACTTCAAGGTCAAATTGCAAAGCTTTTCAGAACTTCTCAATTATGATTCATGGGTGTATCAAGGTAAGTACGACAGCTGGAGTGGTTGATGGGCTGCCTGCAGTGAGGGCACAGCTGAGTGAACAAGACTAAAGCATGCCTGAAGCTATGTGATGCATATTATCAGTATGGGTTTCTTTTTTCTGCAGTGAATTTCAAGAAAATGAGCATACACATTTTTACATAAGGTTACGCATAGTATAACAATGTAAAGGTGCATTTCAAAATTCGCGTGATGACAAACAATGCCAATACTCTATCAATGTAATGTCAACTCTGAAGGATGTCATCCTTGAAACACATCTCAGTCTATCCTAACTCAACCTGAAACATACAGATGGAGTTCCTTGAAGCACAATTATTCTACTTTTTATCATGATGTTTCTATTAATTTACCAATGATAGTTTCATGGCAGACAACAATAGATGGCAGGCTTCCAGAATTAATTATAAACACTTGAAATGAAGTATTGCAATAACAAATCATTTAATCTGAAGCACTGTAATAATGCATGGTCAAATTGCAATCCCATCAAGTTTTTATTTCACTGAAATATTACAGGAAATAATATATGTAAGACAAGTAGCCCATCTGTTAATATTTGAACCAAATCATTTCACTTTAGACATCACTTTGGATATATGCGTGAAAGAAATTCTGCACCAGAATGCAGTGCTTCGGTTCATTTATCTTTATTATAGCAAACCTGTGCAGAATGACCCCCCACTGCTTTTTATTGATTAAGTGAATACGTTCAAGCCAATTTATCCTCTGAAGAGGCATCTGTCCTTTTGTGAGAGTGTTCAGCATTGGTCAACAGATTGGAACCAGAATCTGTAAATAAATCGCACCTCAGGAGTGTTGTAGGGGAAGAAATTAAAAATCTATGCAAAGGCCTGGTGCTATATTATGAGTTTTCAAAATATAGGAATTCTCTGTCTTCAGTGTATTTAAATAAACTAGGAGGAATTTTGTACAGTCTTGTTGCCTCTTTATTCAATATCGTATGTATTGCATGCTGTTTTTATGGGGCATTCTATTATTCCACCCTCATGTGATGTATTACTCCACTAGGAAGAACTCTATATCCACAAGGACTGCGATATTACTTCACCAATAAACATACATATAATGAGGTTAATCAAGAAAGGAATATAATTAGTCATATTTATTGGAATAATCTTCAAATAAAATATAAATATAGTTTTGTATTGATTAGTTAATAAAGATGATAAATGTATCTGTTATGTGCAAGTGTCCACTAATGAGCCATTGACTTTACTGTTTTAAAAAGCTGTTGATGTCCCTCCAGGGAAGAAGTGAGTGATTTTATTAACCACTTACAACTCCATACTAAAGCGCTGCATAATGTTTTTATTTTCAGATAGTGTAATATAATATTTTCAGGTCAGAACAAAAGGACTTAAAAAAATGATCCTTGGTTAACGTGTTAAACACATGATACAAATGGCTTCACACTGTAGCTTCTGAGAACTTGTTGCTATTGGTTGATTGAAAGGGGCAGCTGTACTTTGCTGTAGATAGGAATCTGTCTGCCATCAGCTGGACATGCTTTTCCACATTTAACTGTTAACGTTTTTTGCATGCCGAATTGCTGAAAGTACGAGGTGAAAATGTTGCCGCAGTTGTTACAGCTAGAAGTGACCCAAGAGACTGCAGATGCTGGAATCTCAAGCAAAAAAAAAACTGCCAGACGAATTCAGTGGGTCAGCAGCATCTGTGGAGGCAAAGGGACAGAAAACAGTTTGGGTCAAGACCCTGCATCAGGATTGTCCCGTTCAGTCCTGATACAGGCTCTCAATCCGAAATGTCGACTATCTCTTTGCCTCCACAGGTGCTGCCTGGCTTGCTGAGTTCCTTCAGCAGTTTGTTTCATGCTTAGGACAAGCAATGGTGTATGCTAAATGTGAAATAAACAGTTAAAGGATTGATATGGAATTGTAGAACGGATGAATAATATATGTATAGAAAGTGAAATAAGAAGGGAAAGAGAAAGTGGAGAAAAAGTGAGATAAAAAAAAATCAAACTTTTACACGTTAATATCCTGCATAATGATAAATACCACAAGGAGTGAGACTACTTCATTGCTATGGTCCTTTTTCACAACCAGAGTGGATGACTAGTAGCAATTAACACTTAAAATGCTTTAAAAGGATGTTTAAATATGTAATTAAAAGACTTAATATTTGATTGCTGCTGATTTCTACTGCATGAATTTACAAGCATTTGGTGCATGTGAATGTTGAAGCAGACAACAAAATGCCATTATTGCAAAGCTAGCAACAGAACACAGCACATCCCAGCAATGTTTTGGATCTCCATGTTTAATCATGCATCTGCCTTCACCTGAAGTTGCTGTAACACTTGGTATGTGGTGCAGTGATTTGCCTCAGTCATCTTGACAGCAAATTATACCCATTCATTTCTTTCACAAGTAAACAAGAAGACATGCATTGACTTATCTGCTGACTCTTGATGCTTCTTGGTAAGCAACTGCCTGGGTTACAGTTTTTAATCTTACTTCAGGGGTAAAAGTAACCTGGTGCAGTGTACCAGTAAAATAGTGGTTAAAACAATTTTATACAAATGGGTTAAATCAACAGTGTTAGTGATAGAATCGTACCAGTAAGAAATTTACTTATTTGCACCCCTGCCTTGCATCCACTTGTCACCTGATCGCAATGTACTGGGGCTACTCAGACCCAGTGTTCCTCAGTGAAAAGTACCTCTGTTGACCAAGGACAATGAGATTATAAATGTGAAACAATAAATAATCTGCTGGAGGAACTCAGTAGGTTGAGCAGCATCTGTGGGAGGAAAGGAGTTGTTGATGTTTCAGATCAGGACTAAGCCTGTTATTCGTTGGTGGGGTAATGGTCCAGGGGTTGGTATGAGGAGGTATCTGAGATCTGTAGTCTGGCCTCTGCAAGGTAGAGGTCAGTCCGCCAGACTACAATGGCGCTGCCCTTGTCTGCAGGTTTGATGACTAGGTTGTGATTGGTGTGAAGTGAATGGAGGGCTGTGTGTTCAGAGGAGGTGAGGTTGGAGTGGGCCAGGGGAGTGGAGAAGTTGAGGTATCAGTCCTGATGCAGGGTTTCAGCCTGAAATTCTGATAATTCCTTTCCTCCCACAGATGCTGCTCGACCTGTTGAATTCCTCCAGCAGATCGTTTGTCGCTCCAGATTCCAGCATCTGCAGTCTCTTCTGTCTCCTCAGATTATTAATGTTTATCATCACTAAATTTATGGCTTAGGTACAAATATCAGACAAGAAAATCTTGTATTTTACAAACACATTTTTCTCTCCTTGATTTCTATCCTTTGCTCATGGTTCCCACCACAAACACTGTTTCAGAGCCACAGTCCAATCCTTCCCCTCGCAAATGTTGATCTTGTAGTGGTTACTACCGCGAAATAAAACAAGACGCTAGTCGAAGGATTGCCAAACAAGAACTGGTTTATTTTCCCGCCCTCCGTGGGCCTTTTAAGGGAGAGTGTTCCCACCCAATGCAACCGGCAATGATGTATATGCTATGTCATCAAGCCTTTCCCATGCGCGGGTTCTCCCCGTTGCTTGGGGAAGACGAAGGCCCACCGCCATCTTGGGCCTCGCCGCTCCGACGCCGTGCGACCCGACTGCCGAGCCGGTTTGCTCACCTGGACAGTGAGTCGCTACAATCTGCTATTTACAGCCTTGTTGCCATGCTTAACTCCAGAATAAGCTTCTGACCATCTGCCTGTGTTAAGAGTGCCCACTTCCAACTCCACACTGTCCCCAAATCTGGCTTCTTATACGTTGCCTTTTTCAACCATTTCAATGATGGTAGATGTGGCAAACTCCTGAACTCCAAAGATCCATTTGTAAATCCTACCGGATCTCTCTCTCCTGTTTTAAGATGCTCTAAACAATCTCTCTCTTTGAGATTTGATCATCTTGTGTGGCTCACTCTCAAGATTTTGTTTGCTAATACTCTTGTGAAGTGTCTTGAAACATTAAGTGCAGTTTATTGTGGTTGAAATGTTACAGTAAAATTAACCGTATGTAGCCATTGTTCAATTCAATTATACTTGAGACATTTCAACTCTGGCAGTAATTTCTATCCAGAGCACAACAGTTAAACACATCAAAAGTACTAATGCTAATGAGACTGCAGTAGACTCGCTGATTTAATTGGAGGTCCTTCCTGAATGGCTCAAAGAACTGCAAATGAAGTTAGGGTTTTTTTGGCCCAACATATCATTTGCCATATCTCATAATAATTTGTCCAATTTTCTTAAAAAAGCATTCTCAGTGAGGTCATATTGTCACTTTAAAACAACTGGGAACTTCATCTGATGATGGAATTAGAATTTTACATGTGATACATGATAATCATGTTCTACCTAGTCACGCTACAGTTAACTGGGGGATGCATGATGCAATTAACAGATGCAAAGAGAGAAATATTACTTGGCAGTACAGTTAACTCCTTTAGGGAACATTATAAAACATTCACAAACACTATCTTCCTGTATAAAAATTATTCTTTTGTCTGACAATGTGCTGTATGTGCATATTGTTCAACACCAGAGGGCCCCCTGATGGACTAAACACATTGTAACAATGACACTCCTAGGTGTTCTCTTGTCTTCTGTTGTTCTTTTAATAGAACATTGTAGAGGAAATGTTTCATTTAATTTCTGGAAATAAAAAAAACAACTGTTTATTGCCATATAAGACCAAGTACTTACTCAGTCATAAAACTCAAATCCAAACTTGTTCAGTACAAGTAAATAATGTTCAAGTGTCAGGTGTCACCAAAGTCCTTCACAACTGGAATGAACAAATCGGTATCCCAATAGTTACCCTATGTTATACTGCAATTTCAAACATGCTGTTTTACTTATTATCACACAGAAAGCAAAATGCACAAGAAACTTGAACTGCTTTTACATTGGAGAGTTATTGTGGTGGTAAAGATAATCTGCCATTTGATAAGGGGTACACATTGTTCATAGATTGTTGGGGTTGAATTGCAAAGCAATCATTCATCTGAGAATTTCCAACGTGGTCATCAACCACAAGGGGAAAGTGTAAGTGGATTATGAGTACCAGCAGAAAATACACGATAAAAATCACCACTTGAAACACTGACCTGACTGTGCTTTATTCTTTATCTATCTGTTGCTGTTTCTTGTTTCACATAAAAACGTTCAGAAAAGCAAAATCCTTTTTTATCTATTAGGCAGCAGGTGCACTGAGTGTGGTATGGGTAGAATGATTTCAGTGAAAGGATAAGGCATGGGGTGAAAACGAATGACTACACAGGTGGAACTTTATTAGATGCAATTGTAATATGCATTTTCCCAAGCAAAATCTCAGAGATATCTTTTCCTCTGAGTATACAGAAATGCAAGTAACTCAAGTATATTAATCATTACTGAGCTGTTAATACCCCTAGGTTATTAACACAAACAATTATAGTCATGCCACTGTCAATTTTGTGGTTGTTTTGTTTATTTTTAACTAAATTATGGCATTGCTTGGTTTATTAAGGTTAATCCTGTTCACCATCTGGGCATCACTTTAACCTTGATCTGATCATCTGATCCTAAATGTCTCCATTCCAAAGACTGTCTACTTCCACCTTTGTAACACTGTCCATACATTGCCCTGCAGCATCATATATGTTGCTGACTCTCACTTATCACTTCCAGTTTACTATTCCAATGCTTTCTAGGGTGACATCACAACCTTAAACTTCAGTTTATTCAAAGAAATCAAGCTGAAAGTTAACCTGTTTCAAATTTCTGTCATCCCTCAGCAATGTGCTCACTATTGGTTTCCCATCCTCCACCACCTCAAATTTCAAATTCTCATCCTTTCAACGACCTCACCATTCACTATTTCTGCAACTTCCAAAATCTGCTGGGATCTGTGCATTCCCACAATTCTGGTGTCTTGGAATCCCTTACTCTATTTGCTTCATTGTTCATGACTGTGCCTTCTGTAGATCAATGTCTTAACTATTGGAATTCCCATTGCCTCTTTCTCTTATCAGCACTTCCCATTTCTAATATCAGAGTCGAGTTTTGGTTCTGCAAAGCATTTGGCATATTCTTTTATATCACGGGCACCATATAAGCATTCCACAGTTGGTGTTTCTCTCTTAATAACCTACTGGATTTGCTTTAATTATTTGTGCAAGAATCTATTGCAATAACAGAACTATTTTTCTTATCACTTGTAATAATTATCCTGAAATTAATACATTTCATAAAATAGCAGGCATAAATAAATCTTACTGCCATCAATCAGAGCTAAATTTCCAGGTAATATATATTTATGAACTATTCTTGGTGCAAGGAAAACTTGCAAATGTCTCTCCTTGTCACATAGAGTGCAGGTGAGCTTTTAATACAGTGCTAAAATATAATTGCATTTCAAACTTTCTGGTACTGACAAGCAATTTCATCAGTGTGGATTGTAATTCCCTCAGATGAACATTTCAAAACATTAAAAATTGAAAATAATTTTATTTTAAAATGCATGAAGTTTTAATAATTTTTTTCAAATTTGATTTTGGAGTTTCCAAAGGCCAGCTGATGCCAACTTTGGTTATCTTCTCAGTAACTTTTGCAACCGAGACACAGTGAAAAACTTGTCTTGCATACTGTCCACACAGATCAATTCATTACAACAGTGCATTGAGGTAGTACAAGGTAAAAACAATAACAGAATGCAGAATAAAGTGTTACAGTTACAGAGAAAACAGTGCAGGTGGACAATAAGGTGCAAGGCCATAACAAGGTAAATTGTGTGATCAAGAGTCCATCTTATCTTACTCGTTAAGAGCCCATCTTATTGTATAGTTCCTATTCCTATACAACCATCTGGAGAGGATGAGACGGTGGTAGGACCAGTGAAGGAGGGGAGGCGAGATGGAGTAGCACAGAGCAACCATAAATCTTACCCACACTTAAATCCTGGAGATGACATGCCTGTCTGACTTTTAACCAACACAGAGTTTACACTACGGCCCAAACTAGCAACTTAGAGGATGGAAAGCTGCCATTCCATAATCTAATCTTATTTGTTTGCTTTGCAGAGAGTTTAAAATGTTAGTTAAAATTATACATCTTTTCTTCCTTTTTTGCTGCCTGTGAGATATCTTTAACTTGATTGGCTGCTCCACCAGATTGGAAACATCGGAGGTTCCAAGTGTTTGGCATTCCTTTGAACTATCTGCCAGCTCACTTCAGCAAGGAAAAGATTCCTCCACTAGTACAGCTTCCAAGATCCAGCATATCCAGATCCCAACTTACTGCTCTGATCTTTAGCAACTCAACCTCTGGAGTTACAGTCTGATTGTAGTGATAAATATCTTGGCCATTACCATTATCTCCAGATGCACTCCCTGTTTTAAAGAACAAATCCTATAATGGTCCTGCTTCAGATTCTTCAAAGCTGAAAGGACTATAATATAAAAAAAAATGATTTAAGATTCGCCTCATTCACCATTTGTAGTAACTTTTAACCACTTTATGACTAGCTTGTTTATGATTATGTCTGAGGTAGTGAACAGGGAAAATCTTTCCTTAAATACTTAATCACATTAATCACACTTAATGATTAATCACAGCCAACAAAATTCACAAAACTTAGAAAATGTAAAATATGGCAAAAAGAGCAGAGTAGATTAATTTCTCTGGAAGAAAAAGATATTTGACATTTCAGATGGGATATTTTATCGCAATATCTACTGTACTGAATGACTTCATAACATAAAAGCCACCAAATGAAGATACAAGTGTCAACAGCACTGGAGTAATGATTGATTGATCATTCCACTAATGCGATCTGAATACATCCCTGAAATCCTACCAGATTTCATTGTTTGCACAGCAAATCTCTTAAGCCTGTAATTTATGTGCATTAAATAAATAGTGCTAGCGATTTCATCAGTGTTTAAATATCAAGGTTTGAGTTACACTAGCTTCATAAGGCAAGCACTTTGGAAAGGTTATTAAATAACATGTGCTTTAAGATAATAAAATTATTTTTATTATTTTACCTTTTCAACTCCTAAGCCACTAAACTACTCCTGGAGTTTAAATGTTTTCTAACACTTAAAATTACTTAGTTAAATTTCGGAAACATTAAAGGCGACTTGATAGAACTGGCTCCATATAGAGAAGACTTAATGTGTCCCAGTAGACTTCAGAGTAAAAGGTCCAAAATGGACTCTTACTCCTGACATTTATCTCTCTGCAGTGAGTGAGTTTTGGTGGCTCTGAGCCAGACCATATTTTAAAGTGTTCCACAGTATTCAAGTGTTTCAGTGCAATGGGGAATGAAAATGTGGCATCATCAGATCCTCCCCACAGATACATACCATCTGCTCATTGGTTATGGACTAGACTTCACAGTAGTATACCCAACCCACCTGTCTGGTTGAAGTTGTGAACATGACATTGACTGTACTTGAGACCTGAAGGTGCAAAAGTGGAATGGAGGGAGGGGAGTATATTTATTTTTAAATCATCTGAAAACTTCCAGTTCACAAAACATATCAAGTTGGGCAAATTTTGTATCCCATCCGTAATATCTATGGAATATTTCATTTAAGAATTTGACATTTTACAGTGATAAAGCCAGATATAAATCACTAACACTACATTAAGCAACTAAAAGTATGTTAATTTTCTGGAATAAATTACCTGGAATAAATTTTGCACCTATTCAGAAATTCAGTTGGATTCTTCCAATCTTGAGCCACCCTTGCATCTTGACACAATTTCCTTGTCAGAAATGCGCAGGATGTCAACATTCCCAAAGTAATGCTCCTTTTAGTAAATTTAGACTATGTTGCTTGGGGGCTTTTGTAGTTGGATGTTCTTATGATAATTGGATCCTTCCAACTACCCTGGACTGACACCTCTGTCAGTTAAGCCCTAAACTTAACTTTCAATTGATCTGGTACTGCTCCATGTGTACACTGCATCAAATCATTCCCCTCACCACAAGATATTGTCAGTAACCCTCCAATTTCCTGATCATCCCACCCCACCCCCCACTCAACTTCAATGTAGACCTCTATTTCTAACAATCCCATCACCCACATGACTAACTTCATTTGCTGCTCCCAATCCCTAAACATGATCCTGCCTCAGGCTCCATGGTTCTTCACTGGCAATCAGCTTGAATCTTCTTTCACCCCAATCCAACCAGAATATAACCTTGACTGTTGGTTATTCCACCTTATCCAATCCCCTCCCACCCCCACAATTCCAGCCCTGTGTCCAACTCCCAAGTTGTGAGAATCTGGAGCAACTGGTTTGCAGTTAGGGGGCCAAACCTGAAGTGGTCATTGCCACCAGCTGCAACAGCCAACTAGAGCAGCGCCTTGGGTGCATCAGAAGAGTGTGCATTTGGGCAGTGATGTGTCATTGAATAAGCATCATAAAAATAAACATTTCCAATTCTGTGGTGATTTAGAAAAGTCCTCCGAGGTCAGGTTGAGTAGTACATGTGATATGGGAGACTGCTTCACTCCACTTCCTGCAGTTTACAGCAAAATCAAACATTATGTTTTATCAGGACGTTATGTCCACTTTGTTACTCAACCTCAAGAATCCAGGTAATAGACTGATGAATTACCTTCAGAACAACTGAAAGTAATTGTCCTAGACATAAAGATCTAAAATTTAGCTTACTTAAATCCTATAAAGATAGTTTCAACCAGAAATTCACCTGTTTGGCTAAAATCAAATTCAAATGTGTTATTTTAATGTATTTTTAAGGTGTTTACTTCACATGCATTTTCAGATGACATTGTACTTTTTGATTGCAGAGTGAGTTGAAGAAGAATAGAGTCATAGAGTTATAGAATTATAAAGCACAGAAACAGCCTCTTTGGCCAAACTTGTCTATGCCCACCAAGTTGCGTACTTGAGCTAGTCCCATTTGCCTGCATTTTCCTATAAACGTACCTGTCTAAATTTCTTTTAAACATTGCAATTGTACCTGTCTCTACTACTTCCTCAGGCAGCATGTTTCATATTCTCACCACGCTCTGTGTGAAAAACTTGTCCCTCAGGTCATCTTTAAATCTTTCCCCTCTAACTTTAAGCCTATGCCCTCTAATTTTAGACATTGTATATCATTATGTTTGATGAACTTTCTGTGAACTGGTCTGTGATTTTTTTATACAATTAATTATTTAAGATTGCAAAAGGTCCTAATAATCAACAGAAACCTGCACAATCATTAATAAAATTAAATCAGAGAAATTCCTCTTTGCTCGCTGAGGCTAAATGTATCTGGAAGTATTGGCCACTGATGTTAAGACCGGGGTAGAATTCTGCATTATGCTGTAGACACTAAACACACAACGGATGTATGTATGTTGAACTCTGCTTTTGAAATTCAATTCCATTGATTTTAAGTGGGTCTGAATTTCAGAAGAGAGTTCAACAAGTATATAATCCTACATCATGCATTTAGTGCACACAAGCAGGAGGGGATTAATTCCTTCCTCAATGTCTGCTGCATTAGCAGCCAAGAATAAATTTCTCGCTAGTAGGGTCCAATGCACAAAAAATCTACCTGTATTACTGCAAATCTTGAGACTGTAAATAGAAAGTTAGGTGTTTTTTTTTGCTTATCCATCATAAAGTTTCTGTGTCAGAAAGTGGAAATATTTTGTTTCTTCAAGCATAGAGTAAATAAGAAAAAACAAATACTTCTCATCTGGGCACAACATGAATTAGGTTCATGTTGTAGGCTATCAGGACAACACATTCAAAAATTAACTAAAGCCTTTATGTTATTAGGGAAACCTCGATTTTTCCATTCCCCGCACCTTGTGGCCACTGAGTTGTGAGTGACACAACCATTTATGCCACAATTTAAGGTGTTGTTTCCTGGCTACTGGACAATGCATTAAAATTGTCACAACTTATTCCACATGGGAACTTTACAGCATTAGACTGCACTGAATTCATAGATAATTCCATTCCAAAGGCAATAGAACAATATTAGAAATGCAGTCTATTTTACTATTTTAATATTGTCAACACAATATATAAAAACTCAAAGTGAAAGAAACATGTAGGGTTGGATAATTCTGGATGTGGTTGGACAATTTAAGACAGATTAATGTTAACATCAATGTTTTAAGTTGGACAGCTTGGCAGTATTTCACAGTGGTATGCTTGATGTGGGTTTTTACCAATTAACTTGATCCAAGTGAGAGACCACAGATGTACAACACCAACAATCAAATCAAGAGTAAGGGTTAGATGGGAAAGAACTAAGTTTGAGTGTCTCAAACTATTTTCCTTTATCCTATAGATTCCAAGTTTATAAATATCAAGGATGGTAATAATCAGTTTAAACAGATAGTGGGTTAAGTGCATAGTTTATCATTAATGAAAATTAGGGTTCTGCAAATATGTCAATCATTTTAATTGTGGATTCTTAAGATTATTTACATTTGTGGAAAATAATTGAAGCATTGGCCACATCCATTGGATTCAGATGAAGATACTAACCAGACTTCAAAATATCACAAAAAATGCTACATCCGTGAAAAAGAAAATACTTGTGTCCAACATGTCTGAGTGCACTGTAAATTTAACTATAAAAATCTTATCTTTCCACAGGGAGTAAGTGAAGACAGTTTATGGAATAATAGGACTTGGAGGTGATTTATACTTATGGATTAAATGTCACATTTAAAAACTTGCTCATTCAATCATGTGAAAACTTGAGAGAAAAGATGCTCTATCTGTGATTTAAAAGCTGGACAAGGTTTCAAGCATGGTGCAACTATGCTGAAACTCTTCACATAAAAAACTCATAATGTTGAACGGTGACTAAATGTGGAGCTGGTGGAGAATTCTTATTCCTTTTAGTTACCATTTATCTGTTGCCCTAAATCAAAATGGCTTTTCAGGTAACTAAAATAACCTCAGCAGGTATGGTTTGCAAGAAGTAATGTTTTTTTTTCATTCCTACAGTCAGCTCCACTATCTCTCTGGGCAGAGCTACAAGGCAAACATCAGTCACTTTGTGGAGTACTTGAAAAAATATTGACTCTGGAATGATTCAATACTATGCCCAATGATAAATGCCTTGACTTGCAAATTTAGTTCATTTTTAGATTCTCTCTTCGGAATTATATGCAAATTTAAATTGATCATGCTGCTCTTAATGCAACTACCTTTGTGATATTATTTCTCTCAAGAACAATGACCCTTCTGATCACCGGCAAAGCCACTTTGTTGTTGACAGTTCATCACCGATGCAAATCAATCTACGACTTCAACACTTCAATCGCGCAACAGTAATAAGAGCCGAGCAAACAATTTGCCCACACAGTATGAAGAAGCTTTTATAAAAGACAGAAGTGATTAAATCTACAGTTTGTTACTCATAGGTCAACATCATATCACTGACTTGAATTGGTGTATAAATTTATTTTTTTGCAGCTGGTATAAACATGGAAAATACATCTTAATTATGACCAAAGGATGTTTCACAAACTTACTAATGTTGTGTGTTGAATTGATTGGCAATTGAGAACTAATTAAGCCACATGAAGCAAGTTTCATCTAACCAAAAACACCCAGCTGACTAGTTGACAGTCGCCTGAACTTCAGTTAAACTCAGATATTAAAGTGACCAATCAAAAAAAAATCCCTAACCTAATTTCTGAAGATTATTTGAAAGAAAGCAGCACCTTTCCATTCCAAAGTGCATCTTGGGAACTGATATCATCAGCGCAAAAGCAAGGCAGATAATTGAGACATATTATAACATGCTTAAAAAAATGAGAAATGGAGTTTAATTTATGCCAGTGAAATAATTACAAAGGGAATATTGTTCATCTGTTGTTGTTCCCAAATTTCAGACAGCTGTATTGAATGTGTGCAGCTCTTTACCGGAAATACCATATCAAATAAGGAAGTGAAAGATTTTATATTTTTCCATTAACTTCTAAAATATTCTTTAAGAAATTGGAAACTGATACTAAGATCATGAAGCATTAATAGCAACGTCAGTACTTCAGAAATGTCATCATTTATTCAGCACTATTTAGAATATGGCAAATGTAGCATTGCAGTCATAAAACAATGAAAGCAATGCCTTAATCTCTAACCAGATAGCTATTTTCAGTGATTCATCTATCTTATTTAGCATGTGTGATATAGTTAAGGAATATAAATAAACTGCTTCAGGGTTAAAACCATACTGAACATGTAATATTTCATTTTTAGATTTAAAAACAGATAAATCACGAGCCTCTTTCATAAAATGAAGCCGTTTTGCCTTATAGCAGAGGCACATCTCTGAAAGTGAAGGAGAGTTGCAACAATGACATATGTAAATCGATGAACCATTAGTCACTGTTGGTGGTTTCTTCCTTAAGGCTGCCATTTAAGAATAAAATATGCAGTAAAGCATCCAACAACAAATCTCAGAAGTATTTGGTGCCATGTGCTGCCCAAATGCAAGATTATCACATTAAGTCCTGTTTGCAGTTTCTGAGCAGTGTCAAATCACTTGTCACAACAAATCATTGACCCCAACTGTAACAATTAGTCACAGCACCACAACCATTCAACTTAATCTCATGAGATACTGTTCTAGCGCAAACATCACCCAATTAGCCATTTTTTCAATGGTGAGCCAGGAAGGAATAACTGCTTGGTTTCTTCTGAAAAGCAGCACATCTGATGTGACAACTTCACAAACCACTGTCCACGTACGTGCATATCCACTATAATAACAATTATAAGAAAATGCTGGGCTATCTGTTTTGCCTCCTGAGCCCATGTGCTCTAAAACCAACTGCAGCTATCCTAATAAATGACTTGGCAACCCCAGTACAGATTGAAACTGCAACTTTATGTACTGCACATCATAGAATCACAGAATGGTTGTGTCAATAAAGGGGCCATTCAGACTATTGTATCCACTTAGGGCTCCATATAACATTGAGATATGTAAATCTATGTACCATCGGTCATTGCTGGTCTTCCTTAAAACTACAACTAATGGATAAAATATGGAGTAAAGCATCCAACGACAAATCTCAGAAGCATTTAGTGCCATGTGCTGCAATCCAGCTGGTCCCACTGCCCTATCCTAAAGCCCTGCAAATTCTTTCCTTTCAGATACTTATCCAGCTTCCTTCTGAACATTTCAATTGAACCTACCTCTGCTTTTATCCATGGCAGTGCATTTCAGCCATAAGCCCTCATTATGATAGAAAGCTTTTCCTCATATCACTTTTGATTCTTTATCAATCACATTAATTCAGTGTCACTTCATTCTTGGCACCGTCACTAACAGAAACAGTTTCTCTCCACCCATTCTACCTCTGACCTTTAAGATTTTAAATACCTCTATCATATCCCCACACAATCTCCTCAATTCCAAGGAGAAAAAACTAGCTTCCCCTCCATTTACTCAGTCTACACTTCCTGCTGCCTCGGAAAAGCAGCCGACATAATCAAGGACCCCTTCCACCCCGGTCATTCTCTCTTCTCCCTCCCGTCCTCCATCAGGCAGAAGAAGACACAAAAGCTTAAGAGCATGTACCACCAGGCTCAAAGACAGCTTCTATCCCGCTGTTATCAGGTGCTTGAACAGACCTCTTATATGCTAAAAGGTGAACACTTGATCTCCCTTGCACTTTATACGTCTACCTATACTGCACTTCTTCTGCAAATGTAACACTATGATATACACTATAATAAACCAATTCCAGTTCCAATATTCTGCATTTTGTTTTTCTTTTTACTATCTCAATGCACAATATGGAATGATCTGTCTGGATGGCATGGAAACAAAATCTTTTCTGTGTCTCTCGATACATGTGATAATAATAAACCAATTCCAATCTGTGCTATCCTCATATTTCTATACTCACTGGCATAAGGCAAAGGAAGCAATCCAAAGATTTTCACCTTTAAATTCCTGCTTCTTAATGCCTTTCCCTATTTCTTAAAGTTTCCCTGCAGAACTTCAATAATATCCTTAACCCTGACTCCTAGGAGGCAACGTATCATTCTGGAATCACATTTGTAACCACAGAACATCTTTCTGTTTTAAAATCCTACAATTACTTCTCTATGACTTTCTCCCTCCCTCTTAATTGACCAACCTTGGATACTATAATTTTGACTCTGGTTGCATTCCACAGAGGAAACCTCCCTCCTCCTCCACCAATAATGCTTAGATGAGTATTGTTCAAAGAGCAAGATGTTCTCTTGAACTACCTTTTCTGCTCTTTTCTACCTGTCTGGTGGGTATCCATTACCTCTCTACCTTTACACTCTTGAGCAGTGGTGTGGCCCCCTTCTCAAATGTACTATCAATGAAAAACTCATCTTCATGGATGGACTGCTGTGCTGTCAGACATCGTTCAAGTTCAAAACCCAGAGCTAATACACCTCCAGTTCAAAGTCTCCTCAAGTTCTCCCATGGCATAGGATGTGCATTCTAAAATTAAAGTAGTCTCACTTTAGTGTGTGTGGAATAGATGGGGAAGACACTGAGGAGAAATTAGAAGTGGAAGCATAAAAGATTCACTAAACATTCGACCAAAATATCTCCTACTCAGTGCTAGAGTTGCCCATTTCCTAAAACTGCAATCCATGACCACTCACCTTCCCAAAATTAATTATAGCTGCACAGCTTATCAAATTATCTCCTGTGGTCCTGTGTTATTCTAAGCACAATGTATTAACTGATTTAGTCATGTTACTGAATTGTGATTATTTAATTATTAGTGCATTTTCCAATGATGCTAGTGAATTCTGTGCAATGCAAAATGACATAACCTTTTACTTGGAAGTCGACGACCAGCTTAATATTCCCAGAATCCTTTGTGGCATGCATAACAATTGTGTTATTTTGGTGTCGGTGCCTCAATGCGTTAAGAGAAGGCTTCAGAGAAAATTATTCAAAGGGAAAGTTGCTGCATGATTTTGCTTGTGTCACAGCAGTTAGACACCATATTAGGCAATGATGAAGTACTGGAAGCAGAGTAAGTCACAGGATAATGGAATAACATTTTCCAACAAAGAGCAGACTTGATTTGGATCATGTATGTCAACGTAAATGTTTAGGTACAGAAATTCCACAAGGCTTTAATTAGGCTCATACCCATATATTCAACTATCACTTCAGACTAAAAACTGCTAAAAGCCTCACACCCATATACCACAGCTTGTACGCACCGTTCAGCTATTATAGTCAGAGCACCAAATTAGTGACACTCACTGACATTTCCCTCTCTCTTGCATGACAAGGTAGCATACAATCAGCAGCAGCAGAAACTAATCAGTAAGGCACTACTGTAAATGTGTTCTCCAACCCTTTGGAAATGATGTCTCTAACCATTATATCGAAGGCAGTAGACAACAGCTCAGCTTAATACACCAACGATGATGATAACCTCCTTCCACATTCCATGTCCTGCTCATCCCACACTCTCTTGCAATTTCCAACTCCTTGGTGCATCCGTATAGGCTGCCAAAAAGCCTACAGATAGCATCAGGGAGCAAGGACGATTCAAACAATAAATTGTGCAGGGCTTTGAAGAGTTGGAGTCTATGCTTTCCAATATGGCATTGATGTTTAACTCCATTCATTTATTTATAGACCTTACCATGGTGCAGCATCCTCTGGCCAATTTTGCAGCTTCCATGCAGCAGAAGCAGTAGCTTTCCAAGTGAGTGCTTCAGTGGAAGGTCAGACTGCTGCCATGAAAGCTCAAGCTTCTTGATCCTGGATATCATGTGGAAAGGGGTTGCACTGTGTCATTGCAGTCTTGCAATTAGTCTCCAACAGGATACTGCACTGGGGGAAAGACCATGGGTCCTTGGAACACTAGCTTACCGACCTCTTTCAGATTTAAATTTTTGGTCTACCAGACCCTGTAGTTTTAACTGTTAGCTAACAACCCCAGAAATTGCTGCTTATTTTGAGATGACACAGTCCACAGTCCACTTCTTCAGCCCAGAATCACTCAAGGTCATTGCTCATCCACATTCTGCAGTCTCCTCTACTGGAAGGCAGCTGCCTTCCACCAGCCTACACTATAGGCAATAATGTAATACTAGATAGGCTTAGGCCCTCAGAGGCAGGCACTAATGGGTACACAGAAGGTGAATCATTGATTTTTTGTGTATTGCATGACATTAGTTCTTTTGCTTGTAAACTTATTTTGAAGTATTTATTTCATGGTGGTTTTTATTTTTTCATTATGCTGTTGTGGTCAGTGACAGAGGGAAGATAGACATTGTTCATGAATGGGGAAATCAGGGTTGTGATTAATGAGTTCTAAATGGACAGCCAAAGAAGAAAGGGACTGCCAATGTACCCTCCTCCTCTCCATGCTCCTATTCCTTCCTGGTTACCATATGGCTGATGGACAACGTTATTCTCTCATTCTGCTTTTTACTGCAGTGCATGAAATGCAATTGGTACAGCATGCTGCTGCAGAATGAAGGTATCATGACTGCTGCCTTTGTGATACTGGATCTGACTTGCATGACTAGAGTTATTAACCAGTTGGGTATTCATGGATTTGAATCCTTTTCAGTTCCGACATATGCAGAGGTCACATTCAGTTCCTCCAAAGCAATAGGCGAGCTTCATGCACCATAGAAATGTTGAGCTTCAAAATGGCAAGGTTGGCCCAGTGTTGTGATCTCCCTGCTCTGTAGTTTATTGCATGCGCAATAGCACAGCCACAAATGTGATATCTTGCATGATCTGCCTTTCAAATGTGCACATGCTATGGATGCCATTTTTGAATTCTAAGGGTATTTCCAATGCCTTTAAAGTCTGGTTCTATGTTCCCCTGAACTGGATCTGCCTCTGATAATTGTTGAAATTGATGGTTTTGAGTTCACCAGCTGAGATCACACATCAGTGTGTTAAAACACCATTGAGGTTTGTTGAGTGGTGTTAACTCCACTCGATGTTTGGATTGTAATATTTTGTCAGCTGATAATTTACCAGTATAATTAAAAAACATACTGAACATCTCTCCTTGTCCTTTTCAAGATTATGAGATTAAGCCAGCCATCGATTGTAGGGCTCAGTGAACCTCCTTCAGCAAATGATCACTTGCATATTCTCATTTGTTAAAAACACCAATTCCTCCTACAATACCAGAATTCCGGATAGTGCTAATGAGTGAAAAGAATAATTACAGTCAAAATTGCCATAGATACATTTCACTTTGTAACAACTCTAGAGGGAGAAGTGAGTAGCAGGGCTGTTCACTAATTGAGTTGATGAGAAGCAATGTAGATAATCCCTGACATGTTGTAATATAATTAATATTCTGTAAGGTACTGCAAATTTACATACCATTCTACATCACTGCACCTGATTATGTGAAAACTAAGCTAATGATAGACCTACCCTTAAATTTATTATTTGGTTTCACTCTTGAACTATACTGTATATTCAAACTCCTACCATTAGTAGTCTTAATGTGTATATGATGAGACTGTCAAATAGTAAGGAAAGAATTTACATTTACATAGCACCGTATCCTGCATTCAGGATACTGCGATTATGTGATTAACAACCAATGACTTGCTTTGGAAGTGCAGTGATTTATTCTGCTAGTAATTGGAATTTCCTTGAAACCTAGGTGTTATGAACAGTGAACTAGTTCATTGGTCTATTTGTTTTTAATGATGTTGGTTGAGGGAGGGATGCTGACTAGGAAGCTGGGAGAAGTTTCTACATAACACCATGTGAAAGAGAGAAAGCTTTTACCTCACACTGAGCAGAAAAATCATTAACTTGACATTTCATTAAAAAGGAAGCACCTTTGACAATGTAGTGCTCATTTAGTAGTGCACCAGATTCTCAGCCTAGTAGATTCTACCATCAAGTCATAGAATGATCCTTGAATCTTAAAGTATCTTAAAATTTAGTTATGGATGATCTATTCTACAAAACCTGGTCTGATCTATATCATGATGTTATAATAACAAAACCAGCTACTGTGAAAACACTGTGATTTTAGAAATGGTTCAGAGCCATTTCTTTAAATGAAATGCATTAGGTTAAATTGCATGCCTAAAATATTGAAACACATGCTTGGTTAAATAAACTGAAGCCTACAGTTGCAATAATGTGGTACTAGCTGTAGGATTATGAATGTAGGTTGGACCGATGTAAATAATAAGCAACCAAAGAGAAAACTTCAAGAGAAACCCACTACATGAGTTTTAAACAGCAAAGCATTAGCTCAGCTGTAGTCAACTACACATTATTATATTGCTTTACACACAATGATTTATTATAAAATTAACGACAATGCAGTTAAAAGTATGAACAAATGAAAATCTCTCTATGAAATTAATTTCATTAACTATCTGGTGACTATTATACAGTCATACAAAAAAAAGCATTGCCACTTAGTAGAAATAGTGCCATCACTCTGCACTGAAGACATCATGCCTGACCATTTAATTTGCAACAGCTGCTGTAGACTTGGCCAAATCACAATTTACACTGAATGACAGCTCATCCATTACTCGTGAAGGTCCAGCTCTTTGTTGAATTCTATACACATTTCTTGATTTTTAGCTCAGTACTTCTGAAGCCAATCCATTATTCTCATTCTAATCACACAGGCAAACCACTAGTCTGAATATGGCCACAGTATACGAGTCTCACTGCTTCAGGCAGCCAAACTCATCCACTCTCTTTATTGCTGTTAATTAGGTGTCACGACCCGAATTTGTGAATTTCTCAATATCTGTAGTGTTACACCCAGATGATTATAATTTACAATCACAGTTCACCATTTATCTGAGCCATCCCATAGTCTATGTGACAGCTTGTTCTGGTCTAAACCAAATTACCTTCACAATTTCCAATCTGGAAATGCTGTTGCCTTTCACAGTCCTATGCTTGAAGTGCTTAGAGACAGCTCAGTGTTTGGAGATGTGTATACGTGATTTATTAAAGTACATTAACAAATAAAATGGTCTGTAGTGCATGGTGTGAACTTATTCAGCTTAAAATGATAATATTTATCCTTGTTCAATATCTGGGAAGAAGCAATTTCACTGAAAGTGTTAAACATAACTGGGCCGCAGAAACATACAGAAATATGACAGCCCCACTGAGAACAAAACTTAAATGACACAATACCACTTTCATCTCTCACAAAATATTTTGTCAGCTCACTTTTGAACCAATAATTTGTTTGCTTGTACAGAACTCCATACTGTGCATGAGGCGCGAGCTGTGGGTGAACTGGAATAACAACTTGCATTTACATTACATGTCTCTCCTCCAAGAATTAAGTAACAAAGTGAGACAGAAAAGAATAACAGGTAAAGAACGCGATGGAAAACATAGATAAAGAGATAGATTTTTGAAAAAGAGGTAACAAGATGAGGTTGCTTTGGCAGAGAACAGTGAATGCCAGGAGCAGTGTGGCTGAGACAATGGACTGTATTGTCCTGGAGATAGCCTTCTGCCCATACTTGTTGCCCATGGTCCATGCCCACCACAATTTTCTTCCAGATGTGGTCAAACGCGCTGACCCCATAACCCATACTGCACTTGAAAGGCTTTCTGTGCAGCAGAACAGGCTAGTTATTGCAAGGATACCTGAGGCAATTTGCCCTGAGGCCTTGTCTCAGAATGCCTAATAATCCTTTGACAGCTCAAGTGCTCTCAAAGGATGTGAAAGGTCTTTTAACAGTGCTTAAATCTCTCTGCTAAACAGAATTTAAAAGCTATTAGAATTGAATCAAATAATTGTTTAAAAGATAGTTTTAATAGACCAACAGATAATTCAAAACGTTAAGTAAAATGAATAAAGCACTTAACGTTTTCCACAGATCTGGCAAGTCCATTCAATGAATGGTGTCACCAATCCTATGCCAGTCCTTCTGGGGCAAAAGGTGAGGAGCCAGATCTGATATGCATCCAACACTTCTCTTTAGGGATTCATTGCTCTGCCACTAAGCTTAATAGCAAGTCTTAACACTAGAGCAGACAGGCAGATATGCCCCCCTTCAGAATGCCGCAAACTTCCATGTTTGTCTATGCATGTAGGAAGTACAAAAGCAGGAATGGCTGATTGCCAGCAGTTCCCCATCATAGTGTTTTTCATCTAGATTCCAGCATCTGCAGTCCTTTGTTTATCTGGAATCACCAGCCAGCCTGTGCTGTTCCTCATATGCCCCCCTCCCCACCCCCACCACCCTGATCTCCTGATCTTCTTATTCTGGCTTCTGTCCTCCTTCTTTCCACTCTAGATGAAGGGTCTTGACCCAAAAATGTCGACTGTTTATTTGCCTCCATAGATGCTGTCTGACCTGCTGAGTTCCTCCAGTACTGTGTGTGTGTGTAACACCTGAATGGAATGTAGTATTGTATTTTTGACAACAGATGCACTTACCTTGTATAAAGTGTAAGGATTTTTGTCTAGACCAGTTGCTCTATGTTCACCTAAGTATCTAGAGTTGTTTCTGAACTATCATGTATGAACATAATCCTCAGATGCAGGTACCAATACAACATTGAAAATGGAACTAAATTTAAAAAATGGGTAGAAATTTATCTTCAGTCACAGATAAGCATGCTCTGCTTCTGAAATTGGTTCCATTTAGGTTAATGAAACTGATATTCAGGAGCTCAGAGTGATCTACACGTGTACACCACTCTATCACGTATTTAGCATATGCAACCATATTTCTACCCTAAAGGCTCTGAACATTTATTTTGACTGCTTTTTAAGGAGGTGTCAATTTAGTTACAGCAACTACCTAATCACATAGAAGCAAGAACGGTGTTGACAATGTTTGGTATGCAGAGTTGTCTCCCTGTAACTGTTCTAATTCTATTGGTTTTCTATTTTGTTAATGCAATAAAATGTACAATCACCACTTATGTGTTGTATTTTTTAAATTCCTAACTGATCATGTTGCTATAATATACCCTCTGCATTTATAATATAATATACCTTCTCCAATCTTGTTGACTCTGCATGCTTGCCAAGCCTGGTTATTAGCTTGATCTCATCCATTGTAGATTTCAATATGCATGTTAAAATTGACAATGCTATCCTCAGCATAAGAGTTGTTGTTAGGTTTCACAGGGAAGTTGCAATTGAATGGATTTTGCAGCCATTATGCCTAATGTGTTTTAATTTCAGTCAGTAAATTGAATAGTCTTTTTATTCCATATGGAAAACAATCACACTCATCTCCAAATAAATCTTCCCTCCTTGCATTCTCCCCTGTCCTGATATGTCTGGAGTTAATCTGTTGCTCAGTTGTCAGTAATAACATTTTATTCGGTTCTTATTTTAAACTATTTATAATCCAGTATCCAATAGAATGCATTTCCAAGAAAATAATCAGGAAAGCACTTCATTCTTGCTCAATGACTGGTAAATTACTTTCACAGTTCATAGAAATGAGGATTAATGTCTTCCCTACTTGTAGACATGATCACATTTAGCATCTTAAACATCATGTCAAAATATTGCTCCACTGGTACTCTTGTCATGCATCTTCAGTTTACTTTGGTTAATATTAATGACTTACAGGAACAGATCCTTGAGCTAAGTTTTATTTTAAAAACGTACACTTGTAAATACTAGATGCCCCAAAATCTCCAGTAAATGTATATAATAAAAACAATTGACCTTCATTTTCAATATCACATTCCAACAGTTGTAAAGATTCATTCTTGATAAATAGCTCCCTGAAAGTAGATAGGGTGGTAAAGGAGGCAGAATGCCATGTTTGCCTTCATCAGTCGGAGAATTGATTATAAGAGTCCGGAAGCTATGTTGCAGCTGTAGAAACATTGGTTTGGCCAATATTGTGTGCAGTTCAATTACAGGAAGGATGTAGAGGCTTTGGAGAAAGTGCTGAAGAGGTTCACCAAAATGCTGTCTGGAATAGATGGTATTAACGATCAGAAGAGTTTGGACAAACTTGGATTGTTTTCGCTGGAGCATCAGAGGCTGAGGGGAGACCTGACAGAACTATATAAAATTATGAAAAGCATAGACAGAGTAGTTAGTCTTTTTCCCAGGGTAGAAATGTCAAATACTAGAGGGCACAGCTTTAAGGTGAGAGGGGGGAAAAGTTTAAAGGAGATGAGTGGGGCAAGTTTTTTTTTACACAGAGAGCAAGTGCCTGAAATGTGCTGCTGAGGCAGTGGTGGAAACAGACACAATAGTGGAGTTTAAGAGGGATTTAGACAGGCACATGAACATGAAGGGAATGGAGGGATATGGATCATGTCCGGGCACATGGGTTTAGTTTAATTTGACATCATGGTTGGCACAGACTGTGGGCTGAAGGGCCTGTTGCTATGCTGTACTGTTCTATGTTCTATAAATGCCATCAATAAAAGTGAGACAGCATCTGGTGAGTAAAGGTAGGATTTGGCAGATTGGAATTCGGGCAACCTCAGTGTTTGTTGAATTCTAATTCAAATTTAGAGAACTAGTAGGTGAAGATTTTGTACAAGATAGAAGAGTCTAAAACTAGAGGGCCTAGGTTTAAGGTGAGAGGATAAAGATGTAAAGGAGACCTGAGGGGCAACTTTTTTCATACACAGGGTGGTAGGTATACAGAACGAGCTGCCAGAGGAAGTGGCAGAGATGAGTACATTTACAATGTTTAAAAGAATTGGATAGGAAAGGTTTAGAAGGATATGGGCCAAATGCAGGCAAGTGGGACTAGTTCAGGTAGACGACTTGGTCGGCATGGACGAATTGGGCTGAGGGGTCTGTTTCTGTGCTGTATATCTTGATGACTCTATGATCCCCATATGCTGCAGACTCAGAGAGAATTCCCGGGCTACCACAATCTCTACCAAATACAAAAAGTTCTAAAATCTGCAAAAGTAGATGGTGCCATTCTGAGCTTGGCCTCATGAAAACAACTGATTCAACAGAGATTGATGTTTGATTCCCAGCTTAACATAGAAGCAGAACCATTCTAAAGTTCATCTACCCTCCAATGAAAGGTTATGATCAAAACTTGTTTCTTGCTTCACAAATGCTGCCTGACCTGATGAGTATTTCCAGCATTTTCTGTTTTATTTCCAGCATCTGCAATGTTTTTCTTGCTTTTTGAAATCTACGACGTATACATAGGACCTTGGCACAGCATGACCAAAAAGGCACACAAAATAGAGTAGACAACTCAGAGGAGTGAAAGCTCTCAGGAAATGAGAGCAGTGGTACAAAGGAATCTGGATATCACAGAATGCAAATACATAGGTAAAACAAACAATTAAGATGACAAATGATATATTGTCCTTCTTTGAAACAGCTTTTGAGTTCAGGAACAAGTATGTCTGACTACAATTATACATATACAATAATAGTTGAACCTCTATCTCAGTGCTATACTCTTGACCCTTAGTAGACTACACCTTGAGTATTGTATGCAATTTTTGATTTCCTTATCTACAATGATATAATTGCCCCAGAGGGAGTGCAGCAAAGGTTCTCCGGACTAATCTCTGGGACTTAAGGACAATTGTATGTGGAAGGATTGGATCAGCCATGCCTGTGTTCACTAGTTTAGAGAGACGAGAGATCATGTGCAATATTCTAAAAGGTCTCGAGCAGCTGGATGCGGGCAGGTTGTTTCCCTAGGCTGCGGAGGGGGGGGCAGGGGGAGTGCAGCAGGGGATGTGAGATACTGGGAACAGGGGTTGAAGGGCGAGAACCAAGGATCACAGTCTTAGCATACATGGTAAAACAGTTAGGATTGAGAGGAGGAGAAATTGCTTCACCCAGTGGGTGGTGAACCCATGGAATTCTCTTCCACAGAAGGCTGAGGAGGTCAAGCCACTGAATATATTTAAGAAGAAGATAGGTAGATGTCTAGGCACAAAAGGCACCAAGGAATATGTGGAAAAAATGTGAATATAGTATTGAGATGGAGAATGTGTATGAATGATGGAGTAGGCTCGATGGATAGCATCTTTTTAAGCTGTGGAGAGGGAGAGATGAAGAGAAGAGAAAGAATTCTGTGATAAGGTGCAGACCAAAGTTGTCAAGGTAACAATTACTTTAAAAAACAGCACTACTCTATCATTTTATCCCAACTGCTGTTTTTTTTAAAGTAATTGTTACCTTGACAGTTTTGGTCTGCATCCTATCTTAGACATTTATCTGTTCTCTCCACCCCTGTGAAACATGCTTGCCTCTTCACTTTTCCACCTCCAAAAAAGATTCCTTGACCTGAAGCAACGACTGTGCTTTTCTCCCTTCATTGATACTGCTAGATCCACTGAGCACTTTCAGCATTCTCTGTTTTTGCTACCAAGGTCAGTAACATTAGAATTGAGGACGTCCTACTGGTAAGTTTATAATTGAAGTCAGCAATGAGTCTATCAGTAATGTCACTATCGATTGCTAAATCCAGGCCAGAAGATTCCAATTAACGTATCATAAATAAAAATGAAAATTGCTGGAAACACTTAACAGGTCAGACAGCATTTGCAGAAAGGGAAACAGAATTATCATTTCAGGTCATAAACTCTTCATCAGAACTTGGAAAGAGAGAAAACAAGTTAGTTTTATGTTACAGAGAGAGGGTGGAGAGGGATGGCCAAGACACAGACAATACCTCTGTTAGAGTGAGGCCGGGACTGCTGTGGTGATAATCCACTTGATACTTTAATGAAGGAAGTTAGAGAGAGGGAGATTGAGATCACAAACAAAGCACATGTCAAAGCACCAAATGTCGCAAAGTATAAAATGAAACTATGGACCACAATAGCTTTGAGATTAATTTTTCTATTATCCGAATTGCACTCCATTGTAAACATAAGTTTTTGGTTACAATATTGCATTACTATGTTAGTATATGATAAATGCAAATTTTACATGTTTTTCAATTTACATTTCAAGTTTGGTATAACATCCCAAATAATAATTACAGAAAAAAAAATCCTTCATCAAAACCCTATGCACGAGAGGAAATCCAAGATTCCTCCTTGGAGCTTGCTAAATAAATCAGGAAACTTGTCACCTGAATCGAAAAATGTTCATTCAACAGGAATCAGAGATTCAGAATTTCTCCTATGCACAAATATAATACAAGAAAGTCATCCTTGTTCATTCCCTTGTCATTGTATTGGACTTTGATATGTCTTTGATATGTCTTTGATATTCACCGAAAGAAAAATGACTAATTACAATAAAGATATGAAGACTTCATAAAATAATTGGAATTTTCTCCTTTTCTCTGAATGTGAAGAGTTGAAAAGCAGAGATGTTTATAGTGTAAACATTGTGTAATTGCACATTACTCTTGAATGTGAAGGGTTAAACTGAAGGAAAATGATAAAATCCATTATATGGAAAAGTACAGTAACGAGGTCCTGTCCTTAGAATGAAATAAACCTGTCCTTTCTGTGATCCCTTTTTTATATGCAAGTATCAAAATCTATGCTCTGCATGCCTTATATTCAAGCCTGAAGCAAGAATACAGTATGAATCAAACATTCCTGTTCCAAAGTGTGGTTCATTTCTCTAACTCAAGTTCATATGCTGAATTGACAATGTTCTGACAAGGCCTGTGTTTTTTCCCTCCAAGAGCTAATCCTCAATACTGAAATCTAATATTCCCTAGAATAAATTTCATCCAGTCAATGGTGATTATTATATATCTTTAAAAACATTTGTCACATTAACTCCATGGTAAAATGCATCACTAAGCTTCATGGCATGAACTCAACTCTAAGCCCAGACCAATATCCATAATAGGGATAATAAAATTATGAATAAAGGTTGGGTCATTAAGCAAAGTACTGATTAAGACGTAGTACTTAGACAATAAAAGGAAAGTACTACATCTCTGATGTGGTCACAGAGCAACAGCACTGTGAATAATAGAGGCATCAATCATCATCTGGCTGACCAGATCTTTTTTTAACAAAGTTTATGAATATACATCTGTGAGTAGACCCTAACTGCTGTTGATATTTTACATATACTGAGGGAATAATGTCTTTTCAGGGTAATTTTGAAGTATCAAAAGTTTCTGTTCTCCAATTGATTTTCTGCCCACCTCTGCAAAAGATGGTGAATTTACTGAGGTATGAATTTAAAGCAACATGTCACTCAATTGATTATTCTGGATGAGTCTATATAGCAAGTGGTGGCAAAACTAAACCTGTAATTAGACTTGTATATGTTCCATCTGGGTTCTCACTTCCAGAGGCAGAATGCCTGGATGGTGTCATGTTCCTCGAGTAGCAATGAGAAAACTGTAGGGCTAAACCTGGCGCTCAGCACAAATAAGTAATCAAGCACTCGCCATCCTGTTGTCAGGATGTGGGCAATTCATTTTGTGTGAGCAAACTCTGAAAGCACTGGAAAAAAATCATGTTGTCTTTTCATATTTTGAAAACTCCACTTTGATATACAATTGCTCACACAACGTGACCAGATGCTAATCCAAAAGAAAGAGTGCTCACTCCAGCTTTATGACAGTTATTTAGAGCTGCACTACAGGTACATTACACCTGGTGGAGAGCGAGGGAAGGTGATGGGGTGAGTGAGAGAACATGAACATAGAAATGAAAGCTATTTTATATGTTTCTCAGTCGTTTGATTTGGAGACCCTTAAGTATGAAAAGAGAAGTCTGTCAAGGAGTAGATAAGCATAGGAGCAGGTACGGTGTGAAAGCCATCAGTGCAAAAGGTTCAAGTACCTAGTTTGTAATCCTTCATGAAAGCAAAATGTACAAACATGTTCAATTCCCACAATCACTGGGCTCTGGCAAGGACAATGGGAAATTTATTATAAAGGAGTCACTTAATAGCAAACTGTCTAGAAACACATAAAGCAAAAACACAGGGACACATCATTCAGCCCAACCAACATGTGTGCATATTTACAGTGCAAATAACCAAATAGGTTTAATCACATTCTCCCACTCTTTCCTTAATCCACTCATTCAAAGTAACTCTGACTGGATTATTTCTGCTGCAGAAATGAATTCCACAGTCATAGTTCCCTGAGTGAAAGTGCATTAATCTTACATCTTGGCCCTTCATTCTAAGTCTCCTATGACAGTTCCACTGGTAAAACCAGTGCAAAAAGCGGAATTTTAAGTGGAAATTACATCCAGCACAAATTAGACTTTTGCCATCAATTACATTGGTTAAAAACAATACACACACTATAGAAACTAACCCCGACAAGCCCCGAGATCAAATTAAACACCAGGTCAGGTTCTACAAACTGTGCTGGTTTGCAGTTCTCTGAAAACATCAATAAATTTAAGTCTTTCTTGTTGGGCACAAAGACATTAAAGAGGCCTTTTAAACATTTTTAAATATTCAGAAATATTGAATTTAGTGAATTTTGAATGATATTCCAAACTTATAGCTGCCCTGTGTATTTTTTATCCAACTCATTTTATTTAAAATTAATTTCCTGTCAGATCGTGAACCAGACATCCTTATTAAAAATGCTTACTTTTTATGATCTGATGTTTTAACTAAAGTGTACTGGGTTCAAACATATTGAGGAATAATTATATAATGCAAGAGGATGAAAAACTATGGCAGAATAAAACACTGCCTAATTTCACTGGTTCATGGAAGAACTTTGTGTTTCTGGTTACGTACTGGAGTTTCAGCAGGATCAATTTATAAAGCCAACTATTTTAAGCAAATTTTCCGCTTATCTTCCCAATTGTGCAAAGGCCAGTGATTCGCTCCTCGATTAAGGCCTAATACAATCCTAATGCAGGGAGTTGACCCAAAACGTCAACCATCCCTTTGCCTCCACAGATGCTGCTTAATCCACTTTTTTCATCCTCAAAGCCAGTAGTAGGCATTCTACATCTTATCTCAACACTTTACCCAGTTATATACAATTTTATAATCTGTAAGGTTAAACCAATAAAACATGTAACAACACACAAGGCCTGGAAACAAAAGGTTTTCAGATTTTGAAATGTGATTTTAAATTGTTTATTCCAAGGGCATGGAATCTAAGATTTCGCTGTTTATTTTGTAACATTTATTGCAGATGTTCTGGCTTTTCTTGGAATGTAATTATGAGACCTTTTTCATACCTGATAGGCTTTGATTCAAATTATATTGCTACTTTCATAAATTAAGCTTTGAGTTCTGAAAAATTAACTGCGTTTCTCTCTCCGCAGATGGTGCCTGACCTGCTGAATATTTCCAGCATTTTCTGTTTTTACTTCAGGCTTGTGGCACCTTCAATATTTTGCTTTTATCCCCGAAGGCAAATTACAAAGGCTAACTGGGCTCCTGATGCAAAAATAAATCAAATTCTTCCAAACTGTACAAGGCATATTTGAATAAAGTGCAACCATTGGAAGTGTGTTTAGCTAGGTCACCTTGAAGAGTGGCAGCACAGCACTGAGCATTGCTGTCTCACAGCTCCAGGGACCCAGGACTAATCCTGAACACATACGCTGTGTGCACCGAGTTTGCACATTGCACATCAATTTCACTTGGGAGCTCTGATTTTCGCCCACATCCCAAAGACATGCTGGCAGGTTAATTTGGGAACTATAAGTTACCTCTTAACATAGGTAAGTGCCAAAATAAATAACGTGAGAGAGAATGCATTGCGAGTTAAAGGAAAGGGTGAATGCAACTGATAGGAGCCGGCCTTGGCCAAATGGCCTCTTTCTGTGTCATACTAAATAAAGTACTTCCTATTTTCACTTTGTGCCCCATGCGTTTGTACTCAATAATTTTAATTAAGACATTCAACAAGATTGTCCAGATAAGAAAACTTTTCTAAGGTTGACAACAGACTTCTTTTACTTATGAACAAAGGCTTAAGAATATATTTGTGGATGAAAACATGTGGTAAAAAGGGGCTGTGTTGTAGACCCATATCAATTTGTCCCAGTCCCAACAATATATAGTCTTTGTGCCCAGGCCTTGTATTCGGACTTGTGTTAGAACATAGAACAGTACAGTACAGGAACAGGTCCTTTGGCCCACTATGTCGGTGCTGACCATGATGCTAATTTAAACTGCACATCTGGCTGTTAACGATCCATATCCCTCCACTCCCTGCTTGTTCAAGGGCATTCAGGGAAGTCAAACCAGGGTAGGACTTTCACAGTGAATGGTAAGGCCTTGGGGAGTGTTGTAGAACAGAGGGACCTAGGAGTACAAGTACATAGTTCCTTGAACGCAACCTCACAAGTAGACAGGGTGGTGAAGAAGGCTTTTGGCATGCTGGCCTTCATCGGTCAGGGCATTGAGTAGAGGAGTTGGGACGTCATGTTGCAGTTGTACAAGATGTTGGTGAGGCTGCACCTAGAGTATTATGTATAGTTTTGGTTACCCTGTTATAGAAAAGACATTATCAAACTGGAAAGGGGGAAAAGATTTACGAGAACGTTGCCAGGACTTGAGGGCCCGAGTTGAAGAGAGAGGTTGGGCAGGCTGGGACTTCATTCATTGGAGAATAGGAGACTGAAGGGTGACCTTATAGAGGGGTATAAAATCACGAGGGGCATAGATAGGGCAAATGTGCACAGTCTTTTTCCCCAGGGAAAGGGAACTGAAAACTAGAAGGCATAGGTTTAAGGTGAGGGAGGAAAGATTTAAAACAGACCTGAGGGCAACTTCTTCACGCGCCTTAACAACTATAAGGTGCGCATATGGAAAGAGCTGCCAGAGGAAGTGGTTGAGGCGGGTACAATAACTAGACTTAGAAGACATTTGGACAGGTACGTGGATGAGAAAAGTTTAGAGGGATATGGCCAAACGCAGGCAAGTGGAACCAGCTAAGATGGGCATCTTGGTCGGAACGAACGAGTTGGGCTGAAGGGCTTGTTTCCATGCTGTTTTACTCCTTGACTCTATATCCCTGTCTAAATTCTTCTTAAATGTTGCTATCATATCTGCCTCCACCACCTCCACTGGTAGTGCATTCCAGGCACCTACCACTTTCTGTATATAAAAAAAAGCATCATAAACCTCCTTTAAACATTCTCCCTTTCACCCTCTAGTATTTGACATTTCCACCCTCAGGAAAAGATTGTGATTATCTGCAGTATTATGCAAATAAATTTCCAGGTTACGATCATTGATTCAGGGAACTCCTCAATAAATATTCAACCAGGGCTTTAGAAGGCTAACTGTACCACAATCCAAATACAGTTGTGTTCATCCCAGCACACCATGTTAGGAAGTCTAGTGGCAATGACAATACGTTCATTTTATAATTACTCATGTTCACTGGGAATGTCAAGAACTGTCCACTCTCTTTTATTCATTTTGAAGAATTTTATGCTTGTTGCTCAATTGAAACAAATGTGAGTCAGAGATTTATAGCCATTAGCAATTTCATTGTGTTCAACTATAATGTTTGTATTAAATTGCAGGTCTTTTCATAATTTCAGTACCCATGTACTGAGAAGCTTCACAGAACACAATGATCCACCTTTGCTGGGTAAAGCATACACTATTGGGGTTTTTAAAGCACAGAAAATACATTTGTAAGCTGATGTGATTCTGACACTGTGAACTGCAGTGTGATTAAGTAATGGAACCAACATGGAAAACGTATTTAAAGCAAAATTTTCTTGATTTGTGTTAATCTGGTATGCAGGTTCTACCCACAGAAATGAGAAAGGGTCCTATACCATGTCCTCGGCTGAGGCTTACTTAAACCGATCTGCAAGTTGTGATTGGGAGAGTGTGAAATCTGGTAGATGACACCTTAAAGGATTGATGCATTGTACAGTGGTGGAGAATGGATGGTGATATAGTTGATCAGCAGGCTCAATGTTAAATTGCAAATTGGAATTTGACAGCCAAATACCTTGCTATGATAATTAAAGTAACATTGGGAAAGGCCTTTTTTTATTAATTGAAGCTTTATCCAAAACAGTGATAGAGATTATCTTTGCAAGGTTGCATCTACCATCGTGTGTATGAATGTACAGCAGTCTTCATGCCAAATGTCTGACTTACCCTGATTCTCTCATTACAGAACTCACATTAATATATTATGCATCACAATCTATAATACAGTCAGGATCAATGCTACTTTTGTCAAAGAGAAACAGATCCGTCAAGGAAATATGTTGGTTAGCTTTTTTATTGGGATTTGGTAGCCAAGCACCTTGCTATGATAATAAACGTAACCTTGTGAAATCAAAGGGAGTGAATGAGAAACTATTACATTATCTGTTCATGTATTTAAAGACTTAGAACTTGTTCCATTTTCAAGCTTTCCCCTTCAAATCACAGAAACAAATCACCAAGGAGGTCTCATAATTTCTTACATTTAGAGAAGTTAAATTAAATTAAATGTTCATGAAGTATAATAAGCAATACAAATTTCTTGTGTTGCATAAATCAATATACCCCAGAAAACACTTGTAAAGATAAAAATTCAATGTTTCCATTGATCTAATAATGCAAATGCTACTTAAGAGCAGACAAGGCTGTAGAACAAAGAAACTAGCTGTAAATTTGGTAATTTCAGCCAGAATTAATATAGCAACCAAATTTGGCACAGTTAGATTCATTTCTAGTTTTTTTGTCTGGTCCTGTAAAATACTTTAGAATATATTTCATCATGGGCCTAAGGGCCCGTACTGTGATGTACTGTTTTATATTGTAAAAGTAAGGATTTACCGTATCATATTTCCCCCAAAATGATCTTACTTTAGGAGTTGTCATAGTTTCCAATTATTTTCCACTAAAGAGAATTGCAGCAAGTGTTATTTCCAAGGCCATTAAAAACAACAGGTATTCTTCCAAGTTTAATAAAAGAGGCAACAAGGCAGCAAAGGGTAGTTAATACTGCAATTGAAACTTGTTTCTCCCTTAAGACTTAATAAGCCACTTGTTACTTGTCTCTGGGTAATAAAAACACAAAATCATTAGCCTGTTTATCATGAAATGTGCCATTTTGCTGCACATCAAAGATTTAGCTGAGATGAGCAAATTTTCCTTTGGTTCCAACTTGTTTGCTGTTGAAAAGTGTTTATCCTTTCCATACATTTATATTATGAATTACTTAGCTTTTATGAAAGATATAACACATTTTAATCTCAATTTTTGAGTTAAAGCAGACACAAAATAATTGTCATATGTACTGCATTATACAGGTCTAGACTGTGTCATTAGCTAGAAAATAGTTGCTTAGAAAACACTTAGCTAACAGTAGTCCATATGTCAACATATTCATGACTACACCTGAGCAGAAGTTAGAAACTCACTGGAGGTCAATTTCTGATACATTTAACTTCTTGCTGCGTGGTGTCTGGCAGGGAGTTCAGTCATGATGAGTTGAGGGACCAGATGCACTCCACATTTGGTTCTTTAACTTGACATCAGCCTTGACTGATGTATAAAGCAAGAGCCTGTTTCCTGCTGCCTTCAACGAAACAGCCAACCCCTCCCACCCCAATCAATGTCTCCTTTCCACCAGGCAGAAGATACAAAAGCTTGAGAGCACGTACCACCAGACTCAAGGACAGCTTCTATTCCGCTGTTATCAGACTCTTGAATAGACCTCTCATACCTAAAAGATGAACTATTGATCTCTCAATCTACCTCGTCATGGCCCTTGCACTTTATTTGTCTCCTTGCACTGTCATTTCTCTGTAACTGCAACACAATATTCTGCACTCTGTTTTGCTTTTTATTACCTCGATGTACTTATGCGTGGAATGATCTTTCTGGATGGCATGCAAATAAAAGCTTTATACTCTATCTCGGTACATGGGAATACAGATCAGTAACTCCTTGAAAGTGGCATTGCAGGTAGATAGGGTCACAAAGAGAGCATTTGGCACATTGGCTTTCATAAATCAGGGCATTGAGTACAGGAGTTGGGATGTTATGTTGAAGTTGTATAAGATGTTTAGAGTATTTTGTGCAGTTCTGGTCACCTACCTACAGGAAAGATATCAATAAGCTTGAAAGAGTGCAGAAAAAATTTACACGTATGTTGTGGGGACATGAGGATCTGAGTTACAGGGATAGGTTGAATAGGTTTATTCCCTGGAATGCAAGAGAATGAGGAGAGATCTTATAGAGGTATACAAAATTATGAGGTGTATAGATAGGGTGACTGCATGCAGGCTTTTTCCCCTCAGCTTGGGTGAGACTAGAACTAGAAGTCACAGGTTTAGGGTGAAAGGTGAAATATTTAAGGGGAAACTGAGGGGGAACTACTTCACGCAGAAGGTAGTGCAAGTGTGGAACGAGCTGCCAGCTGACATGGTGGATGCTGGTTCAATTATAACATTTAAAAGAAGTTTGGATAGGGACATGGATGAGAGAAGTATGGAGGGCTATGATCCGGGTGCAGGTAGACGGGACTAAGCAGAAAACCAGGCTGGCATGGACTATTTGGGCCAAAGGGTCTGTTTCTGTGGTGTCATGCTCTATGACTCTATGTGACAATAATAAACCAATTCCAGTTCTTTTGAATGGGCCCAGGGACCTGAACTAAAAAAGTAAATGCTAGTGATTATGTTTTTTTCCTTATTTTTTAAATTATTATTTAAACCTATTTTGACAGTGATGTTTAACAACAGTTAAAAAGGCCCTTGACAGCAGCGAGCTGTTGAAAGGTCATCGGAGCAGTTCAGGGGCTGAATCCACCGGCCAACACCTCATTGCCACTTGCGAATCATTCTGCTTCACAGTATGGTCAGGAGCAAAGCCTTGAGCTCAATTTGTGAGATAAAACACATTTTATTCTCAATTTTCTGAGTTAATGAAGCATCACACTCTGACAAAGCAACCACAGATAAAGCTCACATATGTATTTCCCATATTTCCTGCTGACAGCATTGTACAGTACTTGTAAAATTCTGGGTCGGATCAAGTTGATAGCTAATCAGTGTTTCTAAATGATAAGTGCAGCCATGGGAATTGAATGGAGCATGGTGAGGGGGCAGGCATGATTCTGCCCGTTATTTGTAATTAATGGGCTTCTGAAGCTATAAATAGCACACCAAAAATTCTGGTTCCGTGCAGAAACATAGAACAGTGGGCCATTCAGCCCACTGAGTCATTGCTCTTTCAAGGAGCAATCCAGTTCAGTTCCACTCCTCAGTTTTTCCCCACAATCTTCTCTCCTTTGATTGTTCAGCCAACTCCCTTTTGCAGGTCCTATTAAAGTTGAGTCCATCACCCTTTCTGGCAGTGTGTTCTAAATCCTAGACTCTCGCTCTGTTAAAAGATTTTCCTCACATTGCTTCTGCTTCCTTTGCTGTTTGGTAATCAACTTTTAGCTGTTGAAAAGTTTCTTTTTATTCATTCTATCAGAATCTTGATGCAGTGAACAATGACTGCATGCGCTTTGTAATAGAACCTGAAGCTGTTTTACCCATTGTACCAACACTCTGTGTGTATGAATCATTGGGATTGTCAGAAACTCCATTGTAAATGAAGCTCAGCGAAATATTATCATGTTGTAAAAAAGCTTGGCACTGATTGTAAAGATACACTTATGTTGTGTAATTAAATTAAAATAGTCACTGCAGGCTACAAGCAAATGATAAGCATACCCTGTATAGCTAGTCCACATTCATACTCCAACCTCTTTCTGGAATGAGATGGCCATCACAAGGTCAGATAGGCTTCATATTATGTCAGGAATGTTTTAACAAGCTCCATCAGCAACATCTTTATAAAAGCTGTTCATCCTAGGTCTATGCTAGAGAATGAACCACTTTATTTTGATTACAAAACAATTGCAAAAGAAATGATTCTGCATCATCTGTCTCACCTTAATGTACTTTACCATAACCTTGGAATGTGTAAACAGATGCATTTATCCAGATTGCCTGAAGGAAGAAGGCAGGCCAGGTTTGCCTGTGAATATCAAGGGGGCTTAATTCAATAGCCCCCATCAACAAGCACAGGAGTCACGACACACAATTAACCAGAGTCTATTGATTGCAACACAGGTAGCATTCTAAGTTCATGTTGCCCACTAATTTCAATGATTTCAGCATCCAGTCAGCGCTGATGCTGCTGTTTATAGTTTTAGCACCTTAGGCGGGTCTCATTATCCTGAGTGTGTGGCACCAGTAGAGCTAGAGTGTAATGCTGGAAGACCAGCTTGCAAGTCTTAAAGTGGAGATGTGTTGTAGCTGCAGCAGATTCTGGTGGACATATAGGAAGTGGATCTGCCCTGGGAAAGAATATAGAGTGGCAGAAAATGTGAGAGAGGGATCCAAGATTCTTAGACACTGTGCTGGGAAGCTTTGTGAACGAAGTGGGAAGAAGACATGTCCTCTTTCCAGAGAGGTGTCAAGAGGTCCTCCACACACAAGCTCAGCAAGTAGTGTGAGCAGATTGCCAGGAAGATTGATGGCAAAAGTCAAATGCTGAGGACCTAGATGCAGTGTCACAGAAAGTTCAATGACCTCATCCGTGGTCAGGGTCAGCGAATGTACCTCAAGTGGTATAACCCACCAAATACTCCACTAGCATCAGGTACTGCTCAAACTCTATCACACTATAATCTCTGCTAGTCAAGACTAACGCCTGATATTCATAAACTTTTTTCAACCTCACAAAGAACGTTGCTACAAGCCTCATATAAACAGAACTCAGCATGCATTCCGTGCTAAGTGTTCAGCCACACTAGGTCAAACTCATTACGGGATTCTTACTGATGCATAGTGCCTTCTCTTGCAAGGTAAGGTAATGGACAACTGGAAATTGTACAATGTAAAAGGAAAGAGAGTAGCTCCTGCAAGTTCTAATTGGAATTAGTATATTATTGTCACATGTACCAAGGTACAGTGGAAAACTTTGTTTTGTATAGCATCCACACAGATCACTTCAAAACATAAGTACATTAAGGTGGTACAAAGGGAAAATCAATACCAGAATGCTGAAGATAGTGTTACAGTTACAGAGAAAGTGAAGTGCAGGCAGACAGTAAGGTGCAAAGGCCATGACAAAGTAGATTGTGAGGTCAAGATTTCATCTTTAAAGTACAAGAAGTCTGTTCAAGAATCTTACAACAGTGGGATAGAAGCTGTCCTTCAGCCTGGAGTTTCATGTTTTCAAGCTTTTGTGTCTTCTGCCCAATGGAAGCGGGGAAAAGAATGATAATGTTGGCTGCTTTTCCGAGGCAGCGTGAAGTGTAGGCAGAATCTATGGAGAGGAGGCTGGTTTTAGTGACCTACTGAGAAGTGTCCACAACTCTCTGGTGTTGGCTATGATAAGAACCATGGCCATTACCTTGGCAACAGGAATTGTAGCATTTGGAGATGACCAAATCCTCAAACTTGATTTTCTTTCTCGCTTTTCAGCTTGCTCATCCTGCACTCCCTTTTGAATTATGAATTACAGATACAGTCAGGGCAAACATCTCACTTTCCCTTCTATACTCACAACCGCCTTACTCATCATTTCATCTCCTTTCAGATTCACAGGACTGGCAATCTGCCCACATAGTGGTCAATGTGCAGGAAGGTAGCAATGATGAAAATATTCTGTCACTGTCTTCCACTGACAGAAACCATTAACTCCAATCACTCCTAACTGTACAAGTGGTGTGACTCCAGTATTAGTGTGCTGAGAGCAGGACAACGGCCAATCAGGCAAGGAAAACGGAGCCGCCAGTTTGCCACAAAGTAAAGTAACACATGTGTTTTACTGATTCAGATGACAAAGCCTACAGAAGGAGGATAATGGGAATGCACAATGAAACATTTGTTTTTATTTCAAAGCCAGCCATCATCAAAGAGCATGGGCAACCCAATCTGACACAAGGTTTGCGTTGATCTTGTAGTCAATCCTTGCCACTATGCAAGGATTGGCTACACCTGTGGATCCCACTATGATGCAGCATCTGATAGTGAATGCCACAAGTCACAATACAGCATGAACACCATGGTGGAAGCCTGAAGCTCGATACCAAAAAGAATTCCGCTGGTTCGTGGCAGTCCATTGAAGCGTTCCAACCTTTCAGAATGACATAATTTACAAATTTTGATTGGAATTACTGCCTTGTGTTGGCTTCTATTTTTGCATGAGGGCAAGAGGAAAATTTGATGGCAAGTGATACGAGTGTTGGGTAATGTAGATCTAGATGTTGAGGCTCTGAATGTTTCACTTGAATTAATTGTTACAATAAGCTAAGCAAGAGGGGCTGTATATATTTTAGAGCATCTTTCTTTTTCTCCTCTCCTCCCCTCCTCCTCAGTTCTTCTCCTGATAGGTGGTGGCAAGTACTGTCATTCAAGAATGGCATGTCTTGCAGAATTCCCCATACCACCATAAATATTTACATAACCAAGAATTGCAGAGCTCATAGAATCAACAAATCATCATTATGGTACAGGAGGAGGCAACCTGACCCAGTAATTTCTGGTACAGCAATCCCATTTCCCATTTCTTTTCCTGCAGTCCTATAAATTATTTTTCATCAAGTGCCTGTCCATTCCCTCTTGAAAGCCCTGACCCACAGTCTCCACCTTCCTTACAAGCAGTGACCTTCAGGTCATCACCATGCTCTGCATACAACATTTTTTACCTGACATCCACTCATATCTTTAAATATTAAGACTAAATCTCTCCCCACAAACCTTGAACCATCCTTGAATGGGGAACAACTTCTCTCCATTTGCCTTATCTATACCAGCCATGAACTTGGATGCTTCCATCATGTGTACCCTCAAGTTTCTTTATTCCAAGAAGAACAACCCAAGAGGAGGTCAGGCAGTGAAACTGTTGTTCAATGCTGCCAACAGTCAGCATAGATTTCCTGTAGTGGCATGGTTCTTATTATATGCCCACAGTGCACATACAAATCAGTTTGTGAACCATATCATCAGCCTTTGAAAAGCAAAGGTCACACTTTGATTTCCCATGATAGTTGAAACACTGTTGGCACAAGAATCTGCCACAGAACTAATGTATTACAACTAGTGCCAGAATACAGGGTATTGACCTGCATTGCACTGGCCAGGAGGCAGCTGTACTTAATGGGAGGAGGTTTGCTTCTGGTTCAGCTACATGGCAGAGTTAACAAGTATCCTTTGAAGTGTGATTTATGTTCAATCAATAGAATCCTGTGCCATGGGAAGCCAACAGTCCTTGCAAACCCTTATACGCATTTCACCTTCTTCTTTCGGGCAGAGTGAATAAAATAGTTATCCCACTATAAATGGAGAGCCTCAGTGACTTCTCTTTTACTAATATCTCAAAGAAACAACCTGGAAGAAACTTGATTCTTAAGTGCTAATTTACTCACCATGATCTCCTTGACAGCCAGTGGCAATGTGGTTCTTGGCCCGCTCTGTGCTTGCATTTGTATCTCAATTTCAGGGGTGGCAACCATACTGAAACACAGATGTCTTTCTTAGTGTTCCTTGTGAGGTCAGCGGGGTGAATTATTCTCTAAGTATCTGGTTGGTGAGATCCTTCTGCTGAGGAACCCCTCCCTCCTCTTACTCCTTCCTCTTCCACCAATTCATCCTTCCTTGTTTGTCTTTGGTTAGGCCAATGATGACAGAGAGGTTAAGCAACTCAACTAGTAATCCCGAGACAAGTTCAAGTCCTTCCATGGGACTATGAAATTTGAATTGAGTTAATAATCTGGATTTAAAATAAACAGAAGCAATGCTGAGCACAAAGCCACTGGATTATTGTAAAATACCCATCCAGTTCACCAACGTCCTTATTAATGAGGGAATGTGTCATTCTCACCTCGTCTGGTCAATACATGACTCCAGACCTAAATTTGGTCGACTGTTTAAATGCCTTCTGAAAAAGTCCAGCATTCTAGTCAGCTGAAAACCCAGATCTTGAAAAATGAATTAAAAAAAACATTTTGCCAGCCATATTATAATCCAAGTTGATGTCCATAAGCAGCTGGGTTCCTTAGCAGCGTTGGAGCAGAAGCTTTTCATTACTGCTGAACCAGTCCCTACCAGCTTTTACAACCATAGGAAACCAGACAGTTGTAGAATATTAGCAACAACTGTGACGGATGATCTCCTCAAACCTACTACCGAGTGTGCCAAGTTAAAGAAGTGTATTGGCTTGAGTATTAAGCTCCATAATGACAGGTCTAGTATCAACCAAGTGTTGCACTACACACTGATGACCTCATTAAAATGATGCCCCATAAATAAGTACCTGCACCATTCATGTCATTCTGGATCTCTGAACTCACAAAAAAAGAATACCCAAAACCCAACTTGTGCCCACAACTATGGGTCAAAACATGGACAGATCATGTGTAATGCCAAGGGAGATCAGTTGGTGATCTTTAAATATTGTTTGTATGTTAACTTAAGTTATAGAAAATACAACACCATGGAAACATTGCTCATGAAAAGAATTATTCATTTCACTTTCAGCTAAGTCAAAAGAAAGCAATGGAAAATGAGTACAAGACACAGACAAATGGTTTGGGCTGTTCATATGACATTGTTATACATCAGAGTTTTGCTGTTGACGGATCTATCACAATATTTGTAATGTATGTTGAAAAAACTTAGATAAATAATAATTCTATAGCCTACAGGAGACAATGCACTAATACATCAGCACACATGATTAATGCTTTAATCTATATTTTGGCAGAAGGGAAATATTGGTTAGGTTTGCATGAGGTGGATACCTGTCAGAGTATTCTAAACAGAGACTGATTTATTGCGTTTTAAAGTTGATAATATGTGCTCTTTACTTTTGGTTGAAGCCATCAAGTTTATTTTTGGCATTCAGTACTCCCAGGTTACAGAGTCTGGAAGAGTTGTAAAGCTACCCTCAATGGCCTAGAAATTTGATGATGCCAATCAGTGGGTACGCAGTTGGAGGGCTGTTTGTAGAACATGTTTTTTTCTCCTCCTCTCTGTTCTTCAAGCTGCTTCTGCTTCCTTCAGTTTTATTTTTAATTAGAGAGTTCCTTTTCACTACCCAAATCATAGTGAACTGAAGTAAACAAGAGACAAAGAATGCAGAAAATTAATTTCAGAAGTTGAGATTTGTTTGAAGAACATGGGGAATAGTAATAAATACTCCCAGAGGTTAACCAACAACCTTAAAAAGTGAAGGAGCATTGAACTTAGGGAGGACCATACTTTTAAAATGTATTCCTGCAATATCCTTGCAGGCTATGGGTAAGGCTATAGAGTAGACCAAATTTCAGAAGAGTAGTAGGATCATTATTTAAGTAATACAGTTACTCCCCCAGATTTTGAAGGGAAGCCTCTGTCACCTATTTTGCCAGTCATATCTTTGCAAACTTGTCATACCCAATCCACTGAAGGAGGATATATTCTGAATTTCAAGCACGAGAGTGGCTCCAATCATCTACCTTATTTAACAGTAAGGAACAATGGAGGTTTCTGAACAACATCTTGAACAAAGACCTCAGGAGTGTGCAGACCAGTACTTGGATAGACCTTCCATGCACATTGTCAGTCCTGAACAGGATACAAACTGGGCAAGGAAGATCTTCTTCATCTTTTAGGGCAATGGAAATTCAATTCAATTATTTGTTACTGCAGCAATACAGGTCAAACAATGCAACATCATCGAAGACTCCAATTCTCTGTAATCTTTTTCAGGTTGCCTGGCTGGCATTCCCACAGCTGCTCCAAATGCCACAAAGAGACACCAAATTCTAGACTTCAATATATAAGTGGCAGAACCAGAGGAGCCAGCACACTCGATCACCGTTACACCACCATCAAGGACACTTACCGTGCCATCCTACTCCCGAATTTTGGCAAGCTGGCTGCACTTCTACTCCCAGTATATAGGTAGAGAATAAGGACTGCAGCACCACTGGTGAGGACTGCTAAGGTATGATCAAGGGAGGCGGAGGAGTGTTTCCAGGACTACTTTGAATCGGTGGATTGGACCATATTCAGGGATTCATCTTTGGATCTGAATGAATGTGCCATGGCCATCACTGACTTCATCAAGGCCTTTGAGAACATACCAAGTATTCCCAAATCAGAAGCCCTGGATGAACCAGGAGATTTGCAGTCTGCTGAGGGCTAGATATGTGGCGTTCAAGACTGGCGATCCAGAACCCTACCGAAGTCCAGGTACGACCTACAGAAGGCCATTGTGAGAGCAAAAAGGCAATTCCAAGTGAAGCTAGAGACACAATTGGACACACTACAGCTGTGGCAGGGTTTGCATGCCATTACTTCCTATAAGGTGAAAACTAACAGTATAAATGGCAGTGATGCTTCACTCCCCAATAAGCTCAACGCCTTTTATGCACACTCTGAAAGGGAGAATAACACTAAATCTGTGCAAACCCCCATAGCATCTGGCGATCCTGTGCTCTCTGTCTCAGAGACCAATGTCAGAATATCCTTCAAGAGGCTGAGCCAGGCCCCGACAGTGCACCTGGCAGGGTACTGAATATCTGTGCCGACCAACTTTAACCTCTCACTGCTACAGTCAGAGGTTCCCACCTTCTTCAAAAGGGCATCAATCATATCAGTGCCCAAGAAGAGCAGGGTGAGCTGCCTCAATGACTATCACCCGGTAGCACCCACATCTACTGTGATGAAGTGCTTCGAGAGGTTGGTTAAAGCTAAAATTAACTTCTGTCTGAGCAAGGAATTGGACCCACTACAATTCACCTACCACCACAACAGGTCTACAGCGGACACAATCTCACTGGCTCTCCATTCAGCTTTGGAGCACCTAGACAACCACAAGACAAATGTCAGGCTGCTGCTTAGCAATTACAGCTAGGCGTTCAACACCATCATTCTCTCTCTACTAATAACCAAGCTTCAAAACCTGGGCCTCTGTACCTCCCTCTGCAACTGGATCCTCGATGTTCTTATTGGGAGGCCACAGTCAGTGCAGATCAGTAATAGCATCTCCTCCTCACTGACAATCAACACAGGTGCACCTCAAGAATGCATGCTTAGCCCACTGCTCTACTCTCTCTAAACTCATGACTGTGCAGCTAAGCACAGCTCAAACACCATCTATAAATTCGCCAATGACACCACTGTGTTGGCAGAATCTCAGATGGCAATGAGGATGCATACAGGAGTGAGATAGGTTGGCCGGTTAACTGGTGTCACAACAAAAACCTCGCACTCAGCATCAGCAAGACCAAATGATTGTGGACTTCAGGAAGGGGAAGTTGGGAGAACACACACCAGTCCTCACTGAGGGATCAGCAGTGGAAAGAGTGAGCAGGTTCAAGTTCCTGGGTGTCAATATCTCAGAGGATCTATCCTGAGCCCAACACATTGACAGAATCACAAAGGCACATGCCAGCGGCTTTACTTTGTTAGGAGTTTGAGGAGATTTGGTATGTCACCATAGATTCTTACAAATTTTTACAGATGTACGGTGGAGAGCATTCTGTCTGGCTGCACCACAGCCTGGTATGGAGCCTCCAATGCACAGGATCACAAGAGGCTGCAGAGTGTCATAGACTCAGCCAGCTCCATCATGGGCAAAACCCTCCCCGCCATCGAAGACATCTTCAAGAGGTGGTGCCTCAAGAAGACACCATCTCTTATTAAGGACCCTCAGAGGATCTATCCTGGGCCCAACACATTGCTACAATCATGAAGAAGGCACGCCAGTGGCTCTACTTCATTAGGAGTTTGAGGAGATTTGGTATGTCACCAAAGATTCTTACAAACTCCTATGGATGTACGGTGGAGAGCATTCTGTCTGGTTGCATCACAGCCTAGTATGGAGCCTCCAACACACAAGATCACAAGTGGCTGCAGAGGGTTATAGACTCAGCCAGCTCCATCACAGGCATAATGCTCCCCGCCATCGAGGACATTTTCAAGAAACAGTGCCTCAAGAAGGCGGCGTCTCAAAAAGGCGGTGTCCATCATTAAGGACCCTCACCATCTGGTACACGCCCTCCTCTTGTTACTACCATCAGGGAGGAGGTACAGGAGCCTGAAGGCCCAAACTAAACAATTCAGGAACAGTTTCTTCCCCTCCGCCATCAGATTTCTGAACGATCCATGAACACTACCTCATATTCTTTTTTGTTTGCACTATTTATTTATTTTTGTAATTTATAGATTTTTATGTCTTTGCACTGTGCTGCTGGCACAAAACAAAAATTTTTACATCATATGTCAGTGATAATAAATTTGATTCTGATTCACCACCCAGGACATGCCTTCCTCTTGTTACTACCATCGGGGAGGAGGTACAGGAGCCGGAAGACCCACACTCAATGATTCAGAAACAGCCTCTTCCCTTCCGCAGTCAGATTTCTGAATGATCCATAAATCCATGAACATTATTCCTTTTTTTTCTTGTACTATTTGTTTTTGTAATTTATGGATTTTTATGTCTTCATACTGTACTACTGCCACGAAACAACAAACTTCATGTCATATGTCAGTGATAATAAATCTGATTCTGAAGTACTGGCAAACAATAATGATAATTGGCTTCCTGAATTATGGGTGGGTGTCTGTAGGGATTGGATTCAATGAATCCAGGTGCAGGGCCAATTGCACAGTGAGGATACCATTAGGGAGAAGGCCCAGTCAATGGAGGATGATGAGGGGGAGATCTCAGCAGGTAGGGAGGGATGGATTCTGATCAAGGGCAGGAAGCACCTTGAAGGAGGCCCTCTGTTCTTTCTTGTCCACAAATAGCACCAGAAAGGCACTTAACCTTACTGTTCATTCCATTTTCATTTTCCTTCAGCTGCCAGTTTTCCTGAAGCTGAGGTTTTCTAATCAATTAAAATAGAGATAAATTGGAGACATGCACCCTCCTGGCACTGGATTGGTTGTCCTCACCCCATGATGCCGCCATCAAAACCAGAAATAGATAGATTTGAGGCTCAAGTTTTCTTACTGTGTCTTAAATCAAATCCTTCACATATCTGGGGATTAAAATATCCCCCTTGGAGATCAGATTAATAGACTCAAAATAGATAATTATTTCACCGTTACATTTCATACATTGAAGAAAAATACATCTGCAAATCTTGCAAGGATAAAGAAGAAAGGCTTCACTTAGACATCTGGGAATGTGTAAAGATGCATCAAAGGATGATCAGAGGGAGAAAACATGACAGGGGTTAAGTAGCTGGATTTGAAAGAAAGGCTTGGATGTATGCAGCACCTATCAATGCCTCTGAATGTTTTAAAGAATAGGATTTTACAATCAATGAGTAGATTTGAAGTGTAGTCATTGCTGGGTAAGAAATGCAGCAGCCAAATTCCACACAACATGTTCCCACAGATAGCAATAAAATAATAATGACCCAGTCAGTAATTTCAAGGTATTGGTTGAAGAATATACATAGGCCGAGACACAGGAAGAAACTCTCCTTTGAACAGAGGAACCTTTTATATCAGACAGAGATCAGACAAGGTTTCAGTTTAACGTGTCACCTGGAAGAAAGCAAACTTCAACATTGTATCACTCCCTCAGAACTGGTCAGCCTGGATTTTGTGCTCAAATCTGGAATGACAATTGAACACCTAACCATAAGACCATAAGATATAGGAGCAGAATTAGGCCATTCGGCCCATTGAGTCTGATCTGCCATTCAATCATGGCTGACTTCTTTTCAACCCCATTCTTCCACCACCTCCCCATGACCCTTAACCCCTTTACAATCAAGAACTTATCAATTTCTGCCTTAAATACACCCAGTGACTTGGCCACCATTGCCCTCCGTGGAAATGAATTCCATAGATTTGCCAGCCACTGACTGAAGAAATTCCTCCTCATCTCAGGGACGTTCCTGTATTCTGAGGCTGTGCCCTTGGATCCTTGGCTCTCCTACTAATGGAAACACCCTCTCTACATCCACTCTATCCAGGCCTTTCAGTATTCAGTAGTTTCAATAAGATCCCCTCTCATCCTCCTGAACTTCATCGAGTACAGTCCAGAGCCATCAAACACTCCTCATATGTTAAGCCTATCATTCCTGGGATCATTCTTTTGAACTTCCTCTGGACCGTCCCCAGGGCCAGCAGCTCTTTCCTTAGATTCGGGGCCCAAAGTTGCTCTCGATATTTCAAATATGGTCCAACCAATGCCTTATAAAGCCTCAACAGCACATCCTTGTTTTTATATTCCAGTCCTCTCAAAATGAATGCTAACGTTGCACATGCCTTCCTTACTATTGACCCAACCTGAAGTTAACCTGAACTGAGGAATCCTGAACTGAGACTCCCAAGTCCCTTTGCACATCCAATTTCTGAATTCTCTCCCCATTTTGAAAATAGTCTACACCTTTATTCTTCCTACCTAACTTCTAAATCAGAGGTGAAAGTGGTAGCAACTGAGCCACAGCTTACACTTAAATGCAAACTACCTGGGTAACAAACTTTATTATGGAATTACAGAGCATTGTTAGTTTATGAGAAGACATGAGATGCAAATAGTCTTGAAAAGGTTGGTAACCAAATATTTATAACAATTCTCACAAATTTACCAAAGTTATTTACAAAGAAAGGAGACAAAATGTTACTATCCCTGGTTTCCTGCAACCTCCACCTAATATGAAGGAAGGCAAACCAAACTCAAGCCTTCAGTGAAAATAAGATAGAAGTCCTAACAAGCTGATAAGACTTAAACAAATGAATCCCAAAGGCTGTATATATTTAGCCCAGAGAGCTGAAAGAGATTAGGAGAAGACATGCAAGTCAATAGAAATCATTATGAAAGAATCAATGAATACCAGGGAAGTAGCAGTAGACTGAAAGCTGAATAAGGTGTTTCTCATACTAAAAAAGGTGATAAAACAAACACAAACAACTGGAAACTAGCTGTTTACTTCAGTGGTGTGCACAATAATGGAAGCAATTTTCAAAAATACAATAATTGCACAACTAGCAGTGATGAGAAAGAACCTGATTGACTAATGTTTTTCATTTTGTTTGAAGTGAAACAAAAATATTTCACTTGCAAAGGCATCTGATGAAAGCTTCAAGTGAAAGTATATACAAGCTTTGTTTGACGTCACAAAGACTGAAGTTATAACCTGAAATGGATTATAAAATTTGGGCTTTGTTTCCCCATTTTACTGCAAAAAAATGTCATTTTCATCAAAATTAATGGCAGCTTGCCCTAATGTACTTGTAATAACATTGCTATCACATTTTTCAAATCGATAAACAGCCACCTGGTCAGTATAAATGATGAAACGTCAGTAATCCAGCTCTGTGAACATAATTCTAGAGTATTCTGACGCAACAGAAAAAGAATAATTTTGCCTGAAATAAGATTATTTATTTATAAGATTACGTATAAGATTTCTAGTCACTCATCCGAACTTCCTTCTGAAGATTTTTTAGGTGTTCCTTCTGATACTATATATTGTTCTTTTCTTATCCTAACAGCTTGTGAAGTACAAATAGGAGGCACAGAGCAAAGTTCCCATTAATTGTGGAATGATTGAGTATTTTCATTCTGATTTCAAGTTACCAAATTTCAACTTCCTACAAGTTTTGCCGAAGTTTTAGCTGATGGGAGGAAAGGGCAGAAGGAGAGAGAATGAGGGGAAGAACTAAGGAAAGAAAAAAAAGGAAAGAAATGGAAGGACGGAGGATGATTAGATATTAAGAGAAGGGATGAAAATAAGAGAATGAAAAGCACCTTTTGCATCCTTTTCAGGACTCCCCAAATGTACTGACCAATGCGACGTAAGGAATGTGATGTCGACTTGCGAACAGCAAGGTACTCAAACAGCTGTGATAATGCTAAATGATCAGCTGCCTTATCACCCTTTAAGGCTTTACATTGAGCAGTATGGTCAACTTCCTACCAAAAATCAATGACCAGCTCTCTCCAAAGTGCTTCTTCCATTCCAACCATTGTGCTTTACCTTAAACTCTCAGATATGAAGAGGTTCTTTTTGCGCTTGTAGGTAGCCATGGATGAATCAGGCTGAATGGCTTGTTTCTTAATTATTAATTCTATGCTGTTCTATATAGTTCAAATACTCAAACCATCTCACCCATATCAACTTCAGGGCTTTTTCACAGTATCCAACAACAAGACCACCATCATGCCATAGATGAGCCAACATTCAGCTGGTTATGGCCAAAAGCCAATTCATCTCTTACGATGATCAATCTTGCCAAAGACCTACCTCCAATCTCCGTCACAGAACTAACGTATTTGTTTCTGAAGTCACAGACATTCTTCAACAAAACAACATTGATTTAATTTCACTCCTACTGGTCAATCCTCTCATTTTTTAATAATATTCTTTTCTCAAGCAACAATCCTACATCTCTTTAAATGGAATTTATGAAATCTTCTGCTTCTGTGATCAAGATTTCTAAATTCTACACATCTTCCATGAATATATGTCTTTGAATGTCCCCTTTAATTCTGTTTATTAAATTACCACCTAATAAGCAGTGGGAACAATTTGTATGTGGTAGATCTGACTATTGCAGACTGTATGAAGGTGGATTTGCAAGTTCTTTCCTGGTCCTGGAGCCAACAGGATCCCATCAACACCTTTAGCCAGCTGGTCTGAGCAAGCTACAAAGATATTTGCCCAAATCTCTCTTCAGCCTTCCTACTTCAAGCAGGATAAATATCAGACACCGTTCATAATTGCTATTCCTCATCCAAAGTAACACACTAGTTCAATGTTATATCAACTGTGTTTCTCTTGGCACAGCTCTCTCCTATGAGCCACTTAGCTTGTTTCCAACTTCAATGTCAGAGAAGTGAAGAAGAGAAGTGAAGGAGAAAAGCTTACACACCCTTGAGGGAGTGGTGCATTATAGTGATGTTGGCTTTCAAGTTAAATATCAAACAAAGCCCATGTTTGTTCTATCAGTCAGATGTAAAGGTTTTTACGGCAAAGTTTTCAAGAAAGAAGTTTTCCCCAGAATCCTGATCAATATTTATTGCTCAATCAATATCACTTAAAGGACAAACAAAGAAAGTGCTAGGAGCACTCAGCAGGTTAGGCAGCACCTATGGAAACAGAAACAAGGCTAATGTTTTGGGTCAATGAACTACATGAAGAAAGATCACCAACCTGCAGCATTACCTCTTGTTTCTCTCTTCACAGATGCTGCCTGACCTGCTGAGTATCTCCAGCATTCTCTATTTGTATTTCTGCAGGTCTTTTTATGTTTATCAATCATTAAGAAGAGGGATTATCCGGTAATTATTAGGTTGCTGCTGTAGGAGTCTTCTCTGCACAAATTAGCTGCCTCATTTCATACAATATGTCTTTGATTTTACACCCTGTGCTCCTGTCCATGAAGTAAATGCCATTAAGCTAAGTTTTTATCCACCTTTGTTATGTTCCTCTTTTCTCATTTTAAAACTTTCTTTGACCCAGTCAGCCATGCATTTAGTTCCTCTCAGATCCCAAGGTGGTTTCCTTCTCTCCCTTTCCCAAACACTCCAAGGTACACATGACAGAGGATGATATAAAAAGGCAAAGTGCATATATAAGTTAATATTCTGTATAATATGAACAGAAGATGATATATCATTAACTGCTGCTACAGGGGAGTGTATTTTGTTTTCTTGTGTCTTTGTATTGTGTTCTTTCTGGTTTTGCATGCAAATTTAAAAAACTGAGAACAGATAAAATTAGTGTAGTTCTAATATCATTATGGACCATTGTATGCAAGACAGTCAAACAAGGATTTTGATAGGATTGCAATACGCTTTTATTACTTTGCTTCAAGTTTTCTTATTCCTTTAAATTTCAGAAACAGTAACCAGATACACGGAGGTGTCCGAGATAAGTTGCCAGATAGTTTAGGGATAATAATGCCCATAATTTCCCAAATGGGCCTCAACCTCAGCTGATGAGATTACAATCACAGGCCACATTCTGCCTGCCACAGAGTCTTGGACAATGGTGCCACCACCGGAGAACTGTTGGACTACCCTTCTCTGAGTCAACTGCCTTGAAGGCCCATGTTAATCTTCAGGAGAAGGGATAAAGGTCTACTACCTACTTTACCAGTATCCATCAAATTAAGTAAACTTATATGTCTGCTATTTGAAGTTCTGGAAGAGAGAGAGAAAGGCAGATGGAGAAAAGGGGAAAGGGTGAAGAAGAAAGAACGGAGAAACAAAGAGGAGGGAATGTAAAGATGATGAGGAGCTAGGGATAGAGGGCCAGAGGAGAGAGCAAATTATAAGTTCCCCTGCTCTGCTTCTACCTTCACCTCTTGCCTTCTGGGTTTGAGCATGGGGTTTCTCATATTGCTAAAAATTATAATACACAGGCCTGTGCTTGCAGGTTATGGAGTCAAAGAAAACTCCTACAAGTTACCAAATATGCTCTCAATGCGAGCGTTCTCACAACTGAGTCAGAAAGTAATTACTTCAAGCCACATTCCAGTCTTAGTACAAATAAAAACTAGGATAAGTGCCAGTGTAGTTGCTGAGTAAAATGAGGACTATTATCAGTATAATATACTAGCTGGTCATAAACATAGTGTTGTTTGTGGGATCATGCTCTGTGCTTATTACATTGTTTGCTCCTGCTTTGTTTTGGCTGCCTTCTAAGATCAGGTGAAAGTCCAAGTGTTGCAATGTGGTGTTATTGAAAAATAGTTTGGCAAGCTTGAACTAGCCAAACCCAGCAGCTTTTTGTACCACCCTTGGCAAGATCTTTGCAGGGTACCAATTATCTGAAAAAATATAATCAATACTTCTGAAAAAGTGTTGTGCCATTCCATTTCAATCTGCTTCAGTAATTCAGATATGACTCTAATTATGCAGCCTCATTTTCATGGTTATTGGGGAAGAGACACTGTATTCTTTGGTCAACATTTTTTAACCGGCAGATGACATTGTCATCACTCACTTCTCATGAAAAAAGTTAAAGCTACTCCTCTGCAGTCTTAACTAAGTTTACTCCAATTTCCCTTGTCTTCTAAGTGCCCAATCATCAGTTTGTTGACTCCTTCTTTCTTTGCCCTTTGCTTCATGCAATAAGACTTGTCACTTTGAAGGAAAATTGGAAAGTCGTAAGGTTTTTGTCAACTTGTCCTCCCCCACATCTTTTCCTGATGCAGAGACAGGCTGTGTACATTACTCTGCAATACAGACCTCATTATCTCCTTTTGGTTCTATTAACCATGGGCACAGTCACAGTCTGCAAAGCCTACGCATGTCCAACAAAAACTAATAACCTGTCTAAAATCATGACATCCATCATGTTGATTTAAGTAATGATTTTTTACCTTGATAGTCATCAGCTCATTTAGGAATCTGGTGCCACCAATGAGCAAGATCTTCTAACTGCTCAGGTTGGATAAAAGATTGAAAATCCTACAAAATGTCATGGTTTTTTATATATGGGCATTCATGAGCCGAACCTTTGCAATGTTTACTTTGTAAAATTAATTTGAATATAATACCATTAAATTGCATTTTTAAAAACCTTAAATATTTCACCACTATCTATTTGCAATTTAGAGTACAAAATACATTTTTTTTCTTTTGTGGGATGTGGCACAGCTAGCAAACTGCCATCATTAATTGCCTTTAAGACAGTGATGAACCACTACAATTTTCAAAAACTGATCATATAAAGGAAAAGCAAGGCCAGCATTTATTACCCTCACTAATTGCCCTTTAGAAGTTGGTGATGAGATGCCACCTTGAACTGATGCAGTCCTTCTGGTGAAGGTACTCCAACAGTACTGTTGGGGAGGAAGTTCCAAGGTTTAGATCCAAAAGTGTTGAAGGAATAGCAATGTACTTCTAATGACAGGATAGTATGCTAGTTGGAGGGGAACCTGCAAATGGTAGGGTTCCCACATGCTTGGTTCGCTTGTCTTCCTTGCTGGTAAAGGTTGTGGTTTTGAAAAGCAGTGGTGGAGTGCCCTCTGTGAGTAACTGGAATATATATTGTAGATGGTACACAGTGCAGCCACAGTTTGCTTGTGGAGGAAGCTATACTTTATCGTGGTGGATGGGATATCAAACATGTGGGCTGCTTTGTCCTAGCTGGTACTGAGCTTCTCCAGTGTTGTTGGAGCTGAACTCATATAGGCAACTAGAGAATAATTCATTACATTGCTGATATTCTCGATGGCAGAAAGGATTTGAAGTGTCATGGTGTAAATAACTTACTGCAGATTTCCTAACCTCTGACCTGTTTTTGTAGTCGCAGAATTGCAGGGAAGGTCCAGCTGTGGGTCGGATCATGATCCTCATGATGTTGATGGTGGGGGCTCAATGATTATAAGGATATTGAAGGTCACGGGGAGGTGATTAGACTTTCCCTTCTTCTAGGTGGCCATTCCCTAGCAATTGTTTTCTTTGTCATTTTTCAGTCCATGCCTGAATGTTATCTAGTCCTTGCTGCATGCAAACTGCTTCATTTTCTGAAGACTTTCGAATAGAATTGAACATTATGCAGTCATCAACAAACATGCTCACTTCTGACCTTATGATGGAAGGGCAGTCACTGGTGTAGAAGCTGAAGATAGTTGGACTCAGGAAACTACCCTGAGGAATTCCTGCTCTGGAACAATTGACCTCCATCTTCCTGTGTGCCAAATACAACTGAGTCAGTGGGCATTTTTTTCTCTTGCTGCCTGCTGACTTCAGTTTTACCAGGGCTCCTTAATTTCACATTTGACCCAATGCAGCCTTGATATCAAAGACAGCCACTCTCATCTCTCATCCAGCGTTTAACTCTTTATTTGAACTTAGGTTACATTGAAACCTGAAGCCAAGTAGTCCCAGTAAAATCTAAATTAAGCATTGGTGAATAGGGTGTTGGGGAGTAACACCTTCCATCAATTTGGACTGAGTTTACATTGATTCATCAACAACTGGATTAGAGTTATCCTACCCTTTGAAGGCCTGTGCTTCTGTGCAATTTTCCACAATGTCAGGAAAATGCCAGCATTGCAATTGCACTGGAACAGCTTGACCAGTGGTTTGGCTAGTTCTGGAGCACATGCTCAATACTACTCAAGTAAATTGTTTGCTGCATCCATTTCCTACATCATGCAGACTGAATCAAATTCGCAGAAGAATGGCTTCTGTTTCAGTTGAAAATAAAGAATATTCCAATATTTTGATCCAGTGAAGTTGAAGGATTGGTCGACCTGATCTACTTCCAATTCAGGATGATATGTGATGAGGAGAGAAACTTTACAGGAACTGCTTTCTATTCTCAACAGTGTTCACTGCATAATTAGATCAGCTGGGTTGATGGTGGTGTAGGTCTTAATGTTCAGGAATCCAGAATTATTTATAGTAGTAAGGATAATTGATGTAACATATCAAAACAGAAGTAATTCTGGTGCATTTTGTTATTCTTCCAAGATGGTGCAGATAAAGGACACAACAATAATCTTGGTGATAATTTGATTTCACGCTCTCTCATATTAGGCTACATTGAGAGTGGTGCTGAATTAGATGTTGAATTTTGAATATCTTTGTCAAGGATCCTGGGGTCTGTTCAATGCCAACATTATTGTCATTTTATGTGAATCGCAACATCCCAGTACTTAAAAAGACATTTTAATATTTTTCCCTTCATTACTTAAATCAAACTTGGGTGTACAGCAGACAAACCCAATTAGAAAGAAGAATATGAGCTTCACATATTATCTTCTTCTTTATGGCTGTTAGACTGCAGTTAACCTCCAAATGCAAATTTGTACAAAGCATCTAAGTCTAATGAGAAAACCTTGTGTTTATTTTCTGTCTTTTAGAAAAGACTTCAATGTGTATTCATCAGAGCTGATTTAGCATTTGCTCAAATGTTGAAGTTTCCATTTATAATTATAATATTAGAGCTCTTACTGTAAAACTTATATTAATTGCTTCCCTTCATTGGGCTGATTAGAACTGCTAGCTGTGGAGGTTAATTAATCAGAGTGAATCCATTTTTTAATTAAAATTACAAGATGACATGGACTGATTTATTGTTTATTTGTATTGGTAGAATGATATTGGCAGCGACCTGTCACCCTGCATTTCTATCTTGCAGATTGGTTATTCTATGTACAAGCTCACAAAAGCAATCTTAAGATAGATGGGACAATGTTATGTTATTGATGATAGTTTTGAGACATTGCACGAAGACAGCCTAATTGCACGGCAAGTTTCACTTACAGCGAAGAACTGGGAGATGGTAAATAAACAGAAGTAGGAACTCACCCTCAGGCACTGGCACTAAACCTTTGATACAGTAATGGTTGTGAATTGTACTCAGCTTCTGAAAGGCTTCAGTGGAATCAAATTTCAAAAGTGCAGCTTCACAACATTGTGTATTCACAGGAAGCAATCAAGAATGTACTTCTAACCTCCAACGTCTACCTTTGAGCTACGACATTGACCAAAGTGGTTTAAGTCAGATAGCTCTAAAAAAAAAGAGGCACTGGGATTACAACGTACGATTGGCTCACACTTGTTCAGTATAACATAAGCACTACTTAAATCTGGCCTCCACTTCTTAAAGCAGAGTGCTTTATGAGTGGAACAGGAGCTGTGAGTCATTCTGCAACTGAATTCAACCTGGAAACGGCTGACCACATGAGAAACTGGGCACCTTGGTTTTCAAATACAGCACAGGAGATCTTGGGATGAGGTAAAAATGAGATGGCCTGAATCCACGAGAAAGAGGCGCCTTAGAAACATGCTAGGAAGGACATGGAAGATCAAAGTGGAGGACAGTCTCGGGAGTCCAGCCCCAAGGACCTGAATACAGAGGGACAAATATTCATTCATGCCTGCTATCCATACGTCTCTCTCCCTTTCTCTATTTCTTTCACTTTTTAGGACCTGATATCTTTGTCAAGGCCACCACTTATGGTCTCACACAAGTTGACGTGATCTGCATATGTCCTATTCAATAACTGCACTATTAGCACCAGCCACTGGCCACAATGTTCACTCAACAACATTCATGTTGTTCACTACATCCTCCGATACTCAACACAACTGCAAGATTCACACCCAGATATCACTGCTTACACACAGTACCAGCAGTCCAACCATGTCATATACATCACCTAAATGCAATGCATGACAGCCACAAACACATTCCTCTCTCTCTTCCATGACAGGATGGACACACAACTGGAGGCAGCAATCGATTGGAAGGAGGAAAGTACATCTGCAAGTCCAAACCTCCAGGGGGCAATGGATACTGGATATTACAGAGAAGGATTTTTCCAGGGTCATGACCACTGGGAAGGTCAAAGTCTTTAAAGACAAACATATCCTCATCTCCCTTCTGATATGCACTTGCTGCTCATCCAACACTCTTGCTCTGACTGCTAAGCTGTTGATGCTATAAGCATACAATTCCTGCTTTCCTCTCTATGCTGATCAAAACCATTAACTTTTGTCTTTTTTCCCTTTTCTGATTAACAAAGAACTTTAATCTGCCCAGAGACCAGTGGAAGAACAGGAACACAGCAATGAAATCACACAATCACAGCCCTAGCATAGGTGTGGACATGATGCATAATTTAAAGGGTCACATACAGGCAGGATGAGCACATGGCAAGCCACTGGCACAAATGCACTACATCCAGAGCAGTTTTATCCAGATATCAGTTCAAACATGCATTCTGCACAGAAGATTCAGACGAAGAGTTTCAGAGGCCAGATCACAGAAAAACACAGGCAGGTGAACACACTGAAATACCAGAAAGCCTATATTAATTGTTGAGGAATATGGAGGACCAACTTGTCACAGAACTTAGCATCCATTGTTTCCAGCAATAAAGTGGTGGTCAATACCATCAATACACTTTCAGCATCCAAAGGCCAAAGCTTTGCAGCAGGATATCTGCGCACCACAGTGGGAGCTCAGGATTCTAGTATTTTGGCTTTAAGTACCAGCGTTCGTCAAGATATGCAGATCCTGTTACCCTTTCTCCTGAGTAGTGGAGGACTCCTACAAAACACTCCAGCTAGTGGGATCCTTTGAGATGCCAAGAGCTTTGCACTTTCATATTGCTTGTGGCATTATAGCTTGCAATGCATGTGTACTGTTGACAGGCCCATTATTTGTGAACCTGATATATAAGGCTTGTTGTCAGTGATACAGGGTCTACAGTGATACACCTGAGATACAGGGCCTGAGATACAGCAGGCATCCTTAACTCTGCCATGGTGGCTAAAATGTCAGCACAAACAAGGACAAACAAACACAGAACAAAGACATGACTGAAACAAAAAAAAGGCAAATACCCTGAATCAACATTTGGTATCAGTCTTTACCAAGGAGGACATTGTAAATATCCCTAAGATAACTGATAGACTAATTCCAAACAGGGAGGAACTTGTAAAACTCCCAATCACAAGGGGTAAATTATCAGAGAAATCCTCAGGGTTAAAGTTAGTTAAAAGCAAGTTGAGGGAGTGGAATCTTTTTTGGAAAGCTATATCCTTGCATGCTGAAACATGGGGAAACCTGCAATCCTTGCAACCCCTGGTTTACTCTATTTGCTTTTTCCTGGGCAAGAAAGAATGAAATGTAGTTAGCTCCCTTGGAATGGAATGACCTCTCTGATGCAGCAACTTCCTAAAGTCCCCTGCTCTAGCCTGGAAGGAACCAAACCTACAAAACTGCACCTTTGTTCAGACATGAGTAATGCCCTTTCCTGGTATTGGATTATGACTGCTCACCGCATCCTCTGCTCCTTCTTCCAGTCATGTGTCTTCCTGAAGGGAGTTCTAATAGTGCTAAAAGCCACTGATTTGTGTAGAAGCCAAGTACTACAGATGCTGAACTCTGAAATAAAACTGAAAATGCTGGAAATACTCAGCACATTAGGCAGCATCTATTAAGAGAAAAACAGAGTTAGCATTGATGACTTTCCTTCAGAACTAGGAAAAACAGAAAATGGAGAAGGTTTTAAATTGCAGGGAAAAAAGCTAGAAGCTGAGAGAACTAAAGGAAAGATTTATGATTAGGGTGGAAACTTTGAGAAATTCAATAAGTGATGGTGGTGTTAGCTGAAAGAAGGTGAAAAAACAAAAGGTATACCTGAAACAGATGTAACAGGAGGAGATGGATGAAATCTGAAATACCAGAGGAAGGGTTAGAAGGAGAGGTTAAAAGCAAAAGAATGGTGGAATTGTGAAATACAGGCTCTTTAACTTCTTGATTTATAAACAGTGCATGTAGATCTGCAATGTAGCCTTCCAGGGAATATGATGTCTCACATAGGACCACTTGACTGTTTATTGGTGCACTGTGGATGGAAATGGAGTGTCAATTCATATATCATGCACGGAGAGCCAATGGCTGTGCTCGACATTTTGAGAACTTTGTTTCTTTTAGGGAATTCCTTACATATTGCTTCCCTTTTGTGCTGTGTTATGATCCAGTTTGTGTAGTTATAGAGGAGTAGTCAATTCAGAGACATCAGCATCCTTCTGGTCCTTCTGGTCATTAACCTGTGCCTCCTGATCTTGGGATCCTGGTTTCTTGACTAGTCTTCCTTGGATATTGGCTGTACCCTACTGTTGCCATGCTGTGGGGCATGCAAAAGACTACAACAAAGTCTCCACATCAGTAGGGGGTATACTGTAGTACTACAGTGTGCCACTCGACTGGTGCAAATAGTTTTAGCATGCCAATGGCATTCTCCACTACCGTCCTGGTCATGCTGTGGTGGTCACTGTTAGCTGGAATGTTGGGTGTGCAAACTAATGTCAATAACAATGAGAGTAGTGAGGTACCTTTGTCTCCCTAAATCCATTCCTCAGGACAGTGCTGTCCTTTAAAAGTGTCAGGCAAAGAAAGGGGCAGTCTAAGCTCCCAGATCATAGAAAACTCTGGTTATGATCAATGAACTGGACCTTAAGGTAGTAGAATCCACTATCAGTGAAGAGCCTGGCCCAATTTCACAACTGACACCTTTTCACCCAGGAGACACAAGAGACTGCAAATGCTGGAATCTGGAGCAACACACAAAACGCTGGTGGAACTCAGCAGGTCAGGTAACATCTATGGAGGAAAATGAACAGTTGATGTTTCGGGTTGAGACTTTTCATCTGGACTGATCCAGATGAATGGTCTTGACCCGAAACGTTGACTGTCCGTTTCCATCCATAGATGCTGTCTGACCTGCTGAATTTCTGCAGTGTTTTGTGTATTGCACCATTTCACCCAGAAATGATTACTTATGTGACTTACCCTGGGTTAGCTCGATTTTGTATTGCAGAATGCTAAAAAGAGCAGTCTATGCAATTGAATTTCTCAGTAAAGAATGACGTTTTCTTAAAATTGGAGTCCTCAAAAGATGAGAGTGACTGTCAAATTGTACAGTGATTTTTACAGAGGCTAATAATGGGATCTTCATGTTCATCTTATTTTCTATAGTTATAGAAAATCCATATATTGAACTACAAACTGGATTAGTGCCATAACTAGCACAGGGGCTGTAAGATACTGCCAGGTTCTCGCATGCTGTGGGCACAGCTGGAACCAGAAAACCATATGTGCTTTGTCAATATGCACTCTGTAATGACAGTGCTTAAACTTTCATTAATGCAATTCAAAAGGTGCTATTTAAAATCGTCAAATGATTAATGTTGAAGCATTCTGAAATGTAATATTGCTTTTAATATTTATGGTCATCTTCAATTATAGCAACATAAATTTATTATTCTTCCCCACTCTGAACAAACAAACGTAAAATGACCTTTGGAAAGGAAAACATATTGGAATGAATCTTTTCAAGCTTGAAGGAAACCAAATGTATTTTCAAATGTTTGAGACAGTTGGTCTAAAGATTCATTCAGAGTTTTTCAATGTTCTGTGCAAATTGTTTTAAACTTACTAATCTTTCTCTTAATTTGAAAGAGAAAGTGGACTTTGTTTTCCCACAACCATCCTTTCAGGAAGAAATACTTAATTATGATAATTATTATGCCAATGGCCAGAATAAAAGACATGTTGCTAGGGTGCAGGCTCCATGATGAAAACAATAATGTAAACTTTAAGAATATTTGTCCAGAAATAAAATTCCCAGCCCTTTGCAGAATTCAGCTCAATTGCTTGTAGGTAAGTAGCAAGTTATCATAGGAATACACAGAGAGCATTTCAGGGGAAGAGAGAGGAAGATGGTACAGGGTGCAAGCAAGAATTCAGAATCTGTAAGAAAGATGATTTGTACAGGGAAGATTTCTGAAGATGAGAGAATTGCAGCAAGCTAGAGGAGTTTGTGTCCAGAATTTCAAAATGTAACATTTTAACATTCAGGTGAAGGAAAGGTGGAGAGTGGTTCAGCCAAATAAACAAGGCTGGATGTCACATACAGTATACATAGTCGGTAAGCAAGATCAAGTGCTAGTTTGTTAATCACAAGGATTTTGAAACCAAGTGAAGGAATGTGGCAGCCAATGCAAACCAGCAGGAACAATTTAGGCACTGCATTTCTTTAGATATGTTCATTTTCAAACCAAATAGTTGACAGTTAATGAAGTTTCCCAATAATTCCTTGGTGGGCAATGTTGAAAGAATGATGTGTAAACTTTTGAGATTGTAAAGCTATGCTTAAGGACCATACTGTTTGTTAATGATTGTGCTCTTCCATGAGACTGACAATTTAATAGGTACAATTGTAAATTAATAAAGTGTTTGTCTTAAAAATCTGATTCATTGGCAACATAAATAAAATCAGCACTAACAGCAAATTACTTTAAGGTTAGCATTGTAGTATTTTCAATTCATAGAGCAGAAGCTATTGTTTCTCACTTTATCTCACACCATGGCTCCCAATATCACTTAATCCTTCTATCCCATTGTAGACCTTTAGTTTTATTTCTCCCTCACATTTCACCCTTTATTCTCTCCCATCTCTATATTTGCTTAAAAATTACTGCTACATCTCTGACTTGCCTAATTCAAAAAGATTGACTCCGTGAAGTGTTAACTCTGCTCCACAGATGTTTCTCGACCTGCTGAGCACGTCCAACAGTTTTTGTTGTTATTTCAGTTTCTAGCATCCACGGTGTCTAGCTTTAGCTCATGACTCATCTAGCTGTTCTTCCAGATGTTCTTCCCAGATCATAGCACTACTGAGCATTAGAATTTACTCATAATTCAGTAACAGCAAACTGAAAATCTGATAAGGGGAGTTATCAAAGTGAAAGAGTAAATGAAATGGAGATAATAAAAAAACAATGAATTTGTACTTTTTGTTGCTCAGCCATCTAATTTCATACCTTTTAGAACTAATCTGTTGTCCTGGAAATAATACAAGATATGGCAAGTATACAATTTCAGGAGCCGTCTAATTTGAGAATTGTATTTGATATGGTGAAAGATTTTATCTGTGAGATTTACAATTTAATCTCAGCTTTGAATAAAGAGTTCTTGAATTAGTTTAAAAGAACACCTTTAAATCTCAGTCAGCCAAGAATTCAGAGACCAGAGCACAGTGGAAGCAATGATTCTGTTGTTACATCTGTGCCTGTTCATTTTGAAATAATTATATTGCAATCACACGTTTCCTCCTCCAAGAACTAAGGCAACAATTAGTCTGATGCCCTCTGCAAATTGGGGAACAGTTTGAGAGAGACAAAATTAATATCGTTGCCAAACTACATAATTAACACAGAGAATTGCCGAATTACATGCATGAAAAATGGTCTACTGAAAAGAGCAAATATTCCTTCTTCTCCCTTCCTGTCATCCAGCAGAGTTGTAGAAACCTTCAAACTGATAGAGGTGAGGATTGTGGAATAGACAAACAGACATCCACAATTTGCAGTGCTCCAAATAATCTGAGGTAATATTTTCTGGAGATTTTTGAGAGCATGCAATCACTCAATGCAAGATTCATTGACCTAGAAATTGTTTCATACCGTTTACTTTGACTTCATACATCTGTCAGGGAAGGAGACCATTCAGCCCATTGAGTCCATACTAATTCTCAGAGCATTCCTGTCAGTTCCACTCCCCCTCTTATTTCTCTGTAACCTTTCAACTCCCACCTGATTCTTCTGCCATCCACATACACTAAGAGTAGTTTACAGCAGCCAATTAGCCTGCCAGTGTGTTCATACAACCTGGGGGAAATTCACACTGTCATATGGAGAATGCACACACTCCACACAGACAATACCTGAGGTCAGGATCAAACCTGTGTCATTGGAGCAGTGCAGCAGCAGTCCTAACTAATTTAGAGTGTTTGATAAATAAGATCTAAAACCCGACTCATAATCTAGTACATTTGAGTGATCTCCACCTTCCCATAGGCTTCTAAGACATGCACCTCAAATCACTGCAATGATGCCACCAACACTATCGATGCAAAATCCTCCAAATCCACTGACAGTATAAGCATCCCTTCCCAGTCCAACAATCACAGTATCAAGGCTATAATTACATTTAGTTTGGCTCCATTTGGTAGAACAAATTATTTGTATGCCCATCACCAGACTCCCAAAGAGATATTCTGTTCCAAGCTCTGTCATGGCAAGGGATTACTAGGAGGATGGAGAAAATGATTCAAGGATGTTCCCAAAACCTCCATGAAAATCTGTAACATCCCCATTGACTTGGACCATGACACCTCAAAATGAAGAAGGGGCATTTGGAATGGCACTGAGAACATAAAATCCTTTCATAGGAAGCAGAAGGAAGCCCGGCAAAAATAACAGAAGGAACATACCTCATCTCAAATCACCCATTCTCCCACCCTGTTAAGTATCCGTAGCAGATTCTGTAGCTCCCACACTGGCATCATCAGCCGCCTCAGAACCCACAAATCCGGAGGGGAAGAACATCATAATCGACCCCGAGTAACTCACAAGAAGAAAAAAATGCAAAAGTTACAGGATTGTAAGTTTGAGGAAGGAACTACTCATTAGGTGCAAGTCTCCTATGTCGTACTTATGTATTGTTTCACACATTTGTGCGCAATGCCTTGAGTAATGAATACACAGTCAGAAAGCTCTTGGCTTGAAAATGGAAGAATAAACACATCATTGGGCAACATATCTGAGTCTGGAATCTAATTAACAAACTGTTCTGGAAAACAAGCAAGTTGCAACTGTTCCTCGTTGATATGTTGCAAGTTCATGCAGTTGTTGCAATGTAAAACAGTGGATGCAATCTTTGCAGCCAGCTCTTAAACTCTTCCTGCTACAGGATTGCCAAGGAATGATTAGATGCAGTAATAATGAGAGGCTCCCAGAGGAATCTGGACAGGCTGAAGATGAGCAGTGTTAGCCAGCGCCAGGTGCAGGAGAGCCAATGGGGACCCTCCAAGGCTACAGCTAGGTGCCCCCGTCAAAAAGTTGCCAGTGAGGTTTCCGCAAGGGCTTGAGATTACTCTCTGAATACCTGCACCTTGAAGAAACCTGCAGAGGAGACACATGCCTGTGGCCAACCTGCTTCTCCAGTGGGTTGAAGAAAATATGGTCTTCTCTCCCTTGGGTGACCTCCCTAACACAGAAGTGAGCAACAAACCGTGAGCTGTCACAGAGTTCTGAAGCAGCAGCCTGGAATGATCCTAAGAGCGGCTGTGACCTAAGGGCGATGGGGTCAATACACACACATTAGATTATTTTTAAGACAGCAGAAGGTGACGGACCTCAGTCAGGGACAATGAATGCAGTTTGAATGCTGACCTTTTAAATAGCGTGGTTTACATGGCATGGTTTCTGATGAAACAGGGCTAGTAAAACTTCGTTGATCTGTGGGTTAATAAAAAGCACCATTTTTCAGACAAAATGAGATTGAAAATCTCACTGCAGGTGAATTTTACATGTTGAACTGCTATTGACATCAGGTGTGGCAGTTTTACACCAGATAGAAAGAGCTTGGGAAAATAAAAGTCCCACTGATAAATGAGTAGACAAACATCTTGACGGGTGCAAAGAGACCCTGAAATGTGCATAGAATTGCTCTGCTCTGAAGTTAATGCAATTTTTAATTACAGACCAGCTTTTAATGAAGTTGTGAGAACAAATTTCTAGCCCATTGTGTCTGGGAATAAGTACAGGACCATGTTTCCCCATGCTGAATGTTTGGAGAGAAGCCTCTTACAAAATTTTGCTCTGACAAAATAGCCATGTGACTGTTTGGATGGTGAGACCATTTAGAGATGGCCATCTAAATTTTTCAGTGAGAATTTGGAGTATTACTATCTTTGATATATTTGCATTTTCACAGTCAAAGATTCATTGAGTTATGCAGCACAGAAACAGGGCCTTCATCCCACCCCTATCGAGTACCAATCTAGACTAATACCGTTTTTAAAAACATGGTATTCATAATTTTTTTGGTAATTTATTTGCCCCTGTTGTGTAACCACCATCTTTTGCCTCAAAACTTTAATTCAACACTCATTTTTTAATGCAATCTTTCTAAGTTGCCCCAGATAAAATATACTAAAACATTCAGTGGCATTAACCAAAGGGCATTATCAATTTCATTGCAAAAGGGGAGCATCAGGTGGAAAAGATGATGAACATTTCTGACAAAGCTGGCATGTATTGCTGATCCCTTGAATGGGAGCCACTGAACCTTCTACTTAAACCAATAAAGTCCTTTAAGTGAAGAGCGTTCTAAAATGAGGAACAAGTGCCAGGATTTTGGCCAAGCAGCGATGAAGACAAATGTCCAAATCAAAATATTATTGCCACTGGAAAGAAAATTTGGTGGTTCCCATGAATATGATGGCTCCCAGGAACTTATTGCCCTCATCCTTCCAAGAGGTGGAGATTATAGGTTTGGAGCTTGCTGCCAAAGACAACTTGGTGACTTGTATCCTCAAGATACATACTTCAGCCATGATACTCCAGTAATGGAGAGACTCCAAGTGTAAGCTGTTGGATGAGTCACTGACCAACGAGTTGCTTTATCTAATGGTATTATGCTTTCTGAGTGTTATTTTAATCGCACCCATTCAGAAAGATGGACGGTATTCTGGCAGACCCCTGATTTGTATCCTCTTGATATGGAAAAAAGAGTACTGATGTGTCAGATGAGTCACTTGCTACAGAACAACCCAGTTCATATCTCTAATAACCACAGCGTTTATGTGACTGTCCCAAGACAGTGTTCTGTCAGCTATTAGGTGGAACACTAGATGAAAAAATGTTAACACAGCCTGGAATTAAAACTCCAGAGGATTTGTGGAGATCCACACATTTAGTTTTCCCAACCATACTCCTCCCCAGGTTGTGGCTCAGTGAATATGAGAGTATACTTGTACGTCCAAAGAAAAACAAAACTTTCTCAACATATTGGCAGTTAGAAACTCATAATAAATGATGGGCAAGATTGCTTTTCCTTGCATAAATCAGAACCTGACAACAAGCCACTGCTGTTCCATTTTTAACTGTCTACAGTACCAAGACAGGTTAGAATTTCTTGATTGTTAGGGTTCATTCAGACTGAAGGAGAAGTCATCTGGTGACAGCAAAAGAACTTTATACTTCTTTTCCCATCAAACATTCTATGAACTGGGAAATAATTAGGAGCCTGAAGTATGAGTGTTGAGTGTTATGGAGAAAGAGATTCACTCACATAGTCCAACAGAAATGTATTTAGTTGATGGATATTTCATCAGGACGAGGGAGGGAGAGGCATGCTCACCTTAGCAGTGTGTTCTACACACTCTCTCCGCAATTATACAGAGCACATTTATACAAATTTAGTAATAAGGTAAAACATCTTTTCCAATGCATAGGCATACAGCTATCACTTCTTGGCAAACCCAAGCTGAGAAGATCAAATACCTCTGACATCTTCCTTTATGATCTTCATATGCTTTACAGATCTCTTATCTCACAGTCAGTTAAAGCCTTTGTTACCTTGGTGATAGTAATGAAAGCAGGCCCACTATAGAGTCATTGAGTTATACAGCATGGAGTCAGGTTCTTTAGCCCAACTCATATTTGCCAACTAAGATGTCTTTCTGAACTAGTCCCATTTGCCCATGTTTGGTCCATATTCCTCTAAACTTCTTCTGTCCATGTACTTGTCCAAATGTCTTTTAAATATTGTAATTGTACCCACCTCTACAGCTTCCTCTGGTAGATTGTTCTATATACTCACAACCTTCTGTATGAAAATGTTGCCCTCAGTTCCCTTTTAAATCTTTCCTCTCTCCAAGTCTGGTCTCACCAACAATTTGTACAGTTGCAACATGACATCCCAACTCCTGTACTCAGTGCCCTGACCGATGAAGACAAACGTGCCAAACGCCTTCTTCACAACCCTGTCTACCTGTGTTACAACTTTCAGGGAACCGTGTACCTGTACCCCTAGGTAACCCTGTTCTACAACACTCTCCAGGGCCCTACCATTTACTGTGCAAGTCCTGCCCTGGTTTAACTTACCCAAATGCAAACCTCGCACTTGTCCGAGTTAAATTCCATCTGCCATTCCTTTGCCCACTTCCCCATTTCATCTAGATTCTGTTGTAATCTTAGATAACCTTCTTCGCTATTCGCTGCACCACCAATTTTGGTGTCATCCACAAACCATGCTAATAACATTGTAATTCAAACTGTTAATATAGGTGACAAACAACAGTGGACCCAGCACCAATCTCTGTGGCACACCACTGGTCACAGGCCTCCAATCTGAATAACAACCCCCTACTACCACTCATGGTCTCCTTCCACCATGCTAATTTTATCTCCAGTTCTCACTACACAGGGGCCTGCTAGTATCACCTACCTCGTGCTCTGTTGCACAAGCTAACTTATTGGATTTGCTAGAAATACATTTTTTTCTTCACTACGGTTTTATTATACATGTAAGTTAACCCAAAGGCCAGGTCACTGTGCCTGTGCTACCCGCCACTTCAGTGAGCATTGGAAATTTCCACTAACAATGCCCAAGTTATGTAGGGAGTTTGGTAGAGGATATAGATTCTCAAGAACTTGTAAATCAGAAGTTGATGAATAGTGGTGCCAATTGATGCTTAGCTTTATCTACAAACTGTAAAGCTGATATATATCTGATTGTTCCAAAAAGTAGTTAACTCGAAGCATGGGTTCAAGACAGGTATTGTGACTCAGAAAAGTATAAAGAAACTTGACATAATCCAGAATAAAACAACTCGCTTTATTCGCATCTTATCTGCCATCAGCACAAAGCGGCTGCAGTGTGCACCATCTACAAAAAGCACTGCAGTTACCCAACAGTCTACTCCGTTCTCACAACCTCTACTCCGTTCCCGTGAAGGGCCAGGGCAGCAGGTGCATGAGTACACTACGGACTGTAGTTTCTCTTCCAAAAGAAGGGGAATGAAACTGAATAAACTGTGGTTCAGGAAGGCAGCATGGACTCAGTGGATCAAATGGCCTCCTTCTGTGTTATAACAATTCTGCGATTCTATAAATCCAGATTTTAGGACCAAGGCAGGCAGTAAAAAGCAGGACCACCATTGGTGGTTGGGGCAAGGGCCATGGTCAGAATTGGTAATGAAATCAAAGGATAATCTCATCAAAGGACAATAAATAAATATCATTTGTTTGCTCTGCATTAACTGGATAATTTTATTATATGGTGAAGATTGGAATAAAAGGTAAGATTACTAGTATGATAACTGACTGGTCACCATTATCTACTGTGGCAGATATTAATACTTCCATCATATATAGCATATGCACATATATTTTCCACCATTTAAAAATTATGGAAGTAACATTTTGATTGTCACTCAGATTTGAGCTCCAGGTTTTCAATATCCAGTGGAAATGAGTGCATCAAGGCAGGGTATGTAATTATGAACTGAAGAATGGTTTGCTAAGCTGCTCTCATCTGAACGTAGGCCATCCTTTGTTGCAGGATCTCCAATGTCATGTCTTTCAACAGTTGCTTAATAAACCAGGAATTTTCTTTCCAAAAATCACAGAGGAAAGCTAACAGCCTAAAACACCATCTTGATTGTAAACACACCTGCAATTCTGTCACATATTGTGTTCTGCATCCATTGTCAAAAAAATTAAATCCACTGTCTGCATATTTTGATTTGTAGCCCACTAAAGCATTCTGTGCAGTCGTCTCTTTGTCACTACACCTGGACTAGACTCTCAGCTCCATAACATCACTATTTTTTTAAACTTATCTTCTATAACTCAAATGCTGAAAACCAAAGGCAATTATATCATTTTAAACCTTTTGCCCTTTTATTATGAGCTGCATTTAAAATCCCAATCCAAGACATCGAGGGGTAGAAATTCATCCTAAATACGCAATCTAATAATTTGTGTGTGCTGATCCCTGCTTCTAAAACTCATTTCCATTGACTCTAAAGCATACAAGATCGGATAAATATAAATGCTTTGAAACTGCCCCTGGCACATCTCACCTAATTTAAACAGAACAAGTTTCAAGATGAGCTATAGTGAAGTCATTGTATTTACTAAGCTAAGGATGTCAGAATAACCTCTGCCATCACCCCACCCCATGCCATCCTCTCAAATAATACATGGCTAGCCATTGTATATCACTTGGTAAAATATATGCCACATTACAATTTACCAATTGGTCCATGACAGCAATAAGGACAGGATCAAAAAATGCATTTTCACAGATGTACATCAATAGTTCATCTTGGCATTACGTATCACAGAAAATAGGAAACAAATTACCCAGTCAGACCCCAGTAGGAGCATTATACAGGATTACAATATTAGCTTAGTCGTAAAAGTGTCATTTTTGCTTTGTGCAATCTGCAATCGAATTATGCCCAAAATTATATAGATGCTTAATATTTTTCCTTTCTTTTGCATATCACCAAATCCAAAATCTTCAAAATCTCTACTGAAATCAGATAGGACATTATAATTTATTTTAGTCTATTAAAAAAGTATTCCTTGACATATTTAAGTATGGTAAATTGGTGCAGTGACAATAACATGGTTAAAAATAGGTTTGTTACAAAACATAAGCATTTTGATTAGAATGCCCAATGCACTACTTATGAGTAATAAAATGTTAAATAACATTAAAAAATTATTTTAAAATACTTTAAAGAACCAATTACTAGTTTCACAACACAGTTTCGATGCAAGTTTCATTTTTAGAATATGTAGCTTGAAAAGGTGATTATTAATACCAATGAACTTGAAATAGTTTCATTTTAAGAGTCTCCTTAAAGGATTGCATAAAGGCACAAATGATAGAAACTGAGTTTGATTTGAGGTTTGGCTATTTCTTTTGATGGATCTCATTTAATCATAGTAATTGTAAATCTGTACAAAAGATTGAGGAATCTAAGTTATATTTAGATTCTTCAAACTTTTACATTAATTTTGCCAATTTATGCTGAGAAAGTCAACATAGCTGAGCAGAAACTGCAACCCCATCTGTTTAATTAAAATGAAATGTTACAATGAAGCCCCTATCTATAACATACAGGTAGCATTATGTATTTCCAACCATCATGTATTCACGGTCCTGTAAGAAAAAATTAAAGCTAATTTAATCAAACTCTACTCTTTGAATTGAACAGTTATGCTAATTAAAATACTAATTCTAATTTCTCTGGTTTGTCTGGTTGTGTGAAAACACAGAACAAAGGACAAAGTCAGCTTAGACCAAAATTAGTACAAAGATCTTTCACAAGGACACAGTTCAGACATTCAGGCCTGCATGTTGGCATTAAATGTTGATAGAAACTGGAGCATGTCTATTTATGTAATGATTCTGTCCAGGATAATCTTACAAAAGGGCAGCATGTTGGTGCAGCTGCCTCACTGCTCCAGTGACCCAGTGGCTTCAGATGCTGTCTGTGCAGAGTTTGCTCATTGACCCAGTGATCACATGGGTTTCCCCTGAGTTCTTTGGTTTCTTCCATTTCCCAAAGACATGCTGGTAAAATTACTTGGCTGCCATAAATTACCTCTAGCAAAGGTGTGTGGCGAAATAGAATCTAGGGAATTGAGGTGACTATGAGAGAGAATTAGTTGCAAATTTAGAGGTAGATAGGAGAGGAAAAGGATCTAATAGCATTGCACTGCTGGGAGATAGGATGCACTGAATGGGCCAAGTAACCTCATTCTATGTCACAGTCAGTATGCAGTTCATCTTTGCAGCAGCTAAACAAAGGGATGACTAACAAAGAATGAGTGGGAAGCATTCAGAAGTTTGAATGGGGTAGTGGGACTAGCTCAAGTAGACAACTTGGTCGGTATGAATGAGTTGGGCGAAAGGGCTTGTTTCCATGCTGTACAAGTCCAGCACTCTAAGTCCATTTTATCTGCTTTTGTGCCTTTGTATAGCTAAGTGGGAAGATACAATTAAAAATACTGATTGATGTCAGGGTGCCACCTATCCCTTGGAAAGTATATGGTTGAAAGAGGACCTGAGATAAAGGGAGGTAGAGAGGGTGGGAGAGGGGGAGGGTGAGATTAAAATAAAATAAAGAGAGTGCATTTGAACTAAGTGGAGGGCAAGATACCCTGATTAGCAACTGAAAACAACTGAACATAACAGACCATTATGATGCAAGATCTTTGCCCACAAACATTATCTCTGTTCCTCTCTCACAGATGCTGCCTGAACTGCTGAGCACTTACAGCAGTTTGTGTTTTCATTACCAATACCTCTTCCCTGTTGCCTTTTACATTTAACACCAGCTGAGCTTCCTAGGCCATGGGAATGCTATGGCTCAGGTCGATAGAGAATAGATTCATGGAGCAGGTGTGCTGTCCCAGTGTTGTTTGTGGGCCAGGAGGAGGTGAAGTGTATGTCCTAGTCCATGAAGATACCGAGTAATTATCACAACCCATTCAACCCCTCCATATCTTAAAATGTCAACTACATTTTGGGAAGTCAAACCAGGGTAGGACTTTCACAGTGAAATGTAGGGCCCTGGGGAGTGTTGTAGAACAGAGGGACCTAGGAGTACAAGCACAAAGTTTCCTGAAAGTGGCATCACAGGACGGTGAAGAAGGCTTTTGGCACACTGGCCCTCATCAGTCAGGGCACTAAGTATAGAAGTTGGGATGTTATGTTGCAGTCCTACAAAACGTTGTTGAGGCTGCACTTGGAGTATTGTGTTCAGTTTTGTTCACCCTGCTATAGGAAAGATGCTAGTAAGCTGGAAAGAGTGCAGAAAAGGTTTAGGAGGATGTTGCCAGGACTCGAGGGACTGGGATATAGGGAGAGGTTGGGCAGGCTAGGATGTTATTCCTTGGAGTGTAGGAGGCTGAGGGGCAACCTTATTGAAGTGTATAAAATCATAAGGGGGTATAGACAGGGTGAATGCACACAGTCTTTTTCCAAAGATTGGTGAATAAAAACTAGATGGCATAGGTTTAAGGTGAGAAGGGAAAAATTTAATATGAACCTGAGGGGCAATTTTTTCACACAGAGGGTGGTTCATTTATGGAACGAGCTCCCAGAAGAAGTGGTAGAGGCAGGTACAATAACAATATTTAAAAGACATTTGGAGAATTACATGGATAGGAAAGGTTTAGAGGGATATAGGTCAAACACAGGTAAATGGGACCAGCTTAGATTGGCGTCTTGGTTGCCATGGATGAGTTGGGCCAGAGGACCTGTTTCCATGCTGTATGACTCTATGACACCCACCTGTACATCCTCCCATACAGTCCCACCCTACCACCACCCTATACCCATTTCTCTGCTCTCTCCCCTTATGGTAACTTAATAAAACATTGGTTATGTCACAGCTGGAGTTCCATGTGCAGTTCTGGTTGCCACATAATAGGAAGGATGTTATTGCAGAGGAGATTCAGGATGTTTTCAGTTACGTAGACAGATTGGCTGGGCTGGATTTGTTTTCCATGGAGTAGAGGAGGTTGGGGGAAGGGAGGGGGCTGATAGAGGTATCCAAAGTTATGAGGAGCATAGATAAATAATAGGAAACATTTCTCTATAGCAAAGGTGTCTAAAACTAGAGGGCATTGATTTATAGTAAGGGGTAATAGATTTAGAGTGGATCTGAGGAGGATTTTTTCACCCAAAGGTTGGTTGGTAGAATCTGAAATGCATTGCCTGAGAGTGGTGGAGGCAGATACCTTCACAACATTTAAGATGAGCACCAGAGCTGACAAAGCAGAATCATCAGTCAGGGCATTGAGTATAGGAGTTGGCACATTATGTTGCAGTTGTGCAAGTCATAGGTGAGGCCGCAATTGGGATACTGTGTACAGTTTTGGTCACCCTATTATAGGAAATACATGGTTAAACTGGAAAGAGTGCAGAAGAGCTTTAATGAGAATGTTGCCATGGGTCAAGAGGGACTGAGAGGTTGGCCAGGCTAGGTCTTTATTCCTTGGAAAGTAAGAGAATGAGGGATGATCTTATAGAAGTTTATAAAATTATGAGGGTCATAGATAGGGTGGATGGTAACAGATTTTCCCCAGGGTAAGGGAGAACAAAACTAGGGGGCATAGATTTAAAAGGGACTTGAGGGGCAACTTTTTCCACAGAGTATAGTGAGTATATGGAACAACCTGCCAGAGGAAGTGGTTGAGGCAGATACAATAACATCATTTAAGAAGCACTTGGATAGGTACATGCAGGGGCGGGGCTTAGGGGGATATGGATTGAATGCAGGAAATTGGGACTAGATGGGTAGGCACCGTGGTCGGCATGGACTCGTTGGGCCGAAGGTTCTGTATCTGTGCTATATTGCTCTATAACTATGGACCAAGTGCTGGCAAATGGGATTAATATAGATGGCTACTTGATGGCTGGCATGGACATTGTGTGCCAAAGGGCATGTTTCTGTGCTGTATGACTATGACTCTTCAACTGTAATTACAACCACTGAATCCCAGTCCCCCCATTGCCCAATTCCTACCCTTCCTTCTCTTCACTCTGCTGGCTAGCTGCAGACTAACGTTACAGGCCTACTTGCTCACCAGAAAGTCCCTGGATCTGGCTGGCTATGTGCAGCAAACACATTTCAAACTTCAAATAGAGTTCTGCTGTTAGGTTCAACCAGGTAAAGGAAAACCTGCTCTACTAGAACTCATTATGATTAATTGCAAACCCTGCACACCCATTCCACTACTTCCCCTCGTTCCACCATTCCACCCCCTCCCTTTGCCCCCTATAAATAACAGGGCTTCATTCTCTAGATCCACCCTGTCAAATCCTCATAGTTTCATCTTACTAAGAATAAAGTGTAAGAGCCTGTTCAATCTTTACTGACAGCACGTTTACCCTGTGGCTCTCGAGATGTGTCATGCATCAAACACCAAGTGTGTTCCTTACCTTGACATCACATGCTTGTCTCCAGGATTGATTCTCACAACACTATCAAAAACCAAGGCCTGGGTTTCAGACTAAAGAAAAATGCACAGTAACCTAATTTTGTTCCTTTTCTCTTTGAGTCTGCTTTTATAAAATCTCTGTCTATTCTCAACAATATATTTGCGTACTGCCAGTGAACTATCAGAGCCATTCACCTGAGGAATAACAGTGCTGTCTGATACGATAACCTTTGAAAGAAATAGCTTCATTCTAAGAGATGTTTCTTCGCCATGAGATTTGCCTTCACTCTCCTATTCTTTGACCAATTCCCTAGTACGTCCAGGCATGAGATTTCTTGATTGGTAATGCCTGAACTGTAGCTTCAAATTGAAGATGATATTGCTTCCTTCATGTTGGGCCCAGCAGGATGCCAAAGTGGATTTTCAATGTCAAGGTGCTGGTGGTCTGCCTATTTTATATATCCACCTGATTTATTGCCTTTTGATATCAAAGAGACATAGATTCAGCAGATCAATCTACTCTGTCGGCCTCCTGTCCAAGTGCGGGTAACCTCAAAAAAAACCCTAAATCTTTTGTATGTTTTTTTTTTGCATCTTTTGTGTGTATCTTTTGCAAGACACCAAAAGGCACCACCTCATTCCAAATGTAGCCAGTAAAAATGCTAGGCATTGATTGCGAATAAAATATTCAGGATAAATTCTCAAGGCCAGCCTTCACAATGAATGCTTGTCATAGAGTCAAATGGCATAGAAACAGGCCATTTAGTTCACTGAATCTGTGCTAACCATCAAGCATCCATTTACACTAACGCAACCCTAATCCCGTTTCTTTCTCCCCACATTCCAATCAACACTTTGGAGATTCTACCATCCACACGCACAGGAATGGCAAATTACAGTGACCAAAGAACCTACCAACTTGCCTGTCTCTGAGATATGGGAGCATCCAGAATAAACAACATAGTCACAATGAGAACATGCAAAGACTACACAGACAGCACCAGAGATCAGGACTGAACTCAGGTCGCTGGAGCTATGAAGTAGCAACTCCATTAGTTGTAACACTGTGCCTCCACTTGTTTCCTGTTTGTGTGCTACAGATTCTCATGTAACTAGGAACATTTAGCACTGCTTCGTCTGTCTGAACTTAAATATTTGGGAACATTCAATCCCAGTGTAATACCCAGCAGCTTGAGTTATGAAATGCAATGAAATACACTGGTGATTGTAAAATAACCATTAAATGTAGGCACCTGACATGATGACCTTCATTAAATCCAAAATGAAAGTTGAAAATAAAAGTATTTCACGTAATGTTACAATGCTGAGCTTCCTGCAGATTGGACTGATCATATGTTTTGAGTTTATTTGTGACAATTTAACATTTTCTTTAAAGGGTATTTCAAAATCCAGACCAACATAACGTTAAAATTCCAGATATAAAAGAATTCTGTGCTATTCAATCAATTTAATTGGCTGAGAATGCCTGATTTAATTGTATTTGCCAAATAGCTATTAGTCAATCATTACCCATGGAAATCACGTTCAGTCTGGATGAGCAGTCTTTGTGGTCTCTACAACTAACCATGTAGTTATTCATCTCATGAAACAGACAGTATTGAGTTCCAGTTCAATGCATGTCTTCTGCACTTTTACCTCTGTCAAAACAGTAAGAGATTAAAGAAATTAGCATCCAATAATTTGAACTATCTGAATGTAAATTTGAAAAGACACACAGCGGACTTCAAGTCCTTTGGCAGAAGGAAGAGTATTTACGCCTATCCTGGGTATAATAATTCTCTATGCATAAACTTAAATCACTGAGGAAAATCAACTGTGAGTTTACCAAGCAAATTTAGTTGTAGTATAAACAATGTGAGAGAATGAGATTTAGAGATGCAGAACAACATAAAACAGAGGGAGAGGGAGAAGAACAATGATGAATACGAGGAGAAAAACATGGGGGCAGACACCCACTGAGATAACAAAGTACAGGGTAACAGAGGCCCAGTATTTCTTAAAATATACTTATAATGAAATTTAGGCATGCTCTAAGGTGACAATACTCGATATCAATACTTAAAATCATGAGGAAGAAGCAGAAAGCCCAGCCACTTTAAATTCTTCTGCAAATTATCTCCCACCCAGGATCTCTTGCCTTTATCCTTGATATGCAGAATAGGAATACGCCTTTTGGTTGGCCATTTCCATTTTAATTCATCCAAGTTGATGGGAGTGTGCAAGAGGAGGTGGTAGTGGTGGGGGAGGATTGGGAGAGTAGCTCAGAAAACTTTAATAACATGCGACTAACAAAATAAGGTTAAATATAACCCAGGACTCCAAGACCTTTTTTCCCTTAGATTGCAAGAAAGAAATAATGAAGCTTGGCTGTGCCAACACCAAATGATTCAGACCACAATGTTTTTAAATGACTTGAATGGCAGACTGCAATGTAGGACACCAGTCTTCTCCCACCATCTGGTGTTGCTGAGCAGAATGAAATTAGAACCCACAATATTGGAAACAGCCAATATGTGGAGAAAGCTGAGAAGTCGGTGCTTCAAGTGTAGACACGTCAATGAAACACCAATGATATCAACGTCCATTTTCTCCACAGCTGCTGGTGGACACAATGAGTATTTACAGCAATTGCTGAGTTCCGTTATCTTCTGTATAATTTAGATTATATGAAGGTTTGGTTCTGGAATATTGGTTTCAATCAAATAATAGAGAATTGAATAAAAAATGGCTAAATGAAACAGAAATTTTTTTTCATTCTTCATTGTAATTCTGATTTACTCAGTTGATTAATCAGAACTTGCTTCTCAGAACAAATAGCAAAATCCATTTTAATAAAAGGAGTCTAAAGCAGTGATTGAATGTGAGAAAGTGGTTGCCTGCACTCAAATAGAACATGTTTTATTCAGATGCTAAATAATAAAAATCTGGTACAAGACCCCTACACTCCACACCTACATTTCCACAACACCTGTATATGAATTCTCCTCCCACTGAAGAGAATATTATTGTAGAATTATTGTAGAATGACTGTGTTTGATCAAAATAATTAAGGTAAAAGCAGCATATTCACCATTTGCTGAAATGGTAATTTGCTATTCAGTAATCAATGTATTATGCTAAAAGCTAATAGAATATTTAAAAAGTACACATGAAAGATAATTCTTGAATATAGCTCCAAGGGAATTGCTAGACTTTTGATAATGAAGCACTTTATACTATTGTATATAACTACAAGATGTGGTGTGTTATAACAAGGACATTTCTTGGCTGTAGTAAAATGGTGAAATAAAAAGTTAAATGACTTTTAAAATATTACATATACCATTTGTCATGAATGACAAAGTGGGAAATAAGCAGGTAATATGTTGAGTGTTTTAAGGTAAGGACACTGAGGAATTGCTCGCAGGTTCGCAGAACAGTATTGTTGGGTTTCCCAATGTAATGTCATGCTGAAACTAACATCATTGGTGACAGGGTGGCATTCTTTATTAGTGAATTGTAAGTTCTTGCATTTGTCAATATGTAGTGTAAGAGGTGCAATCTTTACAGTCAGATCTTAAAGGGACAGACCACACTCCAAGGAACATCCTCCCTAGAGCATGGGGGTGTTGCTTCATAAAGTGGATGCTGAAATGACAGGGATGGAAGGGAGCTTCTGGAACGTCATGTGAACATACACATTAGGAGCAGGAGGATGAACCTACCCCGCCATTTAATACGGTCATTGCTGATCTTAATGTAACCTCAACTGTTCATTCCTTTCGACCTTTCACACTCTTGTCTTTTAAGAGTCGATCTACCTCTGCTTTAAAAATAGCCACCCTTTTGTAGAAGAGTTCAAAAAGAGTTCCACAACCCTCAGCAAAAAAAATGCTTCATCTCTGCTTTAAATGAACAATCCTTTATTTTTAAACAGTGATTTCTAGTTCTAGACTCCCTCCATATCCTACCCCTCAGGATCGTGTATTTTTCAATCAAGTCCCCTCTTACTCTTCTAAACTCCAATGGATACAAGCCGAACCTATCCATTCTTTCCCCATGAGACAACCTGCCTATTCCAGGCATCAGTCTAGTATATCTTCTCTGAACTATTTTCAATGTATTTGCATCCTTCCTTAAATAAGGAGACCACAACTATACACAGTACTCACCAATGCCCAATGTCATTGAACCATAATCTTTCTTTCTTTGTATTCAATTCCTCTAGCAGTAAAAACAACATTCTGTTCGTTTTCATAATTAGTGTAATTCCTCCAGTGATGAACATTTGATTTATGAATTTTCACTGTAACATGACTTCTGCAAAGCTTGTTTTTTTATTTACAAAGCTGTTTTTTTTGCTTAAAAAAAGCACGCCACTCACATACAGAACCATAGAACAATACAGCACAGAACACAGGCCATTTGACCCCTCTAGTCTGTGCCGAAACGTTATTCCGCTAGTCCCACTTCCCTGCACCCAGTCCATAACCCTCCAGACCTCTCCCGTCCATATATCTATCCAATTTATTCTTAAAGCTTAAGAGTGAGCCCGCATTTACTACATCAGATGGCAGCCCGTTCCACATTCCCACCACTCTCTGAGTGAAGAAGTTCCCCCTAATGTTCCCCCAAACCTTTCCCCTTTCACCCTAAAGCCATGTCCTCTCATACTTATCTCTCCTAATCTAGGTGGAAAGAGCCTACTCGCATTAACTCTGTCTATGCCCCTCATAATTTTGTAAACCTCTATCATATCTCCCCTCATTCTTCTACGCTCCAAGGAATAAAGTCCTAACCTGTTCAATCTTTCCTTGTAACTCAACTCCTGAAGCCCCGGCAACATTCTAGTAAATCTCCTCTGCACTCTTTCAATCTTACTGATACCCTTCCTATAGTTAGGTGACCAGAACTGCACACAATACTCCAAATTTGGCCTCACCAGTGACTTATACAACCTTACCATATCATCCCAACTCCAATACTCAATACTTTGATTTATGAATGCCAGGATGCCAAAAGCCTTCTTTATAACCCTGTCTACCTGTGACACCACTTTCAGGGAATTATGTATCTGAACTCCCAGATCCATTTGTTCCTCCGCACTCCCCAGTGCCCTACCATTTACTGTGTATGTCCTACCTTGACTTATCCTTCCAAAATGCAACAGGAATATGTGCACAGGAATTCACTGAAATGAAATACCATGTAATGTATCTTGCCTAGCCTTCTCAATTTACAAAATTTTGCTCAGCATAACATTTTTCTGGGTATACATCCCTTTTGTAAATCAAGGAATGACTGTACTTGTGGTACCTCCGTACTGGCCTTTTGTAAATGATACACGGAGACCCTCAAATCTTTCTGCATCAGAGGAACCTGGACAGCTTAGTGAAGAATGGTGTCTACTGGTGCCATGTTTTTTCTGTAACAGGGTCATGAGGTCTTGCAAGGTCTCCTGAACAGGAGTCTGGCAGAGAGGCCTCTGTGAGGACATGAAAGCAATCGATGGATGCCTGCACCTTGAGAAAGCTGGCAACAAAAGAAAATGTTCACCCTGCATACTTCCGTGGACCAAAAGAAAAGTAGAGGAAGTCTCCTCACCTTAGAGTATGGAGTTGGGTGATCTCCCTCATGCAGCAGGAAGCAGCAAAGTGTGAGATAAAGCAGAGATCAGCGGCAACAGCCTGGAATGATCCTACTATTTTTGCATAGTAGGGGAATTAAGGGTTATGGGGAAAAGGCAGGCAGGTGGATCTGACAGATCAGGCATGATCTTATTGAATGGCGGAGCAGGCTCAATGGGCCAGATGGCCTACTCCTGCTCCTATTTCTTATGTTTTTACAGTATGTGACGAGAAAGCTGAGGGTGGCTGCAATCCTGACTGTGCTGTGTAAAACAGTCAAGTCACACACGTGAAGCTTTATTTAAGGCTGCAGGAGGTCACTGATCCTAGTGAGGGCAAAGAATGCAGTTCAAGAGTTGTCCCTTGAAAAATTACCATTTCAGGGGAATTGGGGTTAATAAAATTTGTTTTTACTATGAGTAAATAAGAACAGCCATCTTTCAAACCAACAAGGTTAATAAGCTCACCAGTGATAAAATTACATGCTGCTCTACTGATGTCATTATTTTGAAGAGTTTTGCAGCAGAGAAAGGGAGAACAAAAATCTTGCCCAATAATGAAGTGATGAATGTAGCAAATGACACAAAAAGCAGTCAGAAATGTGTGAAAAATTGTTCCATTCCAGGTTAAGCCAATTTGAAAAACTACAGCATCGTTCCTTTTGAAGTTGTGTGAATGAATTTCTAGCCTGTGAAGTATAAATTATCTTGTATTGCATAAGACTCCTTTTATTTGTTTTGCTTAAAATCCTGTTCAATTCTTTAAATAAATGCTTTTTGGATGACAAGGTGATACCAAATGATATACAATGTGTCTATGAGCTTCATTTAGACTGGTATTGTCTGGTGAATCTTTCCTTGTTGAACATTGATCAACACAGAAAAATGTGCTGTTTAATTTGGTCAACTGTTGCTCATTTAAGTTTCTGTGTTATATAATTTATGTTTATGATTTGGGATCATTTCAGAGTGAGCACGTTTGATTTGCAATGCAGAGGTATGTACAATTTTCAAACAGTGGATCATCATTGTTACTCATTAGCTCACCAGCGCCTCTATTTCCTCAGAAGGCTAAAGATTTTGGCATGTCCCTGTCGACCTTCACCAATTTTTATTGATGCACCATAGAAAGTATCCTATCTGGATGCATCATGGCTTGGTATGGCAACTCCTCTACCCGTGACCACAAGAAACTGCAGAGAGTTGTGGACACAGCTCAGCACATCCTGGAAACCAGCCTCCCTTCTATGGTCTCTGTCTATACTTCTTGCTGCCTTGGTAAACCACCTTAGTATGATTAGATGGACTCTTGACCTCACAATCTACCTCATTATGACCTTGCGCCTTATCGTCTACCTGCACTGTTCTTTCTCTGCTACATTTTATTCTGCATTCTGTTAATTTTTTACCTTGTACAACCTCAATGCACTGTGTAATGAATTGATCTGTACAAACAGTATGCAGGACAAGTTTTTCACTGTATCTTGATGCACGTGACAATAAGAAACCAACTCCATTGTATTGGAGCACTGACATTCAGAGCTAAACAACTGATGAAACTGATGATGTTCGGTACCCAATTAAACAATTTTATCAAGTTTGTCTCTAATAATTTACTGTTGAATACATCTATAGAACTAGAATGATTGTACTTTGGTTCAATCTATTAGAGACATGGAGGGGTTAATAACTAGGAGAAAGGAATTTAAGATGAACGATGGAATTAGAGGGGAGTTGAGGAAAAAGGATGTTGTCTGGAACTCACGCCCTGAAAGAGAAGGAGGCAAAACTCTAAAACTTTAATCACTCAGCAAGTACTGGATAAGCATTTGATTGTCTAGAAAGGAGCAAATGTGCATATAAATTAAATGCACCTGTTTTGAAATGTTCGCACCCACTTCTGGTGGAGCGGCCACCTATCAGGAAATTGGATCAAACACTTCCAAGGCATCATTCAACTCAAGGCAGGTTTCATTTCTCCATTGTATTTGACATGTGACAACATCATCTATAATGTTGGCTCATTTTAAATATTCTGTGGCAGAAAATGGATCACGAAGCAGGGTCCTTTTGGAACTGGAATTGGTTTATTAATGTCACTTCTACCGAGCTACAGGGAAAAACTCATCTTACATACCATTCATACAGATCAATTCATTACACAATGCATTGAAGTGGACCAAGCTAAAACAATACAGAATGAAGAGTAAAGTGTCACAGCTACAGAGAGAGTGCAGTGCAGGCAGACAATAAGGTGCAAGGTTATAATGAGGTAGATTGTGGGGTCAAGAGTCCATCTTATCATACTAGGGAACTGTTCAATAGTCTTATCACAGTGGGATAGAAACTGTCCTTGAGCCTGGTGGTACATGCTTTCAGGCTTTTGTATCTTCTACCTAATGGGAGAGGGCTTCATAATTAACTCACAATAAAATAAGAAGCACATCACACAAAGTTGTGAGCTATACATGATTTAAAGTCTTCTCCTCAGGGATTTTGTTTTTATATCAAAAAAATCCCCCCCACCATCCCACCACATGAATATTTTATTGAGGAAAAAATAAGCATTTGGTGTTGACAGAACGTTGTAAAGATTGAGAGATCTGTGAACTGATAAAGTGATGTTCACATACTCCTGAATCCATACTGCTGCTAATTGTGTGGATAGGGGGAGTGGGGGGTCTTGAGGCCTGCTCCCTAAGTGGAGGTGTGGGGTGCAGGGCAATGAGGGGGGGGGATCTCTCCAGGAGACAGTTACCCATCTCCAAAGCACTCCATGGACATTTCTTATGAAAAGTGCCAACTCATATGAATAACATGGCAACTGCCTGCTGACAAACAGCAGCATCTGTGAAACATGCAGAGTAAGTTTTAACACTCTTAAAGGGGAGCAGAACATAATAACCATTCCCTGAGTCCTGAGGAAGGGTCTCGGCCTGAAATGTTGACAATCCATTTCCCTCCATAGATGCTGCCTGACCTGCTGAGTTCCTCCAGCATTTTGTGTGTTGCTCCAGATTTCCAGTATCTGCAGTCTCTCTTGTGTTTCCTTAAAACAAAGGTATCTCCATTTCATGATGTTTTTGTGTGATTTCTGATATTGAATTAGCTTGTTTAGTGATCCAAAAATGCCAACTCCAATTTCTGGGCAGATAAGCCTTAGCCGATAGGCCTACAATCAGAGAGCTAGGAAGTGGGATCAGTCTGAACAGCATGGGTGTGATGGGCTGATTGACCTCCTACTAGCCAAAAGAGTTCTGTGCTTCAACATTAATGCTTTTTTCAAATGCATATTATGTTGATTTCGTATTTCCTCAAAAGCTTTGCCACCATCTTAAAAATCACCTCTGCAGAGATTAAAATCAGAAATGATGCCAAGGACTGCATAATTAATAGAGCTATTTCCAGTGCTTTTAGATTTAAAACATTCATGAGTACTGCAAGAAATGTAAATGAACAGCACTAATGCCAACATTTTGCTTTACACCTAACAATCACCAGTGAAAACACACCCTCCTCTTGAGCCCTTGTTTACATTTTCAGAGTCACAGCGACAGAAATTTGAACTGGCACTGAGACAACTGATTAGAATGCAGGATTTTTTTTGGAACATTAACCAAAGCTGTTTTAGAGGCGAGGTGAAGTAGGAAATTAGTCCTTGTTCTAGCATATGAACAATCGACACAGATGAGAGATCACTAAATGGAAAAATCTTTTCAAACATCTTTGCTCCTATTCAAGTGCTACAAGATGATTTACAATCACTTGCAGGTGTCATTTCTTCCTATCATTCTGCTCATTCTGTTATAGTTCAAGTGGTGATACTATAGTGGGAGCCGTACCAAATACTTTGTATCCCAGGTTGAGAGAAGAATAAAAGGGATCAACCAATAAAAAGACCCAAATTGTAAACTGTGATGAAAGCTTCTGCAGTTTGCTTGCAATTGGCTAAATAGCTCCAAGGAATATTAAATTGCAGGGCCATAAAAAGTAAGCACTGGATAAATCTTCCAATCCTCTTTCAACATGGAAGTGGTGACAGAGATTTGTAAATTTTACACATCTCTATAAAAAGGAGGAATGGGATAACATTACCAATTACCAGCTGAGGTCACTGTTGAAGAGAATTTCGAAATATATGGGTTAATAAATAAATGCCAACATTGATTTTATATGGAAAACTCACTTCTGACTAAGTTGATCAAGTTCCTTTTCTGAAGATGGTGGATGAGGCTAGGAAGGTTGATAAACATAAATGGGATTTTAAAAGGTGTTCAATAAAGAAACTTACAATGAACTGACACAAAATTGACACTTGTAGAAGTAACAAGTCAGTGGATGTATGGTTAAGAGATGTTTTTAAAGGCAGGAAGAAAGTGTTCAGTGGTGATCCCAGAAGTTGATGTGCCTAATTTATTAATAAGATAGGTTTGGCTTTCCAAGGGAAATGTCCATATTTTACATGTTACATGTCCCTTGGCAGTGTGGCAAACAGCAGAAAGGATAGCAACAGATTTCAGTGGGATTCTATGGGAGACTGATAAAATGGGCATATACATGGCAGATGAAACTTAACGTAGAGTAGTGTGATCCACTTTGAGTGATGGATTGAAGAAAAACAATACCATGAGAGCTAAACCTGTCCATATACAAGTTTTTGCAGGTGGCAGTATAAGCTGAAAAGGTTGTTAATAAGGTATATGCAATCTTTGGTTGTAGAATCAGAGTACAAAACCAATGAAGTTACGACACGCCCCTATAAGTCAATGTTTCGGCCTAAGTTGAACTAATGTGACCAAAATAAGACAAAATCTTCAGGAATGAGTTCAGGGCCTTAAAGAGAGTGTGGAGAGCCCTCTAAGTCCTTTATTATTTGATATTGCTTTGGAACCCTTGGAAATTGCCCTTTGAGATTCTTTTAACATATTTGGTATCACTCTTGGACAGGGGATTCATAAGGTGTCTCTATATGCAGATAACTTGTTACTTTATATTTCTAACCCAGAGGAATCCATCCCTGCAGTATTATCACTGCTTGCTCAGTTTAGTGTTTTTTCTGGTAATAGATTAAATCTTAATAAGAGTGAACTCTTTCCATTAAATATGCAAACCCCAATTTATAGGCAATTACCATTTAGATTAGTAACAGACCATTTTATATATTTGGGTGTTAAAATTACCAAGAAGCATAAGGACCTGTTTAAAGTTAACTTGTTACCTTTAATTGATGACATTAAACAATTATTTATGAAATGGTCCCCATTATCGCTATCATTGATAGGCCGAATTAATGTGGTTAAGATGAATATTTTACCAAAATTTCTATATGTATTTCAGGCGATTCCAACTTTCATCCTGAAATCTTTTTTTGACACTATTGATTCTAAAATTCTTTCATATATATGGCAGAATAAAAACCCAAGGTTAAGTAAGAAATATTTACAAATATTAAAAAAGAATGGTGGCATGGCTTTGCCTAACCTTAGATTATATTACTGGGCAATTCATATCAGATATTTAATTTTTTGGGCACAAGATTTAGATGTAATTCAATGTCCCAAATGGGTATACCTTGAGTATGAATCAGTGCAAGGATTTTCATTAGTTTCTATTTTAGGAGCCTCACTCCTTTTTGCACTTACTAAATTGAGTAAACATATGACTAACCCAATAGTTAAACATACAATACAAATATGGTTTCAATTCCATAAATTCTTTGGATTGAATAAATTTAATTTATCAAGCCCCAATCAATCTAATTTTTTCTTTCAACCATCCAGAATCGACTCAGCTTTTTCTTTATGGAAAATGAAGGGAATAACATGTTTCTGTGATTTATTCATTGATAACTGTTTTTTATCTTTTGAACAGTTGACTAATAAATACAGTTTGCCTAGATTACACTTCTATCGATACTTACAGATTAGAAATTTTTTTAAAAGTTACTATGCCTTCTTTTCCAACTCCATATAAAATTGAAATTACAGAAAATATTTTAGGCTTTAATCCCCATCAGAAGGGCTTGATAGCAATAATTTATGATCTAATTATGAAAATACATCCAGAGACGCTTGATAAAATTAAGAATGAATGGGAAAGAGAACTCCAGATACTTTTACTCACAGAAACATGGAAGAAAATTCTTCAATTAGTTAATACATCTTCAATGTGCGCCAGACACTCTCTGATACAATTTAAGGTGGTTCACAGGACCCATATGTCAAAGGACAAGTTAGCCCGTTTATATCACCATATAAATCCTATATGTGATAGATGTAATTCGGAGGTGGCTTCCCTGACATGTATGTTTTGGTCCTGTCCTCTTTTGGAAAAAATATTGGAAAGACATTTTTAACATTACTTCAACTGTATTGAGTATTGATTTACAAACTTAGTGAATCACTGCAATTTTTGGGTTACCAATGATGGAATCTAGCCACTTATCTGCTGCTGCTTGTCGTATGATTACCTTTGTTACATTAATGGCCAAGCAATCCATTTTGTTTAAATGGAAGGATCCAATACCTTCTACTACTTTTCAATGGTTTTCGCAAACTATATCATGTTTAAACTTAGAAAAAATTAGGAGTGGCACTGTTGATTCTTCGCTTAAATTTGAGGAAGTTTGGAGTCTATTCATTCAATATTTTCATATGATTAGATCCTTTTTCAATAATCTTTGAACTTAGAAGAGCGGAGTTGACGACATAATAATGCTTTTTGTTCATCAAGAAATATCAGTCCAGTTTTTTTTCTTTTGAAATTTTTTTTTAGTTTGTTTCGTTTTATTACTTATAATTTTTTTATTTGTTTTTTTAATATATTTTTTGATTTTTTTTGTAATATATTAGTTTACTAAGAAATCGTGGGGCGTAGAATATATTTTTTATTCTTTATGACTATATATGTCATGATTGTCCTCCCAATCTCTTTGTATTACGTGTATAATTACCGATGTTATATGTATTAATCTGTATTAATTTGAAAACTAATAAAAAGATTGAAAAAGAAAAGAAAGTGTGGAGGAACTTTACTTGAATGGTCCCATTTGTGAAATACCAATTTAATGAGGAAACCAGAGGAACAGGAATTGATCTCCTTAAGGCAGAGAAGGTAAAGAGGAGTTTTGATAGAGATGTTCAAAATCATAACTGGTTTTATCGAGTAAATATCAGAATCAGGTTTATTATCTCTGACATATGTCGTGAAATTTGTTGTTTTGCAGCAACAGTACAGTGCAAAGGCGTAAAATTACTAAAAATTACAAAATACGTAAATAGTGCAAAAAAGGAATAACAAGGTAGTATTCATGGGTTCATGGACCATTCAGAAATCTGACGGCAGATGGGAAGAAGCTGTACCTAAATCGTTGAGTGTGGTTCTTCAGGCTTCTGTACCTCCTCCCTGATGGTAGTAACGAGAAGAGGATATGTCCCAGATGTTGAGGGTCCTTAACGATGGATACCGCCTCCTTGAGGCACGGCCTCTTGAAGATGTCCTCGAAGGTGGGGAGAGTTGTGCCCATGATGGAGCTGGCTGAGCCTAGAACCCTTTGTAGCCTCTTGTGATTCTGTGTATTGGAGGCTCCATACCGGGCTGTGATGCAACCAGTCAGAATGGTCTCCACCTTACATCTATAGAAATTTGCAAGAGTCTTTGGTGACATACCAAATCTCCTCAAACTCCTAATAAAGTAGAGTCGCACTGCATGCCTTCTTCACGATTGCATCAATGTGTTGGGCCCAGGATAGATCCTTTGGGATGTCGATGTCCAGGAACTTGAAGCTGCTCACCCTTTCCACCGCTGACCCCTCAATGAGGACTGGTGTGTGTTCTCCAGACTTCCTTTTCCTGAAGTCCACAATCAATTCCCTGGTTTGCTGATGTTGAGTGCGAGGTTGTTATTTCTACGCCACTATCTCACTCCTGTATGCCTCCTCATCGCCATCTGATATTCTACCAACAACAGTAGAGTCACTGGCGAATGCTGTGCCTAGTCACACAGTCATGAGTGTAGAAAGAGTAGAGCAGTGCGCTAAGCACGCATCCTTAAGGTGCGCCTGTGTTGATAAGAAGAAAATGTTTTTCTGGCGGCAGAGTCAGTAACCAAAGGACACAGATTTAATCACCAAAAGAAACAGAATCAATGAAAGGAAAGTAAAATATTCAGTGACTTGTTACGAATGCAACTATACTGTCAGCTCAAATAGACTCAAACTTCCACCTGCACCATACTGTTTCCTTGAATTACCATGCAGTTATTCTTGTGTTGCTGCTTCATAATGTTGGCATTTCATTTTTAGGTACATCCAGTGCTGCTTCTGCATTTACCCTTCACAACTTACTAGCACTTCCATTCTCTGTGATGGCCATTGAAGAGGTTGCTGTAGGGTCTGAGACCTCATTGACCGCAGTGGGGATTGTAGAGCTGCGCTTATTAAGCAAAGGGGAAGCTGGTTCCATAATTTAAATTATTTCCATTTAGTTTAATGTTTTTTAATTACTTAAGTGTTTTAGCTATTTTAGCTGTTCAGTTATTTTCATAAAAAATGATAATTTAAACAAATAATCACTTCATTTTCATGATTTGTCATTCATCTTTTCAAAGCGAACAACCTCACATTTGCCCACATTATACTCCATTTGCCAATTTCTTGCCCACTCACCTAACCGGTAAACTGTTTGTATCCTTCTCACAGCTTGCCTTCCGCCCCGCTCCTAGGCACACACCATCCTGACTTGGAAATGTATGGCCGTTCCTTCACCGTCACTGGGTAAAAATCCTGGAACTCCTTCATTAGCAGCATTGTGGGTACATTCACAACTCAAGGACTGCAGTGATTCAAGAAGGCCGCTGCCCACCACCTTCTTAAGGACAAATAGGGATGGGCAATTAAATGCTGACTCAGCCAGCAAAACACACATCCCTTGAATGAATAAAAAAAACACCCTACTGTTTACAAGTTGCCAGCCTGAAAATAAGCCCATAATCTTTTCTCACCATTTCCAGCTAGTTAGCCAATCCTCTAACTCTGCTGATATATTTACCTTCAACAACATGAGCTCTTATCTTGTGGTGACTTTTTGCGTGGTACAAATAAATAAATTGCAAATACATTTTCAAATATGTTTTGAAAATCTAAATATATATTGTATTTATGGATTTCCTTCAATCCACTTAAACTCAAAGAACTCTAAAAAAAAGTTGCCAGACATGATTTCCTCTTTATGAAAGCATGCTTATTTGCTTGTTTGGCTTAATCAGATTGTGACTTTCCAAATGCTCTGCCTTTACATCCTTAATGATTTATTCCAACAATTTTTCAAGAATAAATGTTAGTCAGCCTAAGAATAGGTGCTGACCAGCCTACAGTTACCTGCTTTTTACCTTCTGTCTTTTTCTAAATAAGGGTATCTCATTGACAGTTTTTTTTGATTTTTTGCTACCTCTGCAGAATTCCCCCCACCCCTCTACCAAAATTAAATCTTTTCCTCTCATTGTGATATAATTTTGTTTGGAGTCAAAAATTTTATCTCCTAAAATGTCTGCCCCTGCTTGCCTATCGACTTATTTGTTAATCTATTTGTCCAGTCCACTCTATCCTCATTCCTTTGTAATTCCCCTTTTTCTAAGTTTGACACATTTATTTCAAACGCAAGGTTTTTCATTCTCAAATGTTAAATTCTATTATGCTATGATCATTACTTCCTGTGGGATCTTTTACTGAGATCATTCATTAAACCTGTCTCATTGCACATTACCATATCCAAATTGGCCCATTCCCTGGCTGGCTCTATAATGTGTTGCTCTAGGAATCTATTTTGAGTGCATTTTAAGAATTCATTCTCACGGCTACTATTTTCAAATTGATTAACCCAATCTACATGAAGATTAAAGTCACCCATGATTAATACTGTTTTTCAACCCCCATTATTTCTTGATTTATACTCTTTCCAACAGTTTGGAAAGATTGGAGACTCAAGATATTTGAATGGATAATTCCAACTTGTGTTGGTTTTAAATGGCAGATACTTTTTTTAGCATTAAGTCAGACTTAACAGTTCAATAGGTTTAAATATACTTCGCATATATAATCAGGTGAGTATATAGTACACTTGTGTCCCATAATGTTAAAATATCCTCTATAATATTAGTTTGATCAGTATTTGTTCTACTTGAGCACGTTACTGTGGGAATATGTAGCATCTCCAATATGTTTAGAGAGCATGCACATAAGTGTTTTCTACAAGACTTTGCTCATTCTTCATCCTTAATCATTTGACAGAATATGATGTAGTGCCTTAAAAATGATCTGTTGAATGACATTTCTGATGTCATGACAATTCAAAATCAACCTTTCTTTAAACTACTTTCACGGTTAAGGTATCTGGTCATGTAGCAGGTGGATATATATCAATAAATGTGTTCCCTTGGTGTTAGGACTGAGCTTGTACTTTGCTTTAATTTTCTGCTATTGAACATTTCTTCAGGCAATTGTACCAGTAATCTTACTATAAATGTACCATTACTTACTTCATTTAAAGGTGCACAACCTAGCAGATTCACTGAACTCTTTATCTAGCTGGACATGTTTACCAATCAAAAGTTCATTTGTCATATTTTGTTGAGACTATAAATCTATAAAAAAAACTCTCTGGACACTTGCACCCACATAACCTCTGGAATTCAACTCATTGTCCTTATTAGGATTAAGGTTGAATTTGGGTCTAGTGGAATTTAAACTAAGCATTGGCAAACAGGTGAGTAAATGACATTCACTGTTGGCAACGCCTTTTGTCACTTAGCTGATGATTAAAAGTGAACTGATGGGATGATAACTGGTTGAAATGGATGTGTCCTTATTTTATGCACAGGATATCCTTGAGCATTTTTTGCTAAACTGAAGGTAAATTTCATTTCCTCCTTGGGCAGATTTAAACAGATTAAAGACTTAGAAATAATTCAGATTGGCAGTAACTGAGTTATATGTCCATATTTATTCTTTCCAATAATTAATAATTAGAGAAACCATCTAGAAAGAGTTATTGTGCCCAACAGTACAAAGAAGCTAACTTAAAAACAACTAATATAGTCATTAACACAGACCCTTCAATATCCTTATTATTATGACAGCTTATCTTAATTCTTCTTTTTGAGAGGCTGAGTAACTCATACAATTATCAAGTGTGATACTGCACTCAATGTAAAAGTACTGGCGCTGTAGCATAAGGTCAATACTATATCATTGGAATGGTCAGAAAGTCAGAGTGTGTTATTGAATGAATCACGCAGTTGGAACTTCAATTCATTGGGGCACAGAGTGGAAAAATTCTTATTCACATTCATACTTCCTCTCTGTTAACTCCTTGATCTTTATCTGTCCTGCTTCCAGAGGTAATAAGTTTTGGGCGATAAAGAGGAAATTCTAGAATAAGGAACAGTCCAGGCTACTTGCACTGAATGTCAATAGCAGACGTCTCTTCAGGTCATCTGATGACACTCTTGGTCAATATTGTCACATAACACGCATGCAGGATCTAAACATTGGTAACAATCTAAATATTGCAAGATGTGCTTTCTTTAATAAGTCAAAAGAAATTGAATTTTCTTGTGGGAATGAGATGATCTTAGAGAAGTACCAATTGCATGAGCCGTCCATAAGGTCTGGAAAAACTTTCATAAACTCTTGAGGTTTTACAATGGTTTGACAAAATGGGAATTGCTGCGTCCTTGTTAGACTGGCTGGTTGTGCACCTTATTTTATCTCAGCACCCTTTCCCTCACCCACCCATCCCCAACCCCAACTTTCTCAGCTCTGTTAGCTAATGCTGGATCAGTAGCCACAGCTCTCTGGTGCTTCCTCAGAGGCCATTGATCATATTATTCCATTCCTATTTAGTGGTTGAAACGTATCGCCCTCAGGTGAAACCAGCAAAGTACACAGGCTATTTCATAGTAATCAACATCAACACAGAAGCTGCTCTCAAACCTTTCAATTTATTTTGTTTTTATTATTAATTTTAAGGTATTTGGGTATCACCAGAAAGGCCAGCATTTAGTACTTCTGAAGGTAATGGTAAGCTGTCTTCTAGAACTGCTGCAATCAATGTGATGAAGGTTATTTGGTGGGATGTTTCAGGATTCAGATCCAGTGACAATGAAGGATTAGAAATTTATTTCCAAATCAAGATAGCGTTTGGGTTGAAAGGAAACTTATAAGTGTCGGTGTTCCGATGCACGACCTTGCCCTCCTTAGTGACAGAATTTGGGAGGTCTATTCAAAGCAACTTATGCCTATAAATGCATACTTTCTAACAAGCCATGAATTGGCTCTCTAACCTAAAGGGCCGAATTGTGGAGCTGGCTGAACTGAGTAGAGATCAGTAAACTTAAGTATGTATTACATGACTTGGTTGTCCTTAGTAGTTCTTTCATGGATGTGAATGAGCACCAAATAGTAAATGCAGTCTGAACAATTACTGAAATGATCATCATGCATGCTGCACTAACTAATTCCTGTTTATTCCATAATTTAGACTTTCTCCAGAGCAAAACTGGGCCATACTGGCTGAAATTCTGCCTACCACAGCAATTCAACCCTGACCACAAATCATTTGGCTTTGGTGTAATGTGCATAATTTTAGTAGTTTTCCCAGACACCACCTGAGAGTCCATTTTGCAATGATTGACTACAGCACATCTCTGTGGAATGTTGCAACTGGTGCATTGGCCTTGATGTGGACCTTGTCCTGATTTTACAGTGAAAATAACAGTGGGGATGCCAGTAGTCAATATTATAAAAGAGTAAATGGGATGGCAACTTCTGGGAGCTTTCTTATAGTGCAGTAAATACAGAAATCAGAAATTCCGCATTCCTCAAGTTTTAGTATTTACTGTCAAATAATGACTAACCTCAGCAGAAAATAATTTAATTGTATCTTAATTACTGTCAAACAATCTCTGACATGATTTTTTGTTTACAAGTATAGATGTTCATTCCTACAGATTTCATTATCTTTGGAACTCAAATTTAGTTGCACTTTTACTTTTTTAAATCTTCTTTCTCTTTTCCTTATTTCACTTTCTGAATGTGAATTAATTATTTTAACTGGTATGTTTCCTGGGTCAGACTCTGCAAATCTAGTATAAATTCTTCCACCTGATTAGTTAAAGAAATAAAACATTGCCTCCCCTGTTCAAGTAGACCCTACATCAGCCATAGGGGACTCTGAACCCAAGCTCCAGTTCAAAATGCTAGAGAAGACCAGCATGCCAGGGTATTTCTAAGGAAAGTCTGATTAGCAGTCATTAATGGAATAATTATTACATTTTTTTTATTTCGAGTTGTTTCAGTGATTGCTTTATATAAACTACTTGCATTGAATTTCTCAGTATTGCAAAAAAGAATCAGGGTTGAAAGATTTTAATTTAATTTACACACAAATAAAGACTAGGAATCTGCAATATAAGTGAGGGGCTAGATTTAGGGCAAGAATGCAAAGTACAAACATGTTAACCCTGTACAAGGAAGTTGAGTTAAAGCAGAAATACACTTTTAAAGAATCAGCAGGATGATGTTGGTAGAATTCAGACCTGGGGTTAATGAGTTTCAGTTCATCAAACAACGAACTGATCATACCGTGTGAGATATTGGAATAAAGACCATTTTGTTTGGGCCTTTGGCTATTTGATTATGGCAGGAGGAATATTGATCAAAGAGTGTATGAGAGTAAATTAAAGGTGAATGAGTAATATTATCATCTTTACACAATGTAACCCAAAGAAAATGTGCATATTAATTTGGTGGGCTGGCATGCAAAATAAATAACATAATGAAAGCAAAATAATGAAATCAGAGGAAGGATGGGAGGAAGATACAACCTGGGTAAAGAAGCAGACAAACAGCAACAGTAGGGGTTGCAACTTTGCCTAGAATTCCAGCAAATATTCTTCTTATCATGTCTGATGCTTCAAGTGGCAAGACTGTTAACACTGTGACTGGCCATGCTTTGTCCTTCACTGTATAAACTCTCAATTACTACAACGATTTTGAAACCGTCTCCTGAATATCTTGCTTTATTAATTGTCAAAAGATTTGTGCATGACGAAGTTCATCAGCAGTGATATAATTCAAAACTACATACAAAGCCATGTTAAAATCAAGGGCCTGTGGATGCAGTTGGAGTATGACCTTCCCTATGCAGTAGATTTACAAAAACATATGACAACCAGGAATTCAGTTCCTTTTCACTTTTAAACAATGATGACCTTTCATTGATTCAACTATGTCATTCTTTTACAAATAAAGCTTTCAGTTTTAGAAGTTACTTGCTATATTGGCTAGAATTCATGACAAATATAAGCTATTAAGTGTTACGCAACATGACCTTTTTTTAAATGTCACCATGCAGACTTTCATTTCAGTGCATGTCATGACAGAACTAATTTTGGTTCTTCAATATTTTCCAACTGCAAATGTGTCGTATATTATCAGAACAGTGATTGAAAAATCAACGCTAAAATGGAAATACAGAATACTGCAAACCCATAACCCTAGGCTAATCACTATCACTTCATATATATTTATATCTTATTCAGTTTGTCACATTCATATAAAGGTTAATATTGGGATTTTGAATTCCACCAGCATCATTCTATCTTAATAGCTGCCAGATGCTGTCAATCAGGCATCTGTCAGCCCAAATATTGATTTAAAGAAATCAAAACCAAAACAAATATGAGAGCAGGATATCAAATGACAAAAAGTAATAAGACAAGCAGAACAGTCGTAACACTAAAGACATTGTGATGTTAAAGGAGTCAGTGTATGGAGTGACGAGGTCGTGAAGGTTATGGTGAACAGTGAACAATAAAACTGTTGTACTATCAAAGCCTTTTCAACAAAAATGGTTTCCAACACCATTATAGTGTGAATGAAAATTTTCTGCCTTTATCCTCAAGTGTGCTTTATTAACCATAAAGGTAGCACCACTGACCTTGATCCAATGCCTATAATGATTTCATTTTCAAATTCTAACTCATATTATTGCAGTCCAACACTCTGCTTTACACACATGCTGGACTTTTGTGGAGATACTTTTTGTTAACCCCAAAGAATGTCAGTGATCAATGGCATGAGAGCTAGATATCATCTCATATTCTGATCAAGGCTTTGCTTGGCTTCAGCTTAAGCAGAAGACAATGGAATGGGCTCTGAAATGTGTGAATAGAAAATGAAAGAATCACCCTGCTTTGGATGTGGTGAATTGCAATCTATTTAAAACAAAAAAAAAACACTACTAACTATATGCTTAAATAGGAGGTACTCCGCTATCCTCCAAGCAACCTCTGATCCCATTGAACGGACACCTAAACCCAACATTGAACTGGATTGTGCTCAACCCATGGGCCCTAAACAGATTCATTTAAGTGTTCTGGATGTGGAACTTAAAATAACCTGGCCCTCTCCACCTGACTGGTGTGCAGTGAGCTCCACAAGATAAGTGCTCCTCAGATGGTACACTACTAAAGTTCCATCCAGAACACCGAGATGGCCTTTGACAGTTTGCTACAGTTTTTACACATAATCATACACATTTTAAAAAAGTCAAACATAAATAATAAAAAGACAAAAAATGAATTTAATAAATTTAATAAGTGCTCAAAATACCAATAAATAATTAAACTCTTTAAAGTACAGTAACATAATTCAAACATTTATTAAGCAAGGTCAGCCAGTTCCTCCACCCCCATTCAAACAAATGCAGCAGCTATCACTATGGCATTCAGCCCCTCTCTACAGCAAGCAAATGACCTGCTACTGGCAATTCCAGTGGCAGAGCGGGAGGTCAGATGCACTAGCATCTGAACTCTGGTACATTTAGGACTTCTCCAGCAGAGTCATGAGTGACTAGATTTGACCTAGTTATAGCATTTCCTTGGTTGCTAGTCAAATGCCATATGAGTAATTAAAATAAATTGCTGCACAGAGTTTGAATTGGCAGATACCAACATTTTAACTGGTGTAACTTATGGTCAATATGACCTAGAATTTGAATCTGCTTAAGAACAGGAAGAATGTATATAATTAGGGAAACAATGACTTCAGAGAAATGTCAGGCTAGTTTCAGCAAATTGCCAAGCTGACAGAGAGAGGTCATTCAACGATATTTGAATGAAAGGGAAGAAGAACTTCTTCAAAGTAGTACTGAACAGACAGTGATAAGTATATACAGTATCTTGAATCAGAAAACATAGACTAAACTATTCCCTTTCCAGGTGTGTAAAGCCAGAGGGCGTAAGTTTCAAGTAAGAGGTAGGAAATTGAGACAAGATCTGTTGAAGAATATTTTTATCCAGTGGATGGTTGGAATCTGGAACACCTGAGGGATTGGTGGAAGCAGAGACTCTCACAACATTTGAGGAGCATCTTGAATCTCCAAGGTATAGGTGGCTATGGATTAAGTGCTGGTGTATAGGATTAGTTTAGAAGGGTCCTTGTTGGTTAGCATGGATATTGTGAGCTGAAGGACTTGTTTCTGCACTGTACGACTCTATTGCTCTAAATCTGATTCTAAATGCATTAACACATGAATCAGATGCAAAAATAGGAGGAAGCAGAAATTTGATAAACTCTTCAAGTTGGAAAAATTGAATCAGAATCAGGTTTATTATCACTAAAATATGTTGTGAAATTTGTTGTTTTGCGGCAGCAGTAGTGCACCTAGATGAATGAAAATTATCTGTGGTAGTATGTTAAAAGAAAGAGGAACAAAGGAAGAAGCTTACAGCAAACATTACTGCAGATAGAAAGTGCAAGAGGATAAAAAACTGTCAGCATGATAACAATAAGTCAGCGCCCAGTAAAGAGGTAATGAGGTAATATAGATAATATACTTCTTCCAAGAATTGGGAGGGAAAGATAAGTGGAACGCACAAACTCTAAATTGTGATAATTCAAGATGAAGAAGAAATAGATGGAAGTTCTAGACAGGCCGACATTGTTCAAATAAATAAATCCCTGAAGCTGAAAAGGTCTTATGCCAGTGCATTGAAACAAGGAAGGACATTTTGTTTCATTCTCTTCTAGGCTACTCCCCCTTACCCTTCAAGCCCAGAAACAGACTTAAGAGAGTAGTTAGGATTGGAATTAAATTGTTTTCAAAGCAAACAAAAGAAAAGACAGTTAGAATTCAATGGCAAGCAGCAGAAGACAGGCAAAACAACTCCTGGAAGTTAGCCAACAATCGAGAAAGGGCAAAATCAGGAACAACTCCAGTTAGAGCAACGACCAATCTGCTGGAGGAACTCAGTGTGTCAACCAGCATCTGTGGGGGAGGGGGGGGGGGAAGGAATTGTTGACATTTCGGGTCAAAACCCTGAATCAGGATTAATTGACACGATCATGATGCGAGGTTTCGACTCAAAACTTCAACAATTCCTCCCCCCCCCTCCCACAACAGATGCTGCTTGCCCCACTGAGTTCCTCCAACAGAATGATTGAATCCAGCATCTGCAGTCTCTTGTGCACCACAATTAAAGCACTGTTTAAGAACCATTTTGCTCACGAAAGCTGAAATTTGTGACTGATATTGGTAAAATTCTAAACAGAACCCTACAGCAAGCACAGGTCCTCTTCAAAATATTTTAACTGTAAAATATCTCCAGCCTCTATTCAGGATGCCTATGTGGAACCCAAAACAACACCACATTCATTCAACTCAAAATGAGTTTGTGCATGGCTCCTGACCACATTGGACCCTTCAGCAACCTTATTTAAACAACTGCATCATGATTGAATTTCCAAGCCATAGATTCAATCTAGTGAATGGGTAATTCTTCATATCAGGGTATTCCCTAGAATTCAGTGTCATCTGGTGATTTAAATGCCATTCTTCTTAGTGTTCCAGAGAGAAAATACTCCTACAGAAGTAATTTCACTCAATGATCAAAAGGAAGCTTCTTTTAAAAACTCACACGAATTCCTTTTATGTTTGACATTCAAAAATAGACGACCACTTGACCTAAAATGCTGAGAATAAATGGTTGGAAACTACCTTGTATGACAGCACTATTACATATATTTTTAGAACTTGATCATTAAACAAAATAAACATGAGAATAGTTAGATGTTTATTTTACAGTATTTTGTGACAAGGATTTGCTGCATCTTCAATATAACTAACATATTAATTCTAATTAATAGTTGAACTGTGAAAACAACTTTTTGTCTGTTGCTGGATTTTTTCTTGTTGGTCACAATAAGCAGTATTAAAGCACATTTGATGTAGAAGAACATCCTAAAGTGCTTCACAGAAGCATTATCAAACAAAATAAAAACAGAAGATGCTGGAAACATTCGGCAGGTCAGGCAGAATTATTGGATGAAGCATCTCAGACCACAGGTGCTGACTGATCTGCTAAGTGCTTCCAGCACTTTTCTTTTCAGATTTCTAGCAATTGCATTTTTTTTTGACTCGCAAACAAAAATTTGACATTGAGATGCACTTAAAAAAATGAGGAAGATGAACAAAGTTTCATCAAAGAAGTAGGCTTCAAGGAGCACCTTGAGGAGAGGAGACAATTGGAGAGGTTTAGACAGAAAATTGCAGAGCTTAGGTTCTTGCCAATTACGATGGACAAAAAGTTAAAATTATTTGCTAAAAATTGTACCTGACTATTCCAGTCAGTATAGATTTTGGTCTGCATTGTCAAATATATTATTGTGCATTTGTACTTTGCTTTTGTCGTACAAAAGGGATTTAATATGTGAGCCAATGTTGAGAGCAGAACTATTGATGTTGTTCTCTTCTGTTATGTTCTTGATAGTTGGCTGGGTCAAAGTGTTAATTTTCAACTATCACACTGCATTTTAAGTGGTTAGGATGTACAATCCATGTAACTGGCAATCTTTGAATTGCTTATTACCTAAGGTAGTAATGATAGGTACAGTTTTTAATTTCTTTTGTTCAGAGGCTTTTTCGCATACATCTGAAGCTGTTTCTCGCTCAGTTGGCAGTCCCTCTGAGGTCACTGGGGTGTGCAACAAATCAAAGTCTTCATTGTTGCAGATTATCACATGGGCATTTCTTTGTTGATGTTAACATTTTGAAGGCAACAGCTTTGAATTATTAAAAATACATGGATCTATAGTATGGGGCATTTGCTTATATAATGCCAAATATGGATCTCGGTCTGACGCATGTTGGAGCGTATACACTTCCATCTCGCCAAATACTTTAGGCATAACCATCTAAAAAGCATGCTCTGTTTACTTGTTCTGTGTTTAATTTGAAATGCATGAAATTATTTTAATTTAAATGACATATGAATAAATATGAACAGAAAGCTAAAATGATCCAGTTCCATCCCAACCCAGACATAGCATCAACCACACCCCACCTCCCCTCACCCGCTTGCCTGCCACCACTTATGCTATCAATGTAATACAATAATTAAGTAAAAAACAAAAACAGGGGGGAAAATAGTATTCAAAATGTTTCAAAGTGTGGCATCATTTCTTTTCCACCTCTAATGAGCTCACAGAGGCCACAGTGACTAATATTAATAGTTCTAGTTAACCCACATACTGTCTATAACACAATGTATTTTCAACTGGAAAGAGCAAACCCTGTTGGCCTTTAAGGGCCTGCGACGAATTCATGCTACATCTCCTGTAAACTATTCCAGAGGTCAGCGATTTTCTGTGAAGAAACTTCCTACATTTCATCTATGATGACCACCCAAACATTTCTACATGCAAATAACACATCCACTTGAATAGAATGTAGCTCTTCATTAAATTAGGCTCAGTCGTATCTCTGTAGATCCATATCTTTCTCAAATCCAGTTTTTAATTTCTCCAAGTTAACCCGATAATTAAGGGCTATTAAGCTAAAGATTAGTTGGGTAACCATTCTTCGGATGCTTCCAAGGGTCAATATTCACTTGACATGTGAATCTTTACAATTGCTGACTTCCACCATATTATAAACTATGGAGACACAGGAGAGTGTAAATGCTGAAAGCTAGAGCAAGAAACCCAGTCCACACGAAGGATCTTGATGCAATTGTCCATTTCCCTCCACAGATGCTGCCTGACCCATTGAGTTCCTCCAGCAGTTTGTTTTTAACACTATAAACTATAGCATTTTGGGAAATTTGATTGCAGATTTTATTCCCCTTTAAGTCAACTCAACATACCATCCTTACTCAGTGAGGGTTGTTTGTCTTGTTCTGCTTTCAAGTGAAGCACTGATTTTAAGTTCCTATGCACTATGAACAAAACATGGATCTTCACAACCACCAGCATAAATGAATGTAGAGGATTATTTGCCAAACATATGAGTGGAATACTAACTACATTTAGATTGTACAATTGTAGGCAGCACTCTTTAAATGCAAAAGCATTTTGAGTGCAATTGTCATGGCAGGGAAGTAAATGGAAATGTTGTGCTTCGACACAGGTTTGTGGACCTGTGAATACATACTGCAAAGTCTGGTTGATCAGTAATAAAGTCAATTATCACTTGCCTGGAAGCATGCAGGCTAAAGAATAAAGGTTGTTGAGAAGGCTTGAAGTTATCATTGCATGGATCCAAATTGTCAATTATCCTGTAAAAGCAGCTTGGTTGTGTTTCTTTTTTAACTTACTCAATGAATAGTCTCACACTCCAATAACTATGCACCTCACTGAAATAATACTAGCAATCAAAAGAACCAGGTGTGTGCAAATGTAATCAGCTTATGACCCTCTAAATTCAGTTGAGCCAGTCTTTGGTGAAGACATCTTAACTAGTGAATCTCACTTCCAATATCTATTCATGGTATTATGTACAAAGAATGATTATTGAGGTAATCCTCCACGATTTTCTGATTAAGTAGGAATCTTACTTTACCTTTTACCTGTGGAACAGGAAAGCTCTCACTGTGCTTAAAGGATCTGAAAGTGGCTTTGTCAAAATGCAGATAGAAATACTATATGTGTTTGTACCAAAATATGTGGGAGTATCAGCAACTACACAAGCCGATCTATCTCGATTTATCCATGCATATTGAAGGTGAGTCTTGCATCACAATCATACTTAGTGACACAATTTGAATAATTTTGGCTAGAGTATGAGTCTAAGTAGGCTATTTTTAAACTCTGTTTAAGTAGTTTACATTATTTCAACAAAGAAAAATCATGATGAAAGTCAAATGGCAATAACACCAAGGCTGTAAAGATTAAAAGGCTATTTCAGGGTGAAATCATTTTGCATACTAATTTCTGATATTGAAATCCTCAAATATAGATAAGGTTCTCAGGTGCAAAGAATAATGAGCTGAACCATGAGACTGTATTCCATTTCCATTCTCACTAGACAATGATTTGCATTGCATTCACTTTAATGCATGGAAAATCACAGCTGGAGAATACAGGGGTGAAAGCTTCAGTCTGGATTAGGTTTTGATTTCATCACAGTTAGATGAAATCACACATGAAAGTATGCAGACGTACAGGACCACTTTTAGTATTGAAAGATATAAATGTTCAAAAGAGGTCATTCTGTATAGATGGAGCACTGCCTTCTGAATTCCATCACATTTCCATAGAGCTGCAGCTCACCCTTTATTTATCCCCATGCTCACTCTTAATTCATACTAGTTGAATTTGGCATAATTAAGCACCAAAGCAGTGAACCTCATTTCTACAGATTACCTCCATACTTAATTTTACGAATTAACACCATCTGAAAATGTTTGTAAAATATACCAGATTATGCCTGGGCAATTAATCAAAACTTCTGAATGGGCTGAAAATGGAGGGGCAAATTGTATAGTCAGCTGTCTTTTACTCTATTAATTAGCAGTTCCTTCAGGACCAACCAAACAAGTGCTGAGAAATCTCACCGCAATCAATGGGGAAAGCTAATTATTTTAATAATCTGAGCGACTCAAGGGCTATTCCAGTAGCCCTGTCTCTGCTAAAATTAGTTAGGGATCAGTAAATTCACCCACCAAATTACAGTTTACTTGTAGGCTGTTCATTAGAAATATATTGTTATCTTTTATTTTTTTTAAACACCAGCCTTTTACTGCGATCACAAACTACCTTTCAGCTGCAGTGACAGGCTAGTTACCCATGTTTAACCAATGGAAGATATGTTTTCTCTTGTTGCAATGTGACTAGCCCAATTGTGAAAGGATCCTCTCATCATGAGATCTCAACTTCACAGGAGGTTTTTGAGAAATAACAATTTCAACTGGGAAATATGTACAAAAAACATTACGATTCATATCCTCAATCAGACATACAAACCTACTATCTAAATCATGCTTCTCGGCCAGCAATAATAGAACTACTGCAGTCTATTTTGTTGTCACTTTCAATTTACCGTATAGAACAGTTGACAGCAAATAAGAAATGACAATAGTCTACACTCAACATTTTATGCTGTTTTAGGGATATGTTTTAAATGAATCATTTTATGATAAAGACCTATATTTCTGCTGAATACACTGCATCACTGAAGACATTTTTCCTCACTTCTTAAGTGGAAGTATGAACATCTGCAATCTGTTGTGCAGTCTGTGTGTGCTGTGGTACAAGTTGTTTCTCAGCCTAACGTAAGCCTTTCTTTTATTAGGTTTTGCTCTCATGTAATTTACAGAAAGGTACCACGTGCTTATGAATGGAGTAGAATAATAAAAATAGGCAATATTTTATTTTTAAACATATATTCTACAACATATTGGAAGATCTTTGGCTTGATAATTTTATTATTGGAAAATCTCTCTCTATACAGAAGTGAACTCCATTCACAAGTCCCTTATGTAATAGGCTTTTACATTAGTGTTTATCCTTATGAATGTATATCTTGGCCTATCAGTAGGAATTGAGAAGAGGTCATTCTTATCCAAACTCTGTTATCAGGAAGCAAATATTGTCCAATTTGGTGGGAACATGTTCGTATTCCTTAACAGTCTAGGCAAGCTTGTATTGGCTGTGTTTAATGCCTTTGATCTGTACATCCAAAAAAACTTAAATGCTTAATAATACGTTAAATAATGTATAGCATTATGAGAGATGACTGAAGAAACTACACAAGTTCCCCAGCAGAGGTCTAAATGCTGCTCAGTTCAAGAAAATGACATTCATGCAAGTTGTTTCTTTGAAATATTTATTGAGCAGAATATTCCCAGCCTTTGGATTTTTCATTTTGTTTTATTTATGGTTCTGTTAAACCATGTAAAGTAAGTCTGGGAAATATATTTATAGATTGGAATGTTAGATGGCATTTTTCTTCAGGTAAGGGAGAATCTGTTGCAGTGGAAATGATAAACCTAGAGAGAGAGGATGCATTAAGAGATCTAGTGTCTTTAAAAGTCAAAGATTTGTTGGCCCAGATAAAATGTACCTTAAGGAAAGGGAAGAATTTTCCCAAGGTTCTTTGGTTGGCATGGTGCTAGCGGACTTGGAAGGTCGGTGATGTGATATCATTGTAACTACAAGCCAAACAGTCAATAGTTTAAGTCAGCTTTTAGAAATGTGCAGATTAATCAATAATATTCAGCATGTGTTTGTTGAGGAAAGGTTATGTCTAATTATCTTAACTCGATTTTTTTGAGAAGATGGCAATGAATGTTGATGAAGATCAAACATATTATATGGTGGTATGCATGGATTTTTAGCAAGGTATTTAACAAAGTTCCACATGATGATTACTCAAAAATGTAAAAACCCCTGGGATCCATAAGGAAGTGGCAGATTGGATTAAAAGCTAAAATATTGCCTCATTGACAGAAACAAAAAGGGAACGATAATATTAATTTTATTTATTCAGTGGGGGTTGGACACTAAGCAGGGAGATCCCATGGGCCTCAGTACAAGGTACCTTGTCTTTTCATTGAAAATATAAATAATTTGGACTTAACCACAGTGGCCACAGTTTACAAGTAGACCAATAATGACCAAAGCCAGAAGCTCATGCTACAACTGTACAAAACAAAGCCATGGGAATTAGACCAATGATGAGCAAAGCCATAAGGACATGCTATAAATGTACAAAACAATAAATGAGGCACAGCTAGAGTATTGCACCAGAAATTTATAAAACAATAAATGAAGCACAGCTAGAGTATTGCACCAGAAATTTGCAAGGATATTGCCAGGTTGGAGAATTAAAAGTGCTGGATTGAGCTCTGCCCACCAACGTTCAACTTCACCGTCTGCACATTTGTACTGCAGCACAGGACTCAGAGATATGCTGAAGATCAAATGCTGGCAAATCTGACATCCCGCTATACTGCTGGACCCATTAGGTCCAGTGGTGGTCCTGATCAAACTGACCTCAAGGGCTGGATGCACTTTGCATCTTGCTCCTGAGCTTTAGACTCGCTAATGCTGGCCTAGAAGTACCAACCCCATTCATATGAATGGGGCTACTAACCTTCACTAAAGGAAAGTTCAAGTTTTTTTTATTAGTTAACTTTATATTTTAATTAGTTTGCATTTGAATACTATATTTTAAACTTTTTTAAGTAGATACATCTAAACTTTTAAATATCCCTCAATGTCACAATGAACACTTGGGACAGGGCCTCCAGATATGTCTGAGGTCTGGACAGCACCCTCAATCCATTCTACATTGTAAAAGACCTTAGAACTCCAACTTAATGGGTTCCATGGGTCCTAAAAGTCATGGGAATCACATGGACGATGATGGGGTATAGATGGTCAATACCAGATGTCAGCTGAGTCAAGCACTGTCCAGCCTTTAGTAATGAGGGTGAACTGACTTAGCTGGTCTTAGGAGACTGATTGGTATTTAAAATTATGAGAGGCCTGGGCAGTATAAACATAGGACCTATCTTCCTTACCAGACTTGTCAGTAACTATTGAGCATTGATTAAAGTTAACTAATGGAAGAGTTAGCCAGAAATTAATTGAATATGACTTTACTCAGCAAGTGCCGGGATTCTGAAAATTCACTGCTTGCTGGGGTGGTGGAGACAGACGCTCGGTCGCACCAGTTTTATAAAGCAAGTGATTGAGCAGTTAAAGAGCTGCAACTTTCAGTGCAATGGACCAGAGTTGGGAAATGTGACTAACCTAAAGTCTATTTTGGCTAGTAAGTGGCCCTCCTCTGAGCAGCAAATTTCTTTGTTACCATGATTAATGTCAGGGTCAGGAAGAAAGTGCAAATGCATTGGAAGTACACATGTAACATTGTCATCGATACATTCAGCAAATATATACATAGGTAATGCTTTCTTTTTAACATATTAGACAGAAGAATGCCCCCCCCCCACCACCAACCAAATAAATGTTTTGTTGCTCAGAATTTTACATGTGATAAGTCATCTTTCTTGGGAGATTAATTACATGGGGGAAAATGTATGACAGTACAGACTGTGCACAATCTGTTGTAATCAGCGTTGACGGCTAATCCCATTTCCTTATTCCATTCTTTCTTATGGTTCAGGGGTTTGACCTCAATACACCAACATAGCAAAAGTCATGGATGTGGTTGAGTTGTTCTTAATCACTGTAACCTGGTTAGTATGAAAGGTAAAAGCATAATTCTATGTAAATGACCTAGTGGTTGCCATGGGAGAAAACAATATTTGTGATATCAACAATCTGACCACAAAATAGTGATAGTCATTTTTAGCTCTTAGGATAACAACAAATGGAAGTATTTAATGAGGAAAAAAACACGTTGGATCTGAAGAAACAAAATAACTAGGCTTTATTTCTATTTTAATGCACAAAGTGGTTCACGTACGTGCTTCATATATTTTTGGAACAAAGATAACTTAAGCATTAAATTTGAAATGCATTGGACATTGGAATGTTTGAATGGCAAAAGTGGTTAATGCTTTATTGTTGGTGGAATAATTTGCAGTAACACCACCTCATTCCATTCTGAGAGCTAACTAGATGTGAAAGAGTATAAAATAGGGGCTTGAGAAGGACGAGACGTTTATTGAGCCCGGTCAGTTCAATGCTGCCTGCTGCCTTTCCATTATATCCCTCTGTTTCTCCCCATTTCAGTGGCATTCTCTGATAAATGACTCTTTATCCCCCTTTATATGTTTCAGCAATTATTAGTAACTAGAATGTTATAAGATTACTAATAGAGGAGAAAACCACAAGGAAAAGTAGAAATATAGCTAAAATTAAATACCTGCATGTCACTAGAACAGCTTATTTGATATTTACAGCCAAGTATCTCAACTTTAGAAATATCAGGATTTAATAGGAAGTTATTAGGAAGTGCTACTAGATTTTTATTCTTCAAAAGAGAAGCAGTGATTTAATTAATTTAAAAGGATTGAAAAAGTATGGGACACCAACTAAAAATATAATTTAGGGGTAACATGAAAACTAGCAAGAATTTATTGTCATCTAAAAGGTAAAAGAACCATGGATTTAGTTGCTCTGGTCAGTTCTACATTGTTCTGATTTGCAAACGGTGAACATGATAAAGGATATCCTCAAATCCCACCTCCTCTCCACCTCAACCCATACCACTACTCTACGTCTTGTAATCTCCCAGGAAAGGCAAGAAACAAAATAAAAACCTAAACTAATCAAGTTTTATAGGGTGAGAATCTGTAAAATTCTGCTGCAGCCTTTTTGAGTGGCCAAAATTCATCAAGGAAATTGCACTGAACCTGGTTATGGTATTCCTGCCAACTTACAAGGTGAACTAGATGCCCTGTACTGTCTTGCTAGAATGCAGTGAGTCAGGATTCACACTTGATGACGACTGGTTAGGAGGCATAAAGTCTGGAATACTGTTTGGATCTTGTGTGTTATAAGCCCTTATCTGTTTGAACCTGAATTCTGAACCAGGGTTCCAAAACCATAATAGAGTCCTGATCTGCATAACAGAGCAGCCCACAAGATAATATTATGGGCAGGCATCTTCGAACATAGAACAGGAACAGGCCTTTCAGCCCACGATGCTTGTGCCGAGCATGATGCCAAATAAATTAATCCCTGCTGCCTGCACATGATCCATATCCCTCCATTTCATGCATATTCATGTGCCTATCTAAAAGCCTCTTGAACGCCACCATCATATCTGCTTCCACTACTACCCCTGGCAGAGTGTTCCAAGCACCCACCACTGTCTGTGTAAAACCTGCCCAGCACATCCCTTTTAAACTTGTCCCCTCTCACCTTAAAGCTATACCCTCTAGTATTTGACTCATTTTCTTGTTTTCAATTCTACTACTCCTGTCCTTTGTTGGTTGGGCTGACTACGGTATCAGGGAGGTCTTGGGGATTAATGGGGTTATCATATGCATCCATAACCACCTCTACCAGCCCAGCTGAGCCCAATCCATATGTTTGTTTATCAGGTGAAATTGGAGCTAAAATTTGACTTTATTCTCAAATGTTGGTTATCCTAGAATTAACCACAAAAATAATAACCTAATTTATTCTTGGTAGCTTATGTTGTAAACAAGTAGTAAGGAAACAGGCTGAATTTAAAACTATTTTTAAGATTTGCAGCATTCCGTAAAATAAATTAAAATTCAAGATATTAGCTGCCACCATATTTCCAAAACAGAAATGCTCTCATAATCCTCAAAATCTTGCTTCCGTACAAATTTCAAGATGCTAAGCAGGAAAAGTCCTAAAAATGCAATCCCTACATCCGTTTATCTCATTCAATACCCAAAAGCTACCTGCAAGGACTAGTTTGTGAGATTCTTAACATGGAAAGAAATTGCATGCTGCTTATTGTTTAGTCATAAGAACAGCGTAAATTGGTTTCATGACTGAAGCTGTTGTCAAAGACTCACGTTTATGTCTCGAATGAGTTTAACAGAGCAAATCCTGTCCAGGATCAGGATAAACATTTCATACAACTTATCGTACCAATTCAAATAAAGCTTGACAGTTCCAATAACAGTGCTGGTCAAAGTTCTGTGTCTCTGGTCAGTCATCTTCACTCATCACTATCCTCGCTGCCAATGTATACCACCAGTTAAGATAAAAATAAATGCCCCAAACTATCTTCTACAGGGCCTTCTGGTGTCACTTGTTACTTAGTGCCTACCCAAACTTCATTGGCCCTAGTTGCTAGCAGGTCCTTGCAAGCATAAAGTTATCACGTGGGTCAAGTCCTGCACAAGAATCAGCTGTAAAAAGTCTTGGCAACCAGCTAAGCCGTGTCTCCAATTTAGTCAGCTATCAAAACTGTTGGAGATTATTAAACTTTACCAATTCTTAGAACTTAAATAAACAAAATCACAATTTTTTTTAAATTAAAAAAACACAACAATAACATTTTATGTGTAATTAAACTTAAAAGTACATAAAATAAGCAGATCCCTTGCCCCCATTCCTCTCCACTCCAACTAATGGTGATCCTGTTCCTGCGCCTGAGCTAACCTGATGCAAGTTCAGCAGGCAGATACCCCAGAGTCAGTATTCGGGATTACCACTACCTCATTCACCTGTATGACTTACACATAAGTGGGAGTGAACTTAAGATATTACCAGTGAAGAGCAGTCAATGAGTTCTGATGTTCTGCATTTGCACAGAAATCCCGAATCTGGTGGCAGGGATGTGCTGTCAGTTCCATGCATGGCTTCTGCCACTTTCTTGCAAAAGCTGGCAACAGCTGTTCAGTTATTTTTACTAGTGCCCCACACTAACTTATTAATTGCTTTGTTTCTTCTGTGGTTAGTAGCATACTGTTTTGGCTCCTCCCAACAATTTTTTCCCCATCTGCTCTCATCTGTTTGATATTCTTGCTATTGAAGCCTTGTACAAAATTGTGAAATGTTTATTTGATGAACAGAGAGAATCACAACTGAGCCCAGTTCTATTTTCATTCACCTTTCAGGTAAATCTTCTTCCAGTAAGGGGTCACTGATGGACAGCTGCATGATTTTATTCACTACTTATTGCAAGAGGTATTGATAACAATTTTGCCAGCTTAATTGTTGGTCTTTAGCCTAGATCCATGAATTAAGGATGGGACAAAAATATAATCTGGATTCCTCTGTGTTACATTGGTGAGTTTCACACCTAGCAGCAGAAAATTATGCACATAACTTACCCACCTCTTATTGGGTAAATAGCAATTAAAGGAATCATAAAATGGAAGTTTTGTTTTCTTTTATGGACGATGCCAGGACCTTGCTGGGAAGTACTTACTTCAGTGGATTGCTAGTTGGTTTCAAAGAGGATCCCGGTTTGAGGGTTTTTTTGTTACTGGTAAAAGAGTGAGTAGGACAGAGGGAGGGGCAGTATGGCAGTGGGAGGGAAATTCAACTCAGTTGTTTAAAATTGGGATGGAAGTGCAGAGGAGGATAGACATAGCTGCCACAACCTGCGAACTTGGTTTCCTTCAACTTTGGTTACAGTCCCCAGAGCCTATCTTGAGGCTTATTCAGCATCACAGCCAATCAGAATTTGGCAGCCACCATTGCATTTAGATGCCATTTACTATCTCCAGGCCCTGATGTCAAATTTAGTTCAGGCACCAGACTATCGATCTCTCCACAGGCTTGTCACATGTTCTCTGTGCATATCAAATATTTCCCCTGTTAACTGGTCAGTCATCATAATGACTTGTTTTGGTGGGTCTTGCTATTCATATGATAGCAGGCACATTATTCGACACAACCATCATTCTTGCATGATGGTAATTTGATGGCCATTATTTTATGCAGAAATAATGTTTGGGCTAGTGCTTGCCCCTGTGAAAATACAACTCAGAAAACAGCTTCCAAGAACCATAAACAAGCAGATAAAAACAAAAATCAGGAATTTACTGCCCTATTGTCCCAAATTCTCCTGTAGCTGCACTTTACGGGCATCTCACTGAATGAATCACCATTGCAATAGAAATACTGATGTAAGGTTTGAGTGCCTCTGTGATATATAAGTACCGAGATTCCCAGGAAAAGTCAGGCTTGTCTATTCCAGTATAACTAAATTTTTAACAGTGTGATATGTCATATTTACTATCAAACAACCTCCACTGTGTTAAAAATTGAGCTTAATGAACATTTTTTCTTTCAAATTTTAATTATTGTTAGAAATCCTATTTTAAAGCCTTTTCTTGGTGTCTCCTTTATCTCTCCATACCACAGAATTCCTTCACTATCTTTATTTTACTTTCTGGAACAGATATGATACTGAATTTGATATTCTGTACTTCTTGATTCAGATCTTGCAGTGTACATGAATAAATTTCCAATATGATTGACTATAGATATATTTATGACTATAATTTCAATTGCTTAACACTTTTTTTTCAGCATTTTGCAATTGAGACAGCAAGTAAAATGCTTTAAAGTAGTACTTGAAGGTGAATTTCATACTTTCATCCTTCAATCCCTCTTCCCCCCCCCCATTGCACTGACACCCTGAACCCTGTGATCATCTATATTCCCAATCAGGCACAGACTCTCATCATAGCCTTGGGAAGGAGAACCAAGCACTGAAAACATACAATACTCGATCAGTTCTACTCGAGTTGCAATGAAGTTTTCAGAGTGTGCCAATGAGCAAACTGATTATTGGTGCACCATTGCAGTGCACAAATTGTACAATCATTAGGGGGCACCAGAATGTATGGACAGTGATTGCCTTACCTGTTCATAAAGGCCCCAGATCCCTCTAACAGGTGGCATCCTGAAATAGCTATTGAACATTGGTAAATTATTTTTTTATTGTCACATGTACAAGGTACAGTGAAAAACTTTATTTTGCATGCCACCCATACCGATCATTGAGATAGTACAAGGGAAAACAATAACAGAGTGCAAAATAAAGTGTTACAGTTACAGAGAAAGTGCAGTGCAGGTTGACAATAAGGTGCAAGGCCATAATGAGGTAGATTGTGAGGTTAAGAGTCCATCTTATCGTACTAGGGGACCGTTCAAGAGCCTTATAACAGTGGGGTAGATGCTGTCCTTGAGCCTGGTGGGACGTGATTTCAGGCTTTTGTATCTTCTGCCCAATGGGAAGGGGGCGAAAAGAGAATGTTCAGGATGGTTGGGGTCGGCGGCTTCACCGAGGCAGCAAGAAGTGTAGACAGGCTCTATGGAGGGGATGCTGGTTTCCATGAGGTGCTGGGCTGTTGTGGACTCTCTGCAGTTTCTTGTGGTCTCGGGCAGAGCAGTTGCCATACCAAGCTGTGATGCATCTGAATAGGATGCTTTCTTTGGTGCATCGATAAAAATTGGTGAGGCCAAAGGGGACATGCCAAATTTCCTCAGCCTCCTGAGGAAGTAGAGGTGCTGGTGCGCTTTGTAAATTCCAGTGCAAACTCTATTGCAAGCCCATAGTATAGCACCATTCCTTCACTGATGGAGACCAAATTCTGTGCCAATTTATTTAAAACATTTCAGGGAAACATAATTACAAACTTTCTTCATTCACATTTTTTATTGAAGTGAAATGAGGTAAAAGAAAACATTTTACTTACAAATTTACAGTGTTGTGAAAGCTGGCAACAAAATTAGGAAATTTTCAACGCTCTTATACCATACTTCTTTATATTAACAAGTATTAATTAACACAACTTCAAGATGAAGATTATGAAACTCAGGGACAAAATGAAAGTTTTATTAATAACAGAGTTCCTGATTTGTGCTAACTGTTCTAAGTGATCATATTGTTTGAAAACGGAGAGTTCATTGAGTGAAGAGATATTTTCTATCCATTCTCACTATAGTATCAGGAATGTAAAATATATTTATTCAAATATAGGAACTTAACATCTTTCTTTATATGATTTGGATCATTAATATTTCTAATTGCTGAACTGAAAAGTGCCACTCTGAATCTTTGCATCTTAGACAGATAATTTTTATTAGCAAATTCAAAGATAAAGAAGTTCCATTTACTGAAATTGTTGTTGTTCCTTTCTGATTCATTGGTGAAAATCCATTTTTGATTAATCAAAAACAATAACCATATATTTCAAACTAAACATTCGCATTTGAACATTTTCATTTCTCATTTCCGGTTTCACATTGGAGATAAAAGCTAGTTTCCTGAATATTTTACAACTTTTATTCTCTTATCTAGCCCCCCAGAGATTATTGCCTATGCAATTAATTACAACAGTAGGGTTTAATCTTATCACATGCAAAGATACATTATGACCTGCATTAATAAGTATTGCCCGTACAATAGCTACACTGATAACATCAGTGTGTCATTCCTTGAACTTCACTGCACATTAATCTTTAATTGACAGTTAACTGACTGGTCAAAAAACAATTTTACGTGACTGGAGTGTTTTCAAAGTGCAAGTACGAACCAATTCTTTGGCCTCATTTTAAAGACTGACCCTGGAAAACTGCAAATTAAGAGTTGCTGGTTAAATATAAAGTAATAGTTTCTCAATTGTGTAACAGAGCAGAAATTAGAATAGGAGTAATCTATATCTTTAATTTAAAGGCCAATTTTCTTCCCTCCTCTTCCGAAGATGCTGATTGTTGCTGAGTAAAGATCCACTGGAGCAGTGTTCCACTTAGTATCTCATCTAAGGAATCATTCCTTATGTGTCAATCCAGATAGTAAGAGTTTATTGATTATTTAACAGCTGTGAGCAGAGGCTAAATTTGGTGTTATCTGAAAGCCAGTCCCGTACTTTACAGTATGAATCACCAGGTAATTATCCTGAAGTATGTAATATACAGAACTCCCATCAGGTGGTCAAGCAGCAACATATTTGATCAGGCACTCACCAATCCAACTGTCACAGGCACTTCTGTGCATGATAGCCTTGATAGAACTGAATAACTTAGATTGGTTCTTGTAAAGAGAAACTTTTTCCTCTACTGTGGCAAGACACCTCCAATGGGGAGTGTTACCACCATGTACAAAAGGAGAGTGAGCTAGGGAAGACTTAGTAGCCCAAAGTTGGACAGTGAGGAGAAATTGCTCAACAGCAGAATTGTATGATTTCAAAATGTTTAGCATCATGGCTTGGCACACCATTCAGTCCCTGATCATCATCAAACCAAGAGCCCAGTCTTGGTCCTGATGCACAACACCAGTAGTCATGCAAGCTAAAGTGAAACTGCAACACATTGCAAGTTGCACATCAGACAGCCCATTTAAAGAACTAAACGGTCCCCTAATAAACAGATCAGATCAACATTATATAGATGTATCACATTCATCCAGGAACTGTGCTGCATTATATGCTAGAAAACAGGGAAGGGAAACTTGCTAGACAGAGCCTACCAGCACCCAACACTTGCATACGAGAGAGAAAACTGAAATGTTTGCAGCTCTAGCCAAAAGCATTGAGCAGTTTCAATTCCTAAGGTACACACATTATAAATGCCAATTTCTTGGCAATTCAATTAGATTGTGTGACAATAAGAATTTAATGATTGCAGGGAATATAGGACAGGCTATGGGCCCTGGAAACTTGCCAGTTACCAATGAACCAGAACCAGACATGCCTGTTATGTAATGGATACTCAAATAGTCACATTTAACCAATAATGTGGAAGACTGTTCTGCTATGTTCTTCTCACACAAACTAGATAAATCTAATTTTACCAATTATATCTTAATAGTCAGAAAACAGATAGAAGACCATAAATAGTCATTAAGTAAAGCCTACTCACAAATAACTTACTCAACAATGCTCAGTTCTATTTGGCTCCAGAATTTATTGTGGCCTTGATCCAGAAATAGACACCAACACTAATTAACAGCGTGATGGGAAGAGATTCTCTTAACAGCAGAGCAATTCTTAAGTATGTATGACACTAAAAGCCCTGGATAAACTGAAGTCAGTGGGAGTTAGTGGAACTCTTGTCATGGTTATAATCATACCTGACATAAAGAATCCATGGTGCTTAGCCTGCCATCATTGTGGGAATGTCCACTGTTGGAGATGTTCCTGGAGAGCACACATTATTCAACCATTTTCATCAACCATCAGTGCTCTTCAGTCATTTAAAAGACAGCAGTGAAGCTAATTCTGATGTTTCTGCACTGTTCAAATTCATTCACAACTTCTCAAATAATGAAACAGTCCTTTGAAACTTTTAACACAACCTGGACAACCTAAAACTGTGCTGATAACTGACAGTTACATTTTCACTATATAAATGGCGAAGCATTGCGGAATCAAACCATCGCTCCTTGACTTTCACCACCAGCAACAATGCTAAGTCAGTCACCATCAACCTCATGAGAATTATTGGATCAACCATATCATCTCCATGGCTACACAAGAAATACAAGAGCCTTGGTGCACTGCAGCAAATGATTCACCTGTAATCTGCATCAAGTGAATCATGTATGATGAAATATTAATTCCCCACATGGGTGCAGTCAAAACATTCATGAAGTTTGACACTACTCAGAACTGAAGTCATCACTTATGATTTCTACTGTCACTATAGAAGAACATAGGACATGGGATCATGGAAAGGTCAGACACTCCAAGAACTTGCTCCACCATTGAATAGGGTTTTGGTTTAATCTTTGGCCTCCACTTCACTTTCCTGCCAGATCACCACAGTCCAAAAATCTGTCTTTAGGCTTAAATAGACTTAATACTTGATCATCTACAGCGCTCTGAGGTAGTTAATTCCAAATGTTTGTTAACAACTGCCTGATAGAAGAAATTTCTTCTCATCTTAGCTTTAAGCACCTAACTCCTTATTCAATGAAAGTGCCTGGCCCAAAGACAAACTTTTATTTTCTTTGACCTATGCGGTTTCTGTTTTTGCTTACAATGTTTTAGTCTTAAGGCCTAGAACTACTCTGGGCACGGTCTTTGCCAACTCAGTGTGGGGAAGTACTACAGTCTCAAAACATGTTCTTTCTTCATAGTTGTTAGCTACCTTTTCAAATTAACATTTTAAATACAAGATATTATGACTAAACCGTATAAAAACCCAACAGCTTCCTAAGTCCTCATGAAATGATGAGTTCTCAGTAAGTTTGGAGGAAATTCTCTAAGTTCCTAATGAAAAAGATATAAACTTAAACTAACAGTTTAAGAACTTTAGAAAGTTCAACATAGAAATCTGTTGGCATACTAATTCACCCACCTTAGGAAACCAATCATAATTTTGTACAAAAGTACATCAGTATGGACAAAATAAACCCATCAATTTTATAAAAGCTCCAGAGAATTGAGTTTTAAATACAACCCTCTTCAACATCAAAGAAAGCTCATTCTAAGCTAAAGAACTTTCAGGGAAACACTGGAAAATTTCTCCTGATCCATCATGGAAATTAAATATTCACTGAAGATGCATCGCTATCACTGTAAATTTAACTACTCCCCTGACCTCCAGTAGACTCCAAACTCTCCCTTAGATAGATCTTTGTCCAAGCTCATTTATTGGGCAATAAATTACCAATGGTTTTCACATTACTGGTAAACTCTCTAGCGAGTGAAAAATCCTCCATATCTAACTTGTTTCAGTCTTTCAGCGCTGCCTTCACTGCCTATTCTCACTACTCCACATCCCATTACTTCATACAACCTTGGCTAAATTCTCTTGGAGCAATATATATTCAAAGTGAACAGATTCTATAAAGTATATTATTTTATTGGAAATGGTTCCGAGAAAGCACACAAGGATGATCCCAAGCATGAAGTGATAAGGTAAGATTAAACAGGTTGGGACTCTCCTCATTGGAGTTTAGAAGAATCCGAGGGAATCAAAAGGAAACTAATGATTTTAGGGGTCTACACAGGGTAAATGCTAAGATGATATTTCCTCTCATGGGATAGTCCAGAACCAGTGGGCATGGTCTCAGAATAAAGAGGTGCCCATTTAAGACTGGGATAAAGAAGAATTTCTTCTCTCAAAGGGCTGTGAGTCTTTCAACCTCCCTGGCACAGAGGGCTGTGGGGCAAAGCCCTTGTGCATATTTAAGGCTGAGATAAATAGATTTCTAATTAATAAAGGAATCAAAGGTAATAGGGATAAGGCAGGAAAGTGGATTTGAGGAGTGTCAGATCTGTCATGATCCACTTGAATGATGGAGCAGGTTAAAAGGGCCAAATAGCCTACTCCTGCTCCTACTTCTTCAGTTCTTATGGTCTTATCTCTGGGTATTCAGATCTAGAAATGTTTCTTTAACCATCTTAGAACCCACAAAACTGAAGTGGAAACAAGTCATTTTTGATGCCAAGGGAACTCCCTGTAAAGAAGAAATCCTCTTTATATAATTTAGGCTTCTCGGCATAACAGCTACACAAATCTCCACTGCAGTCGTGAGTCACTCAGACCAAGAAGGCTTGCTCCACAGTTTGTGTGGCGGGTTATTCAATTTCATCAGGAAGGGTGAAGGGCAGTTTCATTGAACCTCAACGCTTCAGCTTTTGGCAAAACAAAAGATGAGATCCCCACTCTGATGTGAAGTGAAAAACTGTAGATATCAGATGAGGAAATAATAAAGTTTACTTCCCTGGGCAGGCCTAAGCTCGTCATAAATCACAGCAATTTTCACCATGTCCCAATATCCCTTCAATTTGGTTTCAATCTTTATCCAATTGTGCTTCTGTGAGGCACCTTGTCCCATTCCTACATTAAAGGCGCTACATAGATACTGGTTATTATTGTTAACTCCATCAGCAATACTGTCAAATTTACTTGGACTTCAGACTTTCAAGACCAACCCTCTAAACACCATTGTGTTTATGTGGGCAGATAAACAGTCCCAAAAAGAGAAAGCTATAAAACCTTGAATTGAGATAAAGAAAATACAATGGTTCCGTACAGGTAATACATATGAGCTCCTGCGCTCTGTGCTTCAAACTAGCCATGGGCAACAACAGGTGAAATCTACTTGCATACATGAAAATACTTAGGTACCTTCTTGCATCAGTAATTGTCTACAAATTAATCATCATTCTGCTTCAATCATTTTTCATCATAATATGGAATACAAAGCATAAGTAGCTGTTTTTAATGTAATTTATAATTTCATTTGATGCAGTCAAGTGTACAGCAAACAGTATCCTTACTCTTTATCCAACCATGCCTGTTTTTCATTACTATCAAAGATATAGAATGCAACAATACACTGCAAGGTGGAATATGCTACTACTATGACTTTAACAATTAAATAGGCAATGCATCAGACATTAACATTATTCTGTTTCATTTTGATTAAGTACTGACCAGCACTGAAATCAACTGAGCAAATGGCTAGCAAAAGACAAGGCCCTAAAAATTCTGCTGCTGATAATAATAACTTGACACTTACTACATTTTTAATGAAATTACCCCATGTGCATTTTCAGAAAAGATTAAAATAACTGAGTAAACAGCTGTGGTAAAACAGGAGAGTAAATTTTATGAAGGTATTGAGCATTTGATTACAAATTCGTCAAGTGGAGTTTATATGGTTATTATGACCAGCAGCGTCAGTGGGGGAAATCAGCATCAGACTAATAGAGAGAATTCCAGTTACCTCATTCCAGGAGTATCTGGATAGGTTCAATTCACTTAACACCTTAATCAGTACCTCGTGTGCAAACAAATAATGTCCAACACAATAAATTTCAAAATTAAAATGATACAATTTACTGCTATGTGAGTAGTTCATATCTTTAGTTACTTAACCACATTTGCCATGTATTTATTGGTGTCTCTGCTGAAAAGCATGTGATATCACCAGCTCCTGTGCTTTTGTTTTCTCTTTTCTAGGAGCCACAAATGCCAACAGTGCTTGAGCCTCTCAGCAAGATCCCATGCTGCTGAGGTGCTAACTTTGGTACTACTGCCAGAAACTAGTTAATGGTTACTAGACAGTTGTTGCCTGAGGAGGTGGAGGTCAGAAGGATGGCACTTCCTAGATACAAGTAACTGGTTCAGAAATGCATCATGATTGGCCTCATAAGGAATAGCCTCAGGGTCTTGTTCCTGCCATTTCTGAAAGAAATATTGCAGCACTGATTTTAACAGTTGGGGTTGTGCTGCTGGCAAATTTTCCTCAGGGTCTAGTGAAAAGTGGCTAACCAGAAGGTTATGATAATGGGTGCTCCAAAGTATGGTATTACTCAAGAAACCCACAAGGGGTTTCTGTTCTAAATTTTGATTTATATCAATGCCTGGAGATCCTAATAGATAGTGAATGCAACCTAAACAATGTTGCAGGACAGTGCCGAAAAGTACTTGAGCCCTTTTCCACCTTTCCTCAGTGACACCAAAGACTAAATATAAGGTAGAACCATGGCATTTAGGAAATGTGTCCAACCTATTTGCCTTCACAGCTCATTACTTGTTAACTTAAAACTGAAGGAGTTGATGCTGTGCACTAGTGAGAATCGGGAACAATTTATGAAATGGATATGTGATATAAAGACCAGACATTAATAACATTGGGAAGTTCCAGTCCACACTCTCCATCACTGAATCTCTTGCAGGACAGTCCATTCATGGCAGACTAACCATTTTGCAAAGCACATCACACAAACAGTTGGTATTGAAGAAGACGGCAGTGATTTGGACCGGCAGTGTCTACAAGAGCAAGGGCCAGACCTCATGGATGCAAGTTTCTTGTGTAGGTCACACCATCACATTGAGGAAATGGAAGATAATTGCTAAAATGTGTTGTTTAAGGTTTGAGTTGGAACATACAGTCATAGACATGTGAATTATAGTTCTTCAGTTACAGGTGGAAAAGCAGATAAAATTCAAACCGCAGAGCTACCAGTCAAAGAGAAGTGGTATGTGTTCATGTTGTGGTCAAGCAAATGGTACTAATATATGAGCAGTCTTTTGATAGTTCTGCTAACCAATGTACTCCTGACATGTATTGGCCATACAGCAAAGATTTAATCTGCACACTTCAGTTGTTTGGCAATCAAATACCCTTCTTGGAGGAATGTGACACAATAATAGGTTCTCCTTGAGGTCAAGATATTTGAGACAATATAGTTGACAACGAAAGCTTGAAACCAAGTCAACCACAACTTTGGTAAACCAATATCTTAACCAAACAGCCCAGCAGTATACAAGGCTAACACAGATGTTCATTCAATCTGGCTCATTAACAAAATCTGGGCAGATGCACTTGAAATTGTTTTTACTTTTTACTTAGTTCTAGTTAGATCTACAAACAATAATTTGAATGGATTATGGACACAAGGTTTGCAGAACAAACCTTGTCAGTGTTTTGTACTAGTAATCTGTGTGTCTTGAAAGGACAGCTGAATGACCAAAAGAGACCTTGACTAGCTTGGTGATTTGTTCTTGATGGCATGATTCCAGTGATCAGAGGAGATTTAGAAGAAATTAATACAACATCTAACTACGAACAATATGATTACAATTCATTGAAGATGCCAGTATTCATAAAATCATAACAATGATGCCACACAAAATTAACTCATTTTACAGAATGTTCTACCAGGAATAATCCTCCCAGGAAAATAAACATGCAAAATTTATATTAAATAAAATATTCTGCTAAGATGTACAACAACAATAATGATGCTTAATGACTCTGGACATCTCATAAATTCCTTGAGGGAAACAGTTTCTGGCTATAGATTTAACTCACCAGTGGGGGATGCTTCCAGAACATGGCCCACGTACGGTCCTTCCCTGAAGAGGGGTTTGTTATCATTCTGATCGATAATAGTGATATAGAGGGTGGCTGGTCCTTCAAGGAGTTTTCCACTGGGGTCAGTAATTTCGACTTGCAGCTATTTGAAGTAGAGATGGATTGAGTGAGTTAAATTACTACAGTAACAGAAGCATGTGCCAAAAATCTTTCACATCAGCAATTTTCTTTCAACAAGCCCCAGGCTGGGTTAACAAGTTAGTCTCCTGGGAATTCCACCAGAAATAAGGAACAATCTAAATGTTTCTTAGCTCACAACAAATCAATTCACATTTAGATTGCACTTGACCTGTTTGCAATTGGTTGCAAAAATATGCAGAAAAATACTGTGTAGTTATGGTATAGAAATCTACCAACAGATTGTGTTTAACTTTAGATTATTTGCAGCAAAAAGGGGAGGGGACAATTGAATTGGAAGAAAGATAGCTATAGAACATTACAGGAGTGACACAGAGACCATTTCTCATGTTGTGCTTTTTTTTGGTGGGTCTTTGAAACATTTTCGAATTAGTCCCGTTCCCCTCACTCCTTTCCCATGGCCTTACAAAATTTCCTTTCCAAGTTCCCATCCAGTTTCATTATGCAAGTGATGAATGAATTTGCTGCCACCATATTCTTAAGCTAAGTCTGTTGCTAATATGAATGAACACTTAGAGCGCTTACAGACATATTAACACGTATTGTTATCTCTGTTAAAAGACCAAAGAGAAGAATGTAACAGACGTATGAGCCGTGGTCAACAATTTAGCTAAAAAAAATTCCATACTCCATCATGTAGTATTTCTGGATTTATGGAGTGGTCACAGAGACCACTGTTACTTTTTTCCCTCTTGAACTATAAAGATACATGAAATCTGAACTAGAGATGGGTAATAACATTCCAGCTTCTAGTTCAGAAATTTCTGGGTTCCAGCTTCAGTCCGAGGTGTCCTTATTTGAAGGATTGCTAAATTGAAGGAGCCCTTCACATTAGCTGCTAAAGTGGAGCCCCTCAGCATTTTGGTGGTTTGGCACTATGTGAAGAAAAGCAAGGAACTTTCTTAATGAAGTGACTTAGGTTCCTTCCTCAATCAACACTGTCAACAGACAAAAGGAGAGAAGTCAATCTCAGCTGATTAACAAGCAGTGCTGTGCTGGGAATATGTGGCTCATTCAGTTCATTTGTAGTTTGCTATCACCTATTGCACCTCCACAGGCAGCACTACTGATGCCTACTGTCAGCAGTGATCTAAAGGTGATTTCAAGGAGGGTGCTCGGAGAATAAGTTGTAAGTATTTCAGTTTCTAAAACTTACCTTTCATTCATAGCTGCAGGGACTGCTGACAAATTCTGAGAAAATATAGGCCCAGCATCTGCCCTAAACAGTTTAAATCATTTTTTCCAGAGGGCTTCTTCATTGGGAATTGTGTCCTTAATTAACATATGCAATGCATTTAACACCTTTCATGGTGCACACAAGACACTTAATGAAGAAAAAGGCGCTGACAAATTCAACAGTGGCAGAATTCATTCACAGACTGAGCACAGGCTATCCCACTGCTACATTTTGAAATGTTGTACCACATTTAAGCCAAAAAGGAAAAAAAAAATGCTCAATACACAATAATGTCTCCCCTTGAATCATTTTGTTTAATTTCCTGCATGTAAGATCTTGCTGGCCGCAGTTTAAGGCCATATCCACTTATTTTTAGTAGTGATGACACCACATAAATACTGTCAGTTTGAAAATAAGTTAGTAGATAGAGGAAAGTATAATATAAACACTGGCCCTGTATTGGTTAACTATAATGGAAAATGTGCTTTAAGATTGAACTGAATATTTTTAATAGAAAACAGAAGCTTCATTCCATAATGTTATCATAGAACTTTAAAAGTGAAATTGTATATTTTTTTCTACCTCAGAATATTTCTACAGGTGTATTCTATGAAGTTTCTGCTCCTTTATTTTCAAGAACTGTTCATTGTGACCTTAAAGCAAATACTTTATCGGATATGAGGCACAGAATGTGTGAAAGCTGCACAGAATATTGAGTGCCCAAAGGTTAGAATTATGATATGATTTTTAGAACCCTGTATAAACCATTTTTTATTATTTTAAAAATTGGATTAAATCTTCTCTGCGCATAATTTTGTGTCTGGAATATTGGAAGTAATTTGCTTTGGCATTCCCACCATGATAGGTCATACTAATCACTGATAAATATTTGGAGTTAAAAAATTGCTACAATACCATTACTTTCTTCCAATACCTACTTGAGGAACCCTGTTGCAATGTTAATGGAAAAATCAAACGATAATGACCTCAGAAATATGCAATTAGATTGAATCACAGCGGGAAAAGTCACCAATCAAAGATAAACATTATTGAAATGAGTCTGCTTTGCTTATGTTTATGCTCAGACCCATCAACCAAAATGTTTAAGCTTGCTACTGCCTGCTTTCCAGTAAATAGTTCTGGAAGGCTATTGAATGTGTTTTGTTGGGTCCCTGCCAGTCTCATCTTCTCTCCTTCCATCAACACTTGTAAGCAGGCTTAGCAGTATAAAGAATATTGATGCATGTTAAATACATTGAAATGGAGGGAAAATAAAGTATTTGCTATATTTCGCGCCACAAGACCTTTCAGAGCTTCAGTTGCAAGAGACTAGCACCCAATGTTGCTAGTGGATGCTCAAGTGTTTTTTTTTACAAAACATCAGAACTTGTGGAATTCTTCTAAAATAGACAAGTGTAGCAGGCTGCTGGAGATAGCCTCCACCTTCCTCAAGGGTATTCAGAATCAGGTTTATCATCACTGACTCATATGTCATGAAATTTGTTTTGTGGCAGCAGTACAGTACAAGATGTAAAATTACTATAAATTACAAAATAAATAAACTGCAAAAAAAGGAATAACTTAGTAGTGTTCATGGGTTCATAAACCATTCAGAAATCTGATGGTGGAGGTGAAGAAGCTGTTTCTAAATCATTGAGTTTGGGTCTTCAGGTTCCCGTAGCTCCCTCCCCGATGGTAGTAACAAGAAGAGGGCATGTCCAGATAGTGAGAGTCCTTAGTGATGGATGCTGGCTTCTTGAGGCACTCCTCTTGAAGATGTCCTCCATGGTGGGTAGAGTTGTGTCCGTGATGGAGCTGGCTGAGTCTATAAACCTCTGCAACCTCTCGCGATCCTGCGTATTCAAGCCTCCATACCAAGCTGTGAGGCAACCAGTCAGAATGTTCTCCAATGTACATCTATTCTGGAGTGATGTTCAGTGAACAAATGTTTATAGAACCTTATAGAAATGTTTCAAATTATGAGAGGCACAGATAAGGTGGATGGTAACCAAAGCTAGGGGGCATAGGTATACGGTCAGAGGGGAAAGATTTAAAAGGGACCTGAGGGGCAACTTCTTCATGCGGAGGGTGGTGAGTACATGGAATGAGCTGCCAAAGGAAGTGGTTGATGCAGGTACAATAGTATCATTTAAGAAGCACTTGGATAGGTATATGGAGGGGTGGGACAGAGGGATACGGGCTGAATGCAGGAAATTGGGACCAGCTAGGTGGGCACCATTGTCAGCATAGACTCCTTGGGTTGAGGGGCCTGTATCCATGCGGTATTGCTCTATGACTCTATAACAAACAGTAAAACAAAAGACTTGCAATTATCTGGCAGCTTTCACAGGCTCTGGAATTACCAAATCAAAACAATGAAGTATTTAAGTGCATCTTTTTATGATGAGGGTATTCCCTTTTATTAATTCCAAATTACGATAGTTTAATTTTTTTTTATCATGAAGACAGCCCCTCTGATGGTAGAATCTGCCCTCAATTCTCTGCTGAAGTGCCCACCTGGATTTGTTTGCTTATGTATGGGTCTTGAACCCAAAACCTTCAGACTCCGTGGACAGAGCACTAAGCAACAGGCTGACATTGTTGATCACAGGAAAAGCAGCAGGATCTGAGGCAATCCTGAATGATGTGGAAATCTGAGTTCATAAGATTAGAGAATCAACTTTCTATTATGCCACTTAATATTCTCCACCCTTATCCTTATGTCGGTCCATGCTGTTTACTCTGATCCGAAATAGAATCCTCATATCTGTCTTGACTGCCAAAACATTTCTTTTTACCTGGACAACCTTGATCTCTTAATAAAGCAGAAGTATATCAAAAACTTGACATTTCCTCCATACCTGGAAAATCTCTCTCTTACTTCTGCTAATGAAAAAATAAGCATAGGTAATCCTTCTCTGAATGTGGTATTTTGAGTCTTAAATAGATTGCATTCTACTTCAGCATACCTGTATCATGCTATTTAAAACAATAGGGGTCTTGTCTATTATTAAAGTGGCAAATGAATGCTAAACAAGCAAGATTGCCACTAACTCAATGAACTGGAATTATGGGCTTGAGCTGGAAGAGGTAAATATATGGAGAAGGTTCAGACTATAGATTGGCAAACATTTGAATTGATATTTAATAGTGTAGGCAAATCAGGAATATCAGTTTTTAATCAGCAGTGAGATGACTGTATGTTCATTTCCTGTCCTGTGATTTGTTATGTACTAATAAATTAAGTGTCAGATGGCAATTTAGTACACTGTAAATTTGAGGCTAATAACTTTATATTAATAATTGTCTAGAGCAAACATTTTAAAGTACAGGTTCCATTCTCGATCTTATTGTCACAATTTTCACATATCTTCCCTTGCTTTTTCTTGGAGCTTGCAAAAGCATCCATATAGGACGTATCCTTAGTGGGTTTCCATCAGGTAGCAATATACTTCTGGCCAATCATGACCCTACCCCCACTCCTCCTCATCTCACTCTGAACTCCCCGCATCTGATCGTGACCCTGACCACATAATAGTTTTGATCTAATAATCATTTGTTTTAACTCCCTCATCCAATGCCTCCAGCCAAAAGATTCTGATTCCACCCCACAAACCACCACCTCAACAATCCCACCACTTGCAAACATCTCTCTATCTCAACACCTCCTTCTGCCACAACCTGCAAACTTTGAGATTTCCTGAACACACTTCATAATAGTGCTGCAAGTACAGGAGAGGTCAATATGTGCATTAAGTAAGTGGGCAATTATCTGGAAAATGAAGTATAATGCTGGAAAATATGGAAATATGGAAAATGAACAGGCAGATAGTACAGAGGACCCCGGAGGCTGTCCCCCTCAATAACAGGTTTTTCGCTTTGGCAACTGTTGAGGGGAATGACCTGCAGGGGCCTAGCAGCAGTAGCCAGGTCTCTGGCACTGGGACTGGTCCTGCTGCTCAGAAGGGAAGGGAGAAGAAGAGGAAGGCAGTAGTGATAGGGGACTCAACAGTCAGGGAAACAGATAGGAGGTTCTGTGGCAGTGAGCATGAATCCCAGATGGTATGTTGCCTCCTAGGTGCCAGGGTCCGGGATGTCTCTGATCGGGTCCACAGGATTCTTGAGCGGGAGGGAGAACAGCCATAAGTCGCAGTTCATGTTGGTACCAACGACATAGCTAGGAAGAGGGATGAGGTCTTGAAAAGAGAGTTTAGGGAGCTAGGCAGAAGGATGAAGAGTAGGACCTCAAGTGTAGCAATCTCAGGATTGCTGCCAGTGCCACACGATAGTGAAGGTAGGAATAGGAGGAGATGGCAAAGAAATGCGTGGCTGAGAAGTTGGTGCGGGAGGGAAGGTTTTAGATTTTTGGATCATTAAGATCTCTTCAGGGGAAGGTGGGACCTGTACAGAGAGGACGGGTTACACCCGAACCTGAGGGACGCCAATATCCTTGTGACCAGGTTTGCTAGGGTGGTTTGGGAGGGTTTAAACTAGTTTGCAAGGGGGATGGGAACCAGAGGAGTAGGTCAGAGGAAGAAGGGGATGGGGAAAAGTCAGATGTAACAGGTAGAGAGGCTTTGAGGAAGGAGAAGCAGAGTGCAGGCTATAAAAGTAGTAAGGTGGATGGGCTAAAGTGCATTTACTTAAAGCATCAGGAATAAGGTAGATGAACTGAGAGCTTGGATAAGTACATGGGACTACGATATTGTGGCTATTACAGAGACATGGCTGACACCAGGGCAGGAATGGATATTGAATATTCCTGGTTTTCAGTGTTTTAAAAGGGATGGGGGGGGGGGGAGAAGAGGAGGAGGAGTGGCGATACTGGTCATGGACACTAATACAGCTGCAGAAAGGGTGGATAAAATGTAGAAGGATCCTCTCTAGAGTCAATATGGATGGAAGTTAGGAACAAGAAAGGAGCAGTTACTCTACTGGGAGTATTCTATAGGCCCCCCGGTAGCAGTAGGGATACTGAGGAGCATATTGGGAGGCAGATTTTGGAAAGATGCAAAAATAATAGGGTTATTATCGTGGGAGACTTCAACTTCCCAAATATTGATTGGCACCTGCTCAGTGCCAAAGGTTTAGATGGGGCGGAGTTTGTTAAGTGTGTCCAGGACGGAATCCTGTCACAGTATGTTGACAGGCCGACTAAAGGAAATGCCATATTAGATCTAGTTTTTGGTAATGAACTGGGTCAGGTGACAGACCTATTGGTGGGTGAGCATTTGGGGGACAGTGACCACTGCTCCATAACCTTTAGAATTGTCATGGACAGGGATAGGAGCAAAGAAGATGGGAAGATATTTAATTGGGGAAAGGTGAATTATGAGGCTATAAGGCAAGAACTTGAGAGTGTAAATTGGGATGACATTTTTGAAGCAAAATGTACCATAGAGATGTGGTCGATGTTCAGGGATCTCCTGCAGGATGTTAGGGATAAATTTGTCCCGGTGAGGCAGAGAAGGAATGGCAGGGTGAAGGAACCATGGGTGACGAGAGAGGTGGAACAACTAGTTAGGAAGAAGAAGGGAGCATACATAAGGTGTAAGCAGCAAGGATCAGACAGGGCTCGTGAGGAAAATAGAGTAGCAAGGATGGAACTTAAGAAGGGGCTGAGGAGAGCGAAAGGGAACACGAAAAGGCTTTGGCAAGTAGGGTTAAGGAGAATCCCAAGGTTTTTTACTCGTACGTGAAGAGCAGAAGGTTGGCTAGAGTAAAGGTGGGTCCAATTAAAGACAATGGTGGGAAGATGTGCCTGGAAGCTGTGAAAGTGGGTGAGGTTCTCAATGAATACTTCTCTTCAGTATTCACCAAGGAGAGGGGTCTTGATGACGCTGAGGACAGTGTTGGTAAGGGTAATGTTCTAGAGTATGTAGATATCAAGAGAGAGGATGTGTTGGAGCTGTTAGAAAATATTAGGACAGGTAAGTCCCCGGGGCCTGACGGAATATTCCCCAGGCTAATTCGTGAGGCGAGGGAGGAGATTGCTGAACCATTGGCTAGGATCTTTGAGTCCTTGTTGTTCACGGGGATGGTACTGGAGGATTGGAGGGTGGCGAATGTTGTCCCTTATTCAAAAAAGTTAGTAGGGGTAGTCCAGGGAATTACAGACCAGTGAGCCTTACGTCTGTAGTGGGTAAGCTGGTAGAAAGGATTCTAAGATTCAAATGATCATTTAGAGAATCATGGACTGATTAGGGACAGCCAGCATGGCTTTGTGAAGGGAAGATCTTGCCTCACAAGCCTGATAGGGTTCTTTGAGGAGGTGACCAGGAAGATTGATGAGGGTAGTGCAGTAGATGTGGTCTACATGGATTTTAGTAAGGCATTTGACAATGTTCTGCATGGTAGGCTTCTTCAGAAGGTCAGAGGCCAAGGGATCCAGGGTGGCTTGGCCATGTGGATTCAGAATTGGCTTGCCTGTAGAAAGCAGAGGGTTGTGGTGGAGGGAGTGCATTAGGATTGGAGGGCTGTGACTAGTGGTGTCCCACAGGGATCAGTTCTGGGACTTCTACTTTTTGTGATATTTATTAATGACTTAGATGAGGGGGTGGAAGCGTGGGTTAGCAAGTTTGCAGATGACACAAAGATCGGTGGTGTTGTGGATAGTGTGGAGGGCTGTCGAAGCTTACAGAGGGATATTGATAGGATGCAGAGCTGGGCAGACAAGTGGCAGATGGAGTTCAATCCAGAGAAGTGTGGGGTAGTACACTTTGGAAGGACAGACTCCAAGGCGGGATACAAGGTAAATGGCAGGATTCTGGGCAGTGTGGAGGAGCAGAGGGATCTGGGGGTTCATATCCACAGATCACTGAAAGTTGCCTCACAGGTGGATAGGGTAGTTAAGAAAGCTTATGGGACGTTAGCTTTCATAAGTCATGGGATCAAATTTAAGAGCTGCGAAGTAATGATGCAGCTTTAAAAAACTCTGCTTAGACCACACTTAGAGTACTGTGTCCAGTTCTGGTCACCTCATTATAGGAAGGATGTAGAGGCGTTGGAGAGGGTGCAGAGGAGATTTACTAGGATGCTGCCTGGATTAGAGAGTATGGATTATGAGGAGAGACTGAAGGAGCTAGGGCTTTACTCATTGGAGAGAAGGAGGATGAAGGGAGACATGATAGAGGTATACAAAATATTAAGAGGATAGAGTGGACAGCCAGCGCCTCTTTCCCAGGGCACCAATGCTCAATACAAGAGGGCATGGCTTTAAGGTAATGGGGGGGGGAGTTGAAGGGAGATGTCAGAGGGAGGTTTTTCACCCAGAGAGTGGTTGGTGCATGGAACGTGCTGCCTGGGGTGGTGGTGGAGGCTGATACGTTGGTCAAGTTCAAGAGATTGTTAGATAAGCATATGGAGGAATTTAAGATAGAGGGATATGTGGGAGGAAGGGGTTAGATAGTCTTAGGAGTGGTTTGAAGGTCGGCACAACATGGTGGGCCAAAGGGCCTGTATTGTGCTGTATTGTTCTATGGTTCTATGGACACACCTAACAAATTCTGCCTTATTTGAACCTTTTGCACTCAGGAAGTGCCAATCTATATTAGGGAAGTTGAAGTCTCCCATGACAACAACCCTGTTATTTTTTCACTTTTCCAAAATCTGCCTACTTATCTGCTCCTCAGTGTCCCGATGCCTAATGGGGGCCTATAGAATACTCCCAATGGAGTGATTGCACCCTTCCTGTTTCTAACTTCCACTCACACAGACTCAGTAGACGATCCCTCCACAATGTCCTCCCTTTCTGCAGCTGTGATACTATCCCTGATTAGCAATGTCACTACCCCCCCCACACCCCCCTCCCTTCACCTCCTTCCCTATCCTTTTGAAACATCTAAACCCCGGAACATGACACAGCCAATCCTGCCCTTGCAACAGCCAGGTCTCTATCATGGCCACTACATTGTAATTACATGTACTGATCCATGCTCTGAGTTCATCACCCTTATTCTTAATACTTCTCGCATTAAGGTAAAGATATTTCAATGCATCCAACTGACTGAGTTTATCCACTGTCTATCCACTGTCCACTGAATTTATCCACTGTCTATCCTTATTCACAGTCTCTCTGTATAATGCATCTGCCTTTACACCAACTGCTCCACCATCTGACCTAACACTCTCGTTCCCATCCCCCTATCAACCTAGTTTAAACCCTCCCCAACAGCTCTATCAAACCTGCCCACAAGGGCATTGGTCCTTCTCGAGTTCAGGTGTGACCCGTCCCTTTTGCTCAGGTCATACCTTCCCCAGCAGAGATCCCAGTTATCCATAAATCTGAAACCCTGCCTTCTGTACAAACTCTTCAGCATGCATTCATCTGCCATATCTTCCTATTCTTACCCTCACTGGGGCGTGGCACAGGCAGCAATCCAGAGATTACCACCCTTGAGGTCCTGCTTTTTACCTTCCTTCCTAACTCCCTATACTCTCTCTTCAGGACCTCATTCCTTTTCCTATCTATGTCATTGGTACCAATGTGTATCACCACTGCTGGCTGCTCTCCTTCCCCCTTAAGAACCTATATGTTATTTCAACTTCTGTATTTATGTTATTTCAACTTCTGCTTTAACCATTTGTATTTCATGCTCTATAAAATATTTAAATATTAATTAAAAATTGTGGGGGTTTTCTTCCTTGTTTGCTGCCTTCAGCTTGATGACATCATGGCTGCTGGACCCAAGGGCTCCCTTTGATATGATGAATGACACCTACAAGGAGATGTCAATGCTATAAAGCTTTTTGTGTAGTTTTTTTGAGGTCAGTGACATGTTCCATTGATTCACAGATGCTAGCAAAATCCAGATTACTCTCTGCTTCATCACAGAAGTATCTGACTCCAGATACTTTTACTTTCCATTGCAAGCACAAAGCCTATAATCGGGGGTATGAGACACTGCCTTGGAAACATCCAGATATGTTATTATTTCATCAAGCACTGGGTTGTTAAAAGAGCATAAAACCTGTCAATATTGTGAATAATGTTTATAAGAGTTGATGAAGAAAAGTTAATTTCTGGACAGGCAACACTGACAAGTTCTTGAATATTATTTTACGTTTCAATATTTCACAACAAATTTCAATCTGAATTTCCAATGAAAACATTCATCCATTCAATCAATTTCAGTTCTATTTCTAGGTCTACAGTTTTTCAATTTGAAGTGTTTTAATTGGATCTTTAGTCTTAAGCCTTCTCATTGTCCTTAAACTTAATGCTAAATGGATAGGTGGTAATTATTACTAGTATAGTTTACTTGCTTCTTAAAATATGCTTATTTCCACATCAAGAAGCTTTATAATTTTTACATTTTGTATGCAAGAACAAAGTTCAGCATTGTAACTATCAGAAAAAAAATCAAATTCATGTTTCATCCACATTAATCAACCCTTCATTAACTGCTCTTTGACTGCTCTGAAGGCATCCAATGCATAATTTAGATATGATGGTATTCATTAGTCATTGTTAATAACTTTTGTGGGCAGATGAGGTAGATCCATAATTTTATTGAGAGCAGAATAGCTCTAATTCATCATTAATTTTTAATTATCATCTTTTAATACTTGGGGCACTACAGGCAGTTCAAATCATAATCAATTTAAAGTAAATTATTGAACTCAGGTTTATAAAGGAACAATAATAATTTACTAGACTTTTGCCTATGATTTCTGCTTTACACCTTTACTTTATTTCAAATTTCAAGTGCAGAAATGAAAATATCTAATGATTTGCCTTCAAGATAAATTCTTCAGTAAATGATTAAGTGAACACAGAGTTTATGTATCCAATTTTTTGCTTATTCTAAAAATGATGTAGCCAGTGTGGGTTAACTACTCATTCGATAAGACTGTGCTTATATGGGGATTACTCTATTACTTCTAATTACTCTGTCAGTCTCATTGGCTCAGATTTACTCTTCAAAGGTAAAGTAACAACCTTCACAACAGAACTTGAAAGAACCTGCTATAGAGAATGGGCTCTGTGGCATGAGATCTCCTTTTCAAAAAAGGTTTGCAATCAAACACTTTCTGTCAGTAATCTGTAACATCCAGGAAAAGTGAGGTCATCAAACAGACTGAGCAATCAATCAGACAGAAGGATTCCCACTGACGACAAACCAGGAAGTGAAAAAACATAAGCTTTTAAAATAACAAGGATTGATTCAGTCAGCAATCAAAGTATCAAATAAGTTGATCTGTTTTTGAATTGTGAAACCATCGAATTAGCAAATATTGTTCTGAAAGAATGACAATCCATACTTGTATAATTGGTTTTTGTGGGCACTGTGATATTGTTCAGCCGTAATTGGTTTACTTTTAAAAGCTCAGCAGCACCTCATTCAACAAGTCAGTGCATAAGAAGTTGAAGATTTTGTCAAATCACTAATTCTACACTAATTGCATGTGGAGGGGGAGAGTATCACTGAGGGCAACTTGTGAATTTCTACATTTAACTGCACACATGGAGACATCAGAATTTGCAACCTCTTTTGCACAAGTTGCCTGATGGTGAATGATAACATTTTCAGCAATAATTATCACTGCATATCCTGGGCATTAATTCTGGCTTTGTGGCAGGATGAGGTAGAAATTTATTAACTCTTCCAACAGTAACAATTACAATCCCTTGGCATTCATTTTAGTGTCCTGTTAACAGAACCGTTAACATGATGAGCATTTTAACTCTATGAATACCAAGATTTCAGCTTTATCTTTGGTATTTAACACCAATTATTATCACTGGGTCTCTCTGGATGGCCCCTTGCTCTCTTGGCAGAAGATAGCATGGTACAGCTTTTTTCAATCTTATTTTTCTCTGAGTAATCAATTTCATAGTCCAGCTTTCTTTAGGATTTTTCTTATATTGCAACATACTTATCAAGCAGGTCTTGATACCCCTGAACCATGATTTTGATATTCACTGCAATGCATTAAAAATAAGATACTTGTCTCTCCTTGCCTTACTCATATTTACAGTATGACACTTATTTTACAATGATTTGTATTGAATTGAATCCTCTGCTAAGTTTATTAGTGAATAAAAGCTATACATATCTAACTATGTTGAATCATGGATTCAAATAAATTATTTATATTGGCATCTTTTTCAATTTGCAACAGAATGTTCACACTCAAAGGAAACATCAGTTCCAAGCTCTGATTCTCTGAATTTCATTTCATGTTGGAAGTTTTAGTCTTGTATCTTTTTACTGTGCAAATTAACAAATCTGATCACCATTATTTCCACAGGGGTACAGAACAGAGGAACTGGGGTAGGCTGTTCGCATTTCTTGAGCCTATCTTGCTACATTCAATGGGATCAAGGCTGATTTCTATCTTAACTTCAGCCACCTTCCTCAGTTTGATGCCCTTCCATACTCTGTGTACTCTGATGCACCAAAGACTTCAGATTTAAGGTAGGCACAAGAGACTCCAGATTTAAGGTAGGCATAAGAGACTCTAGATACTGTTTTTGTTCAAAACCCTGTATCAGGACCTGATGCAGGTTTTCGACTTGAAACATTGACAGTTTCTTTCCTCCCAGAGGTGCTGCTTGACCCGCTGAGATCCTTCAGCAGATTGTTTACTGCAGTATCCAGCAGATACTTCAGATTTAAAATTATCAAGACAGCAACTATTGTTTTTTTTTGTTTAAGTTCCACACCTCAATCATTTTTTTTGTGGGAGGAAATGTTTTCTAAGTTCCTGAATGGAATGGCTTTGATGTTTTAAATTTAGGTCTGCTTGCCATTGACCATAATAAGGAAAATAAAGTTCTCTGTCTACCTACGAATTCTGTTAAAAATCAAGAAAAATCATCAGAAACCAACACTCAGGGGACCATGCGCTTAGTTCATGTAACCTCTCTTTTCATTTCTGGAGTTTTCATAAGTCTGATGAAACAGTTCTGCATTTCTTCACCAAGAATCCCTTTTTAGTGAAATAGCAGATGTTGGAACCATTGAAGATTAGGTAAAAGGAGAAATAAAGAGAGTTAATGTTTCAGGTTAGTAGTATTCCATTGGTCTGAAAAATTACTTCTGTTTCTCTCTCCATGGGTGCTGCCTAACCTTCTGAGAACTTCTGGCATTTTCTGATTGATTTCAGATTTCCAGCACCTTGCTTTCAAATCACCTTTTGAGGCTTGCACGGTAACATAGATTGAAAAAAGTGCAATGGCTCTAACACTGATCCATGGGGAATGCCACAATTTACCTTCCTTGAGAGTGAAAAACAACCATTTACCACAAGGTTCTGTTATCTATTCATTCATCAATTTCAAAACTGTGCTACCAATGTCCCTTTCATGCCATAAGCTTCATCTTTGCTGATAAGCCTTTTGGGTGGCACCTTATCAAAAGCTTTCTGGAAGTCCATGTACACAAAGTCAACTGCATTTTGCTCATCAGCTCTGGCCTTGACCTCATTAAAAGTGTTAGTATCAAATTGGTTAAATGTGATTTGCCCTTAACAAACCCTTGTTGGCTTGTTTTAATTAATCTATTCTATCCAAGTGACTATTCGTTCTGTTTCCGATTAATGTTTCTAAAAGCTTTCCCATTACCAAGGTTTAACTGAATGGTCTGTAGTTATGGCCTTATTACCTTTTTTTGAACAAGAGCCCCATAGGATTATAGTCAATGTTCCTGTGATTTCTTCCTGTTCTTTTATCAAAATGACCACTGTAAATAGCACTCTCAGGTTATATTTGTCTTATCAGAATTCTGACCTTGCAGCAGAGTTATCACTATGAGCTTTACCGTTCAGTTGCAGGAACAGAAGCAGATTTATACAACAAATCACATGTGCAACTTTTACCATCAAGACCTGTGCAATGCTATATCAATTGCCTTCAGTGAAGGTGTGTGAAGCAGATGTTAAGATGCCAGCTTGTAACACAACTACAGAAGTTTGGCAACCACAGACCCAAGGACAAATGACTAGAAGCTTTGAGACATCAGGGAGTAGAAATTAAGAACAATATCAAATGCTGCATAACAAGCCAAAACTTGTTAGCGCTCTCCCACTACTTGTAAAACTTTTCACAGATAATTGAAATATGGATAATGGGAACAAAGACAATTAAGGTTCTACTGTGCTTAGAGATTTGCAAATTATACCAATTAAAATAGTGGCACAGAGCAAAACAAACTGAAAAAAATCTGCATTGTACTTCTAAATGATTCAACCTGCACTGATCCTCAGGAGTTAATAATTTAATAACTTACACATCTGCAGGCTTTTAAGGTACAAAATTGTCAGTGTATCATCGAAGCATAATCAAACAAAAGTATGTTGAACCAAAGAAGATGATATTTTGAAGAATAACACAATATTAAACAAGGAAAGTGTGGGAAGGAGTGTGGGGAGATTTGGGAGATGAATTTCAAGCCAGGGAGTCAAGATGCCCAAAGGGACAATCACCATTCGGGTGTGGTGAGCCATGAGCATCTGAAACATTATGTTCAGAACCATTGCTTATCAGTCAGCACAACTTGGCCCTATATTGAGATATATCAGTTCTTTTGACAAACAGCTTGAAATGGTTTAACTGATTGGTATTAAACTTCCCCTGTGACATTTTCTTAGCTCAAATCAAAATGATGCACCAAAAATCAAGGAATTATTCAAATACATTGGGATTAAAATCTATTTATACCAGCTGATAAAATTGAAAATAAAAGGGTTCACTTGAACATAATTGTTGATAAAATTGCAAGGATGCTGTTTTATATACAATCATGTTTTTATTTCACTGTCAACGCAGGGCATCAATCATGGGATCAATATTAACATATAATTTAATTTCAGTTTTAAAAATTGAGTATAAGCCACACATTCCAGATTCCTTTCTACAGCTTTTCAATAGTTTGGGAACGTCTGTGAAGAGATAAAATGATACTGCAAACTTCTTTTAGAATTATCTTTTGTAATGTTAAGTTGATTAATAACAGCATTTGAAATAAACTGTTCAATTGTGAAGCAAGGGAAAACAGATTTCACTAAATCCTGTACAATTCCACTTGCTATTCAAAGTTAGAATACATGAATAAAGTACAGACTGAATAGAGCAAGATGAAAAGAACTATTGAATGTGAAGCCATGCAAGGTTTATTGTGGATGATGAACAAGTATTTTACTATTTATATCCTTCACAGAATATTTAGCTTGGGAAGGAAACTGCAGCTGTTCATTTAATTTCCAATATGAAACTACCATTTGCCAGTGACAAGCATTGACCAATATATCAGGGTGAAAACTCATCCTTGTTCACTCTTACTAATCAAAGACCCCACCCACCCAGGAAATTCTCTCTTCCCTCCTCTTCCATCGGGTAGAAGATACAGGTGCCTGAGGTCACGTACCACCAGACTTTTAAGGACAGCTTCTAACCCCACTGTGATAAGACGATTGAACGATTCCTTTATACAATGAGATGGACTATGACCTCACAATCTACCTTGTTGTGACCTCGCACCTTATTGCACTGCACTTTCTCTGTAACTGTGACACTTTAGTCCGTACTGTTACTGTTTTTACCTGTACTACATCAATGCACTTTGTACTAACTCAATGTAACTGCACTGTGTAATGAATTGACCTGTACAATCAGTTTGTAAGACAAGCTTTTCACTGTACCATGGTACAAGTGACAATAATAAACCAATACCAATAAATGTCTAAAATATTCAGCCAAACTCCTCTATAGATTTAGACATCCCCACTATCTAAACAAAAAACTATTAATATAGCATAAACCAAAACACATTCCCACAGAACATTGAACAATTAACCTTGGGAAAAAATATATTATTTCATATTCATTCAAGGGTCGTGGCCTTCTCTGGCTAAGCCAGCATTTACTTGTCCATCCTTAATTGCCCTTGAGAAGGTGGTGGTGAGCTGACTTTTTGGAACTGCTTGTAATCCTTGAGGTTCAAAATGCTGTTAGGGAGAGAGTTCCAGGATTTTGACCCAGCGATAGTGAAGGAATGTCAATATATTTTTGAATATGGATGGTGTGTGGCTTGAAGGGAAAGAAAAACTTTAGTTTGGTCAGGATAATTCAGAACTTTTACACTCCCAATATACAGTCACAATTGAAAAGAGGACACTTCAAAAGGTAAATTGGTAACTTGGATTTTCTGGCCAATGGTCCATTCTAGGGGTGACTCTCAATTTTAGGCAAATTCTGGATGTACAAACTGACAAGCCGTGTTCCCTAGGGATTGTAGGGCATTTCCTTAAAATAAAACAAGTAGATACTTGGAACACTGAAGTGGCACAGAGGAGTCCAATATGGGGTCTCAGCTGCCTATGTTTCCATAATCTATATCTCCTTACAACGGGATATTGAGTTTATGCCAGTTGACAGAGCAATCACATCCCTCCATTAATTTTCACTGAAACCTATCCTCCCTGCATTCCCATCAACTTCCCTCCCAGATTCGACCACTCAACTACACATTAGGAGCAAATTGTACTGTATAATCAACCGAGCAACCCACGTGTCTTTGATATGGAGGAAACCCATACATTCACAGGAAATCCTACATAGAAAGCAAACAAGATGTGCATTGAACCCAGGTCAGAGGGGTGATGCAGCAGTTCTGCCAGCTGTGCCTCTGTGCTGCCCTCTGCTATTTAGTAGAATAGAATGCCTGTAGAAACATGGATGAAGCACTCACTAGTTGAAGCACAGGTTAAAGATTGTCAACTGAGGTGACCCAACATCAGTTAATCTGGATTTTGGGTTTATCAAAAGAGAGGTTTCTTTTACTGAAACAGTCCAGAACTAAAGAGAGGGACGTATTACCTCAAATCACTGACTGTTTCTGCTGCGAATCAGTCAACCACCTCCTTCCAACATAAGAAAAGTAGAAAGCTCAGCACAAAGGGGTTTGAAGGGAATCATAACAGGCTGTAGAACAAAAGTACAAACAGGAATGCAGCACGTAGTTTCTTGAGCCATGGCTGATCTTTGGCTCATTTACTTTTTGCCCAGTTCCGATAACTTCAATCCCCTTAAATATCCTAAAAAAATCTATCAATCGTAGTCTTGGATTTACTTAATAACAATTAACAAGGAAATTTTCAGATCAGTTATCATTGAAGCATTCTGGTCGCTGACAGAGTATGTACACATTGATATGGAGCAAAATAGGGGAATTGCAGAATGATCTCTAAATGGCAGACCTCCATAGTAGAAAGTGACTAGGTCCCACCAATGAACTTGGAGGTTCTTGCAGACACAGCAGTGAGATGGCTACTGTAGGTTAACCAAGTTGAGTACGAAAGGAGGCAAAGACCAATGGTCCTTGTTAAACTATCTCATCTGGGTTTAGGGGCTTGGCCTCCAAACACACCTTCCCCCACAGAGAAAAGAAACTCTCAGAACATCCATTGCCTGTTTTCATTTACTTGCAATCAAGCAAGGCCATGAGAGCCTGAAAAGGTCCTTTCCTTCAAGGCGCAGTGATGGAAACATTTTAAACACTATTTTTGGAGTGGGGATTCAGTAGTAAATTTCCTAGTCCCATGTTTCTCCCAGTATTACTCAGTGTATGTTTATAAATGGATGTTTTTTCTGAAGGAAAATTCAGAAAGTTCAGCGTAGGATAGGTGTGTTTAAATGAGATTCTAGAGCAATATTGTAGGGCATTGCCTTAAAGTAGGACTTTGAGGGGGCACAGAGGAGTCCAATATGTGGTTTCAGCTGCCCATGTCTCCACATTCTATATCTCCATATGGAAAAAACACCAATATGGGCGGGTCAGATTTAACTGCCTGTTTCTTTAATTACATAGTTTAAGTATGTCTTTAGTGAGTATTCTGGAAAAAAGTGATGCTGTAGTCCATATATTTGAAAACTTGGATGAAAACTTTCACCCAAGTGCAAAATTATACGCGACACTTAAACCTGGAATTTGGGTAAAAAACAACAACTAGTCTTAATAATCAATACCTTAATAGATACTGGATCGTCATTAAAAGCTCATCAGATTCGTTCATGCTCTTCAGGGGAGTAACTCCACCATCCTTACCTGGCCTGGCCTTTTTGTGACTCAGACCCACCCCATGTGATTGACTCTTAAATAACCACTGAAATGGCCTAGCAATTTGCTCAGTTCAAGGGCATTTAAGGATAAACAGTAAAGGAGGCCTTGCCAGCAAAGTCCACTATGCAAAAGTGAATAAATAGTAAAAAAAAAATGACTGCAGTCATGTTTGGAATAAGATATTTTAAAAACAATGAAACGCACTATTATTATAAGTTTAAATGATCTGCCACCTCTCTAATGAATATGCTTCTGCTAAACAAACTCAACAGATGCCAGTATTTTTCTACATCTTTATGAATGTAGCAACAATCTTTGTACTGAGATATTCAATAATAAACTGGGTCAAAAATCTTTAAGCATACAAAGATACCAATAATTTATGAAGCAAACCTTATATTCTGAAGCAGCACGCTTCCAACATAATGAAACATATTTAAGACTTTAAGACTTAACTGGAGTATTTTTGAACAAAAATATGCCAATATTTTGACATCAATTCACTGCAAGAAATATCTTGATAAGTGACCAAGGACTTTGGTCAAAGAGGAAGTCTTTAAGGAATGTCTTAACAGTGGAGAAGAAAATATAGGGAGTCAGTCAGAATATGTCTATTATCTTCCATTTTGGTTTGTAAATGAATTTCATGCAAACATGTGAGTTATAAGAATGTTTAAAATGAAAAATAAATAGCTCTTATAAAAATTGGTTTTCAGTGGACTGAAAATTGCAACCTCTTGCATTCTTGAAAACTAGTGCAAATAATGCACAAACTTTAAAGCTATAGGTGGGAAGAGATTGATGGATTCATAGCTTTAACTTTGGTAACTATTCCAGTTATATATCATGTTGCCTTTATTTTAATTGATTTCATAACCCAATTTTTGTATGGGTGCTGACTTCTGCTGCAGTACATTTATATAGATGGCAGCTTTCACAGTACAGCATGAAATAGCAATTCTGGACAAATAAGCTGAAGTGAGGAGTAGTATTCACTATGCTGTTGAGCTGGGAGAAGGAATGGTGAGCAGAGACAGAGATTGCAATAGAATTTGTAGGCACAGAACAAACCATTCAGCCTGTCAGGTCAATATTTGTAATGAATCACCTTAGTTGAGCCCGATTCTGCTCATACCCAGTATCATGTGTACCATTCAGCAGGACTCATTGAACAGCAACAAACTGTAAAAATTGCAGAGTAATTTCTTCTTCTCCAGATAACAGTTGATGCAGCTCAGATTAACCAGCTCATTGCATACAAGAGACTAAACCCTGGTAACTGTACTTGGAGGTGGTCTGTGAGCCAGTTTTTATAGGTGCCATCTGTTATAATTTCTAGAAGACACTAGGAACTTCAGATATGTGTGGTCACTTTATTACAAACTGATAACAACTACCATGTGTGTTAACCTCACTTACATAATGAAATTGTTACCTTACATCTATATACGGCTCATTTACATACAAATTTACCTCATAGTATTCCACTGTGAAAGAATTTTTAACTATACACAGCAGTACAGGTTCAGTTGTTTTTAAACTGGATTTTGCAGACATTTAGACCCTTTTAAATTGTGCGTTGCAGTCATTTCTTGATCTAATGAAACAATGACCTGCTGATTTAAATCACCATTAACTTGCTTCCTGTTAGCAATTGTTTCAATTTTCATTTCTACAATAACTTCATCATCACATATTTCTCCAATATGTTTTGGTATGTTTCTTTCTGGAATCATTTGGTCACCATGGATACTTTTGAACTTTCCTCCAAATCACACAATGTAACTTAGCACAGTAGACTTAAGACCTTCTCACAAATATCCAACTTCTTATTCTGAAACCTTACCCCCTAGTGCTAGATACTCCACAAGGGGAAATGTCCTTTCAGCATCTACCCTGTCAATCTCCCTCAGAATCTAATATGTTTCAATAAGATCACCTCTCATTATTTGAATCTCCAATGGGTTATGGGCTCAACCTGATCAACCCTTTCTTCAAGTGCCAACCCCTTCATCCAATGAATCAACCTCGTGAAACTTTTCAGCATTGCCTCCAATAAAAGTATATCATTCCTTAAACATGGAGACCAAAAACTGTATGCAGTTCTCCTATACTAGAGTCACCAGTGTCCTATAATGTTGCATTGAAATCTCTCTACTTTTACATTCCTTACTTGCAATAAAGACCAAAATCCCATTAGCCTTCTTAATTACTTGCTGAACCTGTGTGCTAACGTTCTGTGTTTCACCACCTTAGTACCAATGCATTTTGTAATCTCACTCCATTCAAATAATACTAATTTGCTTTTCCTTCTTCCAAAGTGGATATCCTCATATTTTTCCACATTATACTCCATCTGCCAATTTCTAGCTCACTCATTTAACCTCCCTACATCCTTTGCAGGCTCTTTGTGTACTCCTCACCACTTGCTGACCAACCACTTTTTATTATCAGCAAATTTGGCATATCTGACCCTTGGTTCCTTTATCCAGTCCATTAATATGGATTGTTAATGGCTGAGACCCTAGCAGTGATCCCTGTGGTACCCCAATAGTCACTGATTGCCAATCTGAAAATGACCCACATATCCTCTTTATGTTATGCTGTTATATAGCATTGTCTCATGTCATTTTCATTTACATCCTTCACTAATTGACAGGACGTGCTCTTTAGTGGCATTGCGAGTCTGATGTGAATATCCTTCACTGAAGCTGAAATCTAGTCCTACCATCTTTAGGTCAGATCATTGGTAGGACTATCAACTCTGCTGAGTTTGACGGTTGGAAGCTCAATATTCTATTGGTTCTGATGAAAGTTCATGAACTTGAAATGTTAATTCCAATTCTCCCTCCACAGATGCTGCTTGACTTTCTGAGTAATCACCCTGTAATTTCCACTTTTACTTCTTATTTGCAACATATTTTGTTTCATTGGTAAACGTGCCAGGCTACTTTTTCCATCATTGTCATTTGCTCAGAATTTTCCTTAGGTTTGAGTTTACAACATTACCAGTGGTGGTATAAAAAGTTAGAGAAATTTAGACAAACATGCAAAAAGCAATTTTTTATTGTATAAATTCTGTTCACTAAATGCTGACATTAGTTTAAATCAATAACCAGGCTTTCAGAACAAAGCACTGATTACCCAATGCAGCACAGTGTCTCCCTCAGTGGTTGGCTATTTGTTGCCATGGTAGTCTATGGCTGTAATGGATAACTTACTGTATCACATTGTGAGTAGGTGATCGGCTGCTGGTTGATAGATACTCTAGGCTGAACCAACAGGTAACATTTCGTGAAGAATAATTATCAGCTAAGGAACCTTTCAGTCATGGGTGTACACACAATCAAAGGTAGTGGGAAGCCAAAGCAACTTTATATTAGATTTGGAAACAATTCTATTGTTGTAACATGTAACTATTCCCTACACAACATATATTTCATTTCACAAATGAATTTAGTGAAGTGAATGGTTAATACATGTTGAGATTCATTGTTTTTCCAAGTAAGTTAGAGTATTTCCTTTATAAGGCCACTGTGAAACCACGATGTGTACTCATTGATGTTTATAGAAGGCTAATTAAATTACTATTACCAAGGGTTATTTAATAATTTAAGCAGAGCATTAGTCAGATTGGCACCCCAAACGAACTAAAAATGTACAAAATAAATTCCTCTCATGAAAAGGTCTTCACGTGAATGTAACTTTGCATGAATTTTCTAATATTTTTCAAACAAAGTACCAAAATACCTTTTTATGGAGTAATATCTGCCTCACGGGTAGTGAACAAACTATACATAGCTTAATTTTAAAGGGATTGCAATAGTATTTGAAAGTCAAAATATAAAAAGTAAGCACAAGACAATTCATCAATTATTAGCAATAGTTCCTTTCCTCTAAATGTTGGTTGCTTTCATTAGGTGTAAATATAATTCATCTTAGTTAACTGTCAAAGAACTGCAAAAATGGGAAAGGTCCTTTCTGTAGCTACAAGGCAGAGTGGTTTATTAAAAAAAAGTCAGATCTCTTTACAAGCAAATTACCCTAAAACATATGTGCCCTCTCCTTTGGTATGATGTAGCTTTGTTTCGCTACAATAGTAGCATGACAAGATGGTAATATGGGATACAGATTACTGCTCACACTGCAGGTAGAATAATGATCTAGTTAAGAAGTCTTTTGTGCTGTATACAATAAATCAAAGAACTCTTATTTTATGTCAAGCATAATGAACTCCTGTCAGGAGCATGTACAGGACCTTAAATTTGTAGGCTTTTGGAAAACTACAGATGTATATTGCAAGAAATTATCAGAACCTGTAAAACTCTGGAATCTCTGAAAGTTTAAGATTTTAATACAATAGATAGCTTACCCCTCTCCTGCCTTTTAAACCCAGATGTGAACAGGTTCAAAGTTAGGCTCAAGATGTTAAAAAAAAGTATTATTATTGTTTATTATTGCCACATGTACCAAGGTACAGTGAAAAGCTTTTGTTTTGCGCGCCATCCAGACAGATCATGCCATACATAATTACATCGAGGCAGTAAAAAGAAAACAGAATGCAGAATATGGTGTTACAGTTACAGAGAAATTGCAGTGCAGGTAGACAGATAAAGTGCAAGCGCCAAGACAAGGTAGACTGGGAGATCAAGAGTTCATCCTTTACTGTATGAGAGGTCCGTTCAAATGACTGGTAACTCAAGCTGTCCTTGAGTCTGATGGTTTGTGCTTTCAGGCTTTGTACCTTCTGCTCAACAGGAGAGGGGAGAAGAGAGAATGACAGGGGTGGAAGGAGTCCGTGATTATGTTAGTGGCTTTCCCCAGGCAACTGGAAGAATAGACCATTAACCATCTCATTCGATCCCAAACTACGAGTTTTCTGTGATAAAATTAATGATCTAGGAGTCCTGCAAATCAGGATATCATCTTTTGAGTTGGTCCTTATTTGTTATGCTGATTTCAACAAGATCAAGGAAAGAAATTTCAATAAGGAAATGTTGCCAATGAAAGACCGTAAGAACCAACAATAAATGCAGGCAGGCACAATACAAGGAGGTGAAATTTCTGAACTGGTTTTAATGGAAACCAAGAATATCTGCTCAATAATATAAACTTGCTCTAGTTTTTTTAATTAGTGCAAGGCATTAATCTGAAGGGCATTTAAAATAAAAGGAAATATAAAAAGGTTATTTCCCTTTCCTTGGAAATTTCTTCTTAACTGTAACTCAATGCCAAGGACGAAGTTGTACTCCTTCATAGAAGGACTATGGGACTATTACGCACCATCAAATCTGTGATTACAGCAATAACACTTTTTGCTGCACTCTAAGAATACCTTACCATGTAGTTATGACCAAAAACAACAAATATGATTACAAATATAATAGAGGAAAGATGTTATTAAATTGGAAAGAGTGCAGAAAAGATTTACAAGGATATTGCCAGGACTCAAGGGACTGAGCTATAGGGAGAGATTGGACAGGCAAGGACTTTTTTCCTTGGAGTGTAGGAGACTGAGTGGTGATCCTACAGAGGTGTACAAAACCATGAGGGGCATAGATTGTGTGAATACATTCAGTGTTTTTCCCAGGGTTGGGAATCAAGAACTAAAGGGCATAGGGTCAAGGTGAGGGGGGGGGTGGGGAAGATTTTATAGGAACTTGAGGGGCAACTTTTTTTTTTACACAGAGGGTGGTATGTATGTGGAATGAGTGGTTGAGGCAGGTACAATAACAACTTTTAAAAAACAGTTGAACATGTACATGGACAGGAAAGGTTTCGAGGGATATGGGCCAAACATGAGCAAATGGGAATAGCTTGGATGGGCATTTGGTCGGCATGGACCAGTAAGGTTGAAGAGCCTGTATCTGTTCTATATAACTCTATGACTCATACAATAGGGTAAACTAAAACTTATGAAGTTACAAATGAAATCAGTGCACTCAAATTAGCATACATTCTTATGTATGCACTTTGCCCTTAGACATGCACCATCCCATATGTATGCAACTACAACAACCAATTTAAATTTAAAACCAAAAAGGGATCCAAAGTTGGGACACTGTCGTTCTTGTCTTTTCAAAATATATAAAGCAAATCAGAAGATACAGCCATCAAATTTGTGTCTGTGGCGTGCTTACAGACTGCTGGACCCTGTTGCTTCCATCCTTTTGTGCTGCTGAATTCAGATCAATTCTCAAGTTCCCTGAGCATTAAGTAGACCACAGCCCACCACACCTATTGCTCCCACTGCTGACATACAACTTGAGTGGTGCGGGGCTCCCCATATCCTGATGTGCCTCACATTTCAGAAGGCTCCAACCACAGCACCTACAAGACTGAAGCTTGCGAGTCTGATTCCCACCACAGAGAAGCAAAAGGTAAGCTGACAATCCAGTGCAGTACTATGGGAGTGACTGACTGAACGAGGTACCAGCCTGTCAGATAAGTCATTAAACTAAATCTCAGTAGGCAGATAGAAAAGATTCCATGACATTAGTTCAAAGAAGAGCATGGGACTTTGCTCAACATCTATCTGCCTAAAATACATCTCTCAACACCAATAAAACAGACAATTTGGTTGTTATCATTTATTGTTTTTGTGACCTTGTACTGAGATGCCATGCTGTTTTTTGTCCCATATTACAAAGTGTCTGTGTTACAAATCCAATTATTTGGCTGCAAAGCACGACAGGACGTCATGATTGGCACCACATCAGTGCAATTATTTTTGCTTACTATCCGTTCTGAATACCCTTTTAAATTAGGCCTGAAATTTCACCCTTACACATAATCATCTAACTTTCCTTCTACTTAAGCTTGAAAATAATTAGAAAAATTGTTCAAAACTCTGGAATAGAGGAAAAAAAAGGAGAAATGGAGCCATGCCAAGTGGCTAGTGTTGGGGCAGAGTGAAAATAGCAGAAGTGGAGTTTCTCAGGAGGAATGATAGATTTGGAGACAATATCAAATGCACTTAAAAGTCTGAGAATTATACTGATTTATTGGGAGTTGACAAAACAAAGCATAGAGGAGATAATCTGTTGATTGGAGAGGTGCAAAGGAGAGCTAAAAAGCAGTTGGGATTGGCCCAAAGTCATGTTGAAATAGCTTAACCATTTAAACACTCAAAAACTAATGAAACCACAGGGGCCCTCAGCACTGATCCACAGCTTTGGTCCTTGCATTTAGGTCTACTTGTACATTCTTTCTTGTCCTGTGATTTCTTGTTACCACATTATTAAATGATTCTATATATCAACTAGATAGCACACACAATGGCTTCTGCATTTTAGGGAAAATCTTTAACTTAATTATAGATGTAATGATGTTCTTCTTCAAACCCAAATGCTCCATCAGGATATCGTGCAGTTATTATTACTTATAGCTTTTGACTGAACCATGAGGTAGGAGTTGTTCCTTTAATCAAAACACAGGCTGTATTATTAGATTAAATGGGATAAATTAAATTGAATTGGAATTTAGAGTTACATGATTTTAGAATAGTTAGACAATGATTACGTTATGATCATATTCAGATTTCATGGTACTTTTTGACATATTTTAGGAGTTTGTAATATTAGAATAAAATCAATTATACTCAAAATAAGTCTGCTGACTGGAAATGCTAGTTGGGAGATTCTCAATTTTGTACACTGACAAGAAAATTATTGGAATGGCACTACTGAGTAGAAAATTTATATTAGAAATGCCAGGAAATTAAATTATTATTTTAATACAACTTCAAAGCTACAAAACCCTCTCCGCAACAACCTACCTCCCAAATTCTAAGTCATTTCATCATTTCTAAGTCAACCAGGCAGTGGCCTACCTGTGATTTAACATTTAGAAATAGCACGGTACTAACCAAAGTATTAGATTTTCTTTTCAATCACTTTCAAAAAATGTAAGGAATTCAAGCACAGAAATAGTTGTGCATTTTTGTTATCAATTTGAACTCTCTAGATTACATGCTCAAGACTCAGGGGTGAAGCTTGAACTCAAGACCTACTGATTTAGATTCAAGAATGCTACCACAGGAACACAGCTGACATTATGAATAGAAGCTCTTTCTCACTTATTTTTCCATTGTGAGTCAGAGAGTCATATGATTATCACTTTTAACCCTGTTCCCATCCTCCACAACTGGCATCCATAGACATCAAGAGAAACGTCTTAGGATTTGAAAAACAAGGGAATTTAATGAGTACTATACATCATTCCACTTGACGTTAACTATGTCAGTACAATCCTACACTAGAAAATAGACCTTTCTACATCTTACACTCAGTGGTATACCAAGGAGGTAGCTCAGAGTCACTGAAAGTAATGCTCCATTGTCTGCTGAGAAGGACATTCCTGCACTATTAAATGACTTGTTCACTTTCAATGCCGTAAAGAGCTTTTTAGACTTTGATCCATCCTATTTTGATTGCCAAGTAGTAAGAGAGCCAAATCTACAGAGAATTTGAAAAACGTGCTGCAAAATTCACAAGTGCTCATAGAATGAAAGGCAAGGGGAATTTCCAAAGTTAATAATTATTTCTATTCTGAGTGTGTCACAGCTAAATATGATGAGTGCTGAGTATGGCTGTGTTAATCTATTTCATGGGATGTCTAACATGTAACTGACTTTCACCCTGAGAAGCTGGCAGCCCTCCTTGCTTTGGGACAATGGAAGCACCAGAAGGCACAAACACTTATCACAATGTCATTAGACATAAGTGGCACAACAGTGAGCCTGATAGTGCTGCAATAGGGCATCAAATGGCATCTGTCATTTGTTGGACTTGCCCCGACACTCACCAGCTCAAAGGATGTCACATGTTCAACAACCTTATTGGCAAACAAAATGTGTGAATAAAACACACCACCTCAGACGAAATCAAGTAATAGAGAAAGTCAACCAATAAGATTTAAGTTTTGAGAAATAAATATGAAAAAGAACTAAATTGCAGAGAGAAATTTAAAAAGTGTTTATTTTAATATCCAAATAGGAAAAGAAAAATGCCCTTCCATGACATTCACAGACTGAAAATCACCATCCATATCTAGTCTGGCCTATAAAGGATTCAAGTCCACAATGTGCCTGTCTCGTACCTGCCTCCACTGTTTAGGGGCGATTAGAAATGAATTATAGATAATGAAATTGCCAGCAACTTACGCAACCCATGAGAAAAGTAAATGAAATTAGATAAAGAGAGTAAGGAAAGATTGGATGATGAGATTGCGATTGAAAGAGGAGAAGTGTGATTTATGTTTAGTTTTCTTTAATACATAAAAATCTTCCTGAAAAATTCAAAGCCTGCTGGGAACAGGTTCAACATTTGTAATAATTAATTTGAAACAAGAATTAACAAACAGGGACGTGATAGTGAAGATGCCATTTTTGCAAAGCTAATGGTGAAGTGGGGTAAATAGAACTACAGACTTTGGATATTTACATTTAACTAGTATCTGTTTCTCACCTCAAGTAGTTGTATCACTCATTCATAGATAGGGCAACTGTTACTCTGCTGTTTTTTTGTCAGGAAATTTCAATCCAATGTCTTTTGATGCAACTTACTTCATTGCATTAGGTGTCTGAAGACTGATAAACATTGAGAATTAATTCAGCACCCATTCAACATCTTTAACAATCAAACTGAAATTTCATGCTAGTTCACATTGCGGATTGCTTGTTGCTCAGGAAAATGCATGGTAACAAGATACAAGAACTGCTGTCTGATAATTGTCACATAGGAAGTGGCAGGTTTGTGATAATAATCCAATTTGCAGACAGTAGGTAACAATAGAAAACCTTTGGTCAATTGCCAGCATTTTTAATAAATCTATTAATGGCTGGGGATGAAAAGAGTCGGCACTTTAACAGTGGAATTACTTGCAAGTGCTCATTTCTGGCACTTCATGTAAAATTTTGTAGTAGTCCCAGGGATGAATATCCTTTTCCAAATCATTATGGATATTAATTTGTCAATGTTAACCTCAACTGCAAAGAAAATAGAGTTAACCTACCACAGAGCTTTGCATTGGGTTTTGTGTTGGCAATCTTGTCAGTAGAAAAATAAAATCTTGTCCTAAAAATATCCGTTATAATGAAAAAGTTTTTTTTTTCCTTTTTACACTAGTTCTATCCAAGTATGCATTGGAGTCAAGGAGGATCATACATATTTCTGCAGCCAGTTTCATTACCAAGTTATTCTATATTATTCCAATAGGATAATTGAAAACAGTGTACTTCTGAAGCTTTCACATGTGACTGATGGAAGTACTGATTGACGTCCTTGTTATTCAGTCTTGGGTGACAGAGCTGCCCAGAAAATTAGCTGCCCAGTCAAATGATACTGTCTCACACAGAGTTACTGATATTGCAGAAGACATTGAATCCATGCTGATTGTGGGAGTGAAACACTCAGCCGGTTTTGCAAATTAAATTCGATGGGTTCGACTGACATTCAAAATGCTGCAGTTTTCACTGTTATGTGCACTCTACCTATAATGGTGTCTTTCATGAAGGTTTACTTTGCTGAAGGTTTCTGAGTCCTGCTAATTACATTATAAGGCATGGACTCCAGTGGGCCACTGCATTGCATTTGCACTGAGTGAGCAGTCACAGTAACAGGCAGACATTCAGGTGCAGTGGCGAGAAATGATAGAAGTTGAAACTTGTGCTGAAGCAACATTTTGCTTCATTCAGAGAGGCATGGGCTGTCAAGAAAATTGTCGCCAGTCATTAACAATGACCCATTACTGCAAGTAAAGCTGTGAATTTGCAAAAGCAAATGTCCTCAATTCTGTTGCTGTGTGTGAAGAAATGGGGACTGACCATCATCATCAACCTTTACATACTGATGTGCAGTGGCTTGTCTCGCGGTAAATCACTAAACTGAGTATATGAACTGTGACGTGAACCTGAAACCTTTCTGTTTCAAAAGAAATGTCCTTTGGTAGAATACTTTCAGGATGTACAATGGCTCACTTAGTCTGCATAACCTGGCAGATATACTTGATCACTTCAATGCCGTAATCTGTTTAAGCAGGGAAGCATATGTTTGAAATGGCAGTCAAGAACACAGCTTCCAAAAAGAAGCTTAAAATCTGGAAAGAAAGAGTAAAGCACAATTCTTTTGACAATGTTTCCCATCCTTTGAACAAAGAACATAGAACAGTACAGCACAGGAACAGGCCCTTATCAACCCACAGATATTGTGCCAAACTAATTAAACTAGTAATTAAATGCGTAACTAAACTAATCCCTTCTGCCGATACATGGTCCATATCCTTTCATTCTCTGCACATTCACTGTGCCTATCTAACAGCCTTTTAAATGCTTCTGTCCGTATCTGCCTCCAGCACCAACCCTGGCAAAGCATTCCAGGCACCCACCACTCTCTGTGTAAAAAGCTTGTCCTGCACATATCCTTTGAACAATGCCCACCACACCTTGAGTGCCTGCCTCTAGTATTAAACATTTCACCCTGGGAAAAAGATACCAGCTGTCTACTTTACAATGCCTCTCATAATCATTATAAAACTTTTATCAGGGTCTCCCATCAGCCTCCGCCGCTCCAGAGAAAACAACCCAAGTTTGTCCACCTCTCCTTATAGCACATGCCCTCTAATCCATGGCAGCATCCTGGTAAACCTCTTCTGCACCCCTCCAAAGCCTCCACATCCTTCCTGTACTGGGGCAACCACAAATGAATGTAATATTCAATACTTGGCATTGATGGCTATTGATGACAAAGCAAAATAACGCATCATCCCATCTAAAATCAACTCTCCAAAATATTGAAGAGCAGTTTCCCTCTGATCTTGATCAATGAAAAGGAAAAGAATGGATTTGTGACCTATTATCATCACAGGAAACATTGTCCTCCAGGTTACAATTTCAGACTTGTCTATAGCTGCTTGCTGGATTACAGTCCATACAGAATATCCAGCACTCACTCAAAAACTTACTGCCATTTCATTCATATATACTTTTGTGGATCAGTAATGACTACACAAAAAAATAGGTACCAAAACAGGCCGAATCTTTGGAAAAGACACTCCACGTAACATCTTTAACATTCATCCCCGGATCAAAAAGTTGTATCGAAAAGGGCAAGCACAGAAATCAAATTAGGATATGGTGACTGAATCATGTTTTAAAAACCATTTTTTTTAAGTGCCTATGTAGAATAATAGCTAAGAGATCCTGATCTTGTTATTATGCCTTTAATAATTTTTTTTGCAAAAAATCATGGACTGGGATCTGCAGGGTTACTTTGGGAATTGAAATGTACAAAAACCCAATTAGCACAGCTTCCCCATCTCCATCAGAGAGTTCAAGCCTACATTTTAAAAGAAAATTATCATTAAGTTAGAAAGATGAGCAAAGGAGATTAAAAGGTGACTTCTGGTTACATGTTAATAAACACTCTGCGTGTGTGTATTTCAATTATTTCAGGCATACATACACAACTCTAGCAGTAAAAAAGTGAAAAAATGACTGGTACAATGTAATTTTAGGAAGGCAGCCAGTTGTTCCCCAACATGGGCTCAACGACATGTTGAGTTACTGAGTGCAGTGCATGGGCCTCTGGAAATTAAGAGAATCATCAAAATGATACCTCCAGATTTGCCTTATGAATCACTGAGGCTCTTCTGCCACAGACAGGCACATGAAACAGACAGGGAGTGGAGAACGTAGACCACATGCAGGCAGATGGCATTTGTTTAATTTGCATCCATGGTCAGCACAGACATCGTGGGCAGAAGGGCTATTCCTATGCGGTACTGATCTAGGGTCTATGTTTTATTTCTTCCTGGCTACAGAAAGGCATGAAACATCGAGAAAGTGCAGAAATAATCAGGCAGAATAATATTAATGCTCAAGCATATGCATCAGAGGTTTAAAAAGAAGTCCATGAGTTATAAATGAGCAGGAAATATGAGCATACTCTTGTTTGGAACTACCAGTGTTTGGCTTCCAAACTGCAATAAGTCCTGAACCACTGTACGTGCTGACTAATGTAGAAATCACAGATAGACTCAGGAATCTGCTGGAGTCACAGTGTCAGGGCCCAGACTAGTTGAATACCCCAACATTTACCTGGCTAGGTCTGGTGCAGCATACAAACTCCCATTGATTTGAATAGGGATTGTAAGGTTTCATATTAGGAAGTAAAGAGTAAAGCATAGCAGTTTATTTTTAAATAAAACTGATATGATGTAATTATTTATAAATGTTTTAATTAACTGTGTAATATTTATAAGCTGTTAATAATTTAAATTATTTTAATTATTTATTTCAATTTTTGCAGTCCATAAAATGTTTCAGAATGACAGAAATTTAAAACCACCCATGGCATTGCTGGTAGTGCAATAGGGTTTTATTATATTTCTCAAACCATACGAATGTCCCTGCAACAAAGACAAAGACAAAACTTCAGCTCATCGAGGTCTATGCTGATTTACAGAAGAATCCCAATTTTCCCTGTAACCCACTCTCCCCAGATTCAATGACTCACCTACAAACTAGGGGCAATTTACAGTGCTAACTAACCTACCAACCATCTTTGGGATGTGGGAGGAAAACCCATGCAGTCACACAGCAAATGTGCAAAACTCCACAGACAGCACTAGCTGTCAGGATTGAACCTGGGGCTGCTGAGCTGGTGAGACAGCAGTTCAACTAGCTGCACCATTGGGCCACCCTATTAATCTAATTCTGCCAGCTGTCAAAGGATTTCGGGGGGGGGGGTGGGGGGGCGCTCCACTAGAGGCCATGCTGCTATTGAAACCTCAGCATAGAGTCCTGAATGCTTCAGGCTAACCCAGTTTCAATTTTGGTTTATTCATTTTTCAGGATCAGGATGTTGCTACCAAGGCCAACCATTTACTGCCCATTCTTAATTGCCCTTCAGCTGAATGGCGTGCTCTGTAGACGCAGACCAGAGATATTCCCCCTTGAAGGAATTAGTGAATTAAGAGGGTTTTTATAGCAATCCGGTAGTGTAGCAGTTAGCGTAACGCAATTACAGTGCGAGCGACCCGGGTTCAATTCCGGCACTGTCTGTAAGGAGTTTGGTATGTTCTCCTTCTCCCCGTGTCAGCATGGTTTTCCTCCGTGGTGCCTCCGGTTTCCATCCCACATTCCAAAAGACATACAGGTTAGGAAGTTATGGGCATGCTACGTTGGCGCCAGAAGTGTGGCAACACTTGCGGGCTGCCCCCAGAACACACTAGCAAAAAGATGTATTTCACTGTGTATTTTGATGTACAATGTGTCTAATAAAGATATTTTGTTTTATTGTGGTCATCACACTGCTGAAGAGTTTTGTTTTAAATCCCACACATGCCATGGTGAGATTTAAACTTAATTCTCCGTATTTCTAATCCATTAGACTATCCATGACACCACCGGCATTTTCCGACCTCCACAACCCAAACCAAGTAAGTGGTGTGAAGAGTCTGCTGGTGTGATACTGGATAGGAGGACTGGGCCATATAAGGTCTAGGTCATTACTTCTCACATCTTTGCATATGGATGGACTAGGAAAAAATCAAACTGTAAGCTGAGATATCAAACAGAAGGTCTTGTGTAAAACTCCCAATATTTACCATTGTTTTTCCTAATAATTAGGTCAGGACAAACCTGAAATACTGCATTTCATTTGTGTTGTTATATTGCAGAGAAAAGCAACAAGATTGATCCAGTTGTAAGGGGTGTGTGAAAAAAGGATCAACAAAAGACCAATTTAACTTCAAAATAGAAAGAAGCCATTGGGGGCTTCAATCGGGGGATATAAAATATTAAGTGGTACAAATGATAAGCTAATCCAGGAACCCACTACACATAAACACTTAAAAAAGTGGAATAACAACAAAAAATTGGATGAATTACTGGTATATAATGGCAAGAAAAATAGCAACAAGAGACGGTAAGAAAGAAATTATTGGTATAATTTGTTTTGGCCAATTATAAATGAGGGATTTGTTGAGTTTTGTTTTGCACCCTATTGTTCTTGGACTGGATTTTTTCCCCACCTGCTTTAAGAAGACCACTATCATCCCGGTACCTAGGAAAAAACAAGGTAATGTGCCTTAATAACCACCAACCGTGGCTCTGCGACATCCACCTACACAAGAATGCTTCAAGAGGCACGCATTAACTTCAGCCTCCATACAACCTTGATTCATTGCATTCGCCTACCACTGAAACAGGTCTATGGCAGATGCCATCTCCCTGGCCCTAACACTCATCTCTGGAGCATCTGGACAGTAAAGACACCTACATTAGACTATTGTTTTATTCATACAATACGAATATGGTTTCAATTTTGTAATTTTTTGGATTGAATAAATTTAAACTTGTCAAGTCCTATTCAATCCATTTTTTCTTTCATCCATCCAGAGCTGACTCAGCTTTTTCCACTTGGAAAAGGAAGGGAATAGTATGTTTTCGCGATCTATTCATTGATAACTGTTTTTCATCTTTTGAACAATCGTCTAACAAATACAATTTGCCTAGATCACACTTTTTTCGATATTTGCAGATTAGAAATTTTTTAAAAAGTTACTATACCCTCTTTTTCGCCACCTTACAAAACTGAAACTACAGAAAAAATTTTAGGTCTTAATCCTTATCAGAAGGGCTTGATAGCAATAATCTATGATTTAATTATGAAAGCACGTCCAGAATCACTGGACAAAATTAAGAATGAATGGGAAAGTGAACTCCAGACATCTATACCTACAGAGACTTGGAAGAAAATTCTTCATTTAGTTAATACATCTTCAATGTGTGCCAGACACTCGTTGATACAGTTTAAGGTAGTTCACAGGACCCATATGTCCAAAGGTAAGCTAGCTCATTTTTATAACCATATAAATCCTATATGTGATAGATGTAAATTGAATGTGGCTTCTTTGACACATGTTTTGGTCCTGTCCTCTTTTGGAAAAATATTGGAAAGACATTTTTAACATTATTTCAAATGTATTGAAGATTGATTTACAACGTTTATTTAATTTAATTTAATTATGAAAGTACATTTAAATTTGAAGATATTTGGAGTCCATTTATTCAATATTTTCACATGATGTAGATCCCCTTTCAATAACTTTCCAACTTAGAGGAATGGAATTGATGACATAATATTGCTCTGCTTCTACTGAGAAATTTTAGTCCAGTCTTTTTTTTTTCTTTTTTTTTTGTTTGTTTTTTTGGAAATTTTTCTGTTTAGTTTAGTTTATATTGTTTATAATTTTTCTTGTTGATTTGGGTTTTTTTTCCTTTTTTTAAATTTATATAATAAATCTTTTTCTTTCCTTTCTTTTATATTATATTCATTTACTAAGAGATCGTTGGATCTACAGATTTTTTTATACCTTATTGTTCTTTATGATTATCTATGCCATGATTGTTATCCAGATCTCTTTGTATTATATGTACAAACATTGATGCTATATATTAATCTGTATTAATTTGAAAACTAATAAAAAGGTTGAAAAAGAAAGACTATTGTTTATTGACTACAGCTCTACCTTCAATCCTATAATTCCAAGCAAACTCATCACCGAACCCCTAGACAAAAGACTCAACACCTCCCTTTGCAACTGGATCCTTGACTACCTCACCAACAGACCACAATAAGATTAGGCAGCATACCTCCGCCACAATTATCCTCAACACTGGTGCCCCACAAGGCTGCGTCCACAGCCCCCTACTCTACACCCTATACACTCACAACGGCGTGGCCAGATTCTGCTCTAACTCCATCCACAAGTTTGCAGATCATACCACTGGAGTGGTTTGTATCTCAAATAATGATAAGTCGGAGTACAGGAAGGAGATACAGAGCTTAGTGCTATGGTATCAAGATAACAACCTTTGCTCAAAGTCAGCCAAACAAAAGAGCTGGTCGTTAACTTCAGGAAGGGGGTAGTGCCCATGCTCCTGTCTACATCAACAGTACTGAGGTCAAAAGGGTTGAGAGCTTCAAGTTCCTAGGAGTGAACATCACTGATAGCTTGTCTTGGTGCAATCATGTTGCCGCCACAGCCAAGAAGGTTCACCTGCGCCTCTATATCCTCAGGAGGCTAAAGAAATTAGGCATGTCCCCTTTGACCCTCACCAATTTTTATTGATGCACCGTGACCACAAGTCCATCAGGCAGTGGTCAGCACGGAACATCCTGCAGGCACTACAGGAGAAGGACTCAATGGATACTGTGGCGTGGTTCCCTGAGCAGACTGTCCAGACCATCTGGCAGAATGTCTCATCGCCAGAACTCACCAACAAGCACCAAGACCTCGCTGGCTGGTGGTGAGAGGGGGCCCTCCCAGTCAGATCCTTCCTGTATGGTTGGAACCTCACTCCCAGCGCGTGCTGCCCCCAGGAGGACTGCACTGGGGATGAGACGATCACCCACCTCTTTGCGGGCTGTAGGCTTGCGAGGAGGGTGTGGCGAAAAATGCAAGGGTCCTTGTCATGGTTCATCCCCAACAGCAGCGTAACAGAGGATTCTCTGATCTATGGGCGGTTCCGGGGACATACACAGAGACGGACATCAACTCCTGCTGGAGGTCATCAACTCGGTGAAAGACGCTCTTTGGTCTGCCCGAAACTTGTTGGTCTTCCAGCACTGCGAGATGGCCGTAGGGAAATGCTGCTGGCTGGCACATTCCAGGCTGCGGGAGTACGTGCTGAGGGACGCACTGAAGTTGGGCGCAGCCAACTCAAAGGCTCGGTGGGGAAGGACTACAGTTTAGGGTTCTTCTGCCACTGGAGAGGGAGGGGCGGGGTCAGGGAGAAAGCCCCTAAATATTGTAAATACGGGACTGGGTAGTTTCCAGGGAGCCACACGTGTGGCTTCGGTGCTGATTTTTTTTCTATATAAAAAGGTAACACTAATGAATGATCTGTACAAGAATAGAAAGGCTTGCACTGTTTTGTAATTGTATATAGTTTGTCCTTTATTATGAATAAAGTTTATTTTGTTAATTTAAAAAAAAGCACCATAGAAAGCATCCTATCTGGATGCATCATGGCTTGGTATGGAAACTGCTCTGCCCGGTTCCGCAATAAACCACAAAGAGTTGCAGACACAGCTCAGCACATCACAGAAACCAGCCTCCCCTCCATGGACTCTCTACACTTCTCGCTGCATTGGTAAAGCATCCAGATTAATCAAAGACCTCACTATCCCAGACATTCTCTCTTCTCCCCACTCCCATCAGGCAGACTATACAAAAGCCTGAAAGCATGTACCACCAAGCTCAAGGGCAGCTTCTATCTTGCTGTTATAAGACTATTGAACAGTTGCCTAGTACATTAAGATGGATTCTTGACCTTGTCGTGGCCTTGCACCTTATTGACTACCTGCACTGCACTTTCTCTGCAACACTTCATTCTACACTGTGTTATCGTTTTAACTTGTACTACCTCAATACATTGTTGCAATGAATTGATCTGTATAAACGAGAAACAAGACAGGATTTTCACTGTACTTCAGTACATGTGACAATAATAAACCAATTTACCAATTTCCTCCAGCATCGTTTGTTGCCCCAAATAAGGATATCCTGGCATGTTCCTTCCAACTTTCCATCAACCAAAAGAAATAGGTATAAGCTCTAAGAATATACCCTTACATTTTATAAATAAGAGTTCCCACTGGTGTGTGATTTTATAAATCTGTACTCAAAAGCTCTGTACATTTTTTCCTGGGTATCCTTTCTGTCTTTATCTATACAAAAGCATTTTTTTTTACTTAGTACATATTCAGAATCAAAAGTAAACTACAAAGCATTGTATTCATCATTTAGTTTTAAAACAGCCAGTTAATTTGTACACATTCCAGGCTAAATTTTAGTCACAAGGACTGATGACCTTTAGAAGTTACCACTCCTCCCTTCTCTCCTGACCAGATCACTCCTGCCAGTGCTCAGCTCCAATTCTATCATATGGCTATCTAATTATCACTTGAGTATAGTGTGTAAAACCTGGGAAGTCCTTCTGAATTCTTTATTTTACTTCCCCTTTCACTTTCTCTCCCATCCATTTCTTTATTCTCCTACGCATTTCTTGTAGCTGCGCACTTCTCAGTGCTCCTCCATCCCAATTATCTCTTCACCGCATTCCAAATTGGGTTTATATATAGATAATTGCTTCCTTGCTCTATATCTATTCCTTCTTTTTCTAAGCAGACTGTTATCGAATGCAAACCAGTTTACAATGACCAGCAGACTGCTGGCAGCATTAGTGGCATGTAAAGTTGTGAAACAAGCTATAGTGTTTGTTCACAGTGTTATGTGAATGACTAGGTATTGATATTCAATACATACACTTAGTGGAGTATAACTGCATGTGGTCTCTTCAATAATTGGAAAGGGATAAGACTAGAGTTTTTTTTATTTGTTGGGGATGGAATTCAAGGATTTAGGCCTAATGATAATGAAGGACCAACGATATAATTTCCAAATAACAAATAGTGCGAGTCCTGGAAGGTGTTCCCATGCACCTGCTTCCCCTGTCCTTTTTAGTAGTGGAGGTAACTGCTTTGGGAAGTGCTTGTCAGAGTAGCATAACTGTGGTGCATTTTTCAGACAGAACACATTGGAGCCGGTAGATGCTAATGGAGAAGGAAATGAATATTTGGTGGATAGTTGGCTAGCTTCCAATCAAGTTGCTATGTCCTGAATAGTGTCAGGAATTATTGGGACAGCACAAATCCAGGACAATGGAGAGAATTCCATCATTCCACTGAATTGCGCCATGCAGTTGGTGGTAAGGCCTTAGGGTGTCAGGAGGTGAGTCACTCGTTGCAAGATACCACCCTCTGACTGGCTCTTGTAGTCATGGTATTTATGTGGCTGGTTTAGTTGAGTTTCTTATCAATGGTGACCCCATTCCTCCCCCCCCCCCCCCCCCCCCAGGATATTGATGATAGGGACTTGTTGAATGTAATAGCACTGAATGTCAAGGGTAGGCAGTTAGACTCTCCCATTACAGATTGTCATTGCTGCCACTTTTGTGGCACAAATTTAACTTCCACATCATTCCATTCCTGAACGTTGTCAACGCCCTGTTGCGTGTATACGTTGGTTGTGTTATTGCCGACGAGTTGCAAATGGAATTGAACATTGTGCAATCATTGGCAAACACCCCACTAATGACCATATGATGAAGTCTGATCATAGACAAAGAAGCTGAAAATGCTTGTATCGAGGAGGCTGCCTTGAGGAACTTCTGCAGAGATACCCTGATACAATTGATGATTGACCTCCAACAACCACAACCATCTTCCTTTGTGTGAGGTGCAGCTCCAGCCAATAGAGTGCTTTCCATTTGATGCTCATTGACTTCAATGCTGTCGCTCATGTTTCACCTCTAGAATTCAGGCCTTTGGTCCATGTTTGGATGGAATTTGAAGCTAAATGGTCCTGGCAAAACCCAAACTGGGCATCAGTGCGTAAGTTATTGGTATGTGTCATTTTATAGAGCTGTCTACGACACCTTCCATCACTTTGAGAGTAGACTGAGTGGTAATGAGCTGGATTGGATTTCTCCTTCCTTTTCTGAACAGGGCATACCTGAGCAATTTTCTGTGTTTATAGGGTATTGTTATTGCTGTAATGTACTGAGAAAAGCTTGACTCGAGGAGTAGCCGGTTCTAGAACACAGGTCTTTAGTACATTGGAAGAACTGCACTACAGTTTAGAATCTGTACTTTGGAAACAGATGAACCATCCAGCATTACAGAAGTAATGTAGAGAAGCATGAAAGTACATTAATTCATTGGCGTACAATAAAAAGGACTTTATTAAATTTTGATACTGCAATAACAGCCTTCTATTCATCAAAAATGGCACCTGGAACAGTCAAACTGCTCCTTTTGTTAAACTGCTTTTCTCCTTCAATGTGCAATATATTCAAATGGTACCCAGAGATTGTACATTTGGTGCTATGCTGAGATTTATGTCCAAACTGACCTTATCCACTTGGAGCAACACCTTCCAGATCTCTGGCAGTACACAATGATTGAAAAAAACATACAGCAGGTATTTATTCTTATAGAATTATAAAAATGTGTGATACCAAAGGAGACCATTCAGCATATCTTGTTGTGATAGCAGAAGAAAAAATTATTCATACCAATCTTACTTCTTATAGAGTAGGTCTATCAGCATTAGGTGCACACCCAAGTACAGTTTATCTGCGTTGAGGATTTCTGTTTCTACCACATTGCTCAGTCTCCTATTACCTTCTGAGCAAAATCAAAATCCTCTTATCCACATTATCAGGCCCTTTACAATGATATTAAATCACCCTTCAGTCTCCTTTGGTCTAAAGAAAATGAGTCCAGTCTATCCAATCTTTTTTCATAGTTAAAATTCTCTAATCCTGACAGTACCCTTTTACCCTCCTGAGTGCTATCACATTATTCCTGTCATCTGGTGACAAGACCTGTATATACCATTCTAGTGATGTAACTAGTAATTTATGTAGTTATAGAATGACCTTCCTGTTCTTATATTCTTTGGTCAATAAAAGGTAATTATTTTATGTCTTTTGACCACCCAATCTACCTGTCCTGCTACATACAGGGATCACATTCCAAAGTTCTTTTGTTCATTCACAATTCTCAACAACCTATCATTTATCATGCCTTCCTCCAACTCATCTTTGTTGGGATAAATTCTCTTTGTCGGGATAAATTCTTTTTGTCATCTTCCACCCCCCTGACCATTCTATTGACAACTTCCCATATTTTACAGTTATCTTCAATATAACTAAATATTTAACTTTTATTACCTGATTTGTTATTGTGAGAACATTAAAAAAAACAGGAAACAGGAGATGGGCCAACGGACAATAAGATCGGCAATGGGCCAATCAGCAATCAGATCATAATTGCTCAAGTCTTGATCTCAACATCACTTTCTCACTCTGTCCTCCGTAGTTCAAATGCCATCAATCTGTACCTTGAATACAGTCAATGACTGCACCTCCACAGCTCTCTTGGGTAGAGCATTCCAAAGACTCATGGCAATCTGAGAGAAGGTTGCCTTGAATCATTGGACTCAGATGTCTGAATGAAATCGTGACTTTTCAATCTGAAGCTATGACTGCTAATCTTGAAAATCACAAGGAGGGGAAATATCCTTGCAGCAACCACACTTTCAATCCTCCTAAAAATCTTATATTTCAATAAGATCACCTCTCATTCTCCTTAACTCCAATTGAGTATAGGTCAATCTTTCTTCACACGTCACTCTCTTTATCCAAGGAATCAACAATGGACCTTCTCTGCATCATCTCCAATGCAAACACATTATTTCTTAAATATGTGCACAATACTCCATCACCAAGTTGCAAAAGTTTCCTGCTTGTATATTCTATGCCTCTTGTAATAAAGGCTAACATTCCATTCTCTTATCTACTTTTCTGTCTAATTTACTGGACAATTACCCAGATCCTTTGGTAAAAGATTGTTTGGTCTGTTTTTTTTCCTTGACCAAGCTGGATGGAGCTTTGTCACATTCACTGAGGCAAGTTCATGCGAATTTATTTCAGACAAAAGATGTAGCCATATCCAAAAAAGGATACCAGAGGACAAAGTGTGTTTCTAATTGTTTTTGCTAATCATATTTTTCAAATCCACTTTATGTTGTGAATGTGAACATATTAATTTGCTGATTTGTCAGTCAATTTATTTCAGCTGGAGTCTTCAGAGCTCTAAATGATGACAAAATTCAACAAAAACTTTGAGCTGGGCTAAAGTACAAATCTTCGTTTGAAAATACTTAATCACTCACTCGTATACTCAAGAAGGATGTGGAAGAATAGGTTATTATGGTCAGATTCAGTAGGGTACACAGGGTAGGTTGTAGGGCGAGATTTGGTGGGTGGGGGGAGGGGTTGCATATTAGGTTGGATTGCAGGTCAGTTAATGGATTAAAAAAAACAGATGGGTGAAATAAACAGGTCAATCTTGGAATGAGCAGGTGTAGACTTCCCCCAAGGATTAGTGGCTGCACCTCAGCTATCACAATCAAATCACTGATTAGGAGGTTACAATGAGATCAGTTTATAGATTTAAGACGAGAGGGAAGAGATTTAAAGGGGATCTGAGCAGAAAGTTTTTCATGCAGGAAGTGGTTGAGTCTGGAAGGTGGTGGAGGTATAAGAGTCATGTAGACAGGCACTTGAGTAGGCAGGCCAGAGATGGATATGGACCTAATGCAGGTAGATGGGAGTAGTATAGATGGACGCAAAGATCAGCATGTACATGGTGGGCTGAAGAACCCATTTCTGTACTGCACAACTCTGATTCTATGAGCTGTGAATCAGCAGCTAGGTCAAGAGAGTGGAACATGGAATATAATGTAGGGAAGTGTGAAATGTTTTACATTAATAACAAGAATATAAAAGCAGAAATATTTCAAGATAAGATTCTTGCACGTGCTTGTGGACAGAAATGACAAATCTTTTAATGAATACATAACTTAGAATTTATTTTCAAGTAGTTTGGATAAATAATTATGAACATAAAGAAACATGAAAAACACAAGGGAACTGTTCATTTGTTAGTTAGCTTTGAAACACTGTGATGCTGCAGGATGACTAAAGTGTGTACCTGCTACATTACGTAACAAAATTAAGAGCTGTGTTGGTGTTAAAGTATAATGATTCAAGACAAAACATGCCAAATTCTGCAGGAGAATTAGATTTGAGAAGGCAGCCCAGAAATTGCCAAATCAGCTGGAGCGTAACAGTGTAAATATGAAGTCCTGCACAAGAAGATAATAATGTGAGTGGTATCACTATTACCCAGGGATATTGCTGGAACAATTACAACGTAACAAATCACATCTCTACAGCAGCAGTCAAAAGAAAAAATTGAACTGCTAAACTATAAATTCAACAACTGAAGAACAGAAATCAGTGAAGGTCTTGCTGAAACTTAATTCACGTAAAATCTGGAGAACAGAAGGCTCTGCCTACAGTATTAAAAATATTATTAGTGCTCACACAGAGTGGGTTGCCCAAAGAAAGGCTGTGGAGAAGGCAACTATGGGGTGAATATAGCGTTGCATACAGGATAGAATGGAATAAATCAGTCAGACTCCACCACATAAAACTGTGGCAGTTCAGATGTGCAAACATGTATCGACAATCTGGTCTCAGGTAGCACAAAGGAAAGTCAATGCAAAGATTGGATCAACAGGCAAAAATCTGGACAGTTGAGGAACAATCACATGCCGTGAAAAAGGAACTCTAGATTCTTTGTGGATTTATGGATTAAAGCAAATCAAGTAGTCTTCCTTGCTAATATTCACCACATAATTGTATCAATCTTTAACACATCCATCAGATTCCATCACCTTCAGCCCTTTGTCACTTCCACCTATCACTTCCCAGCTTCTGACATCATCCCCCTCACCTGGATCTGCCCATTATCTGCCAGCTCTTTCTCCACCCCTTTCCTCCACCTTTTTGAACTGGCTATCTCCCCTCTTCCTTTCCAGTCCAGATGATGGGTCTTGACCAAAAACGTCAACTGTCCATTTCCCTGCAATAGATGCTGCCTGACCCGTTGAGCTCCTCCAGTGTTTTTTGTGTTGCTCCAGATTTCCAGCATCTGCAGTCTCTCGTGTCTCCTTTTAACACATCTGTGGAGTTTTTATAGTTTGAGAAGCAGCCTTTAATTAACACATCTGCTTGTGAAGGGTTTAGTCAGCCTGCATATAACAATGTTATTAGCGATCACAAGTCATTAATTGCTCGATTACAAGACTTCTCACTGAGCGTGCTTAGTGAATACAAAGAATAATGGAAAAATTAGGCTGTGGAGGAGTGGCCAGAGATTGTCATGTACCTTCAGCCAAAAATGATGTGTATCAAAGATGTCAGTGAAAGTACCAGTCATCTCTTACACTGAAATGGTTATTAAAAGTTGTCTAACTCTGACCAGATAATCAGAATGCAAACTGATATAGACCTCAGGACACAGAGGCAGGAGAGCTGGAGACACCAATCTTCCAGCTTCCATAGATTTAAATTTATCCAAAACTCCAAACTTGTGCCTCCATTCAGTGATGGCCTTTGTATTTGCTGGCCCATGTTGGTGTCTAGCTAATTATCACCTTAATTTTTAAAAATCTCTTCTTTATTGGTATTGGTTTATTATTGTCACTTGTACCAGGGTACAGTGAAAAACTTGTCTTGCATACCAATCGTACAGGTCAATTCATTACACAGTGCAGTTACATTGGGAAGTATTTACTTCAAATATATCCAAGGTCTTTCCCTTAGTTTTTTCTACCACTCCTTCCAGTATTACAATCCTCTGAGGTACTCAATTCAATTCTGGTCACTTGTGTATACCTGATTCTTATTGTAATCTAAACTCGGTGGGACCTTAAATTCTGAAATTCCACTCTAAGTCTTCCTACCTCTCGCAAAAATGCCCCTTAAAATGCTTCATCTTTGTTAATATCTCCTTTTATAGTTCAGTGTCAAATTATGTTTGAGAACTCTTCTGAAAATACTTTGCAATATTTTACTATAGAATAAATGCTATATAAATACAAGCTGTTTTTTGTTTGGAAGGTGTTGGGAAGCAGATTCAGTGCAATGCACATTCTCTGAGAAAGTTGCAAGGAAGGACACTCAAAATCGTGAGGTTCAAGAAAACAAGGGAAAGGGTGCAAATAAATTGTTCTTCGAAAAGAATATTGGAAGGCAAGGCCATAGTAAAGCTAAATGAGTTTATGCTGTAACTGAGTATAAAAACAAATTTTTGTTGATTTGAAGTTATTTTCATTGGAATATTCCATGCATATCCAGACAGTCCATTATAGAAGGATAATATGGAAATGGAAGAAATACCACAAAGATTTGTTGGCAGGATACCAGGAATGAGAAGTTATGGTGCTGAAGAAAACAAAGATGGGAGATTGAGCTTTTTCAGTTGGTATAGAGAAGCTTAAGAACATTACATACTTCTAGCATATTTTCAGAAGGAAAATATTAAAAAAGTCTTTCTACCTGTTGGTAAATTGCTAACTTAACATTATCACAAATGAGCAAAATGTCTATCGAATATGTTATACCCAGATATCCATGGGACAGAGTTTAACGTGAATTAAACTTGATTTGAAAAAGAAGAATACAGAATGTTGTATGGGATATTCAAATTGGATGTGGTACAACAGTGAAATAGCAAGTCAGATGTGAACTGGCACAGAGAAATTAAGTTTAAAAGTAAACTATTGACTTGCATCTATGCAGCATCACTCAAATGTTTTACAGCCAATGGAGAAGACTTTGAAGCATACTTAGAGGTGTGGTGAGGAAATTTCCCACAAATCCACAAATAATTATTTTGAAATCTCCACCAAGTACTGTGCAAGAAATTGTTGCAGATTAACAGCTCAAGGAAGTAATGGTTTGATCATTCTGACTACTGCCACTTTTATCCAGAGATAGCCACATCACGCACTGACAAGGCAGTTATAAGATCTAAAGAATGAATTTTGTAGAAGTGGGGAAGGCTAGGTTTTCTGACAAGTCATAATCCCCACTGGAAGTGCAGCAGGGGAGGAACAGCACCTGCTCACCTGCATGAATATTAACCTCTTGCAGTTTTTTAGGACTACCTAATATGAATGATGAAGGCAAGTCTTTCATGTCACGATTCCAAGTTATCCAATTTAACCTACTTCCTGTGTGCTTTGGTATCATTTTTTGTTCGATCACACTCTGATGTTTTACAGCATTAAAGATACTAGATAAGTACAAGTTGTACTGTAAGAAAGAAACTTTTGGACTGCTCTACTATCTCCAGTCTATTCTTCTCAGGAACAAGAGGGAAAAATAGTTAAATGTCCTCTCTAAGCTCATAGAGGATGCATCTGCAAGTATTCCAAAATCCCAGCCATAAAAAAACAAATTGCTATAAAATTTCAGATTTGGTGGATCACCTTGACTTAACACTTGTGGCTATGGTGAAAACTACTGACTCTTACTCCACAATGACAGGCAAGCTTGGAAACAACTAATTTCTTGCACATCCTTGTGTACAGAATTTCAATGGAGAGCTGCCTATTAACTTTAACTTTGCTCTTTCCTTTAGTCTACAAGTATATTCTTCTAGGGAACAAATTCCTCTGTGGTCCAATATCTCAGTCAGGTTTCTTTTTTCAGCCTTGCTCAATTGGCCATCCTACAACTTTTAGAGATTGGTTTTGTATTACAAGACAGATAAGCTGAATTGAAATCCCCTTTCTGTCCTCTGTGAAATATATAAACATATTAACTGATTCTCATGTTGTAGGAGCTTGTCATGTTCAAATTGACAGCTGCATTTCCAACATTAAAAACTCTAATCAAGGACTATTTTATCAGTCGTAAAACTTTTGATGCATCCTTAAAGCAGCAAGAAAGATGCTATATAAATGCAAATGTAACTTCTTTCCTGGCTACATCCTGCCCTTTGCCACCAACATCTGGAAAAACAGTATCTGTTTCCACATACACTGATGACATTCTGCACCACCACCTTCCTTCACCTCTCTTCTGTTTCTCTAATTTGTTTGACAAGCAGAGGAAAGCAGAAATATCTTTCAAAGTATACTGGGAAGACTGAAGCCATCATCTTTGATTCCCATCACAAATTTTGTTTCCTAGTCAATAATTCCATCCTTCTTACTGGGATATGCCTGATTGCTTACAACTTTAGTGTCACACTTGGGCACACATCAAGATCAGAGATTTCCACATATCAGACCACCAACATTGCATAACTCTCCCACTGCCTCAGCTCATCTGCTGCTGACATGAATGATAGAGAAATGGAGGGCTATGTGGGAGGGAGGGGTTAGATAGATCTTAGAGCAGGATAAAATGCCAGCACAACATTGTGGGCCAAAGGGCCTGTGCTGTTCAGTAATGTTCTATGTTTCTATGAAATCTTCATCTTTGATTTATCCAGTCTCTCAATTGCCCAACCAGCCTCACTCGGTTTACCCTCTTAAAATGAAAGTCATCTCAAATTCTGCTGTCTAAACTCACACCAAGATCTTTTCACCCATCTGTCTTCTCTTTGTTCTGGAATTTAATTGTTCCAGTCTTACTGGTCATGTCTTGTATTGTCAAGGCACTGTGGTCCTCACAGAATCTCATCCCTTCTTTCCTCTTTTAATACATGCCTTAAAATATACTTCTTTTGGACATTAATGTTAATATCACCTTCTATGGCCAAGCAACAAATAGTGATTGGAAACACTCCTGCAGTGCACTTTGGAACAATTCACTACATTAAATTTGCCATATAAAATATTAAAATATAATTGTTATTATTCTAGTTGTTATGTAATCAAACAAAGAAAAATACAGATCTTATAATGAAAGCATCTCAACTCGATATCTTTAATTACAGAGCATTAGAAACCTTTCAGAAAATATTTTCTTCTCTATACTGTAATTTCTAATGTTGGTAAATGCAGTAAATAATTGATTAACTTGTTTGATTAAACTTAAGAGGGTTTCTTGCTATAATGAATACTGATTTTGCTGATTGGTATTTTTAGATACATCTCCTGTAGGACATCACTTAGGAATTGAAACTCATTGACTTCAATTAACTTTGATTGTTTATAATTAAATCCAATTAAAACAAAAGATTTTAACCACTTTCAGGAATACTGAAAACATATCCGTCAAAGTAACACTTCAAATTATCACATTCAATTGGCAGGATTCTCTTGTAGTATTGTTTAGAATCATTGACATGACCTTATTCCTTTTACATCCAAGTGATTTGAGATCATCCCTGTGAGAATGAACTTTAGTGGCCAAATTAAACATCGCAGCATGTGGTTCAGAATGAAAGCACATTGTTAGTTTTGCTATTCATGATGGTCGATGAATTGAGAAATGAAATGTTTGTTTTCATTTGGCCTCAGTGCTGTCATTCTCTTCCACCGTAATTTTGAGTCACAAATTCATTCCAGAAAATATGCACATTTTTGCATTATGTTATACGGACCTTGGGCATCACCTCTTTCGGTGGTCATGGGAGAAAATTATCAACACATCAAACCCTGCATCAACATGGGAAAAAGTTAACAACCCATTATTATGATATCCTTTGATAATATCTCCCAAAGAGTCTGCCTAGGAGGATAAGGATGGAAAATGTGCGGGGGAGCTTCTTCAGGTCATACTTCCTCCTGGCTTGAAAATGCTTCATGGTCATCATCTTTAATCTAAAGCCTGGGTCTCTCTGTGTAAAAGTATCGGAAGAGTACTATCACCAGATGGACTGGAATGGCTCAGGAAGGTGGCTCACCATCAGCTTCTCAAAGACATTTAGTGATGAACAATGAATGCTGACCTTCCCAGCAATATTAATATCACTTATTTGGTCATTGACTTCAGGAAAAGGGGCGGTGTACATGCACCTGTCTACATCAATGGTGCTGAGGTCGAGAGGGTTGACAGCTTCAAGTTCCTGGGAGTGAACATCACCAACAGCCTGTCCTGGTCAAATCACATAACTGCCACGGCCAAGAAAGCTCACCAGTGCCTCTACTTCCTCAGGAGGCTAAAGAAATTTGGTTTGTCCCCTTTGACTCTCACCAACTTTTACTGATGTACCATAGAAAGCATCCTATTTGGATGTATCACGGCTTGGTACGGCAACTGCTCTGCCCAAGACCACAAGAAGCTGCAGAGAGTTGTGGATACAGCCCAGTGCACCACGGAAACCAGCCTCCCCTCCTTGGACTCTGTCTTTATCTCTCGTTGTCTTGGTGAAGCAGCCAGCATAATCAAAGACCCCACCCACCCGGGACATTCTCTCTTCTCTCCTCTTCCATCGGGTAGGAGACACAGGAGCCTGAGGGCACGTACCACCAGACTTAAGGACAGCTTCTACCCCACTGTGATAAGACTATTGAAAGGTTCCCTTATACAATGAGATGGACTATGACCTCACAATCTACCTTGTTGTGACCTTGCACCTTATTGCACTGCACTCTCTCTGTAGCTGTGACACTGTACTCTGTACTGTTGTTGTTTTTACCTGTACTACATCAATGCTCTCTGTACTAACTCAATGTAACTGCACTGTGTAATGAATTGACCTGTACGATCGGTTTGTAAGACAAGCTTTTCACTGTACCTCGGTACAAGTGACAATAATAAACCAATACCAATACTAATAGAAGGCCAAAATTTGCTGAACATGCCACCGTGAGATGAACATTTCCTGACCCCTCAGCTTCAATTATTTCTGTGCCATTAAATGCTGGAAGAATGAGGCTATAATGGAATGAATTAAAAGACAGAGAAAAGAATGACTTACATTTATGTAACCCCCTGCCCTGCCCTCCCCTCCGGCATTTTTCTTTCAGGATTCTGCACAGCACTTTGGAGCCAATGAGTTACTTTTCTCTGCTGGAGTATAGCAAATGCAGCAAGCAATATACAGAGAAGAAACTCCTGCAAATAGCAATAATGGAGATACAAGAGATTGTAGATTCTGGAATATGGAGCAAAAAACAAACTACAGGAGAAACTCAGCTGGTCAGGCAGCACCATGTAGAGGGAGATGGACAGTCAACATTTTGGGTCAAGACCCTTCATTTGGACTGAAAGACCAATTAAGTGCAATAAGGTAATGTCCAGATGAAGAACAATAAGATAATTCTCCTTCATTCCCCACTTTCCTCTCCTATCAGATTCCATCATTTTCACCCCTTTGTCACCTCCACCTATCACCTCCCAGCCTCTCTTGCTATTTCCACTCTCCTCTCCTCCACCTGCCTATCATCTTTCCTCACCTGGAACCACCTATTGTTTGTTAGCTCTTGCTCCACCCCTTCCCCTCATCTTTTTATAATGGCTATCTGCCCTCTATCCTTCAGTCCAGATGTAGGGTCTTGACCTGAAATGTCAACTGTCCGTTTCCCTCCACAGATGCTGCCTGACCTGCTGAGTTCCTCTAGCACTTTGATTTCTGTTCCAGATTCCAGCATCTGCAGTGTCTTGTATCAGCAATAAGACAATGTTGTGGTAACGCAAAATGAAGATGAATATTGATGAGGACACCAAGAATGATTCTTTTCCCAAATGATGGCATGTTTTTTTTAAATATATCCAACTGAGGGAGTGGATTGAGCTTCAGTTTAAACTCAAATCGAAAAAAATGTGACCTATTAAAATGCACAGTCTAAATTTTTTATGCACACGTCTCTGGAGCAGGGCTTGAAACCAGAACCATGTGATGTTTCAAATGGGGAACAGCTCAGAAACAAACAAACTGCAAACAATGAGGAACTAAATTAGGTAACTTACTGTCAAAAAGGAAAAAAAATGAGAGAGAAAGGAGATTGAAATGAAGCATAAAATGTAAGATGTATAAAACCTCGAGGATCAATTTACTACCTGGAGGAATAAGACTCCACAGTTTCAATTATTGCCCTTCTGGTTCTACAAGGTTGATTGGTATATCAGGATCATTAATCACCCATGAAAGAGCAACAATAACTTTCTGGAAAGCATAAATTGTATTATCAGTGCAAATCCAAGGATTTCTGGAAACTCACAGGAAGATTAACACTCCCTTTACAGAGCACCTAGCATTTTCTTTTACAATTCACTACTCATGGTCCCTCTTCTTCTGCACAAATTTCATGTTGTTTTTTTGTTTTTACATACAAACAAACACAGTTATTTTTCCAGCAAATTCTGATTCCATTGTCTCTAGTTTTAATTGTTGTGCTCCATGTGTTAAACAGACAAGACTGGGTAAACAATTTCAACAATTTAGTCAAAACAATATTACACGAAGGCATAATGTAAATCTATGCGGTTGCACATGTGACACAATGCCCCACTCCTCGCCAGCTGTGTGCAGGCATCAGCTATCTGCCATTTGCCATTGAAGATTGTCCTTCAATTTTCTGCTTTGAAAGTTAAAGAGGTGGAAAATTTAATCTAATTAGCCGCTCGGCTGCAAGAACACCTCCTGCCTGTCAGTAATGGCACTACAAAACACATGACTCTCGGAGAATCAGCAACCAAATCTAGCAAAAGAAGTGGGGGAATGGATAGCGGATTGTTTCAAAATTCAAATTTATATCCATTTACTTCTCATTATTAAGATCCTCACAAGGTCAGAAGAGCTCAATGCTTTGCTACAGGAGAAGGTAACAGTTTAGAATGAATGTCAGAAACTAGGATGGAAAATTCACTGAATCAAAGTGTCAATATGCCACAGAAAAATACCATCCAGCCGATCGTGCCCATGCTGGATCCTTGTACAACAATCTATTCTGTCCCATCACCATTTTTTTTTGCCCATGGCCCTGTACATTACTTTCTCTCAAGCACTTGTCTAATTTCCTTTTGAAAGACCCCATTTTCATTACCCTTGCAGTGAGTTCCAGATCAGATCACTTGGTAAAAATGGTTCTCTTCACCATCCCCTTGTATCTTTGCATTTCGTTTGAAATTGGTTCCCAATGTCCAAGACCCATCTACTGGTAGATTAGTGAAAGGTACTGCAGGAAGACTGATCAAATCTGCTATGATTTTTCATTAGGCAATGTACCTACCGAACAGCTTTTTTTTTAAAATGGAGAAAGTAAAACAGAATAATGGAATTTTAAGCCACAATGGTGATTGCATCAGCCAGTAAGTTGGAGGTGGGACAGGGGATACAAATCACAGAATCAATTGTACAACAAACAAAATAAAAATCAGAAAACAATGTCTTTTTAGAGTGCAGAAGAAATAGAAATTACACAGACTTCTTCCAATAAAAGCAATGTAGCAACTCCAATGGACAGAGAAAAGCTGCATAAATTACGCACGCTAAATGAATCTCATTCTCTTAGAGTAGAGTGGTCACCGGGCTTGATTACCCAATCATTTCCACTCTAACAGGTTATAGCATCGAGACTTTATGTAGCCTATTTTGAAATAGCATCTGAACAGATGGTCTGATAGTAAAGCGGTGGACAAGAGTAATAATGTTTATGTGAGAGTGTGGTAACATACTGGAGATAATAGAGCTCATGTATACAGGGCTGGGAGAGAGCATAAAGGGAACAAGTTTACAGTTAGAATGACAAAGTGCCCCAATTCCTAGTGGAGTAGCAATCACTGTGTTTGTTTGAGATGGTTCCCCATTGCGAAGTATGTCACTGCACCTCCTAATTACTCTGGTCATTCTGTTGCTTTGCTTTGCTTGGAATCTGTCACAAGTTAAGCAATTTATGCAAAAAGTGTGACAATGTATTTTTGTCCGATGCTACACCCAAGTTATACCAAGAGTATGAAACAATTTGTGTTTATAATAAAGTGCAGAAGGACAAATGGCATTGCAGTATCACAATAATACCACAGCTAAACCTTGGGGTGGGAATCAATGTCATAACCACAGAAATGCGTGTGTTCCTGCTGCTTTGAAGAGAAAAGTCTTGGAAATGGAATTCAAATGTGAATTGTATATTTTAAAGCAGACCTTTGTGCTAATGAGTGTTGGCAGATTTCCTGGACCTTGGTAAGTTCTGCTCACACAAGGAAAGTAAATCCTGTGGTGAATATGCTATAGGATAGACTTTATGAACACATGCTCTTTGGCACCTGTCACAGGCACACATTTGAAATCTGGGCTCACAGGATATTCTACCCATGGATATTAAGAGTATCCAAGATTGTAAAATGTGCCCAAGTACAGGTGTACACAGCTTTCGTTACTGAAGTGTTGATTGAATTCTGCCCTAAATGCTCAAGGATATCATTAGATTCTGTACATTGCAATATTCTTCTTTCTGAAATGTCATGTCATTTTTTTCCATTCCTTAATGCTCAAGGTCACATTATCACCAAAAACTATCAAACATGATCACATCAAGAGGGAATCAGAAGAAGAATAATCAATTAAAAATACTTCTGTTATGATTCTGCCTATTGTGATTCTCTTGGCAATGTTAAAGCAACAACACCTTGCTGTTTTAAATGTGCAACAGCAATGCTTAATAATCAACTCAAAAGAATTTTGCTGGAAACACAAGCTCAAATGTGTTGCTTCTCTATGCTGGAGGAATTGTGAAATTGTATTACTAATGCATTAAGCTCATATTAACAACTCATTAAGGCAAGAGAACTCCATGGCATGACTGTCAAGACTTTGAAGTTGTCTCTGAAACTTGATAGCCAATAGTTCTGATCTAGAGCTGTCAAAACAAAGGCTTCTAGTGGTCACAGTATGTGTCAGATTGACATGTTTAAATACTTAACCTGTAAAACCCCGTTTGTTTTAATAACAACATCTGAAAAGATATGCCTATCAGGCCAGCACTATCTGCCACCCATACAGCCCTGCTCCTGCTTTGACCTTAATTAGGCCTGCAAAGCTCAAGTTGATCAACTTATTATAGGAAGGATATGGAGAGAGTGCAGAAGAGATTCTCCAAGATGTTGCCTCCTTTGGAGTGTATTATGTATAAAGACAGTTTGGACAAACTTAGATGGCTTTCTCTGGAACGTTGGAGACTGAAGGGCAACCTGATAGAAATATATAAAATTATGAGAGGCATAGGGAGGGTCTTTCTCCCCCAGAGTGAAAATGTCAAATATTGGAGAACATAGGCTTAGGAAAGACATGCAAACCTTATAGCAGACTTGTGAGGCAACTACACAGGGAGTGGTAAGTGCCTGGAAAGCACCATCAAGGGAGGTGGTAGAAGCAGATATGATAGCAATGTTTAAGTCGCTTTTAAACAGGCAGGGAATAGAGGGATATGGACCACATGCAGGCAGGTGGGATTAGTTTAATGTGGTCATGGTCAGCATCGACGTGGTGGGCAAAGGGCCTGTTCATGTGCTGTACTCTACATTTCTATAAATTAGCAGTCCATCAGTGAGGTGGGATTTGGCTGGGCAGAGCATAGGAGGAATATGGATGGGATATGGTTATTGAGCAGAATTCTTCAAAATCTTACTTTTTGGGATCTCCATCTCTTACTGTCTGGTTCAAAATTGAACACAGTCAACTTCAATGGCGAGGGATGTAGGGTTGGAGAGCAAATTCCTTTCTCCGCCATCTTAAGCTCACACCCATTCTATTCCTGTCAGAACTGTAGGGTTAAAATTGACCCGAATGTGGAATGTTCGTGCACAACTGTAAAACTGCAGTTGTCTTTCAGAGGTACATTTCTATTACAGCTTATTTGATGAACAGTTCCACTTAGAGATCTTCATAGTTGATAAAAGTAAATAGAGTGGATACAAACTATTTAGTCAATAGTTACTGAATCTTTCCAATGTATGAGCATATTGTATTATGTCTATTAATAAATTCTGGTAGCAGAGGTTTCATTTTTCAAGGAAAATCTAAATACTTACAATATACATGTCTATAGTCTCACGATCCAATGTACGGGTGACAATGATTTGTCCAGACTGATCATTGATTTTGAAAATGCCCTTCGGTTCCTCATCCACACCCTTCCCATGAAGTTGAAATTTGATGTTATCTTTCTTGTCAGTTATTACCTGGAAAATACCAAAATATATATCATTAATTACAATCCAAAAAGACCTAATTTTGTATGAAAAATGATAAATAACAAATGCTAAAATCTCGTTCTGAATGCCAGAGTTAAAACATACCCACATGCAATGTGAGTTTATATAGTTGCCAATGCCAATACTTCCCAGCCAATATTTCACCAACAGTTTCACTTTGAGATCTGAACAAGTGGTGTGACAAACTTCATCTCATTTCCCAAGATGTTTAAAATAGTTTAATCCCAGTATAGCTGATAAATTCAGGGACAGAAGTAACTGTAAATAAAATGCATTAGAGGTGGAGGAGAGGGGCAGAGGTTAGTGAAATTGTTTTAGATTGTAAGTGCGAAATGAATATCTGTGACCAGTGTACTCAACTCCCCCATTGGCTCTAAGAATTTGGATCTAAATAGGCGGAGGTAAGCACAACCAACAACTCATCCTCTCACATAGGTGCAGTGCTAGTTATTTCATCATCATCCTCCCTCAGCCTCCTGAGTGTCGATGAATCTGGAAATACAAGAAGTGGCAGTCCTTTCAGTAAAGCAGGATATCAGGGCAATTGTCAAATTCTTAATTGTTCCACATGACAATAAATCAGTGCTAAAGGCACAAGACAATCTAAATTGTTTTCTTTCTCACAATAGTATTCCAATTGCTGCACTCAGTGACTAAAATCCATTGACCGTGCTTTTGTTTATTGTGGCAGAATAATTATTATAAGTGTACTCAGTACACAATTTTGGCCAGATTAAATTGTGCTCCTAATATCTATTTAGTTTACTGGATTTATTGGCATTGCAAATGAAATCATTTAAAATGAGTTCTAAGTGTATTATTTGCAACTAATTTAAACACTACCAAACATACAAATCAACTTATTTTCTTTGGCATTGTGTTTAAGGGGACTGGGCTTACAAAAAAATGTGTTATCCAATAACTAATTTGCTCTGCACTATAGGTGATTATTTCAAGTTACATTCATTCTGCACTACGAGAAAGGCAGCACTTGATATCTTTCTGAAATCTAGAAATGCACTGAGATTGGTGCCTTGGTAAATATCTTGCCTTCAATTATTACCAGATTCAAACTAAGAATGACAGTATACGATACAGGCAAACCATTGCACAACTTGGCATTTTCTATCACACCGCAGGTGGCATCTCCTTCACAGTTTCATGAATATTTCAAAACGTTTTATTGGCAGACTTTTATAAGCCGTAAAATGCTCTTTCAGCAGATCATTGCACTGTGTTTAGTCATTTAACTTGCAAGATGGGAATCTACAAGGTAATAGTCAAACTAATTTACACTCTCTTGATAAGTTCATATTATTAATGTTAAATCAATCCTATGTACTGTATTGAATCTCAAGCCAAAATTATGATGCCATCAATAAGGTTTAAACATATCTATTTGTTGTTTATATAATACTGGCTGATTGCCCAAGATCATGTGATCTCAAAGGCTTCTTTCACAGTGTTAAAAATGAAACAAGAAACCAAAGAGATCATACAGATGAATGCTCAAACAGCTCTCCCATTCATGAATTTCATGCGTTTGTGAGTGTGTATGGCAATGCTATCGTGTCTAATGTCGAGTTAATAGAATCTGTATGAAGGATTTAAAGAAATTTTCTTGTGGTTCAGGATGTTTGTTTTGACTGGCTTTTTCATGAAACTGGTTGTACAACAAAGAATCATTGATGCAGTCTGAGCAGAATGGAAGGGAGAATTTCAGCCAACAGTTTAATCAGGACAATGATTGATTATAAAAAAATGTATTGGCCCAGATTTTACAATATGCAGCAAAGGGATGTCAGTCACCACTGAACACAAAGAAGGCTGCTTACAAAGGTTTAGTGGGCACACTGGCATGGCTTTCTCCTACTACAGCAAGTGTTCACAGCTCTGATTCTAGGTTGATTGTGCTTATGAAGAACACTGCATCCTGTGGCGAGCATAGATCATCGGCAGCATCTTCTGGATGCCTGTACATACATATGAGGTTACTTTTACTTTCATACAACAATGGCTGACAGTTTTAGTATCATTACCAATGCAATTTCAAGACCATACACTCTTACCCTTTGGTTGACAAGTGCTTAATCTTTAACTAACTGGTAAGCATTGCTTCACCCTGTTCATAATACTACCTTTAGTAATGTGTTCCAAGTCCCACCGATTATTTGTCAATCCAGCACACAAGAGTCCAGTGCACAATGCTTTATTCTACATGAACCTGAATTTATTTGCAATATAATTTTTACTATCAGTTGACCAATGAACATAACTTAATGTTTATTGATTGCATATAGTTCATGGGTACTGGGCTCAGAGTGAGAACATGAATCTGCAAAGAGCTATTGGATCATCATCACAGATCCCAAGTAAACCATTACACACTTCCAGCATGCTGCCCAGCATCACTTTCTTTCTGTTTATGGCTTTGTTGTTCTTCCTTTTCTCTCTCTCTTGCCTTTATATGAGATCCCATTGACATTCTGATGCAAAATTTTATTTCGTCAAGTTGGCTACTGAAACGAAAGATGACTTTCCTGAAATAGTAGTTGCATAGCAACATTAGCCACATCAAACTTATTTAAATTGCAGCACTATATCTGAAGAGTGCACAAGAGGTTTTACTGGTAGGCAATGATAAATAGTGGCTGTCACCATCACTTGTCATCAGTTCACCATTTTACTTGGCAGCCAGAAGTCACTGAGAGGGAGCAAATTTCTTCACAAACATAACAAAAATATCCTGTCCCAGAACAGATTATTTTAGATTGCATTTTAGTGCAAAACATCCTTGAATTATCTGCCTTCCACATTACACATAATTTAATTTCCCAATCTCTACTTTCTTAAGCCAGCTAAGCTATCTCACAAATGTCCAAACCAAACAAATTTAGAATTAGAGGATGAACGATTTAACAGTAGGTGACTTTTCCCAGTTAGCAGTGAATCTTCCAGTGCAGCTCCCGTTGGACAGAGCTGGCACCTAAAACATGAAAAACTACAATTAGCACAGCAATGTACAACTTTCATCAAATGATTAATGTGGTCATAAATTTAAACACATCAGTATATGCATGCTCTTGACTTCTCTCTCCAACAACATTGACTCAGTCTCCCTTAAAGTTATCCTGGTCTGTAGCTCAACTTCATTCTTCATTGCATTTGGTGCTCCAACAAAAGACTTTTTTCAAGCCTTTTGAAAAAACTTGAAAGTCAGAAACTTTTGAACTCTAATACACCTCCAAATATTTCTCCCCTTCAATTTCCTCTGATTGCATATATTCATGTGCAACCCAATACAAATGCTTTTGATGGGTTTACCTGTCTCTAATTTTGCTACAATTTGTCCTGAACTACAGATACAAGTACTGTCAATATTAAGGCATTGCTTAGTCATGATCCAACTGAAAGGTAGAGCAAGGTAGAGCTCCCATTCCAGATCAGGAACATAAAGGATCTAATTTCCAGCCTTTCCAGAGTAACAAAGAATGTAGCTAAAGGACTACACATCTCCATGGTAATTTTTTTTCTCCAGATATCTTGGTCATAGTGCAACTAACATCCTTAAAACTATTAACAATAAAATTGAATGACTGATACCTTGTCTTTAATTCTGTATGACAGGCAAGTAATTAAGGTGTCAGGAGAAGCAACCATCTCTTCGAAGTTGTGTAAAAATATGAAATGAGAGTTGAAGCTTTTAACATCTGTAGTTGAAATCAGAGATAAAAGTGTGGTTCATTTAAATTTACAGATATTAATAGCAAATATAACTGGGAAATTTTATCCAAAATACACCTAAATGCTGGTCAGATAAATGAGCACAAGATTAAGACAGGTATGCGGCTTGGTTTGTCCTGCTATTCCTTTGTTTCCATTGGGAGAGCTGCCATTATTTCCCTTGATGTTCCAGGCAAGAATTGAAATATGGCATGCGAAGAACAATTATTGTACCTTGCACACATTTTGCATGCATAAATTTCAAACATGTCAGCAGAAGTTATTTGTCAGTGAACAGACTTACTTACAGGCAGCCTATGTATGTACCAAATCATAAATGAAATGAGTGCTCACTTATCTTGGTAATTCTACTGCATGACAGATTTCAGTTGTGAAACACATTTTAAACAAAAAAAAACAAAAATCAAACATTGTCAAACCACTCACTGAGAGTGTTTGATACAATTCTGCATTTCAATTCACATCTGAATCAGAGAAGAATATTGAAAGGCATGTATATCCAAACCAAAATGAATTAAATCCATTCTAATAAATGGTTGCATTGGCAGCATAAGATAATGTAACATAATCAAATGATTCTGATGACATAAACCAAGACAGCATTAGGTCTCTACCAGCTTGCAAACATCATTTGAATGCAATAATTGTATTATAGCCCATAACTGACTACAGCACATCTGCTATTTTATAATACCGTTAAGTAGCTGTGGATATTTTGTACATCCCTGTTGATTGGTGTTTAAAAAAAAACCAGGAAGTCTGCCATTGTCCAATTATTTTACCATGCTGGTTCCTTGATAATATGCACAGTTGGTAGATCATGTACCAGCATGATCAAGTAGAGCAGCTAACAAGACGCAACAGGATACAAAAAAAATATAAGACTTAGTGTTTCAAGAACGTTGTGCGGTAGAAACAGGAATTATCATTAGTATATGGTGCCTATGCAAATGCCTAACATGTTTGCACTATAATCCTTGATCCATTCTTTTTAGGTGGTGCACATACTACTTAAAATAAAATATGTTATTACCTACTTATAAGCATCTGGCTCAGAAATAGGTATGAACTTTCCAACTGTGTGTAAGCACTATTTGTTAGAAAGTGTTAGGTTAGTGTATTGAATTCATTTCCATGTATTACTAAAATTATTAAAAATAATAAATTATTTGCTGATCTTTCTTTTTGATGCCCAGAGGGTATTCTTGGATTCAAAGCACAGTTGTGTAATTTGGCTGCTAGGACAAAATTGCTTCTAAGCTGAGTTGTCCCTATAAGGCCCAATGCAGATTTACACCAGCTCAAGAAGTTATCCAAGTCCACACATTCTGGGATAAATCTGAAGATATTTGTGGCTGCTTGTAAGTCCTGGCTGCTGTCAGAGGATTGTATAAGTTGAGCAAAGTGACTGCCTTGTTTAATTTCTTAAAATAATATTTTTTTGCTATCTTATATAAGACTTCTGATATGTCATAGATGCATGTTTGAGGAAAATGAGAATGAGCCCCCTACAAATCAGCCAGGATCAGGAGCTGAGAATGAGGAAAATATGTTGTTTCAGCATCCACCCACAGCCTTGAGTCGATTTCACTCTTTCCCCCACACCCCACCTCCTTTCCTCAGCCCCTCTCACCACCTCCCCATATCAGAGCTGTCATCACCCACCCATGCCTGCTGTAGTAGGAGGTGGTAGGGCAGTGAGGGAGAGCTCAGATTCTTAAATGATTTTCCAAGTTAACTTCCCATAAATTCTTGGGGCTGCCATATTTTGTTACCTTTATCTGAAGTAAGTTTTTGAACAAAGTTCAAATAAAGTGCAACCACTTTATTTCCCTTTCAGCGATGTGCATATGTGCCTTTACTGCATTTTATCACAGTTCTTTCACTGAATCATAGTTTATGGTGTGCACTTTCGAGAACCTATTATTTTCTTTCTCTGAAATGCTTTTATAACAGTTAAAGTAGATGGGATGAATCATTGCTCCTACTAGCGGTAAGCACTTAGGATTAGTTGGACCTGTCCTCACTTTGAAATGGGTCATGACATGCCCCTGTGACTGGTCCTGCTATGAGTGAAACTGCACAGGTTATCTGGCTGGGGAACACTTCTTACTTGCAAAGGAGCTCCGGTCCTAGCCTCCAAATGTATTAACTCTGTTGTTTCCTTTTCTCATCAGGCTCCTTCTGTCTCCAATTTACTTCTCAAATTCACTTCATTGTTTCTGGACTACTTTTTCCCTTTGCCTGTTAACCTCTGACATTTCAAGTGGGTACTTCCCATTAAATATCTGCTGTAGCCCTGATTATTTGCTGTAAAGTTACACCAATATGCAAGCTCTGAGCTCCAGTCAGCTCAGAAATTAGCAATCAATATCTTTTGCTTTTATTCTTTCATGGGATGAGGGCCTCACTAGCAACCGTCATGGAGCAGACTCAAAGGGCCGAATGGCCTACTTCTGCTCCTTTGTCTTGTGATCTTGTGATCTTTACTGACTATCCATACTTATTGAACTGTGTGGCTTGCAGAGGCTATCTGGAAGTCAATTACATCAGCATGAACCAGAGTTCCATTTTGACCAGGACAAAGAAAATTATTTTCCTATAAGACATTAATGAACCACAAGAATTTCCTGGTCACCATAACCAGTACTAGCCTTTTAATTCCAGTTTTAATTACTTATTTGATTGTATTTAAACTCTTTATTTGCAGAGGTGCAATTTGAACTAAGATCACTGGTTTAAACCTCTAGTTTACTGGATACTTTCACCGCTATGTTACCATTCTCTAATTATCTCAAAGGATGAAGGCCAAACTACACTGCACTATGTATCACAGGAGTCTCAGAATACGTGACCCTGGAGTAAAAACACAATTGCACATACACACAATTGAGATTAAAATGCTTTGCACATTTTTAATTACCATGTGTTGAAACGTCTTCATAATATACCAAGCAGGGAAATTTTAATAGAGTGCACTAAATGCACTAACAGCTCTGTTGAAATGGAAATGCAATCAATTCCAAATAAATGTATTAATTATCAATATCACTGAGCTTGGATTTAAGCCAGATGCCAACATCATATTGTAATATATGCAAGGAGACTTTTTTTGAATGAATATTGTGTTTTATGAGGTGTTACCTTGACATTGGCATATCTTTCACTATCGACATCAAATTTCCCAATTGGGGTACAACTCCATGTGGAACAAAGTAAATCTCCTTCTTCACTGATCCAGTAATGTGCTTCAGAATTCCCATTTCTTTCTACAGTTCTATGAATCATCTTATAAAGTCTGTGATTTATTAAGTTTCCTTACCACCTGGTGAAACTATCTGGAAATGGGACAGTAAAGGAAAACAATGGGACAATGGATTAATAATTGTTAACATGGGCGGGTTACGGATATAAAAGATGGAGTCACAAAGGTTTAGATGGAAACTGGGAAGCCCTTAGAACATTATATTGTTGGTTTTTGACAGGTCCTCTGCAGGGACAGCCCAGTTGACAGGCTTAACAAAATGCACTCTTGAGAGGGTCACAAGACCATTAGGCCCGATCCACAACACAGAGGAGCTCCATCCCAAGAGGATGGAGGGATGCAGAGTCTGGTCCCTGGTTCTAGGGTTCTTTGTTTTTGGGTAAAGAGCTTTTATTGGGGAAGGTTACAGTTCAGAAGCCCCTCCTGTCCCATGTCATTCTGTAAAGGCACTTCACCCACCCTTTCCCCTCAGCTGAAACACCCATCAACCACGGTGTTCGGAGTCCAGAAGGCCAGTTAAACACAGCAGGTTAACTCAGGTGCTGTTAACGTCATGATAATGTTTATATTTGCCAGCCTGCTATCTGAGAGAACATTAGGTGATCATTCCCTGTACCAATGAACCCTGATGGGTCAGTTTAAAAGTGGGTTGGGGTCCAATTTGAAATTTTTAAAAACTGATTCTCACTAATCCCAATCCATCCACTTTGAGGTCTTGAACTACAGCCCCCATGAAAAATATAAAATACATGTTGAAAACAGCATGTTCAACTGTGAATGTTCATGAAATTTAGTCTTCTACTTCAATCTTACTTTCCAATCTTCACTTTGCACTTTGTAAAATGGTTAAAATATTAGCTACAGTTTGGAGTTTATCCTTCCTGCTTTCTTGTCTGTGAGAATTATTCAATGCGATTGGCTGCACAGCAAGATTGATGGCAATACAGCTACAGTATACCAGGGATTCCTTTGAACTGATACCTGACAGCAACATCAGAATACAGAACACTATACCTTTCATTACCAGCTTTCTTCAATCTCAGCATCAAGTCCTATCACTTCACTGGCAACAAGAAGATCCAAGATATTTTGGCTTATCGAGATTTTTTCTGTCTAGTCCCATTTATCTAATTGTTTTTTTTAACCTTCTATGATTGATGTAGTTTTTAAAGGGTGGGACAGATTGGGTATTACTTGCTTTCATGGTTTGTTTGTTGGAGGAAATCTTTGTTTGAACAATTGTCAACTAAATATAGCTCACCAAAAACCCATTTTTTTTCGATATTTACAAATCAGAGACTTTCTCCGATCTCAATTACAAATAGTCCCTATGAGTCCTGATAAGAACTTACTAGATGTAATTTTTAATTTGAAGCCTTTTTAATGATGGCTCAATATCTAATATTTATGGTATGTTACTAGGAATGAGTAAGGTTCCTTTAGACATAATTAAAAATGCCTGGGAACAAGATTTACAGATTTCAATCTCTGAAGAAACTTGGAATAAATTTTTTTTAATTGGTCAATACTTCATCATTAAGTGCTCGTCACTCGCTCCTTCAATTTAAGTGGTCCATAGAGCTCATTTGTCTAAAGACAAGCTATCTCGTTTTTATTCGGATATATCTCCCTATTGTGATAAATGCAACAATGGAGAGGCTTCTCTAATTCACATATTTTGGACATGTCCGAGTCTTAAAAAATACTGAATAGAAGTATTTCAAACTTTTTCTGTGCTCTTTAAAATAAATTTTAAGCCAAATCCTTTGACTGAATTATTTGGGATTGTTGGAGAAAAAGGCATAACTTTGGAGACTTCTGATCTACATATATTGGCCTTTATTTCTCTTATAGCCAGGAGGGCTGTGTTGCTTAAAAGGAAGGAAGTTACTCCGCCTACTCATGTTCAATGGTTACGTGATGTTATGTCATACCTAAATTTAGAGAAGATCCGTTGTTCAATTTCTGAATCTAACCTAATTTTCAAACATTGTGGGGACCTTTTTTGAACTATTTTCAAAACCTTTGATTTGGTGGTTAAAGTACAGATATTGGCTAGTATCATTATGTGATAAGGGTTTTTCTGTGTCTTTCTTTTTTTTAAACAAACAGCTTCGGTCTTGGTAGTGGGTTTAGATATTTTTTTATAATAAAATTATTCCAATTTAATCACTATTAATTAATTAACATTTTTGATTACCATTATGGGGTATTGTGATTTTAAATATGATTCAAGACAATATATTTAGTATTATTTTATCGTTTTTATGATTCATGTACTCTGTATTCTTTATGTGGAATCAATAAAAATATCGTAAAAGAAAGAAGATTCAAGCCATTATTACAAAGCACAATTACAAAGCAACAATTTTTTTTAAAGTTTTTCCTCTTTTTGGATAAGGATTTCATTGCAAGTAAACTTCTCTAGGCCAGGAAACCCAGTCTAATTTTCACACAGCATTCTGCAATGATGCTTTAAAAAATAAATATGTAAACTTACCACCAGAAGAAATTAAGCTGGCACTGAAAATCATTAGCCCCACTATCTCTAAACTAGATTCTATGCATTCAACCCATGGAGATAACTATCACACAGACTCTGTTTCCAAGGAAAGAATTGAATTGTAGAATGTTGGTCAAGGCTCCAACTCTTGCCAAGGATTTCTGAAAACAATGCATATTTATGAACTTGCTTAGTTCAAGAGGCTGATCTTGCTACATCAGATTGAAATTTTCTTGGCCAAGACTGATAGATTTTATTTGGTGGTGACATTGAGCAAAAAGCAGTTGATGTAATATAATGATAACATGACCTTGAGGAGCTGAGCAACCTACTCAATATTCTGTGTAAAAGATTACTTTGAATTGTCAATGTCTTTTTCTTTTTCTTAAGTAATTTATTGATACTGAAGATGGTTTACTTCCACTCCAGTTTTGTGGATTTTCGGGTGGGGGAGGTGGTGGATGATGGAGTGGGTAGAGGGTTAGTTTGTAAAGTGGCTCGCTGCTTATGCTCCTGACGCACAGCCTCAAGGTTTTCAGAACCATCTCAAATGCTCCCTCTGCACCATAAGTGTTTATGGACCAGAGATTTCCAAGGCTCACTGGTGATGTTGCATTACTTCAATGAGGCTTTGAGCACATCCTTGAATCCTTCCTCTCTTTGCCCAGTAATTTCCTCCCATGAAAGAGCTTGGAATGGTTTATATCTTAATGTAATTCTATTGCAAAAGGCCATTGGTAACTTCTGTAAAATAAAACACAGCTGTTATGTTTGTATGCAGTAAGTTGAAAACTAGTCACTGCCCAGCAAAAGTGAGACAGTGATCTTATCAGTTGTGAGAAAATTACTCCTGTTTCTGTTTAAAAAGCAATGAAAAGATGCATGTCACTTGTAAGTGCTGTTACAAACTAGGTTACTATTGGGAAATGTCCCTTTAAGACATAGCACAGTAGTGTGTGTGTGTGTCGTGCTTACGTCAACAGAAGATAGGGACGTAATGATGTTTATGGAGCAGTCAGACAGAGGGAGGGGGGGAGAGGGAGGGGAGCCTGCTAGTTTTTCTATCGATGGATGAAAAACAATGACTGTGTATGTCACTTCGATCCACGTATGGATTTTTGGAGTAATCCAGTGGAGTCCACTTTGTCGTTAACCTGTAGAGGAAAACAGGTATTTGTGTGGACGGCCACATCACGGATGCCTTTCGGGGTGGCAGATACTTTGGAACAAAGGAATGAAGATCATCCATGATTGAGGTGCCGTATGAGTTCCAAAGTGTAACATTTGGATTTCGTAATCACTCTCTATTTTCTCTCTCTGTTTTTTCTTCAGTCAACAGTGGTTGTTGAAGAAGGCCTTTGCTCACATTTCACCTTACGGCTTGCTGAACTGAACTTTGAGAACTATTCCTGGACTTGGAGTTTGGGAATTTGCCACACACACACTACGAGTTTAGTTTTGGGGTTAATGTTTAAGATCTAACATTTTTACTTCTAATATTCTAACATTTTTACTTTTATTTTTCTTATTATCATAAGTAGTTATTAATAAAATTAATTTTGCCACATACATGACTCGGAGTGTTTTTGTTGCTGGTATGTGACAGTGTAACTATACACAGGCCCTAGCATGCTTCCACTTCTACTAAAATGAAATTGCAAACAGAACAATTTGTTCTGAAGCAGCTTTGCCCTTCACTCCTTTAGGCCTGAATCTGACCTCAGAGCAAATAGTAAAACCATAAGGGCATGTAAAGGATCATTGCTGAAATGAAACTAGGTAATCTTGAGCTGCTCACTGAAACACTGTAGCACACAACATAACATCAAACCAGTGGATCAGTCTGTAGGTGAAGTTAATGCAGGGCACCCTTAATCTGTAGACACATCGTCATAGCATCACCTTTAATCCAAACAATTGAACAGATGTCTCTTCACTCCAAACTTTATACAAGAATAATAAACCTATTTCAAGAAAATTCTTTACAGCAAATGATTACTGGCTTTTAGATTGGTCATTCAAAATGGAATTTCCCCAAAATGGGGACTGTAACTGAAAAATTTGATAATATCAATCCAGATCAACATATCAGTGAATGTTCAATATATTTCTTTATGATAGTTATTTGGTTTCAAGAGCTGAGTCAAAATGAATAAGAACTAGATTTTTGTCAAGCATCTCCTGTCTATTCCAGTCCATTTACACCCTACATCATGTACAGTTCCACTTCTCAGAGACACAAGAAATTCTGCAGATGCTGGAATCTGGAGCAACACACACAAAGTGCTGGAGGAACTCAGCAGGTCAGGCAGCATCTATGGAGGGAAATATACAGTCGACGTTTCGGGTCAAGACCCTTCATCAGAACTGCTGGAGGGTCTTGACCCAAGATGTCGACTGTTTATTTCCCTCCATCAATGCTGCCTGACCTGCTGAGTTCCTCCAGCATTTTGTGTGTGTGCGATTCCACTTCTCAAAATGTTAAGTGAAAATATTAATAACAAAAGGGTTAACGAAATGTACTTTCTGCAACTTGGATCCATGCCAGGTCCCAGCAGAAAAGTCCCTACTCCCCCACTCCTTATTTTCCCAATAGTCCTGTAACATGTTTTCTATCAAGTTCCCATCGCCTCCCCTTTTAACATTTCGCCACTTACCTACAAATAAGGAGTAATTTACAGCAGCCTATTAAACTACCAGCACCTCTTTAGGATGTGGGAGGGAACCAAAGTACACGATGGAAACCCATGGGGTCACAGGAAAGAATGTGCAAACTCCACACAGATATCACCAGACTTCAGAATTGAACCCACGCCGCTGGAGCTGTGCATTTACTGTTACACCACCACTCCACCCACCAATCCTCTCACCCTCCCTTAACAGAAGCCAAGTGAAGTGTTTTATTTTATTCTTTATAGGCTAAGCGATATACCAACATGGTACAATCAAAAACTGAATACTAAGGCGCTGTTCATCTAAAATAAAAATAGGAAATACTGAAAAAATTTAGATAGGGTAGAGGAAGAAGTAGGATCAATGTTTCAGGTTGCTGACACTTCACCTGAATCAAGAAGAAATAAAAATCAAATAAATTTTAAGTTGGAGAGCAGGTATGAGACGTGGAGAGAACAAAACAGAATGTCTGTGATAGCAATGCAGACCAAGATGACTGAATGTCAGAAGTGGCCTGGTGCCAGGTGAATGAGTGGGCTGAAGGTATGTCTGGACACGGCGTAAATAGGAGGAGACAAATCAAATCTGAAATAGCAGAAGAAGAAAGGAGAAGAAGAAATACTGGAAATGTGAGATACAAGAGTAGAAGGGTTGAATATCTGAAATTGTTGAATTTGACCTGAGTTCCGAAGGCTGTAACATGCTTGGTCAGAAGATGAGGTGATGTTCCTCGAGCTTGTGTTGATCATCATTAGAAAAGTGTAGGAGGTGAAAGATGGAGAGACCAGACTGGGAGGTGGAAGGAAAATTAAAGGGACAGGCAAATGGAAGCTTGGGTCCTCTTCACAGATTGAACTGCGATGTCCAGAAACCACTTGCTAAATCTAGTTTTGGTTTCCTCATTGCAGAAGAAGCCACATCATAAATGATGAATGCAGTATGATACATCCGAAACATATAGGTGAATCAATACTTCATCTTGAAGGAGTGCTTGGTTCCCTAGATGCTGGCGTTGGAGGAGGTTAAAGGGCTCGTTGCTTGGAGAGGTACTGTGAGAAGGGAATCAGGCATTTGCAGAGATGAAAGAGAGAATGAGAGCATCATGTACAAATGGTTCATTTGGAATGTTAAAAGGGGAAGGGAGGGGGAGATGTATCTGGTAAAAATTTAGACAGTGTAGGATCTAACCAAAATTAACTCTCAGGTTGGAAACTCACTTTAATTTGAGCCCGATGATGATTGGGAACACAGAATGGCTTTCTAAAATTGTACTAGACCATCACACTTTATTACAGCATAATCCACATTAAAGCAACCCTACTTTAACAAGTGATAAACAACTTTGCATTTGATTTTTGCATACAAGAATCAAAAGTTTAGGTAAAACAATAACTGAGGGAAAATGTCAAATTTTACTTTGTTTTGTTTTGACTTTTGGAGCAATGCAGGATGATAATCTCCCATTTGCTGCAAGATGACAATATTCTGGCTTGAATACCTGTAACACAGGTTACTAATATAACACTAACATATCCAGTCACACTTCAGCTGCCAATGATAATTCCTCTGATGGTGATAGATCACCATCATCCATTCCAATCATCAGAATGTGCAACATATGTGGTATTTCAGAGCAGCCACATCCACAGAACCAATTGATATGATCTGCACTGCTTCATAACAGAGATTAGAAGGAAGATGTTTTTTTTCTACAGCCCATTAAACAGTGCTGCAATATTTCAGCAGAAGTTTTTATGTCGTAAATTGGTGCTGTCAATAAAATTTAAAAGAGACCACCTACAAATGGAATCATAACCAAAAAAGCCAAGGTTGTGTTTCATGAAAGAGTACATGGACTGTCAAATAGAACAGTTAGGCTGATGAGGTCGACTCTTGACGAGGTTTAGGAAATAATCCAAAACATATTTTAATGAATGCATGGGATGAAATACTTTGAATTTGATCTCTGCTGGATCCTGAATAGTAGTGTTTCTTGTTATCTTTTTTGTTAAGGTTTAGCTAGAGACTTTAAAGAGAAATAATCTTATATCTGTCATTGTAACAATTCAACACAGTTCATTCTATATTATTCTTGTTCTTTTCTTATCATGTGTCTATTGAAACAACAAACAATACCAAGCTTGGCAACTTATGAGTCTGAATTGCCTGATGTCAAATGCAACATTCTAAAGTTCAATTCAATATTGCTGGAATTCAGCTTAATGCTGTGTACAATAATAATTACAAGAGTTTTGAACAAGTGTGTTTATTCTATCTGTGACTGCGTGGGTTTCCTCCAGGTGCTCTGGTTTCCTCCCACATTCCAAAGACGTACGGGTTAGGAAGTTGTGGGCATGCTATGTCGGCGTCGTAAATGTGGCAGCACTTGCGAGCTGCCCCCAGAACACTCTACGCAAAGATGCATTTCACTGTATATTTCAATATACATGTGACTAATAAAGAAATCTTATCTTAATATCAAGAAACTTCCTACATCTGGGATCTACATCACATATTAGACATCACTATGTTCTTGGGCCATATGAGTAGATAGAAAGAAACTCACTGCTTTCCTTCCTTGAGAAAGATGTGTTAACACTTTTGACTGTTATACACATTTATTACAGATTCTGTGTGTTAACTGGCCTTTTTAGTCAATTCGACCTCCTCAATCGTATGCTTATCTCTGAAGTGTTACTTGTACCTGGAACTGAAGTAATTTTAACCTCTCGACTTTAACCCCCGTTGTTCTGTGACTCCTAAACAGTAGTTGACACTGTATCTGTATCAGTGATATACTCATCACCATCACACTTTAGCGCCCACAGGTAGAGCTCTTGCTGTGATCATTTGATTGACACAAGCAGTTCCAACATGATTTTCCAATGCCTCTTTGAACTACAAATTTTGTCTACTTCACTGAGGTTCATTGCTGAGTCCCATTGCAGAGATTGATCTTTTTGGAATATTAGGAGAATCAAGCAATATGGGGTTAATGCAAAAAAGTTGCTCTGAGCTGAAAGATCAACCATGATGTTATTGAAGGGCAGAGCAGGCATGAGGGTCAAAATAGCCTATTTCTTTTCTATTTCTCTTTCTATGCCTTGTATTTGCCCATTGTTCTGATAACTCTAATTCTCTCACTCAGTTGGAATTGCATTTCTCCTGCTCAAAACATTGCTTTGCATCATTTGCTGGCTCTTTGCTTAATACTTTAAGTTAGGCTGTACCAAGCTCAAATATGGCCAAAGGTGACTGTAGTTAACAGCTGTACCAGAATAAAACAATATTAGAGTGTAAAGCCTTATGACATTTAAACAAAATATTTACTACACAATGTGTAATCTTGAAGATTGAACAGCCTCAGAACATTTGTTTCTTCAAGAGTTCTTTTAATTGTGCCTCATTGGAAGTAGACTGATGGGGAGGAACCAATAGATGTTTGATGACATTGTATCACAGAAAAGTCAGATAAATGTGAAGTGAACTGAAGTCAATTGCAGGCAATAATTCTACTGGTATTCTAAGGCTTCATCTCAATTGTTACTTCATTCAGCTACTGTACAACTATGTATGTGACTAACTTCAATCCAATTTAAATAAACATCAGTGAGCAGAAGGAAATAATCATATCGTTTTGACAAAAGTCTTCACAGACTCATTAGAAAGATCAAGTTGGCCATTTCCACAGCTATCATGGTGTCTTAAGTTTCTCTGCATTGCTGGCAAACATGGACACAACTTTATCAATTTTCACCCACATGTCTAGCCATGGTTTTTATATTGATGATTCCAATGTGTTTGGCATGCAGTTTGATTACAGTCCTTGAAATGATTACTCATTGACACCATTTTAAAGATACTTTGTCAGTTGATAATTCAAACCCGTAATTATAGAATGGCTACAAAGCTTCATTTGAACAATTGACCAGGCTAGTCCCTCCTCTTAAAATGTGTTCACAAACCTGCTTTAGTCAGTCAATGTGCACAGTTGTCCAAGGAATCTCAGTGGTTGTTACAACATGTAGACGAAGATTTTCTAGTAACATGAAGAACAACCTTTCACCAATGATATCAGATGACTCATCTGGGCAGGGTATTCTGAGCACTCTTGCTGAATCTTACTAATCTTCTGATCTTATTAACCAATCCTTGTCTATTATTGTTGGTGCCCAGTAAAGTTCACTACATCTATGGCTAAAACCTCCCCTCACCAGTAAAGACAGCTACATTAGACTATTGTTTATTGACTACAGCTCCGCCTTCAATACTATAATTCCAAGCAAACTCATCACCAAACTCTGAGACCTGGGACTCAACACCTCCCTCTGTAACTGGATCCTTGACTTTCTGACCAATAGACCACAATCAGTGAGAACAGGCAGCAATACCTCCAGCATGATTATTCTCAACACTGGTGCCCCACAAGGCTGTGTCCTCAGCCCTCTACTCTATTCCATATATACATGACTGTGTGGCCAGATTCTGCTCTAACTCCATCTACAAGTTTGCATATGATACCACCATAGTGGGCCGTATCTCAAACAACAATGAGTTGGGGTACAGGAAGGAGATAGAGAGCTTAGTGGCACGGTGTCATGACAACAACCTTTCCCTCAATGTCAGCAAAACAAAAGAGCTGGTCATTGACTTCAGGAAAGGGGGCAGTGTACATGCACCTGATTACATCAACGGTGCTGAGATCGAGAGGGTTGAGAGCTTCAAGTTCCTGGGAGTGAACATCACCAATAGCCATGGCCAAGAAAATTCACCAGTGCCTCTACTTCCTCAGGAGGCTAAAGAAATTTGCTATGTCCCCTTTGGCACTCACCAACTTTTATTGATGCACCACAGAAAGGATCCTATCTGGATGCATCACAGCTTGGTACAGCAACTGCTCTGCCCAAGACTGCAAGAAACTGCAGAGAGTAGCGGACACAGCCCAGTGCGTCATGGAAACCAGCCTCCCATCCTTGGACTCTGGCTATACCTCTCGCTGCCTTGGTGAAGCAGCCAGCATAATCAAAGACACCACCCACCTGGGTCATTCTCTTTTCTCCCCTCTCCCATCAGGTAGAAGATACAGGAGCCTGAGGGCACATACCACCAGGCTCAAGGACAGCTTCTATCCCACTGTGATAAGACTATTGAACGGTTCCCTTATACGATGAGATGGACTCTTGACTTCACAATCTACCTTGTTGTGTCCTTGCACCTTATTGTCTACCTGCACTGCACTTCCTCTGTAGCTGTGACACTTTACTCTGTACTGTTATTGTTTTTACCTGTACTACATCAATGCACTCTGTACTAACTCAGTGTAACTCCACTGTGTAATGTACTGTATGCAAGACAAGTTTTTCACTGTACCTCAGTACAAGTTACAATAATAAACCAATACCTAACTAATTCCTAAGACTAACCTTGTTTCACATTAGGGGTGGATGACTAAACTGCTCATCTTATGTTTCCTTCCCAATAAGGGAAGAGTGTCCATCTGCAAATCTAATGACTTACCAGCAACCAAGACTTAAATTCCTACTGTCTCACATATGGTATACCAAGCAACTTGTGTCATCTGCAGCTGTTGTAATTTTGTGCAGCTTCCTTGTTTGTGACTTATGCTTCTCTTTGAGCTGATGTCATATTCAAGACAACACTTCCGTAAGATGTATTGTATTTCATTTTACAAACTACTGCTGGGTGTCCTTCCTTCTGATGCAAGCTCTCATTCTTGTTTAAGAAGCAGATGCTTGTAAACTGAATGCTAGTATATCTATAACACTGACTTGTATGGTCATTTTGTTTCTAGTCAAAGCAGTCAGAGTTTTCCATCTACTGCAGGCTACTATTATATCTATGGCTGGATGGAATTCCCTAGCATGTTTGAGTATTGTCTCCATAGAAATTACAATATTACACATCAAACGCTAGACTTTTTACAGCTATCAGCTTTGACAGGATTCTCTTGTCCCTTAGACCACAAAAGACGCTGTCTCTTTGTGTATGATACAGAAATTCTTCAGAGTTACTACATTTTGATGGATCTTTATGTGTGATGGTGTAATAATCACTCTTGGTCTCTGCAGCTTTTAACTGTATGTTACAGGACACATATGTTCAAACAAGTCTGTTTTTTTCTAACTCTGTCTCAAACTGTTGTTGGTTAACTTATTCTTCCAAACTCCTGAGAATCTTTGCAAATGAGATGTTCTTAACCTTGTGCAGAGCTTCTAACTTAAGTGAGCATCCAATATACTTTGGATCCAATTTCCATAAACACACAGAACATAACAACACAAGAACAGGCCCTTCGGCCCATGACGTCTGTGCCAATCATGATGCCAATTTAATCTAGTCCATATCTCTCTATTCCATGACTGTTCATGTGCTCATCTAAATGCTGTCTTAATGTGCTCTTTTATGCCTCTTAAATATTGCTGTCACATCTGCTTCCACCACATTACCAGGCAGCTCACTGACTCGCATTTCCTCACCGCAGCATTCCATGCCTTCCACCTGAAGAGTATAACTGGACATGAAAAACATCTCCATCCTCTTCATACAAGATGTAAATGATTCATACACCTTATTATACAGCCCAATCTCACACTGAAGTTGTACTTGAGTCATCTTTTTCATCCTTTCTCCTGTCACAATGTGTCATAGTTAATAAATGTGTTTGCAATCATGCTTTCAGTTTGTTCCATTCATTGCAAACTTATACAGTCTTTCCCTTCCTTCATTTTATTTTAAAAATTAGTTAGTGCAGCTTTAATACCTGCTACAGTAAGAAGCAGATGCCTTAAGTTCTCCTGATCTCCCTTTGATCTGACATGTGCAAAAAGAACAGAGCCTACATTCAGAAAATAGAACCTATAGGGCTCATTTTCTGTTATCTTTTCATTGTTTTTGCTGCAGCCAGAGCCTTTACAGAATTCATGAGTTAAAAATGCTGTTCTTGAAGACACAGTGATGAATTATTGTTCTCCAATTTCTTTTAATCTATCTACCCTCAACACCAATTATAATGCATCCTATGGTAGATGTTGGATGCTGCTGGGTAACTTCTTGTTGCTGAAAGTATGAGTGTTTATTCTAATGCTATCAGCAACACTTTCTCACACATGATGTCCACATGACTTACATGACCATAAGCAAATATGCTAAATTTAGTGGAAAGTTTTAAATGTTCTTTACTGCAGGAAGTGTTAAAGCAGAGGGGAACCTTGTAACATTTTAAGCCAGCCAATGCACTGAACAATCAAAACCTGTCTCCAAGCAGCCATCCTGATGGAAGTAATCGTGAGGAAGGTGTTCTTCTTGCAGAATGCCTTGATTAATACAGCAACCTCATCCACATCTCCTGGAGTAATCTGGGGAACTCATTCTAGACCTGGAGAGCCCTCAGCTTTTGTCTTCAGAGAAGGGCAGCCAAATGCTACTGTTTCTCCTCCTCTTCAAGCAACAAAAAAAATCTCTGAACCAAATGCACTTCCAAACAGAAATAAATGATACGAATGCAATGTAAGTCACTGCTCTTTCAAATAGCCTTTGGAAACCAGTCCCAATAGGATTTACTCAGTGGGTTCAGCACTGGGACTGACTTCCAATCTGATTATTTAAAATAAATCAGAATGCTAATGACAACATAGACTTCAGTTTTCAAGTACAGTATTCATAAGGCACCCAACTATATCCATCTCCCATTCCCAAAAGAAACTATGCAGTTAGCAACTAGATAAGTGGAAATTGAATAGGAATGGAGTAATAAATCTTTCAATGTAACAGTAATTCTGCTACCAACCTATTCCCACTCGGTACTAGAACTATGACCTCTTTTACTCAATGTCTATTTAAAAGAAAGAAAAACAGCTGATGGAAGAAGGAATAATATAGTCTACATTTTTAACATTTTCTAAACATTCTTAAATGAAAAATAAGTAAGCTATTTATTATGCCCCAACACAATATTGAATGACTTGTGATTGAGTCACCTGCCCTTAATTCACTTAATATTCCATTTGTACTGCTCTTGTCACATCCAGGTAAATGAATATTCTATTAATTTCATCTTCTTTTCAATTGTATCCTTTTTCCTCTAAATACATTGATTCTTCAGCCTCTGGTTTGCAGCCAAGAATCTATTATTAATGCAGGAGCCTTGCTGTTGACTGTCAGTGAGCCTTTCAAACAGGAAGGGGAATGGGGGTGGTGACATCCCTGTCGACCCATCCTGTCCTTACCTGATGTCCACAGGCACGTGAATCCACAAGAGGCTACTGGATTGCAATCAGAAATGTCAAGTACTATCAAGTTTCAAACTAAAATAAATCTATCATTTTTTAAAATTCAAAATGCATAATTTCTTACAGACTACACACTCTTTATATTTATAGATATTGTATATAGGCATGCAGAATAATTGAAAACATTAATTGAATAGCTGTAAGCACAAGCTGTAGACACAAAGAATTAACCTATTTCTACTTTGTAGAAACAAAATAATTTTTGTGGCTGCCTCGAGATTATCTTTAACATTGAGGACAAATTTCCTATCTTTGATGACATCACTAACTGGTCAAAAACATACCAGATGATTTAATTCATCCTTCCCTCTTATTGTTTTTTTATAGTGACAATTTGTGCAAACTTACAGACTTGCATCCCACATCAAAAATGGGTGCTGTTAGCATTGGGTGTCAAGAAATTAGAACTCAGCTGAAAGCCAAACAATTGACATTCATACTTCATCTACTTGATGATTAATATTCTGATTATCAAATAGCTGGTAAAGACCTTTTCAAATACTCCTCTCTGTACTTGAAAGAACCAACAGAAGTATCACTTGGCTTTGACACCATACTAATCATTTCCTAATCCAATGAAGGAAACCTTAAGAGGACTATAGAATCTTTATCACTAAGCACATTATCAGTTCAAAGGCTTTATTTTATTCATTCAAGGCATGCAGGCAATGCTAGATAGGACAATATATATAATCCATCTCTAATTACGAACAACTGCAATTATGGCCATTTCAGGAGGCAGTTAATTGTTAACAGACTCATATTGTTGTGGATTTGGAATCATATTTAGTAGGCCAGAAGCAATTTGTAGCAATATGGTAGTTCCAGGATCATCTTTACCCATATTAGATTTTTAAATCCAGATTAATTTTATTACTTGTATTTACAATCTCTAGCTACCATGGTGGAATTTAAATCACTAACTCTGGATCATCTGGATGGTAGTCTGACTATGCTATTATTCCTGTTTACAAGTGCTTCTCTAAAATTGTCAGATTCTTTACAAATCTTCCCCAACTTATGAAAGCCTAACCTATGTGCTGCCCATATACACGAATAATATTTCGGAGACTGGCAGGATGGATTTGCCGGCTACTGTGGGTTTGCAGGCATCTTCTGCCATTGGGAATTTGGTTCGCAGTGTCATTTCTAGCTTGTGAACTGTTCAGGTTACAAACAATTCACAGGAACAGAACCTGCTGTAACCTGGGGAGGAACTGTAAGGAGAAATAGTTTACATAGAGTCATAGAGTAATACAGCACGGAAACAGGCCCTTCGGCCCAACCCGTCCATGCCGACCAAGATGCCCACCTAAGCTAGTCCCCATTTGCCCATGTTTAGCCCATAGCCCTCTAAACCTTTCCTATCCATATAAAACCATAGAACCATACAGCACAAAACAGGCCCTTCGGCCCACCATGTCTCCAAATGTCTGGTCATGTTGATCCAGATCTTGCTGGGCTTTGTTAGCAGTTCCCCACAGCTACTTATTGCCTATCCTCTGTCGCTGGATGGTGCTCAGAATCCATTGGCAGAGAGATGTTTGCTAAGACTTCTCAGCACTTACAGTGAAAATCTGACCTCAGATCCTCTGCCAGGTTAGGCTGGTACAGGATCCACAAGTCCATTCATTTGAATAGGGATTGTAAAGCTGCAAGGATGAAAGACAACAAAAAGGTAAATTAATCTTTTAATTATGTGTCTGCTTTAATGTTTTTAAATATTTAGAAGTATTTGATGTGGTTTTAACAGATGGAGACAGGAGAAATTATACTGGGGAATAAGGGATTTGCAGAGAAACAATAGAAAAACATATTGAGTCTACCTTCACAGAAGACACAGAAAATTTCCCAGATACAGTGGAGAACAGGTTGCTAGTGAATAAGGAGCTGAAAGAAATTGGCATTAGTTTTAAAAAAATGGAAAAAAAATTAATGGGATTGAAAGCACCTGATTTCCTGCATACCAAACCTTTGAATTTGTTAGTGAGATTTGAAAGAGATATTAAGATAATGGATGCACTGGATGACATTTTACTTTTTGTTATATGCATGTCCAAAACTACTTACAACCAAAACAGCAGCACTCAAAATATGTTTAACACCATAAGAATGTTTTGTGATTTAAATTGTTATAACAATTCTTAGTGACCATCAATAAGCAATTACAAGATAAGATATCTTTATTAGTCACATATACATCGAAACACAGGGAAATGTACCTTTGCGTGGAATGTTCTGGGGGCAGCCCGCAAGTGTCGCCACACTTCCAGTGCCAACATAGCATGCCCACAACTTCCTAACCTGTACATCTTTGGAATGTGGGAGGAAACCGGAGCACCTGGAGGAAACCCACGCAGACACGGGGAGAACATACAGACTCCTTACAGACAGCGGCGAGAATTGACCCCGGGTCGCTGGCACTGTAATAGCATTACGCTAACTGCGACACTACCATGCCTGCAGGGTGTTTACATTGCTTATGGTATGACTTGTGCAATGGTCTAGTATATACAACTGTGAATCTGAACTACATAGAGCAAAAATGAACAAAGGCACAACATTCTTCCAAAATGTCACATTTCTAGCGGTTGCTACCGCAGAATAAAACAAGACTCTACTCGGAGGATTGCCAAACAGAACTGGTTTATTTTCCCACCTTGCGCGGGCCCTTTAAGGGAGAATGTTCCCGCCCAAAACAACCAGCAATGACGTAAGTCCTACGTCATCAGGACTTTCCCGCGCGCGGGTTCTCCCCGTCGCTCGGAAAGACGAGGCCCACCGCCATCTTGGGCCTCATCGCTCCGACGCCGCGCGACCCGACTGCCGAGCCGGTTCGCCCGACTAGACGGTGAGTCGCCACACATTCTACATTTTAAAGATTTTCCGTTTGAACAATAAATAGGAAAGTAGTTAACTCCATATCACTACAAACAAGTAAAGGTTTGATCCAAATATAATATTCCAAAGAATTGAAGAATTTTCCATTCAATCCTATTCTGGAGAATTCCTGATTCAGAAATTAATGCTCAAAGTAAAACTAGCAATCTATCTTAGTAAGAACCCTACAATTATCTGCTTTGTTAGTAAGGTGAGCAGGATAAAGATTGTTAACCTACAGGTTCCAAAGGGAAGACAGCACATATGTAATTTTGTTATTTTAGTTGGCGATCTCAGATTGCAATTAGCAGCACCTACTTGGAACGCCTAGGCATCATAGTCAGGAGAGCTCTGTGCATATACATTCAGGAGGAGCCCCACTGCCAGCCAATGAACTGTATATGTTCCAAGCAAGCTTGGGTTAGCATTTGTACACTCAAATGTGTTTTACTACCAGGAGCTCAGCCAGATTATTTAATTCAGACACCAATAAAATTCTTAATAAATTCTTTGTAAATAAAAATGGAACCTGAGGTGCTAAAATTTCAGCTATATTCTACAATCGTACTTTGGGTTTTCCTTACATTTTTAAATAGCTTTTAAAATATCTAAAAAATTTTTTTGAAAACTCCTATTCTTTGTGGTTTATACTTTTATAACAATATTTCTATCTGCCTCTTAAACAATAATAGCAATATCACATCACTTTGTTAAAAACAGGCACAGACTTTTGATTCAATAGCATGGATTGTCAAAACTGGAAGATGCATCAATACAAGTATGTTTCAGTAATTAATTGATCCTGTTCTTCCAAGTGGGCAATTTCAATATTGACATCAGACAAAAGCAAAGCTATCACATTTGTAATTGGGCAGGGGGTCCGTGAATTTATTCAGTATATCTATATAAATGAATATCTAAATTAGGCATTTTGACATACTCCTGAACCCTGAGTGCATGCTGGAGAGCACTTCAATAATTGTGTCACTCCAATTTTGAGCCCTTGTTTGAAGATAGCAACGTTTTATCTTCACCTATAACTATTCTTTAGTAGATCTTTGAGGGACAATTTTGAGGAGTGAGGTGGAAGAAACTTACAAATGCATTAGAACTTCAGTGAGGTGCAGACTTTCATTATCAATGACTAAGGAGAAGCCACCTTCTATAGTGAGAATTTTACTCTCAGAGGATTCAAAGAAGTTTAAAAATGATTCTACCCAAATGACTTGTACAATTCAGGAGCTCCACTGATAACCTTTAGCTAGCTAACTTCCATACTGAACTCAAAACTACAGAAGTGATCGTGAAATGATTCAAGATTATTGATAGAACCAAAGACACACGCACGTGCTTACAGAAAGCAATAATAAAATGAGATATTGAAACTGTGAGAATCCATAGTTTTGTTTTGTGAACCTTGAGATCAGTAGCTGTTCTCCTAAGTCCTTCAATCCACAAGTAAATACCAGGCTAGCAAGTTTAAAGTGAAAATCAGAAGCAAGTTATTTGCTTAAAAGTTAGTTGGCACTACATCCAAAGGACATGATTCTTGGTTACCTTGGAAACAAAATGCAATTCTCCTTCAATTGGTTCCACATCCACTTATACTTACAGTTACATAGATGGAGGCCTTTGGCCCAGTTGGTCTATGCCAAGGAGGGCAAAGAGCTGATAGCTCCCAGGAGAGCAATCTAATTAGGCCCATTCCCTCTCTCATTATTTCAATGTACCCTGCAACTTATTCTTTCACAAATATGCCCATCAATACTCCTTTGATTCTTTTTGTCATTAACTTATACTGAAGAGCCTTTAACTGACTAGTATGTCTTGCGATGTGGGAGGAAACTGGGACACCTGGAGAAAACAGGTTATGATCACAGAGTGAATGTACAACTTCCTCACAGACAGCACCCGAGTTCAGGATCAAACCTGGGTCTTTGCAGTTGTCAGGCAACAGCATTTCTTTTTGCACTTAATCAACTGAACTAACATGAACCTGGGAAAGACTATTAATGCCAGAGATTGAGAGTCTGGCAAAGTGCTGTTCAGTTTCCATTTAAATCAAAATGGTCAAGCCTTTTTCTAATTGAAACTAAGATAAATAGGGGAGATGGAATATGGAAATCACGGATCACCATCTAAATGTCCTCCCCAAAACCTATATTAAATGCGACAATACCTGAAGATTATGTATTTGTCCTGAGTAGTTGCAGAAAGCAAATTGGGATGAGTGAATTATTGAGTTAAAATTACCATTCACATTTGAGATTACAGTACATGCTTGACCTATAAGGTACTGAGATCATATGGCACAGAGCCAGGAATGCCAACATTGCAGGCACTTAGCTATATTCAAGATGGAACACAAATACAGTTAGTTGGAGATAGTTTCTGACTGAGATCTACGGATTTGAGAAAATCAATACTGAGAAAAATATGGAATAATATAATTTATAACACAACAACCACTAGCTGTATAGAGTGCTTCTAAACATACAAAATGTCCCTAGTAGTGTAGCAGTTAGCGTAACACTATTACAGCGCCAGTGACCCGGGTTCAAATCCTGCTGCTGTCTGTAAGGAGTTTGTATGTTCTCCCCGTGTCTGCGTGGGTTTCCTCCGAGTGCTCCGGTTTCCTCCCACATTCCAAAGACATACGGGTTAGGAAGTTGTGGGCATGCTATGTTGGTGCTGGAAGCGTGGGGACACTTGTGGGCTGCCCCCAGCAACTCTACGTAAAAAGACGCATTTCACTGTTTTGATGTACATGTGACTAATAAAGATATCTTATCTTAGAGAAACATTTTCAAACAAAATTTGATACCATGCTGGAGAAACCAATACTTCTAGAGATCTAAGAGGTAGATCTTAGGGAATGTTTTAAAACATGACAGGTATGTATCAGACATGCAAGTCACAGTGGGAAGTGCCTGGCCAAATTTCAGGAATGATGCAAAGGAACACTAAAATGATTCTTATTATGTTTCACTCAAGAAAATTGAAATGGAAGAACGTCAAGATCAACTTGAATTTTTTTTTTAAACCTATGGAGAGATTTAACAACCTTAGTTGAAAAGTTTATCACCACACATTTGAATGCACTGCTGCAGTAGGAGTGCTGATAACCCATCTGGCTCATTCTCAGCTCCAACTTTTAAAGAGATACTCCATACATGCAACTTGAGTTTGGAGCTGGCAACCGAAGCAAGCATCAGGATGGATGTCCAGATGGACAAGGACTGTGACTTATTTCAGAAAAGCCTCCCTGGATGTGCTGCTGGTGGCTGAGACCCATAGATGGCTACTGGAGACCAAGATGTCTGCAGTGGAGACTGTGCAGTATGATTAAGAGGCCAGATGGAGAAGGACAGCTACTCCTGGGTTCAGTGCAGTAAGTGCATTGAAGATTCGAAACATTGACATCATTGTTAACCCAGGCAAACAAACCTTCAATCATTTGTTTCATGAACTTGCCTGCAAGTTACAAGAAGAAAATGTGTCTACAAAAGAATGCAGAGGTAAGAAACCTCAGGGCAAAAATGAATGACATTGGTAATACAGGGCTATCAAGTCCAGCATGTGCCTTGCCTTTCTCTAGAAGGTCTCCCATGCCTGAGATCATTTGCTGTGACAGCCTAAGGCTCCTGAAATGCTGTTGCACATACTGATCAAGGAAAGTGACCTTGTTTTGTGCTCAGTGTCCCCAGGGAGCTGGTCATTCCTTTGTAGGTCCTGTTACTGGTGCCATTGTTAGACTCTTTTGAGGTCCAGTCTAAGGCAGCTCCAGCATCACACATCCTGATGAAATAGAACCAAGCTCTAAAGTTAAAAAATAAACTCAGAATTGCACAAAATAACATGCAGCAGAAGTAGTGACAGACCCTTTCCCGCTGGCAGGGAAGTAAGAAGCTGTGAGTGTTGAGCATTTATTGGCACCTTTGGCAGAGATTGGCAAGACCCAAGTTGGCACCACATTGCATCTTTAGCTTCAGTGCTAAGTTTTAGTAACCTTAGGGATCCAAAGACCTGAGGTTTAAGTGAAAACTATTGCCTAGAATTTGTATTGCACCTGTAATGGGTGCATTAAAAAGCCACTGTCATAGAATCATAGAGATACAACATGGAAGGAGGCCTTTCAGCCCATTTTGCACTCATTCTATATTAATCCCATTTTTTATTTTCCCCGTATTCTCTTCAACTCCCCCCACATTCTGCCACTCACCTACAATTTACAGTGGCCAATTAGCCCAACAATCTGCACACCTTTGAAAGGAAACCAGGGCATCCAGAGGAAACCCACGCAGTCTCGGGGAGAATGTGCAAACTCCGTAGACAGCACCAGAGGTCAGAACTGAACCAGAGTCTCTGACATTGAGACAGCAACTTCACTAGCATTAAATATTGTGTTGAACACCTGCACAAGGTCGGTTTCTCTCTAACAAATCACAAATTTTATTTTAAGAGTCATCAAAATCCTGCTGATTCAAACGTGAAAGTAGAAGTAGAAAGTTTCTAAGTAAATGTTGCCTGGTGGGAGTGCTGAGCATCAGAGTGGCTATGGTATTCTGCTGAACTGTACATAGGGAGGATTATTACACCTTAAAAGAACCTATCCCTACTGTCGCCACTGATCAGCTGTGTAACAAAGCCGGGTCAGATGTAGGGGTAAGGTAGATAATATGACTATCAGACCGTGTGGCCATTCCACACACTGACCCACTGCCCAGATGAAGTCCCCCACAGCTGGTGGCCCCATGGCACTGAGCGGTGTGGGATGATCTATGAAGAGTGGGATCACAGCAAGATGGACCAAGGTTGAAAATAATACAGCAAGAAAAAAAGTATTAACATATTTACTATTGGAATATGAACTTATTCTCACCCAAACATCAAAGACAGAATGGAGACCTTTAATTTGCATCTCATTGTGGAATTTCAGCTGGCTTTACTCTTCGGTTTCAACACAATAACTGTGATTGGTCTACATGAAAGAATGGTTGATATTTTTACTGATAAATACTGTTTCACTTAGCTCCAAATTGTGAAAATTAAGCATTTTGTATTAACTTAATATAATTGGAAAAAGAACCTTTTTATAGGAATGGGTAATGTTAACTATTGTTCTTAGCTACAGTTCAGTAAGGACATATGCTTTAGAAACATACTAACCATAAGCACCAGCCTCTAATATTTCTCCATGTTAATTACAGGACAAGTGTGTGAAACTACAAGTTGCAGACTTAAAAGTATACTCTGCACAAGTGAAATGTGGTACACATAACAATTCAATAGAATGCTTAACCAAAGTAAGAGATTCACAACCAGCTGTTCAAGATGTTGCAATCAGCGCAAGGATATCCATTCTGTTAGGACCTTGAGAACCAGGATTGTGGATGAGGGAAAAGATGAAGGGAGACCAGGCAGTTAGGTTACAAACTATAAGCCATCAGACATGTGGAAAGAGGGAACCTGGTACTGACGAGACAGATGGAACCTACTTGGCCTATGTGCAGAGTATTGTGAACACTGTGAAGGACAAGAAAGGTGAACTAAGATCACCCAGCCATGAGCACTATCCACATATGTTCATGTCACTGTTGTCATTTGTCAATCATTCTCTCTTGTTCAACTGTGCATTAAAATCAGTGTATTCTATCAATCTGAGAAACTCTCCTCAGAGATTCTTGGTTACATCAAATAAAGACGTGCTATCAGACTCCAAGTGGTGATTGATCGACAACAGAATTTACAATCCTCACTAAATGAATGAAATTATAAAGCACAAACTAACTTGCTCTGACTCTATGTACTTAATTAACTACATAATGATGCACTTCAGTGATCTTCTTACAACTTTCCATTTGCTATACTGTAAAACAATAAACATTGCCTGAGATGAAGCACTTCATTCATAAGGAGAAACAGGAAGGGCTGCAATTATATACATTAATGTATGGCAGGCACGCTAGTGTAGTGGTTAACATTACGTTATTACAACGCCAGCGACCTGGGTTCAATTCGACCACTGTCTGTAAGGAATTTGTATAGTCTCCCTGTGTCTGCGTGGGTTTCCTCTGGGTGCTCCGGTTTCCTCCCACATTCCAAAGACGAACAGGTTAGGAAGTTGTGGCATGCTGTGTTGGCACTGGAAGCATGGCGACACTTGCGGGCTGCCCCCAGAACACTCTATGCAAAAGATGTTTTTCTTTGTGTGTTTTGATGTACATGTGACTAATAAAGATATCTTATCTTAATTATTTGAATGTGACTCTAGGAGGTATGATTCATAAGTTTGTATGTGACATGAAAATTGGTGGTGTTGTGGATAGTGAGGAATGACACTGATCAGTTAATAGTGTGGGCAGAGAAATGGCAAATGGAACATAATCCTGAAAAATATTAGTTATATTTTGTTCAAGTTTATTGTCATGGGCAAACACATCCAGGGTATAAATGCCATGAAAATTAGCTTTTTGCAGCAGCAGCACAGTACATTACAAACATGACAAACATAAATTATGTAAACTTAAATTAATATAAATAAAGTAATAAGCCTTGGATATACATAATAAATGGTAGGATCATAGGAGGTTCTGAGGAACAGAGGGAACTTGGTAGACGTGTCCAAGGTTCCCTTAAGGCAGCAGCACAGGTAGATAATACAGGATACTTGCCTTCACTTGAAAGAACACAGAATATATGAACAGGGAGGTTATGCTACAACTATAAAAATAACTGGAGTACTATATGCAATTCTGGTTGCTACACCAGAGAAAGAAAGTGCAGGGGAGATTTACAAGGATGTCACCTAGTGTGGAGTGTTTCAGTTATGAAAAGACACTAGATAGGCTGGGTTTAGTGCACAGAAGAATGAGGGGGACTTATTTGAGATATACACTGATATGAAGGGCATGGATAGAGTGGATGGTGTGAAATATTTTCCCTTAACAAGAATGTCTTTGATCAGAGGGCATAGGTTTAAGGCAAGGGATAGGAGATTTAGAGGTGACTTGAGGAAGAATTTTTATATCCAGATGGTGTCTAAAACTGAGAATTCACTGCCAGAGGGAATGGTGGAGACAGGTATTCTCTCAACATTTAAGAAATATTTAGATGAATTAGAAGACTACCATCCAAGTGCTGGGAAATGAGGGTTTGTGTAGATAGGTGTGTGATGACCAGCATGGAAAGAAAGAGCTTATTTCCATGCAGTATAATTCTAGGACACGGTGACATGTGAAGATATATTGCTCTGCATTCCATTTCTCCAGTCTCATTACATCTATATACAGGTCTCTTTCACCAAAAATGGTTGTGCCAAACTTACCATTAGTAGCCACAGTAAAACCAGCCACTTTGGCCATTAGACATTCCTAAGTGACTTATGCAGTCCTGCTTCATGAATAGGGCTGAATTATTACTCTCTGGTTACAAGATGTCTGAAAGGGATCCAAACCAGATTAGTCAAGTAGAGGTGCCACAATTTGCATTAAATTAGATTTCCCAAATTAAATTGTAAACTAAAGTGCATTTGGTCTAATAATCTATAAATATGGGATTCCTGTGTGTGGTATCACATGATGAATCCTTTATCACTCGCCAAAGACTGACAAATTTGCAGTGAACTGTGCAATGTCTTCAGTCACTACTGTGAAAAGAAAGGCTAAAGTATCATTAGTACAAGTAATGGAAGTCAACTGGAACTAACAGCAATTCTCCACCATTCTGCTTTGAACCAAGTTGTTGATTTCCCAACCCACAGAACACTCTATACATGTCACTGCAGTACATGTCAATAAGGTGTTTGAAGTGCCATGCAAACAACATAGCAGCTATTGGATTCTACGAATAGCCCTACCTATTTCAAGCCTGTTAACTTTTAATAGCCTGTGGAAACAGGGAATCCAAATGCTGGGAATAGAGGAAGGAGTGACAGAAGTGATCTGATAGCAGCAGAGGAACCATACGTCAGGGACAAGCCAGGGAACTACAGGCCGGTCAGGCTGACATCAGTGGTGGAGAAGTTACTGGAGGGAATTCTGAGGGACAGGAGCTACCAGCATTTGGATAGACAGAGACTGATTAGGAGGAGTCATCGTGGCTTTGTGTGTGGAAATTCATGTTTGACAAATCTTATGGAGTTCTTTGAAGAGGTATCCAAAAGGGTTTATGAGGGTAGGGCGGTGGTTGTTGTCTATTTGGACTTTAGCAAGGCCTTTGACAAGGTCCTGCATGGCAGGCTGGTCTGGAAGGTTAGGTCCCATGGAATCAAGGGAGAGCTGGTAAAGTGGATTCAAAATCGGCTCGGAGGCAGGAAGCAGAGGGTGGTGGTTGAAGGTTGTTTCTTGGAATGGAGGCCAGTGACTAGTGTGCCGCAGGGGTCGGTGTTAGAACCCTTGTTATTCATTATTTATACAAATGATTTGGATGTGAATAGACTAGGCTTGATCAGTAAGTTTGCAGATGACATAAAATTAGGAGGTGTTGTTGATAATGAAAAAAGGTTATCGTAGATTACAGGGGGATTTTGATCAGTTAGGGAAGTGGGCTGAGGAGTGGCAAAAGGATTTCAATACAAAAAAATGTGAGCTGATGCATTTTGGGAAGTCAAACCAGCATAGGACTTGTACTATGAATGGTAAGGCACTAGGGAGTGTAATGGAACAGAGGGACCGAGCAGTGCAAGTGCATAGTTTGTTGAAAGTGGCATCACAGGTAGACAGGGTAGTGAAAAAGGCATTTTGCACGCTGGCCTTCATCAGTTAGACCATTGTGTATAGGAATTGGGATATTAAATTTCACTTGCACAAGTCGTTGGTGAGACCGCACTTGAGTACTGTGTACAGTTTTGGTCACCCTGTTAGAGAAAAGATGTAGTTAAACTGGAAAGAGTGCAGAAGAGCTTTACCAGAATGTTGCCAGGACTAGCAGGCCTGAGTTATAGAGAGATGTTGGCCAGGCTAGGTCTGTATTCCTTGGAATGTAGGAGAATGAAGGGCGACCTTATAGAGATGTTTAAAATTATGAGAGGCATAGATAAGGTGGATGGTAACAGTCTTTTCGCCAGGGTAGGGGAGTTTAAACTAGGGGCATAGATTTAGGGTGAGTGGGAAAAAATTTCAATACTATAATTCCAAGCAAACTCATCACCAGACTTCGAGACCTGGGACTCAACACCTCGCTCTGCAACTGGATCCTTGACTTTCTGACCAACAGAATGCAATCATTGAGGACAGGCAGCAACATCTCCAGCACGATTATTCTCAACACTGGTGCCCCACAAGTCTGCATCCTCAGCCCTCTACTCTACTCCCTATATGCTCATGACGCGTGGCCAGATTCTGCTCTAACTCCATCTACAAGTTTGCAGATGATACCACTGAAGTGGGCCATATCTCAAATAGTGGAGTACAGGAAGGAGATAGAGAGCTTAGTGACATGGTGTCATGACAACAACCTTTCCCTCAATGTCAGCAAAACAAAAGAGCTGGTCGCATCCCCTCCATGGACTCTGTCTATACCTCTCACTGCCTTGGTGAAGCAGCCAGCATAATCAAAGAACCCACCCACCTGGGTCATTCTCTCTTCTCCCCTCTCCCATCAGGTAGAAGATACAGGAGCCTGAGGGCACATATCACCAGGCTCAAGGACAGCTTCTATCCCATTGTTATAAGACTATTGAATGGTTCCCTTATACAATGAGATGGACTCTTAACCTCACAATCTACCTTGCTATGACCTTGCACCTCATTGCCTTCTCTGTAGCTATGACACTTTACTCTGTACTCTGTTATTGTACTAACTCATGGCACTGTGTAATGAATTGACCTGTACGATCAGTATGCAAGACAAGTTTTTCACTGTACTTCAGTACAAGTGACAATAATAAACCAATACCTAAAGGGACCTGAAGGGCAATTTTTTCACGCAGAGGGCGGTGAGGATACAGAACGAACTGCCAGAGGAAGTGGTTGAGGTGGGTACAATAGTAGCATTTAAGAAGCACTTGGATAGGTACATGGAGGGGAGGGGCCTTGTGGGATATTGGCTGAATGCAGGAAATTGGGATTAGCTTGGTGGACAACGTGGTCAGCATGGACTCGTCTGGGCCAAAGGGCCTATTTCCATGCTGTATTGCTCTATAACGCGATGACTAAGTCACTGCAGAGGTCTGCTTCAAGGTGCAAAGATGATGGAGAAGATGGACTGCCACAGAATGCAAGCGTCATTGTAGCCATATGGGAATCTGGCAAGCGCCTGTATAATGACATCTCTTTGCTTGCATTTCAGTTGCACAAGCGTGGAACCCCTCACAACTGAAAAATGTTTTTAGATTATCTAACCCACTCATTCTGGTGTATGCCATCATATGAAATCATTTGCCTTGGTAATCACCTATTTTGCGGGTGGTTCACTGTGACATGTTCTCATGTTTCCAGCTGGGTCCTGGATTTTTCGAAAGGCAAAGTGTGTTCAGGACGACCATCAGGTCTATTTGGTAGTAAGTATTATCCTTGCATGCTGCAAATGCCTGCCGTCACCTGTCATCAGACACAAACCTCCTGTGTTACCAGTGCAGCACTACGTCGAGGAAGTTTACCCACTGTCTGCAGAGCTAATGTGGTGGGTGTGTTCTCCTGGAAGCTGCAGCTCTTCCTCCACCACTTTGTCTTATGTGGCTCATAGACCAGTACCTACGCAGGAGCTGGCAATGGTGCTCCTGTCGGTACTGGTACAGGTGTTGATGCAATTATGCAGTTAGCACAGCCCCTGCCAGCAAACCTCTTGCTCCTGGTGATGATGCTGCCCCCAAGAGGAATGAAATAGCAAAACACAACTGGCGATCTAATTACTCAGAGCACTATCAAAGATCAGATCACTGGGTCTCCAAAGCAGTCAAACCTCTCAGCTCAGCTACTCTGAACAAAACCTTTCACCAAAGCAGGCTGTAAAGCAGTGAAGTCTCAGTATCTATTGCCATAGTATCCATTGTCATATATACCTCAGCTGAATCCCATAATTACCACTATATTCTTGATTTAACTTCATAACCAAAGACTATGGACCCAATATTAAAATAGAAAAGTCATGTTAATATCACTGAAATCGCAGGATTAATGTTGAAATAAAGAACCTGTCTCTTCCTGTGTCTACATAGGTAGTAAGTTCGATTCAATGCACAAGTTGGTGGGTTGGAAGCTCTTTCCTGATGTGTTGTCAGAATCCCTGATCTTAATCCCCCAATCCTTTCTCAGACTTACACATGTCTGAAAATTGAAATTCAGTTTTAGATGTCCAGCTGCATTTGCTTGTGAGATCTGTCCTCACACACATTACTATTCAAATAGTTCGCATGTGGTACAAAATATCACCTAGACAATTTCCAAATTACTTACACCAAAATAAACAAACTGGAAAGTATAAAACTTCACATTCACAAAGCACATGGCAAGAAAATTAAGTGGTAGAAAACACAATAAAATGTAAGAAAAAAATAAAACCACATGCTTGTATCACCAACAGAAGACAAGGATACTCCCTAAAGAGCCAAACAACTATGAACCATCAGTACTATGGGCAAGCTACTACTGATGGAAATTACTCATGAGAGATGGTTTTGTTTCATTTAAAAAAGTGTTCTTAACTCTTTCTTCACCCCATGTTTTATTGTTGATTTGCTTACTTTTCCTCTTCTCTTTTCCCATTTTGATGTTGTTTGAGACTGAGATATCAAAATACCTTTTCATCACAGTTCTCTTGAAGGGTCTCCAACCTGAAACAGTTACTCTGTTTTCTTTTACACAGGTCCTGCCTGAGCTGCTGAGTATTTTCTTTTTAGCTTAGATTTTTATCGCCTCCAGTTTGTTGATTTTCAATGAAAATATTAATTACTGACTTTATTATTTGTAAATCTAATGTTCCTTATTCTGTAACCTTGCTTCATTTTTCCCTTGTTTAAAGTTATATTGAACTCCAGGTATATTACAGAGCTGGAAAAAATAAATTTATAACTTTGTTATAAATAGTTATTATAGAGAAAGTGATCATTGATAGTGAACAGAATACTTTCACTGTTCCTACCACAAAGTTTGCAAGCCAGCTGAACCACACTAAACGTTCAGCATAACAAAAAGTTATTCAAAATTAATCACACTATTAAATAAATTAATATAACTATTAATGTTTGAAGATTATACATAAAAGTTATTGAAGCCTTTACATTTACCACTTTAAATCAATTAAATACATTTGACATCTTAACAATTCAAAGAAAATATACATTACCTGAAACTTACTTATCTTTCTTGCAGCCACTCCTCTCCACTGAATTGAATGGTCATTGAACCTACGTCAGATGTACCCTGAGATGAATTCAATGGACAGATTTCCCAACGTAGCCACTGGGAAACTCCAGCAGTTTGGTACTCCACAAGTAGCACAGTAGTGAAATCAGTCACAAGTATATTTCAGGAAGTGTGAAGCTTCCATATTTGCGCATGTTTGTGCAACAGTCCTAAGCTTCATTACGTTTGCGGCAATTAAGATCCTAGGCCATTTATTTTCATAAATGGATGGCAGAGATCTTACACATGATACAAAGCATCACTTCCATCAACCTGAACAAGCAATAAAACATCCCAGTGACAGAAATTTAGAAAAAAACTTATATAGATGATCATCTGAGAAGAAACAAAGTAACAAAGTGTGCTATAGATGGGAGAAAGAAATGTGCCGGGAGCTCTATTTTAAAACATTATTTACAATTCCTTATTTAGAAGTCACAGAACAGCAGTACCCAGAAGTCAAAGAACTTCTTCATAATCTGGCTATCAGCTTTGAAAGTTATGATGGGAGGTTGAATCGACAGAGGAAGAATATCTATTTTGAATGGATTTAAGAATACAGTGGTTTGTTGTTGAATTTCCTATTTAAAACCACAATGAGTACAACCTCTGGTCCTCTGCTACTGTCTGAGAATCTCATAGATGGACCACACTACGTGTAGCTTCACATATTTGTTAACCACAAAATTAAACTTGGAATAGCCATTTAGCAATAAGTATAAATTGCTTATGCTATTGAATTAAATAGCCCATGCTAAAGAATTAAAAATAGCACAAAATAAAAACTGACCATGTGTATGCCTAAAATAATTTCATGTCACATAGAATAATTGCACTGCCATCTAGAAAAATGGAACCTAATGTTATAATTAATCCACATTCCCATTTTCTTAACTCTATTGTGAATTCCATGGAATTTCCAATCTCTCAACTCCACAACATTTAGTAAGAATTGTATATCTAAAGTCCATTGACAGGACGGGTTGATATAACACAAGACATCAAATTATCCACCAGAGCACATATTTTATTCCACCATGTAAAATAGTAAGAGGGCATTGATTTCTTTTCAAATCTGCTGTTAGTTCAATTATAATTAGTTAAGTATAAAAGTAAAATTTTACAGACAGTAGAGATCTGAACTAAAAATTTCAAGTGCTGGGAATATTCAGGTGGTCAGACAGCAATTGAAGAAAAATAGTATGTAGTTTGCAGATTGTCCTATTCTGTCCCAGCATTGCCTTTAGCAGAAATAACTTTAATGCATTCCAAGCTGTTTTACTATTATTCCAACTAAATTCCTTTATAATTATTTCTATTTGTAAACTCAGGGGTGACTTTTCTCATGTGGGGAAGCACAAAGCTGAGGCAAATATAACGAAAATAGAGATTATTGATTTTAAGAATACCTTTCCATAATAGGTAGTCAGATACTCATAGACTGTTAGGTTGTGAATAAATGGACAGGTTGGTATGGTACTAAGTTACTACATGAAGAAGTTAAATTTGGCCTCTGCATCTCTAACATCTCAAAATGGATTGTTTATTCTTCAGCATTCACAATAATACTCACCAGAGGAGCAGTGCATTAAACCACAAAGATGAAGATTGATACAAGAATCAAATGTGGTATGGATGCACTTAATCATTGCCCTCACCCTCCTGCTGATCACAACACTTTCTCATTTAGTCAATGAGAGTGATTAATCCTTAAACAGAAGCATTTAGGCTATAAATGCCCCCCTTATAAAAATACGATAACAAACAAAGTCCAAATTTAATAACAACCTTCCATGCAATGCCAAAAGGAAATTGGTTGTGGCCAACAAACATGGCACTTGGCTGCATGAACTTATGGTCAAGAAATAGTGTATAATATTGGACCATGTATTTTTGTACACTAGCATGTTCCTATTTCAAGACCACAGCATGTTCCTATTTCAAGAACTGAGCCTGGCTGCCAAGCAATTGCAGGTTAGGTGCAGAATTAGGAGCAGACCCATCTGGTTTTCTACCAGGCAGATGACAAAACTCCATCATCACAGTAATTGACAATTCAATCAAGTAATTGAAGTGATGCCTTCTGGCCCATACTGGGGCAAAGCAGCAAAGTTTCACTTTATTGTACAAAAGCTTTGTTTTAGAATAGTTACATTTTGTTCACAAAGCAATCACGTACTGCAAAATAAGATCTGACAGTCTGATATATCTTCGTAATTTAAATAGATTGCTCCTGTTTCACACAATATTGGGAATCATTCTAACTCCTCCACAACTGCAGACACTTCCCCTTGCTTAGTGCTGAACCAAGATAAAGGTAGTAGCCTTAAGTCAGCTGCTCTGCACCAGCAATAAGCCTTAGATACAACCCCCTAGCTGCAGCCTCAAATGTAACAGTCTGGGTATTGTTCGTACTAGTATCCCAAAGACTCAAATAGCATTACAATTATCGCCAAAATTGGATAATTTTATGCTGTCAGCACTGACCCTTCTTTAACTCATTTGAAAATCTTGCAAATTAATTTTGAAAAAGTCCTTAATATGCAAAATGATGGGCTTTTCAAACCTTTTGTTGGTCATTAACAAATTCAAACCCAACGCCAAAGGTCACAGTACTAATGCACTGTACCGTCTAGAGCTTTGATTCTCTTTAACTTTACTTTTCTGTGTATAGCAACAAGAAATTACTTTAAGGTGCCTGCAATTTGCAATTGACATACCAAAGGAGGATTGCACTAGTTCTCCCAAGTGGAAGGACAGTAGCACCTTAAGAGATGCAGGAAAAATTAACTGCTTTGATTCCATTCCAAACAATGTCATGTTGAAAAATGCCAAACAAGCGGTATTTGATGCAAAAAGTTCTTTAAATATATAAATTTTGTGTGCACAAAATATCTTAATTACCATGTTGACAGATGCTGAAGTGGAGTCTCGGTCAAACATGTTTTGCCCAGTTTCACTTGGCCATACTTCTAGAGAGAGAACCAAACATGGCAATCTCAGAGTTGTTTCTGAGAAACTGCAGAGTAGGTCTGTTGAAGCTTAAAATCAGAGGGGATCAAGTTCATGCAGAGGACTGTAGAGATCTCATCACAAAGAGCTGTACATATCAGGTTAAGTACATTTCAAAATCTGAATGCAAATCTCTCTCTCTCTCGCTCCACATTTGTCCTCGCTATTTTGAAAAACTGTACAATGTTGTTTCTATCTATTTTGCCTTGATCCTTCCTTTCAAACAACCTTTATCAACAATAAATAAACTGCTGGAGGAAGACAGCAGGTCGAGCAGCATCCGTGGTGTGAAAGGACAGATGCTGCTCAACCCGTTCTTCCAGAAGATTGTTTGTTGCTCCAGATTCCAGCATCTGCAGTCTCTTGTATCTCCAACTCTTATCAACAAACCCTGTTCCAAGCAAAGGAAGTAGACTCAATTTTTGAAGTCTTTCCTGCAACCTAAACCAGACAACATGCTTGTGGATCTGCTGTGGCCTCGACTTCTTCAGCATCCTTCACATGATGTGGAACTGAATGCTTTGGTACTCCAAATGTGGTCTTATTAATATATACATTCTTGTACTTCAAAAACATGAAACTCAAGAAAATTGTGTTAAGTCTTGAAGGAATTATATTACTTAATGATCTAATGAATTAGGCAATTAAGAAGAAATCTGTTCTTGATGGGTAATTAGTTCATCATTGTATCTACCAGCAGGTGTTGGGAAGACTGCTGCCCTCCATTATTCTTGAATCTCATGCCATTCCAAACTCTGCCAGCTACTTTGGTTGGTAATAAGATGTGTAAAAGACATTGTGAGAGCTTAAAGCGTGTTTGGGCAAATGTTTCCCTTTAATGTGATTTCACGTTATCTAGTCTGCACATACAGAAAGTTGTTTCACTCTGCTGATTATAAGGCTTCAAAGCAAATTGAGTGTGCCCAGCAACACTGACAATGAAAAACTGCCTGCAATTTGATATGAATTAGCAATTTTAGGAGGCATGAGAATTGTTATTTGCATCAATAGAAAACATCACATGATATTATAGAAAATGTTCCTTTGATGCTGGCATTGTGGCATATTAGTAGGAAATATCACGTCAACCTGATGAAAGGCCTGCTGGCAAATGAAAAATTATTTAAAATATTAGCAAATCTCCTAAGTGTTCTATACCTCTTAATCTCTCATTTTTCTGTTTTTTCAGATGTGGCTCCAATTACTTGGGGGAATAATTAAATAGATCAAAACTACAAGAAAGACTTCAGCCTTTTGATATGGTCCAGTATATTAGGGACACTTTTCTAAGGAGGCTGCAATACAGTGCAGTGAGTAAATTGTTTGCAGATCAGATACAATGTTTAAAAGACAAGACAGTTATCTAATAACAAATCTACTAGAATTCCATGCTTTACTTTCCCCTTTGACTTAACAATGTATAATATATGAAAGAAACCTGTTTAAGATGTTACAGCAAGTTTGGTTATAGGCAATATATATTTAATATTGTTAATCTTTGAAATATGATGTAGATGACACTCGCTAGTTCTGTAAATGATAATAGAGAGTCATACATTACAATAAAGACCTGTTCATTACCTCCCAAAAAGTTGCCACCCTTTATAATACTGAATATGCAGAAGTTTCCAGGGTCTCCACCCAAAACCTTTACAATAAGTAAAGCATATTTTCAAGCAGATTAAGGCTCACAGCTGACATCATTACAGCACCAACATAATATTTTCTCATTTTTACATTAGCATTTCTTACCATTTCATTGAGTGATACAGCATGGAAATAGGTCAGTCGGCCAATGAGACTGTGCTGAACATCAAGCACCCATTTACACTAATCCTACACTATTTTCATCTTACTTGTCCCAGATTCTACCACTCAGCTACACACTAGGGGCAATTTATTGTGACCATTTAACCCATCAAACAATTTCTGAACATCAGAAGAAATCTATAATAATTATAAACAAACCTGTATTGTGAATACATACCCAATGATAAATGTACTGAGATTATCCAAAATTAGTTTATGTTGACAAGAATTGCACTCTCTATCTGTATGAGGTGAATCTCAAAGGTGCAAAGGACAGTGCTCTAACTCGTCTAGCTATGTAGAAACAAAACTACAAAACTATCACAAAAATCAAAACTTCAACATGTTCAAAATTATTATGTGGATGCGAATAAAGACATGTAAAAGATAAAAATAAAGATGGAAAGAATCCTTTCCATCAAGGTGGCTTCTATCAAGAGCGAAAACGAACCCACTGCCCCACTTTCTCCCCAAGGATCTGATCTATTTTCATGGTTTCAATTATGTATTTAATTTTTTCTCAAGATGGAGTGGTCTCTGTAATCAATTACCCCTAAGTTATTTTTCAACAAAGTATGTACTTCCTTTATCCATAACCTTGAAGAGTACAAGCAATTAAAATGAGGAAGCTGCTGGGTATTACTGGGCAGGAATATTTTGCATGGCAAGTCCAGGGTTCGTGCTACACTATAATGGGCTCTAGCTTTGGAGGAACACCAAGTGATAGAAGATAGGATTATCAACATATTCATTTTTAATTCTGTCACAGGGTTATCAACCTGAAATATTAGTTGTTTCTCTTTCATAGAATTGGCCTGACCTGCAGAGTATTTCCAGCATTTTCTGTTTTTTAATTTAGATTCCTAACATTTGCAGTTTTTTTAAATTTTCATATTCATTTTTCAGTTATTCTTAAATAAGCAGAATTGCTTTTCCTTAAATAAGAAGAATTGCTTTTGAACCCTTAAGATGTTACAACACAGGTAACCCAGTTCTGATTAAAGGTCACAGAATTGAAATGTTTACTGATTCTCTTTCCTTAGATGCTGTCAGACTTGCAGAATTTTTCCAGCATTTTCAGTTTTTGTTTCAGATTTTCAGCATATTTGTTTTTTTTTGATTTTCAAACTCTGAACATTGTTTATTTTTACATGAAAGTCTATTTTTCTACCATCTTAGGTGTTGCGTTATGAAGGCAAAAGTCACTGAGATACTGTAGGTTTTCAATAAAAGATCAAAAAAAAATTCAGGATGCATGTCCATGCTCCCAGTGCAGTTCAAGGGTTCAACAATTTGGCATGATCAAAGAAAGTGAGGTTCAGAGAAAGTTCTTGCAAGGACTGCTGGGGTTAAGTGCTTTGTTACTCAGGATTTTGGACTTGAATGGTTTCCTTCCATGCTTTTAACTTCTGTTTTTCCATCCTGTTCCCTTGAAACTTGCAATCTTAAAAATAGTGAATCTAATGGTTGTGTACAATCTCTGCATCAATATTGTAGTCCATAATTGGTGAACTACTGAAGCATTCAACATCATTTTCTTAGACACAAAATTAAGTATGGCAGACCTGAATAATTATTTTGGCTTGTATTGGACAAACAGTGCTTATATACAACTTCTATACTTCAAAAGCTGAATTTTATAGATACTAAACTCAGTTTTAGTTTGTAACATCTATGCTCAAGGATGACTTTCAAGTTTTTAATGGTTAATCACTGCAGACACCTTATACAGTGGCATGCAAAAGTTTGGGCACCCCTGGTCGAAATTTTTGTTACTGTGAATAGCTAAGCAAATAAAAGATGACCTGATTTCCAAAAGGCATAAAGTTAAAGATAACACATTTCTTTAATATTTTAAGCAAGGTTATTTTTTTATTTCCATCTTTTACAGTTTCAAAATAACAAAAAAGGAAAAGGGCCCGAAGCAAAAGTTTGGGCACCCTGCATGGTCAGTACTTAGTAACACCCACCTTGGCAAGTATCACAGCTTGTAAATGCTTTCTGTAGCCAGCTAAGGGTCTTTCAATTCTTGTTTGGGGGATTTTTGCCCATTCTTCCTTGTAAAATACTTCTAGTTCTTAGAGATTCTTGGGCCATCTTGCATTCACTGCTCTTTTGAGGTCTATCCACAGATTTTCAATGATGTTTAGGTCGGGGGACTGTGAGGGCCATGGCAAAACCTTCAGCTTGTGCCCCTTGAGGTAGTCCATTGTGGATTTTGAGGTGTTTAGGATCGTTATCCTGTTGTAGAAGCCATCCTCTTTTCATCTTCAGCATTTTTTTTATATAGACGGTGTGATGTTTGCTTCCAGAATTTGCTGGTATTTAATTGAATTCATTCTTCCCTCTACCAGTGAAATGTTCCCCGTGCCACTGGCTGCAACACAAGCCCAAAGCATGATCGATCCATCCCCTGTGCTTAATAGTTGGAGAGGTGTTCTCTTCATGAAATTCTGCACCCTTTTTTCTCCAAACTTTCCTGCATCCTCACCAGAAAATTCAGCATCAGATGTTTGCAAAGGAACATCTAAACAAGCCTGATGCATTTTGGAAACAAGTCCTGTGGAATGATGAAGTTAAAAAAGAACTTTATGGCCGCAGGTGAGCAAAGGTATGTTTGGAGAGAAAAGGGTGCAGAATTTCACAAAAAGAACACCTCTCTAACTGTTAAGCACAGGGGTGGATCAGTCATGCTTTGGGCTTGTGTTGCAGCAGTGGCACGGGGAACATTTCACTGGTAGAAGGAAGAATTAATTTGATTAAATACCAGCAAATTCTGGAAGCAAGCATCACACCGTCTGTAAAGAAGCTGAAGATGAAAAGAGGATGGCTTCTACAACAGGATAACAAGCCTAAACACACCTCAAAATCCACAATGAACTACCTCAAGAGTCACAAGCTGAAGGTTTTGCCATGGCCCTCACAGTCCCCCGACCTAAACATGATCGAAAATCTGTGGATAGACCTCAAAAGGGCAGTGCATGCAAGATGGCCCAAGAATCTCACAGAACTAGAAGTCTTTTGCAAGGAAGAATGGGTGAAAATCCCCCAAACAAGAATTGAAAGACTCTTAGCTGGCTGCAGAAAGCGTTTACAAGCTGTGATACTTGCCAATGTGGGTGTTACTAAGTACTGACCATGCAGGGTGCCCAAACTTTTGCTTCAGGCCCTTTTCCTTTTTTGTTATTTTGAAACTGTAAAAGATGGAAATAAAAAAATAACCTTGCTTAAAATATTAAAGAAATGTGTTATCTTTAACTTTATGCCTTTTGGAAATCAGGTCATCTTTTATTCGCTTAGCTATTCACAGTAACAGAAATTTTGACCAGGGGTGCCCAAACTTTTGCATGTCACTGTATATTAATACTGCTTTTTTTAAAAGATGCATATATTCTTTGATGCCATTTTGAGTAGAAATAAGTGTGAGGCTCTTATTGTGTACAACATTAGAGACTAGAGTATTGCTCGAGTCTAGACATTTCTGAGTAATGAGTTGGTGATTAGCCACCCATGAATTTGATAATTTGATCCTGGAATCATTTGATTAAGTGTCCAGAATTGGGATCTGTAACAAGACTAAAAGAACATTGTGCTCATTAAATCATGTGCATTCATTATAACAGGAATGACTGGTTGAATTTCAAATGAAATATTCCAGAAGTTGCGTACTTCAAATGTTCCACTGAAATTTAGTCTCAGTGCCCCAGTCTTAATAATCCTAAAAATGTGGTCAGAACTCCAATTCCCTGGAATATTAGTGAGCAAAGCAACCCTCTCAACTGATCTACCATGGATGCTTATTGACTCGAAACTCAATACTTTCTGCTCTCATCCTCAAACAAACTGGTACAGAGCAAGCCAAATATGATACACTCTGCACCAATCAAGCAGAATCTGAATGAAAAATCAAATCAGTTTCTGTGCATGTGGGAAGGGACTAATTGTCATTAACCCAAAATAATAACCCAAGTTTCCATCGAGGGACATCACCTGATGAAGCTTCTGTTTTTATGTTATTGTGCATTAACCTTGTTTGAAAAATAATTAGAGATACATCTATCACTAGATCTAAGAAAAGTCTAGCTGAGCTATACTTATTATGTCAGTTCCATCAGGAATAATTAGTGATCTTTAATAGCAGATAAATTGGCCGTAGTTAAGATGCAAGATCCCTCTCTTTCTTCTTAGTGAGCAGAAATGCAACCTGGGAACAATGCTTTGGTTTCAATGTAATGAAATATTTCAACATATATAGTGTTTCAGGAACTTTGTAAATAAGTATTATTCATTTATGGGGCAAGGCTATCACTGGCAAGACCAACATTTATTGCCCATCTCCATTTGTCATTGGTGGTGAGCCAAGTCTGCCTGTTGAAAGACATTCAAGGATTTAGACTGAGTGACGATGGAGGTTGCATCTCTAAGCAGGTATGACAATAGGAACAGGAAAGAAATTTGCAAGTGGTAGTTTTCCCACATGCCTGCTTCTTTTGTTCACCTGGAAGGTAAAAGTTATGAGTTTGAGAGCTGCTGTCATAGTGCCCTTTGATAGAACAATGGCAGATGGTACACCCTGCAGCTGCTTGTGAAGGATTGGAAGGAGGTTGCCATTCAAGTGGGCTGCTTTGTCCTGAATGGTGTTCAGCATCTTGAGTGTCATTGAAACTGCACTAATCCAGGCAAGCAGAGTATTGCAACATATTCCTGACTTGTGCCTCGATGATGGTGAAAGGTTTAGGAGTCAGGGGATAAGTCACTCACCAAAGGAGACCCACATTTTACCTCCTATTGTAAGATCATATTTATGTGGCTGGTACAGTAGAGTTTCTAGTCAATGGCACCTTCCAGGATATTGATTTGGGGAATGGTTAGATGCT